>NC_134109.1:9600000-10200000 GCF_040939455.1 Microcebus murinus
ATCACAAAAAAAAAAAAAATTTAAGATGGCAACAGCAGAGTATCAAACCAAGTGCAGGTCCCTCTGGGCGTGGGCTCTGTGTGATTGCCCGTGAAGTCATCCAGCCTCTGGTGAGGGGCAGGGCGGGGCATTCTCTCCTGTCCTACCTAAGCCTCAGTTTTAGGCAAGAGCTGCGTCCATGTGTCTTGGAGATGGGCCCTTCTCAGCGATCCTGCCCACCTCCGACTGTGGGTCTGGTCAGTGGACAGAGGTCTTGCCCCTTCCGCAAAGGTAAAGGGTATTTTTCTGTCCCCTTCTCCCGGCTGGGATGGGTTTTCACGAGTGTCCTAAGAGTGACAGAGTGTATATTGCCCTTCCTGAGTGGTCTAACGCATTCGTTCTATGGGAGACATAAAGGGAAGAGTCCGCGTGGGGTTTCACGCCTTTCTCACTGTGGGTGCCGTGCCTTTCTCCTGGGTCTGCACCAGCAGCGACGCCCCCCAGGGTTCATGCTCTGCTTCCGTCTCTCTTCACACAATGGGTTCCTTGCAGAACGGCTTGCTAGCAGGTGCACATCCCCGTGTGCCTGGGATCCTCAGTCGTTCCACGTCCTTCACCTGCCCATATTTGTCCTTTAGCAATTTGTTAAACATTTTAGCTGACCTTTTCTTACCAGTGTCTGGTGACATTTGCCACAGGTAATAAGCTCCACTGCTGGCCATGTGTGTGATCTTGGACATGTCAAATCACAGCAGGGAGAGGGGAAGTGGGGAGAAGTTGGGAGGAGGAGATGGAAGAAGACAGGTAAGAATAGGGGCCAGGCACGGTGGCTCATGCCTGTAATCCTAGCACTCTGGGAGGCTGTGGCAGGTGGATTGCTCAAGGTCAGGAGTTTGAAACCAGCCTGAACAAGAGGAGACCCCATCTCTACTAAAAAAAAAAATAGAAAGAAATTAATCGGCCAACTAAAAATATATAGAAAAAATTAGTTGGGCATGGTGGTGCATGCCTGTAGTCCCAGCTACTCAGGAGGCTGAGGCAGGAGGATTGCTTAAGCCCAGGAGTTTGAGGTTGCTGTGAGCTAAGCTGATGCCTCTAGCCCAGGCAACAGGGTAAGACTGTCTCAAAAAAAAAAAAAAAATCCTTTACAGGATTAATTGTGCCAGAGGATCAAGTGACTCACCCTGTGTGAACTTCCTGGTATACAGAAGGCACTCAATAAACGTGAGGACCCTTATTTCCTTCTGTGTCTCCACCCAGTGTAGAATTATGAGCAGGCACATGCTCGGTGAGGACTATTAAATCCTGATCATAATGGGCTTCTTCTGCCCCCGTGTGGTGTGTTCAAGTTATTGCTGGGATTTTTCTCAGAAAAAAACCAAAGTGGATATTATTTATTTATTTGCCCCTTAAATTGGAAGTCATCTCTTTTACCTCTTGACCTCACATCTGATTGTGCAGTATCTTATTTAGGTTTTTATTACTGTCCGGTGCTTACTATATCTCTGTCTCCCTCACTAGCTTATAAACCTCCTAAGGGCTGGGACCTATTTAATAGTCTCTCTCTCTCTCTCTCTTTCATTTCCAACATAAAATGGGGTATATGAGATACAACAGTATCAAGCCTGCAGAGCTGTTGTGATGATTAAAGTGACTCAAGTGTGAAAACATTTTGTACACTACGAAGTGCTTTCCAGACCTATCCATTTGTCCTTTCACGCATGCTCATCGCAGTGTCTGCAGGTTGCACATTGCACTATTGAAAGGCACAACTCCCTTTTGCGTGGCCTCATAGGTGTGGGAGAGAACACTCGTCAAAAGCTGCAGAAAGGCCACGGTTGGCGCCGGACAAAGTACCGCAGACACCTAGAGAAGGCGGGGCAGCTTTTGCTGGGGACAGAGGGCAAGTGGACGGCAACCCAGAAAAGAAGGTCTGAGCTGCAGCTTGGGCTCTCAGCAGCGGCTCCGGAGTAGAGAAGGGGGAGGGTGGAGGGAGGGACTCGCATCTGCTAACGCAGAGTGTGGGAGGCAGGGGACACATTCAGGGGCCATCCCAGGGTCCTGTGTGGCTGCAAGGTAAGGGGCACGGTGGATGTGGCTGGAGAAGAATCTAGAACCATAGATTGAGCGAGAACATGAGGGCCTTGAATGTGTGTTGAGAAAGATGGACACGAATCCCCCAAGCTCAGCCTTCCAGAGGGTAGACATTCAACAGTTACCTGTGACTTGAATTAGATGGATGTGGAAAATAGAGAACTTCATTATTTGTATCTCGAATCGTCTATTGTCTTTTACTTAGAGGGAGGCGATTTTCACAGTTTCAGCCTATTTGAGACTGTTTCAGAAACAGTATTTCACCAACACTTTCACTACACCAGCATGTGAAATTTATGTTCATTATAAAGAAAAGTCTCACGTCTTGATAACATGATGATTTTTTCCCAAGGAAGTAATCTTTAAAACTATATGGCTTTTTTTTTTTGAGGCTTGCTCATGCACACTTTTAGGGATACAAAATATTCAGAAATCATATCTAGATTTTGGAACATTGAAAAGTGGAACTAAATGTTTTTTGCTAAAAGATAAATTTCTCTCCAAAGGACTTGACTATCATCATTCCAGCAGTTGACAGCCAGCATTTATCAAAGATGTTACCTTCAGGCTTTCAAGAAAAAGGAAGAAAATGAAATAAAAATGAAATATAACCAGTTAGAATGGACGGTAATAATAAATTAGAATGTAAACTTTTAAAATTCTTAAGAATATACTTAGGTCTATAATGATGATTATGGAAGAAAACCAAGCCTTCTACTTATGTCTTGCTCCCAAGTAACCTTTGTAGATTGGTTGTCGTCTAAACTCCCACTTTAACCACTTAGGTACGGCGCCCACCGGCCGCGAAACCTTGCCCACAGCCGGCACTCACAGTTCACATGGTAGTGTGTGCTGTGCATTGATGACGAATCCGTTTTGCTCTTGTGTGATGAGGAAAGCTTTGAAGCACTGAAAGCTTGTTTCACTTTACAGGCAGCTTTACTTGTCATGTAAACCAGAATAGGTAACATATACATACATGTTTTCATTATGTTATATTTAAATGTTCACAATTTTATTTTGATAAGTGAAAAATTAGAAAAGTCAATTCAAAATTATAGTTTTATTTCATCATATCATAAAGAAATAAGGCACTTTTTAAAATATTACGATAAATTTTATTCTTTGGTATGATAAATTTCAAAGCATGGGGCTACACATAGGCCAACATTACATTGTTTACAATAGTATCTAGTACTACGCCTTTTATTATTTTTTGAGCATACAATACATCTTAATGGATTTTTCCTTTTTGTTTTATCACTATTGTAAGGTGCTGGAAAATGTCTTTCTGTAAAACGCATGAGATTTTCTGATGCAGTACAAGGGTTGTGTTGCCTACATTTGGTGTACTGTTGTAGAATTTTTGTTATTAACGCTAAAGTCAACGCTGGGCTGTGCGCATTCATCTGTGGCTGTCGACTATAGTCGACGCTCGTACCAAAGTGGTTAAAGGGAAATCAAAGTTAGTAGGAAGAGGATCAAAGAATTCGACTAGGCAAGTCACAAAATTTGGGGGAAGAATCAGTAAACACACGAGCAAAAAGTGCTTTAGCAAATTAAAACAATGTTAGAAGGTCCTTCTGCAGGACTGTCAAGATTGATATTATATTTAGCCAGCAGAGGGCTCTGGTGCACAAGAAATGGGCTCAATTAGCAAATTGTCAGTTTTCCCCCCAATATCTGGTCGCTTTCTGTGAACACAGTGGCTCTCCCAAGCTCCCGACTGAGGTCCACAGTGGGAGAAGCCTTTTCCTGCTGTGGACGGTCTAGAGACTGTGTCGAAAGGGCTTGGGGAAAAGGAATTTGAATTCCCCTCTGGAGCATCTCGCATCTTCAGGAACAGTGAGCTTCCTGTTGCTGGAAGGGCTCAGACAGAGGCTCCCAGCCTTTGGGAGGAGCCAAGGTCTGACCATTAATGCCATTCCTGGGCGGCTCCATATATGAGATCTTACTTAAAGACCCTTTTAAAAATGCAAGCTACTTAATGACATTCTTTGTTGAAATTTGCTCAGCAATGACTGACTCTTTTGTGCTTTGATTCTTCCCTTGGGGGAAGGAATTTATCTGCCCCCAACTCTCTCTGGTCCCAGTACCTGCAGATTCATTTCAGGGTTCCCAGAGTGTTTTATTCAGTTACAAAGCCCTGCAGGAAAAACGGCAGAGGCTCCATCAGCTGGCCTGTCCTGAGTGAGGACTTTTCTGCAACAGTGGTTGGTGGCTGTGGCCATGGGCGTGTGGTGCAGGGAAAGAGCGGGGCTTCCGATCCCAGCTCTGCCTGTGCGGACGTGGGCGGTGACAGCTGGCAGGCTCCCCTGTCGGAGCCTCGTCTCTGAGTCAGAGCACACCATGAGCCGGGCCCTGATTTTCACAGGGTCCTGAAGCTTTACTTTAGGAGATGATAGAATAGACTCCACCAAGTATGGATGGCTTTTCACTTTGTTGGCCAAGGTGGGGTTGGGTCAGGGTGCTGTCTACAGGTGCTGCCTCTGAAACCACCCTTCAATAACGGGGCACAAGGCGAGAACTATGGTAAAGGCCTAGCTAAACATAATGATAATGATTAGTCCCTGTTTGCCTTTCCAAAATTTGGAAAGATGGACATATGAACAGCAGGTGAGTTTGGGGCAAGGGGGAAGGGGAGGGGCGTGTCCAAGGAGAGAAGCAGTGTAGCCACAGCAGGGAGGGTTGAAACAACCTGGTCCCTCGGGGACCCTCGAGCCTGAATGTGGCCCAGTGTGGGAGTGAGGAGTGCAGGGAAAACTCAGGTGAGTTTGTCCTCTAAAATGACAGGACACTTTATACACAGTGTTTTAGTAAATTAAAAAATATAAATCAAAGCAATAAAATAAAATCTGGCCCCCACAGTTTACTGAAGGGCCGGAGTCAGGAAGGGGAGGGGGATATCAGTGGGTTCCCCCAGCCCCTCCCTCACACTTGGAAATAAAAACAGAAAAAATAAATCTGTCCAAACTTGAAGACTGGTTCAGAAGAGGTTCTAGAAGTTCAGGAACCAGCATCATCAAAATTTTGCAAATTTTGAAAACTTTATAACTACTTAAATGTGTTGCTTTGCTATTCAATACCTGTTTCTACTCAGTGACTTGAGGAAAATTAGCACAGAGTCAGAACATTAGTCAGGACAGGCTAGGGTCTGCTGCAGAAACAAACCAACCCAGGGGGTTCTACAATTTAAGACAATAAAGGTTTATTTTATTTGTTACATAAAGTTCAATGTGCTCATAGGAGCCTCTTCCACCCTGTAGTATGTCACTTGGTGCAGACTGTCTCTGTGAGAGAGAAAGACACAGGTCACTTGCATTCACAGGCCTTTGGCCATAACGAGTCACATGGCCCCAACCCAACTGCAAGGGAGGCTGGGAAGAGGAGGGGAGCACACAAAATACTCGGCGAGCACCATCCCTGCCAAGTGTGCTCTTCTCATCACTATCCCTCGTTTCTTTCTCCCCACACAGAATTCACTCAATCCCTCCTCTGAACTCTCCCCCAGTCTCTGCATCCAGGCCACACATAGATCTCTAAGTGATGTCTAGCCTCTTCCCACCAAATCCACAAGTGGCTCCTCTTGGTCCAAGGATCTTTGAGCTGAAAAAGAAAGTCTCCTACCAACCCACGTTAATATATAAAGATGGAAATGAGATAATATGAATCCTGTAGCCACTCCCATTTGGAAAGGTGGGGGGGGGTACACAGAGTCACTGTCCATGGTGGTTCTGATACCCAATGGGCAGACATAGTGAAAGCCTCTATCACAGGTGTCCATGGGTAAGTCCTGACTCTGCTCTCTGAGAGATGCTTCTTTGTTCATTGCTCTCCATGGGCCCTGGTTCCACCCACTGGGACGTTCTTCCTTGTTTACGAGCCTCCTTGTGAACTGGGCCTTGAGAAATAGGCCTTTCTTGGGGACCGCTTGGCTCTTTGGCCCACACACTGTTCTAGAAATTTGGTGCAAGGCTGTGTTAAGACTTGAAAGGTGTTGACCATTTAGTTCCAAGTTAGTAGTGAGTACATGCGGTATTTGTTCTTTCATTCTTGTGATACTTCACTTAGGAGGGTGGTCTCCAGTTCCATCCAGGTTGTTACCAAAGATATTAGTTCACCATTTTTTATGGCTGAGTAATTCTCCATGGTATACATATGGTAGTTAAATTCAAGGGAAATCAAGCGGGTGGGAGGAGGGAGGAGGGGATGGGTAAATTCACACCTAACGGGTACAATGCACACCATCTGGGTGATGGACACACACTTATAACTTTGAATCAAACTGTACATAAGTAATTCATGTAACCAAAACATTTGTACCCTTGTAACATTCTGAAATTTAAAAAAAAGAAATAACTTTATCAAAAATAAAGAAAAGACTTGAACTGTGAAGGGGTTATTCAGTCTGGCTGTGTGGTTTCTTTGGTAAAATTACCACTGAAAACTTAGCACAGGCATGCCTCATTTTATTTCACTTCACTTTATCGTACTTCACAGACACTGCATTTTTTTAATAGATTCAAGGTTTGTGGCAACCCCTGTATTGAGTAAGTCTGTGAGTGTCATTTTTCTATCAGCCTGTGCTCACTGTGTCTCTGTGTCACATTTTGGCAATCTCACCATCTTTCAAACTTTTCATCGTATCGTATCTGTTGTGGTGATCTGTGGTCAATGATCTTTGATGTTACTGTTGCAATTGTTTGGGGGTGCCATGAGCAGCACCCACATAAGAGGGAGAACTTGACAGATGTACGTGTTCTGACTACTCGGCTGACCAGCCATCTCCTCCTCTCTCTGCCTCTCCTCAGGCCTCCCTATTCCCTGAGACACAGCACTATTGCAATCAGGCCCGTTGACAGCCCTAGAATGGCCTCTGCGTGTTAAGGGAACAGGTGAGTCACATGTCTCTCACTCTAAATCTAAAGCTTAGAAACGATTAAGCTTCGTGAGGAAGGCATGTCAGGAGCCAAGGTTGGCCAAAATCAGGCCTCTTGGGCCAAACAGTGAGCCAAGTTGTGACTCTAGAGGAGAAGTTCTTGAAAGAAACCTTAAAAAGCGCTACTCCAGTGAACACATGAAGCATAAGAAAGCAAAGCAGGCTCATTGCTGATATGGGGAGAGTTTTCATGGTTCGAGTAGAGGATGGAGCCAGCCACAGCATTCCCTTAAGCCAAAGCTCGACTCAGAGCAAGGCCCCAATTCTCTTTGCTTCTGTGAAGGCTGAGAGAGGTGAAGAAGCTGCAGAAGAAAAGTTTGGAGCCAGGAGAGGTTGGTTCATGAGGTTAAAGGAAAGAAGCCGTCTCCGTAACATCAAAGTGCAAGGTGGAGCAGCAAGTGCTGATGGAGAAGCTGCAGCATGTTATCCAGAAGACCTAGCTAAGATCATCGATGAAGGTGGCTACACGCAACAGTACATTTTCAGTGTAGATGAAACAGCCTTCTGTTGAAGAAGATGCCATCTAGGACTTTCATAGCTAGAGAGGTGAAGTCAATGGCTTCAAAGTTTCAAAGGACAGGCTGACTCCATTGATAGGGGCTAATGCAGCTGGTGACTTTAAGATGAAGCCAAAGTTCATTTACCATTATGAAAATCCTTAGGGCCCTCAAAAATCATGCTCTATCACTCTGCCTGTGCTCCATAAATGAAACGACAAAGCCTGGATTGCAATGTATCTGTTTATAGCATGGTTTACTAAATATTTTAATCCTACTATTGAGACCTACTGCTCAGAAAAAAAAAATATTTTTTTCAAAGTATTGGCAATGCACCTGGTCACCTAAGAGGTCTGATGGAGATGTACAAAGAGATTAATGTTGTTTGCATGCCTGCTGACACAACATCCACTGTGCAGCCTGTGGATCGACTATCCAGCCTTATTATTTAGTAAATTTTGTAAGGTTATAGTTGCCATGGATAATGATTCCTCTGATGGATCTGGATGAAGTAAACTGAGAACCTTATGAAAAGAATTCACCATTCTAGATGTTATTAAGAACATTCACGATTCATGGGAGGAGCTTGAACTATCAACATTCACAGTAGTTTGAAAGCAGTTGATTCCAACCCTCGTGGATGAGTTTGAGGGGTCCAAGACTTTCAGTGGAGGAGGTAACTGCAGAGGTGGTGGAACTAGCAAGAGAAGTGAAGAGCCTGAAGGTGTGACTGAATTGCTATAATTCTTGAGATGGGATCGACTCCTGGTGAAGATGCTATGAACATTATCGAAATGACAATAAAGGATTTAGAATATTCCGTAAACTTGTTAAAGCAGTGGCAAGGTTTGAGAGAGTCGACTCCAATTCTGAAACAAGTTCTACTGGAGGTAAAATGCTATCAAACAGCATTGACTACTACAGAGAAATATTTCATGAAAGGAAGAGTTTAATCAATGTGGCAGACGTCATTTTTTGTCTTATTTTATGAAATTGCCGCAGCCACCCCAACTGATCAAGCCACCACCTTGATCAGTCGATAGCTGTCAACATCAAGGCAAGACTGTCACCAGAAAAACAATTATGACTCACTGAAAGCTCAGATGGTCATTAGCATTTCTAGTAATAAATTATTTTTAGATTATGCTATGTATATTTTTTAGACAAAATGCTGTTGCACATTTAATAGACTACAGTATATGTAAACATAAGCTTTATATGCGCTGGGAAACAAAAAAATTCACGTGACCCACTTTATTGTGATATTCACCTTATTGCATGTTCTGGAACCGAACCCACAATATCTGTGAGGTGTGCCTGTCACTTCCGATTTATTCGCTGCCAGCCAAATAACTGCATCCAAAATTTGTTTTGAAACAAGCTTCCAATCTGCATTATCTCTTCACTCCCTTGCCCTATGCCCTAGGCAATTAAATGGAGGCTCCACAGGGGTGACCTGGAGCAGCAGGCAGGAAACCCACACCCTCACTGTGAGCTTTGCTGTGAATTTAATCTTTATGGGCTTTTGTACCTTAAAGTCTCTTTGATGCTGTGTCTTCCTGTTTGGCATCTAGAAGCAGCTGTGTTTTCATCCCTGCAATCTCCACATTTCTGGACTCTATCTCCCTGCTTTTTGTGCTCTGAGCTCATCTCTTCTTACAATACCTTATCAAACGCAGCCAGTAGCAACCAGCACACACCCCTACAGATAGTCTTCCAAGCCCTGCCCTAGAGCTGCCAATCCAGTGAGCATGTGGCCTGCCTCCCGAATAACCGTAGGCAGGTTTCACCGTGCACAGTGTCATATTCTATGACAACGCGAATCGACATATATCCATCCTACGTTGTAATTTTCCTCATTGCCCGTCACCCTTCCCCCCGTCCCCCCAATGAAGCAAGTGTCACGTATTTTAGGTTCCTTGCGATGGCAGAACTCCACTTCTGGTCCCAGCTTCTGTTTCAGTCAAGATAATCAGCGGGGTCGCCACAGCAAATGCGCTCTAAAATCACACGGCCGTGCAATCGTTGCGCGGGCTCGGGCAGCAGAGAGCAGTGATGTAGATGGCTTCCCAGGAGACAGCTCTGAGCAGGACAGGTGGGTACGGAAGGTTTATTGGAGGGTGCTCTTGGGGACAGATCAACAAAGAAACGAGGAAGGAAGGATCGGGCAGAGGGAGAAGCTGACTCGGGTGTGGTTGCTGTGATGTCTCAGCCAATTGTGGGGCGCTCCGGAGCTGGGATCGCCCTTCGGCGCTGGCTGGAGGAAAGGGCCGGGCCTCTGTGCCCAGCATTGGCCATCACTGGCTGTCGGCCATCCCCGTGGCCAGGCCACACCCTGCGGGAGGGCAGTTCCCGGTGAGCGGTATGAGTGATTCACAGCAAGGGCACCGCCAGCGGTTCCAGCTGTCCACACCCCGGAGCAGGAAGACTCCAGGGGACGCCCAGAAGCAAAGGGCATTTGGTGTCAGGATCCCAGCCATCTGCTCCCAGGTTCCTTTGAATATTAGTGGCTTCTTCTCCCTTCTCTTCCATGCCTCATGCAAGGGCCTCTCATCTGTAGAGACAAAACAGAAACCATACTGGAGGAAGATTCTGGGAAACTTGGGTATGATGCAGGAGAGAGGGTACCGGGGAGGGAGCAGGGAGGCTGCCCAGTTGACAGCAGAGCACCTGACAGTGTCCACAGAAGGTTGAAGAAGTGACTGATCCCCAAACTGGGAAGACTCTTATGCCCAAAGATATTAATCCTAGAATCATTCACAGAAGGGGAAATCCGAACAAACCCCGAACACCCAATAACGAGGAATATTTGAGTAAGTGTGGGTGCAAAGTCGTAAGCCCAGGCTGCGAGCTCCCTGCAAGCTGAGATGGACCTAGCCCCGTGCCCAACTGCAGCACTTAGCACGTTACGAACAATCCAATCAGCCACTTACTGGGGCATGAAAATGAGGACATGCTGCGACTAAGTACAATGTGGAGGCCATGACGTTAAGAGTGAAAGCAGGATTCAAAATCTCAAGCTCCATAATTGAAATAAGTACAGCAGACGTGCAGGTGAGACAAAGCAGGGAGAGAAATGGGATGGGAAGGAAAGGGCTGGGAGCAATGTCCCTGGAAGCCGAGGGGCTGGGGAAGCAGAGGAGGGGGCGGGCCGCATGGCAGGGAGACAGAGAGGTGACTCGCTGTCAGCTGGCGGGGTGTGGGCACGGAGCAGGCCACCTGGGCTCAAGGGCTGTCCAGCCAGCTTAGCTCACAGAAGGAATTCTCTGGGGATGGTGGGTGCATCACCTTCTTCAGCAGGTTTTAAGCCAGGGTCTCAGCTTGTCACGAAAGCCCCTTTGCCTGCCAGTTTTTCTGAGCTGAAATTTCCCTCATGGGGTGCGGCAGCCAGTCCAAGGCAGAGCGTGACTATTCTCTTGGTCCTTGGGCTGGGTATCTTCTAAGTCTCTGGAACGAATCAGGGTCAGGTGGGTTAAGCTACTTGCTATTGAGTGACGGGCCCGGGATGGGAACTGAGATGCGATCACATTGTGTTTATGTCCTTCCCACTGCACATCTTGGTCCTGTCCGAATTGGGCCTAGTTCGAGCTGCGTCTATGGATACGTGCACGCTTAGTCGTGTCATGACTGCCGTCGTCATTGTCATCGTCACTCACACTTATCGGCTCATCCACAGATGAGTCTCTATGTGGCAGGTGCTCTTCTAGGTACCGGGATAAAGCAACCAACAAACAGTCCAACAACCTGCCTTCATGGACTCACGTTTGGGAGAGTCCGGCAAAATAAACAAGTTGTATATAACGGTGGAAAAAAACCACGCAGGGGAGTGGCGTTGGGGGTGCAGGGTGGGGACGATGAAGGAGAACCGGCAAAGGAAAGGGGCAGGGAGCAGCAGGGGAAGCAGGAGGATGAGTCCACCTGTGGGACCCAGGACACCAAAGCAGGGAGTGTTTCCGGGAGCGGCGAGGGATGGGGGAGATGCTGCTGATGGCCTGACCACAGCAGCTTCAGGGGACGGGGGTGCGAGCCCGATCGCAGGGGATGGGGAGAGAGCAAGAGCAGAGGAATTGGAGGCCGTGAGCATTGGGTTATTGAACTCAGACTCCTCGAGCACTTTCGGTGTGCCTGCCACTCTGCTAAGTGCCATTTCCTTTAACCCTCGAGGGCCACTGGGGCAGGTACCCTTTATGGCCCTGTTGACAGGTGAGCAGGTCCTGGCTGGAGTGCGGCAGAGCCGGGCTGGGGCCGGGCTGTCTGCCGTGGAGCCTGCGCTGGGCTCGGTGTATCTGGAAACATGAGAAAGGAAGAGGCTTAAATGCAGCCACCCCCGGCGGCCCCTTGCTTCCCCGTGTACTGCTGGGCCCAGGGCACCAGCAAGGCCCTGACATCTCTCAGCTGGAAGGGACCTTAGCCGTCACCTGATCCCCGCCGGCCCTGGTGTCAGCCCTGTGTGTCAGCGTGGCTGGGCGCTCATACTCCGTCATTTAATCAAACACAATCCGAGCGCGGGTGGCTGTGAAGATATTTTGTAGTTATGGTTCACATCCACAATCAGGTGACTTCGAGCAAAAGAGATTACCCTCCGTCATATGGGTTGGCTTCCTCCAATGTGCTGAGGGCCTGAGAGTAAACACTGAAGTTCCCTGGAGAAGAAGAGATTCGGCCTCAAGACGGCCGCATAGACCCTGCCTCAGTGTTCGGCCTGTTGGCCTGGCCTGCAGGTTTCAGGACGGCGCCCCTACGACCACCGTGCACGCCAATTCCTCCAAGTAAATTCCTTTATGTATGTGTGCACACACACACACGTGCACATATACACATAAATAAAAAAATTATGAATACATAGTATATAAAATATATATGCAAATATGTATGCATACGAGTATATTTAAATAAAATAAATATTACATATGCATATGTAAAATGTGTAACATACACATATATAAAGATATCTATGTCTCTGTATAGATGCGGTTACAGATGGACTATAGTCATACAAAGATAGACATGAGGTAAATATCTCTAAGAGGTGTGTGTGTGTGTGTGTGTGTGTGCACATACACGGTTTAGAGACACACACCTAAAGGTAAGGCACACATGCGCTCCTGCCGGCCGGCTTTCTCTGAGCAGCCATGACTGCTGCACCCGGCACTTCTCAGGAGAGACCGAGTGACGGGAGGGGAAGTGACATGCCCAAGGTCACACTGCGAGTCGGTAAGTGGATCCTGGGCTCTTTCCTGTTCCCCAAATGGTGCCTTTTCGGAAGTCTGTCGCAGGGAGAACACTGAGCCAAAGACGGCCCGCCTTGCCCTCTTTCATCTCCTTTCAAGTGCAGCCTTTTTCATCTTTTCCAGAAGCTTCCATGGGGTTTGTGTTAAAGTGGATTGGTTTTCATGTCTCAGAACTTCAGCGCCAGAGGGGAGGAGGGTGGCAAAGAGGGAGGGACAATTTCCCTGACGCTCATTTCCTTGGGATTTCACATAATTTTGACCATTAGCTTTGGGCAGGCCACTCAGTCCCCCGGGGGCAGTAGTGACGTCTGCGGTGTGTGAATGTGGTTCCAGGTAGAAAACTCCAGGCAAAGCCGGTGTTCCGGGAGCTGACCCAGTTTCCAAAGAACCCAGGAGGATTTGCTGTGCTTAAAATCTTGCATTTCTATCGTCCTTTGTCAGGGAAATGTCTCCTCCTGGTCACTTCTGCTGTTTTTGCCCTGGAAAGCACCGTGTCTCAGGGACCCCCACTGTGCACTGGGCACCCGCCCCAACTCTGCCTGAGGGCACAGGAGCCTGGGCCTCTCCTTCTGCTGATGCAGCTGGAGCTCTGGAGCCCAGCTTCAGCTCCTCCCTCCTAGGAAGGAGACTTTACTGCAGTCACTTCCCTCTGCGTCTCCCCAGCTCTCTTGCCTTCCTTCTGGGACTCTCATGGCCCGTGGTTTATACTGCATAGTGCTGCAGCTGTCATGTGGCTTGACAAGTCTCCTCTGTAGGAGACGCAGGGCTGTATGGCATTAGAGAGCTCTCAGCATGGCACTTCTTAGCCATGGGACCTTTGATTCCTTACTAAGCCTTAATCTCCTTATCTGTAAAATGGGCATATCACAGATAACACCTGTAAAGGCTCTTGTGCAAATTAAGCAAGATAATGTACTAGTGACTAGTAAAAGCTCAACAAATGTGAGCTTTTATCATAGTGATCATTATTAGAGTCTTTCTCTCTCTCTCCCCTACTAAATGGTAGCCCAGTAAAGCAAGAACTCCCTGTTCATGTTTTTACCTTTGGCGTCTAAATTGGCACAGAATGGATCTTCAGAAAGTGCTGGATGAATGATTAATTAAATGAAAATACCCATTAATGAATGAAAATCCGCATTAATGAACAAATGGGAGCTGGATGGGAATGTTCTTAGGGATAATCCCAACCTCTGAGTCTCAAATGTGTTTAGCAAGGCCAGTCTTTTTGAATCAAAATTGTATGCAGAAGTCTAAGATCTCAGAGACACAAGCAAGGCTCTGACTGGAGTGGAGGGGGTGCGCCGCGCCTTCCCAGCTCAGCCCCCCACTCTGTGAGCGGCTCACACCCTCTCTGGGTTTCTCTGAGGGTCCCCCCATGATGAAGTCGGTAAAATACAGCTTACGTCCAACCTCTCCAGCCCCTACCCACAGATCCGGCCAGCCAGCCTTGCCAAATATGCCCAAATGTAGACGCCCTCTCCATGGAAACATTCTTTGTACTGTTATGTGTGGTGACAAAATTAGCAAACAACTAAGAAGCTACACCAGTAGACATGTTTACACAACAAAGCAAACTAAGATATCTCCACTTGATGGAATAAATTTTGGCCGATAACAACAATAATTCGAAAAGTAATTCTGCAACACAGGAAAAGACTAAATGAGACACGATCTGAGCTTTGCAAATATATGTCTTCATCTGACGAGGGACGCAGAGGGACGTGGAAGAATTAAGGCCCCAGACTGGACTAGAGGGATTCTGGGTGAACGTTTTCCCGTCTTTCTCATTCTCTTTATTGCCAGCACAAAGCTGCTTGTGCAATATATAAAAACTGGGAGTAAAAAAAGACTAGTTTTTGTTTTAAATACCAAGCCTTTTAATGGGAAAGTCCTTATTCTTTGCTCCCATGCCAAAGCTGTTTCACTAGAGTTCAGTGTACATTCAAATTGAAGAGAATATTAAACTGTACATCATGTATATTTGTGTGTGTGTGTGTATATATGTTTGCATGATGTATATATGTGCACATGTATGTGTGTATATGTATATGTGCAGTGTGAATGTGTGGTGTGTATATGTGGTGCATGTGTATGTGTGTGCAGTGTGTGAATGGTATGTGTGTATGTATATGTACAGTGTGACTGTGTATGGTATGTGTATGTGTGTGGTATGTGTATGTTGTATGCACATGTGTGTGATGGGTATGGTGTGTGTGTTTTGTTTGTGTGTGTGGTGTATGTGTATGGTGTTTGTTTGTGTGTATGTGTGATATATGTTGCATGTGTATGTGTGTACTGTGCATATGCATGCATGTATGGTGTGTGTGTGGTGTGTGTATGTGTGGTGTGTGCACATGCATGTGTCTTTACTCATTTTCTGTTGCTATAACTGAATACCATAGACTGGAGTCATTTCTAAGAATAGAGTTTTATTTAGCTCATGGTTCTGGAGGCTGGAAGTCCAAGAGCATGGTGCCAGCGTATGATGAGGACCTTCTTGCTGCATCACGACATGGCGAGAAGCATCACATGGACAGACAGAGCATGGGTGCCAGTTCAGGTCTCTCATCCTCTTCGTATAACGTCATCAGACCTGCCATGGGGGCCCCATGCTGTTGACCTTATAGCAGCTTGTGTGTGCATGCATTTGTGAGCATGTATTAGCACCCCTGAGAGGCAAGTCCAGGTGGTCCCAGCCCTGCCTCAACGTGGAGACCACAGCCTTCTCTCTGCCGCCCTTCTCTGTCCTCCCCTCCCTCCCATTGCCCAAGGTGGTGCTTCACCAGGCTGGCATTCCAGACCTGGAGCATTGTTAAACACACACGTCATCCCTGGCCTATTCTTAGTTCTAGCAGATTCTTAAAAAAGGAGGATGAACTCTGTCCCTGCTCAGAAACAGCAAGTTCATTCCAAGTAGTATCACCACAGGGAGAGGTGAGTGCTATACAGCATTATAAAATAACCAGGCACTCCTGGACAGAGTGGCTTGGTTTGTTTTGTTTTTAAGAAAAACATTTGAAAAGTACCTGTGCTCAGCGTGGTTTAGTACAAAGATCATACAGGAGGCCTGGGTTTCAATCCCATCTCTGCCACTTCTAGCTGTTGGACTTTGGGCAAGATATTTAATCTACCTGAGTCTCTTCTATAACTATTATCCCATCTATAACTGGGGATAAATGTATTAATTCTAGGGTTAATGGGAGGATGAAATGAGGTAATGTACAAACGCATTGATGCCAGGCTGGCACATAGTAGATGCTTAATAGATATTAGTTCTACATTCCCAAGCGTCGTGAATTGCAAAATGCTTCTTGGTCCTGCTCTTCTCCCTTTAACAACCTTCCTCCTTCTAATAGTTAATACTAATAATGATAAAGAGGGAGAACCTGGACATACGTGACCTGGGCGTGCCCATGCTGTGTCTCCCTTCCCCACTCTATGTGGCATGCCTGTGAGGTCCAGAGGCAGCTGCACACCTCTGGGGCCCTGGGCATTGTGTGACTGTGTGTCCGAAGCCTTATCCCCTGTGGAGTTGAGTAAGGCACCAGGGATCACCTTCTTGGAGTTCCAGGATGAGAGGTAGGCATTTGGAAACACCCAGCGGAAAGAACGTGAGCCTTAGAGATCTGAGAACTTCCAGGGGTCTGGGGTAGGGATGAACGGAAGGGCCGACATTCACTCACATGATGGGCCTGGTCCTCATGGGCATCGAGTGCTGAAGAAGTTGATGCGGCAGTGGGCAAAGTCCTGCCTGCCCTTGGTGCTGGGTGGCACAGGAGGCCTCAAGAGCGGGGAGGACTCTGTCCCCAGGAGCCTCAGCAGGTGAAAGGGACGGAGACAGCAAAGCCCAGACTCAGTGAAGGTGTCCTTCAGCAGAAGTCTATGCTCACATGATCCATTGGAAAAAGGACTTGATAATAATGTTCATAACATGATCAATGAACCCCAAGAGAGACCTAAAGATGGGGGGAGATGGAGAGGAGGGTGCAGAGAGGAGGGTCAAGCTGAAGGAGCCTCTTTCCTGGCTGAGGAGCGACTGTAGGTAACACAGAACATCTTGGTGGAGATGCACCTTTGGTGGAGAATAGTTAACATCTTACTTCCAAAAATGTATACCCAGTGAATAGAGTAGACAAAGAGAAAGTCTGCAATACTGGGATGGAAGCAGGCAGGCAGCTTCCAAATTAACAGTGGGAAGAAATAATGTGAATAAGAACTGCTTAATCATTCAACCTAAAATACACAAACAATAACGAAGCAATATTCATACTAGACATAAAACAAGTTACACATAATAAGGCAAATCACACTAAATGCGAACGGCTGATTTTGCCCATGAAAATCCAACCGCATGCTGTGTTCAAAAAGTGCTTAAGACAGTAATAAATGTTTAAAGCAAAGGAGATGGAAAAGAGAGTTTAGTAACGTGGAATGGTTATAAGATAAAAATATAAAAACCAATAGTCTTTCTCTCTTCCAGTAATAAGCATCTAGGAATGGAAATGAGGAGAAATATTTAATTTTCACCAATGGTAAAGAACTCTAAAATATTTAGAAATGAATATAGGAAAAAAGTACAGGACATATACAAAGAACATTAAAAAAATCTTCCCAAGGGATATAAAACCAAGATCTGATCAAATGAAAGGACATGGTGAATTATGAAATGATGTTATGGTTCATCTAAAATAAATTTATAAATGAAATAAAATTTTGATTAGAATTTCAAAGGCTGTTTTTTTTTTATTCTGAAGTAGGTTATTGAATAAAACAATGTGTACATTTATATGGAAAAATAAATGCCTGATAACTATCTCCACACAGATACCAGGTGTGTGTGGGCCTGGCCGTACGTGGGCCAGCCCCTGACCACGTCAAAGGTGCAAATGGAGAATGAATAGCTTAGCTTACCTGGCATCAGAATTCCTTAAAAAGCCATGATAACCAAATCAGTCTGGTGCTGGTTTATGACTAGATAAGTAGATCAGTGGAAGAGAAGAGAGCATGTATTGGTCCCACGTAATATGAGACTTTATTATATAATAAACATGGTGGCTCAACATGGCAAGAAAAATGGATACTTGAACAAATGGCGCTGGAACAGCTGGTTCGCCATTTGGAAGGAAAGCAAATTGAATAAATCAACCAAAAAATGTAGATGGATTACAGACTCATGTTAAAAAAGACAAAATTAAAAATGTGCATGACAAACGGTATGCATTAATATAATCCATCGATGGGTGGAAGGAAACTTCTGAACCAAGACCAGAAACCTGGATGCTAAAAACGGGAAAGTAGACATAGAGAACAAAGTAAATAGACAAATGGCTGGTTTGGAAGGAATATTTGCAGCACGAGCAACAGTCTATGTATATACACACACAAGATATATCTGGTGCTTTAAAATTTGATAAGAACAAACAACACAAGAGCAACACAAGGGCAACACAAGGGCAAGCTATATGAATACACGATGTGTACAGCAGCAAATCCAAGTGGCCATGAATTATATGAAAAATCTCCAGCAGTTAAGAAAAATGCTTAAGTACAACATAGACATTAAAGTTGCAATGACATATCATTTCTACCTCAAAGCCTGGCAAAAACCTAAAAGAATGATAAATACTGCCACAGGCCATGGAAGCCAAAAGGCTCTCTCCTACATTGTAGGTGGAAATGTGTGGTTAGAACCTTTCAGGAAAATAATCTGACAACATCTGCTAAAATTAAAAATTCATGTGAACTTTGACCTGGCAATCCCATCCTCGAGGATGTGTTCCACAGATATGAAACCACGCGCGTGTAAGCTCGTATGGGCAAAGACATCCGTTGCAGCTTCATTCACAGAGGCCCGAGATGACTGGAATTAAGCAGATGCCTCCTTTCTCCTGGAAATCAGCTTCAAGCTCCTAAAGCTCATAAAATTTCATAACGCTCTGTATCTGTATGAGGGCCAGCTGTGCTCAACGCTCCCTTCCTGGGGCATTTGCATTTTTAACAAGATGCTCCGAAGACCAGTGGAAATTAGACTTGTCTTTGGGGTCAGAGGGTAGCCTGAGGTCCTTCTGGGGTGAAGCTGCAGGGAGGTGGGTGATTCTCGGGTCAGGAGGGCTTTGTACCCTCGGGCTGAGGGTTGGACACTGTTTTGTAGGCAGGGGGGACCTTAAGGCCACATGATCCATGTGGTTGGAACTGCACTCAGGGAAGGAGGAACCGACCTTGGGAAAACCATTTGCCTCAGCTTTGGTTCTTTGATTTCCAAGGCAGAGTCTTAACTGGGGCATACAGATCTTGAATGGAATTTAGAAGACCCACCACTGTTTTTACATTATATGCAGCATTTGGGGTGCACATGAGCATTTGCCTTTTCCTGGGGAGAGGGTTACTGTTTTCACCAGGGTCTCAGAAGAGTCTGTACCTCCAGATCACCTCTAAGGTGACTTTTCTTTCTGATGAATTAATCCACACTCATGGGTTAATGCCCTAGCCTGCACTGTTTAAACAGACCTTTCTGATTCACGGATATGTGTTGGGTCCATCAGGCCACAAGACCAGGTGAAAAGATAGAGAACAGGTTGGAAGACAGAGTGGAGGCCGGTCAGGTCTAGTCAGGAGGAAGTCTCAGTCCACAGCAGGTAATCATTGATCAATTTAATATGGAACCAGATAGATGGCATCCTGTCTACTATTTCTGGACTGTGTGGCCTTGGGCAAGTTCCTAACCCTCTCTGGTCTCAGTGTCCTCATATGAAAAATGAGGATAATGACCATATAAGCATCATGCAGTGGTTGCGAGGATTAGATGAGCTAATATATTTAAAGTGCTTAGAATAGTGGCTGGAATATAGTAAGTGCTAGGTAACCATCTGCTTTTTATTATTGTTGTTATGTAACAGCCTTCCTGGCTCGATGGAGCCAATACGGTATCGTGCTCTGGTTCTCCAAGTGTGGTCCCAGGACCAGCAGCATCCCAGTCACCTGGAAACTTGTTAGAAAGGCAAATTCCCTGACCCCACCCAGACTACTGAGTCAGAAGTCCTGGGTGTGGACCCAACAATCTATTAACATGTTTCCGCCAGACCTAAGGGGCATTCTGAGGCCCCCTGCAGAGAACCCCTAATGCAGTCCTTAAGGATGCAGGCTTTGAATCCTGGCCTCACCGTCGTCTGCCAGCTGTGTTAGCTGGAGAGAGTATTCAACCTTTCTGAACCTTGGGCTACACACCTGAAAAATGGAGATGGCTTCGAGAGTTGAACGCAATGCAGCAATGCATGAGAAACGCAGGGAGCACTCCGTAATGCTGTAATAGTGGCTGTAATTATTATTATTAGCATCAGAAAGTCATTTCTTGGAAGAAAATGTTGCAATCCAAGCAGCCAGAATGAGGAGCTCCAGTGCAGAAGTTGATCAGTGTGTGAGCGTGTGCACACGTGTGCGCACACGCGTGCCCTGCGCCCGTAGGGGAAGGAAAATATTTTTGTGACAACTGACTGTGCTTCCAAACGCTCTCCCCTGCTCTAAAGCCCCCTTGAGTGCTGGGGGCCCCGCACTTTAACAGAGGAAGGTGTGTGTAAGGGGAGTACTTCAGAAGCTTCCAGGGTAAAAATCATCACAATTCCTTTACTTCTCATAGCTCTTGTCCTAGAGCTGCTATCTCAACCCCGTCAGCCTCCCGAGGTGCAGGGGACGCGAAGCTCTAGCAGAAGTAGGAGGCTCCAGGTGTCTCCCCAGGGCCTGGGCTACAGGTAAATGAGGTGCAGGTGGGACCCCTCCTGGGCTTGCCCGAGACTTCCTGGTTCGGGCACTGACACTCTTGTGTCTGGCAGACTGGGATGGGCGGCCGCCTGCTCTTCAGGTCCTCTCTTCTGCCCTCTCTCAATGGCGGTCACTCTGGCCGATGGTCAAGGTCCCGTTCCCTGGTGTGGGGCTTGCCTGCCCTGCTACGGTGGCCACATCCCACCTAAGCTCTGGGGGATTCTCCCGCCAGGTCCTCAAACTTCGGCACGCACGGGGTCTCCTGGGGGCTGTTCAGCATGCCAGACACCCACCCTCCGGGAGGCAGAAGGCCAGGGGAGGTGCCTGGGCACGTGCGCTTTAGCCAGCACCGGGGGCTCTGGTGCAGAGGGGCTACGGACCAGGCTTTGGGAAACGCTGCCAGCGTCTAGGAGGACGTGCAGAGGCCTCTCGTTCCAGACGGTGCTGTGCTGTCAGGCTACATGCAGAGTTCTCACCAGGTGCTTGTTATTAGTAATAGTGCATAAACAATTCACAGAGACACACTGGCATTCAGAAGTGTTTGAAACAATGTCTCATGTAATCCTCAGAGATTTTTCATCCACTTGACAAACACTGAACGAGCAAGAAGTGCATGACTGCCGGGAGCCCGGGGTCACTGCCCTCCAGCAGCAGGTGGGGCGTGGGCAAGGGACGATGGCTTGTGGGTGGGGTGTTGGTCTGGTGGCATGACGGCCACACCTTCTAACACCTGTGTCGCAGAAAGGAAGCTGGCAGCAAGGACCTCTGCCCTGCAGGGCTCTGGGTGAGTCTGCCCAGGACGGCTGCCCGCGTCTCGTCCTGAACCACCGTGAGCTGTGCTGAGGAAGGGGCTGCTTCACGCCTCATAATTCCTCCCATGGCTGCCTGACGTGATGGGCTTTATTTTCCAGCCGTACCACATGGCCCGCAGTTCTCTCAGACGCCCTTCTCTGGCTCTCATGGTCTCTGCCTTGAATTCTCTTCCTGTCCAGGCATCGCCTCCTCTGAGAAGCCCCCTGAGCCCTCTGGGTTGGGCCAAGCCCAGGGGCTCTCGCTCTGTCCCTCCTGCGTCTCACTCATCCCCTGTATCCAGCACTCCTTGTGGTCAGTCCTTCGTGCCCATCAGTGAGAAACGCCAGCCCCCGGCTCGAAGGACGAGAGCTGGTCAGACCGTTTGCTGGGTGGACCCCTGTACTGGCCTCCTGGTTCCCACACCAGAGGGCTTAAGACAGCAGCAGTGCGCTCTCTCACAGTTCGGGGGCTGGAAATGCAAAGTCAAAGAGTCGCAGGGTGGGTTCCTCCTGGCAGTTCTGAGGGAGCAAACAAGCCCCCGTCTCCTCCGGCTCCGGCTCCTCGGCCCTCCTCGGCTCGTGGACTCCAATCTCTGCCTTCACGTGACCTTCTCCTCGGTGTCCCTGTCTTCCTTTCTCTTCCCTCCCTTCCCTGGATGCTTATCACTGGATTGAGGCCCCACCCTAGTCCAGAGTAATCTCATCTCAATATCCTTAACTTCATTAAATCTTCAAAGACTCTTTTTCCCAATGAAGCCGCATGCACAGCTTCCAAGTAGACATTCCCCTTTAGGGGCACGTTCAACCCTCTGCAACCGCGCCCCCTCCCCAGGCTCTGCTTCCACCAGCTGGGACGTGGGGCTGGAGCAGCGCTGTCCCCATTGACTCGATGCTGCAGTGCTGGAGGGCAGGGCCACGCTTTGCCTAGAACAGGATAGACTCTGAAAAGAGTGCTCCCGTGGCAACACGGCCCCCCGGGGCCGGAACCGCACAAAGCTCCCCCAGAGCGTCTTTTTCAAGTGGTCTCACTTTCCCCTTAGGTCTCCATTCCAGCCAGACCCCCTGGAGGAGACATACAATGTGAAGAATGAGCAGCTTGCATTCTTTTCTAAATAGAAAGTCGATTTGCAAGTGTTTGTTAAATTGTCAAATATTCCAAAACATGGGCAAAAAGGACTTAGAATAGCATGAAAAGCAGACTGAGAAATGCCTCCTTCAGAGGACGGATGAGGAGGATGGGCCCTGAGACACTGACCTTGGACAGACTCCCCGTCCCCCAGGTCAGGAGGATGGATCTGGCGTCTGCGGCAGCTCCCTGCCCCTGCCAGGTGATGCTCTGAAGCCCCGGGAGCCGAGTTCCCAGGGTGAATCCCCATGTGGCTTTATTTTATTTTTATTTCTTCTCCTTTACCCTCTAGTCATGATCCAAGTGTCATCTCCTCCCATACACATCCATCCTCACGTACCGTGTCCTGCCAGACATTCATTTAATCATATGTCGCAAGAAAATGGTATAATTTGGGGGAATGTATGTGCACATGTATATCTGATATATATATATATACAATTGTTCGGGGGATATATGCGTATTGGTTACAATACGGATACTAAGTTAAGTTCTGTTTTCTTCACAGTGTTCACGCCACATTCTGGTTTTGAAATCAAGCTGAGGGCTACGTAGATGTGTATGGTACATTTTATTTTCCATTTTGAACAGTGACAGAAGCCTGGGTGACTTTGGTCCTTTGCTAGACAATCACATAATGAACATCTTTGAATATGTGCCCTTGGGTAGCCGCAGGGAGTGTCTCTGGGATTTGAGCATGAAAGTGGAACTGCTGGGTCACTGAGTATAGACACACCCAGTGCACACGCGGCCAGGCCTCTCCGGAAACCGCTGTTCCGAGTTCCACGGGCATCAGCATCGTACGAGGGCTCCACCTTGCTCACACCCATGCCTGCAGCGTTCTCATTTGGCCAACCTGGTGAGTGCAAAGGGTGTCTTATTTTGATTTGCATCTTTGCATGCTGAACTAGCTGTTTGATCCAGAACTACTTGCCTCGCCTTTTTGTGCCTCTCTTTTCTCATCTCAGAAGATTCACCGAGTTAATCCATCTGAAGTGTTTATACTGTGCTTGACATACAGTAAGTGCTCAATTAATGTCAGCTAAGCACAGTTGATGTTTGTTAGCTTGAATATATCTAGTGACAGGGGGCTCACTCCTGAGGCACCATGTACCCAAGATCAGAGAGCAGCAGGTGGCAGAGTGGCTGAAGGTGGCTTTCCTTGCCTAGAGCTCCCTTCTCTGGGAACTGCCCTGCCCAGTCCTGGTTGAGGAGACGAAGTCAGCCGGTAGGTTTATAGCATGTGACACCCCATTGGCCACAGATGACCACAGCCCTTTGGGAATTTCAGCCCAGGGTTCATTGGTGACAGGCACTGGGCCAGCAGGGCAGTGTGGATTTGGGGACTGGTTGTCATGGAGACGCATCTAGAGAGAGACACAGAGACAGAGAGACAGAGATGGGGTGAAGAGAAAAACCGTAGAGATGGTTCCTAGCAGGTGCCCTGAGGCCTGGCTGTCTCTTGGTCCCCAAATATTCTGCTCTGTCCCTACACTGAGCTCCTCTTTGCTCATGGCAGCTTGAGTGAGTTGCAGTCCCTTGCACACAAAGGCACCCTGATTGACACAGATGAGTGCAGGGACCTGGGATCCCACTTCTCATTCTGCCCACAGACAGTTAGCATCTCCAGGGGGGTTGCTGGCCTATGCATGCAGATGGATCATTCCCATGAAAACCAGGGACAGCCCTCATGCCCAACCATCAGAGGCTGCAGATCAAGCTATTACCCTGGTGGAACGGGGTCCAATGATAAATGTGACAATTATACAGACAAGGTCCTTTCCTACTTTGCTACCTGTCAATGAAACAGTTAAGTGAAAAAACTTAGGAAGAAGAAATACATATTGATTACAAAGACAGAAAAACAATGTTGATGGGTTGATAATGAGCGGCAGAGGACTTGGAGGGCTATGACTGGTTGTTGTGTTAGGTTAAAGGAGTTTTGTATTGTATTTTTATGTGATGCTGAAGCACAAAGAAGAAAATAAGATAGTATTACTTGAGACAGTATTAAAATACACCTTTAAAACATTTCCTGATGAAATACCTTGGCTACGGAATACACAATGCACCCAGTAGTATAATCCTTGGGGTCTGGGCCACCAGGCAGGACGGATGGGAGACAGAAGTCAGGTGCTAGGGCCCGGGGGGACCCTGTGGGTGCCGGCTCCCCCTGTGGAATCTGCTCAGATGGTTGTTATTACCTGCTCTCAGTCCATCCTAGGACCGAGTGATGGTCTCACCGCCCTTGGCCACCTCCTCTCCTCTTCATTCACTCCTTCCCCAACCAGCAGCAGGAATTGAGCACCCGGTGCTGACACTCTCTTGTTGGAGCGTCTACTGTCCCCGCGTGCTTTTGGGCACTGGGATGCAGAGGTGACTGAGACCAGCTATATCAATTCTGGAGTTTCAGCGTCGAGTGACAGATCCCCAGTCCCTACGGGCTCACACTGGCCATGCACTGCTGACAGAATGACAGAATCAGAGACCAGAAGGTGGCTGGGAAGCCCAGAGGCCCCACGGTCCTCCACCCTTGTCTTCTGGCCCCCACAGTGCCGCTCGCACACCCAGGATGGCTCCCCTCGCAGCCCAGGAGCCGTTGGGCCAGCATGCTTCCTCATCCATGGCCAGTGGAGAAAAAGAGAGTTCTTCCCCACCGACTCCACTGGCAAAGCCCTTGTCTTCCCTACTGGACCAGCTCTCATGCCACAGGGGCTCCTGACCAACTGCCGCCTCCAGGGCAATGCCCTGCACTATTGGCTTAGCCCTGGGTTCGTGACCAGTCACCGCTCAAGGGGATGAGGTTACCACGGTAGCCTGAGCAAACACATGCCCTGGGCCTGGAGTCCGACCCTCAGAGTTCCTTCTGCTATACAGGGAGGGGCTTGGGGCTGGCGGGGGTCGTCGGCAGCTGGACAGTGTCCACCACGCAGACTCTCAGTCCCCAAGGATCCACAGCTTAATGAAGGGAGCTAAAAAAATGTCACTCTAGTGCAGGAGCTGATAGGGAGCTCTACGAGGCCTGCCTGTGAGCCATGGAGGAGTGATGGCCGACTCAGCTTGGGGTCCTCAAAGACACCCGGAGTCCCCAGCTGATCGGGGAGCTGGAGGGTGCAGGCAGGGTAGGAAGGCGTGCCCAGGAGAGGAGAGCAGCGGCAAGGCACAGAGGTTTCAGAGGCCATGTTAGAGGTGCCCAGCTGAGTGGTTCGCCTGGGCTGGAGCAAAAGGAGGGTGGAAGGTAGAGGAAGGCAAGTCCAAAGTCACAGGTGACCCAGAACTTTGTGCTCTGCCATTCAGGTTAAGCATCCTGGCCTTGACCTGGTGAGCAAAGCAGAGCCACGTGGCCTCCAGCAGTAAGCAAAGACGATCAGATCAGTGTAGGTACAAACCCACACTTCCTCTCGGGTGCCTGGAGATCCTTATTTGACCATCTAGGCAGAGTCTCCTAAGGGTGGCAGGAGGCTCATTTCTCCTGACTTGGTTGTCCTTCAGTTTGCCAACTCTTGTGTGTGTCCACCAAGCAGCCCGTCTGCAGGAGATGCCCAGGTCTGATCTGCGACTCACGCGGCCAGCTGCTTCTGCAGATCTGATGTGAAGCTCCCTGTTGTGAAGCTTTACTGAGTGGCGTGTTCCTGCACCACTGGGAAGTGACAGAAGTGACAGTCAGTGACGAATGTGTCAATGCAAAGGTGCTGCCCAGAGTGAATACTGGAGAGAAGATTAATAGAATCAATGCTTGTCCTGTGCTTTGGGTCTGGGGGTGGGGGAGCTGATTTTATACGAGCAGTGAGTCATGCTGTTTCCTTTCTCCTCTGGGTCAGACTACATGAAGCACAGTCTTAATTCTGCCCAGCAATCCCTACCTGCCTGCCTGCTCAAAGGGGTCCTTTTTTTTCTTTGTGGGCCACTGGACAATAGTAGTGACTCAGTGGTGCATAGTGTTCTTCTCATTGTCTTTTTAGTGTCTCTGCTTCTTTAAGTCTCTGTCCTTCTGTTTCCTCCTCCTCTCTCTCTCTCTCTCTTTCTCCCTGTTGAGACAATACTTCATAGGGATACCTTACAAATGTCTGTGCCAGGCATTTGTAAAGATCCAGAGAATATGAATTGACAGTTCTCAATCGAGAAGACAGTTTACATAGTCGAATAAAAAGCAGCAATAGCACACAGGTTTGCCAGTGTGAAATGGCGATGCCAGCTCTAAGCTGCAGAAACCTTCTCCTCCGCAAGGGGCAGTCTCCGCAGGGGGGAGGGGTTCCTTGGGAGGGAACTACGGGGGTGCTCCTGGGAGGATTTGGATGGACGGAGAAGTTAAAACTGTGCACACTGAGCATCTCCTCTGTTCCTGGCCCTGCGCTGGGTTCTGGAGACACAGGTGAGGTAGGTCCAGCCACTGCCTTCAAGGAAGCCAGAGGCCAGGCAGAATGGCAGCATCCCAGGTGCAGCACACACCATGAACAGCTACATCCCGCTTCTCCCAAGAGCCTGGGAGGCTCAGCTTGAAGCTGGCAGATGCCCACTGATCCCTAGGTCTGAGTCCTCATCTGTAAGGGGACAGTCTGGACTTCATGACCTCTTAGACACTCCCTGATCTAGTGTCTTTGAGTATTCGAGTTCTGTTTTCAGGAACCAGACGTAACTGTCGCTGTCCTTGGTACTGACAGGTGAAGGTGTGCTGAAATCAGGATGGGGGTTCCTGTAGGAACTTAACAGCCCCAATATCTGTCTCAATGCTTCCCATCACTCCTCACGCCAATCAACTGACCCCTTCTGAGCCCAGCAGTGTCTGGGGTGGGCAAGCAGTGGAGGCTGGAGGGTGAGAGGGGCTGCGGCTCCTCTTGCACATCAGAAGAGGAGGGTGGGCTTAGGACTTGGTGCTTTTTGTGCAAGGAAGCCTGGGGTCCCGCAGCTGAGAGGCAGGTGTGGATCAGAGCCCTTGGCTTAGGAAGACCGCTGGTGGCTCTGTCTGGGTTTCTGTGCCTCCAATTCTTTTCCTCCACTCAAAGTGGCAATGCCAGGTTTGGAACACTGATCTCCTGGCGTCACTCCCTTTCTCACCCTGCTGTCACCTGCTGTCACATGCCTGCCTCTTAACCACTCCGTGGATATCCTACTGCGAAACAACACTGCTCCAAAGCTCCGTGTGAGCCCCTGTTCCACTTAGTCTACGCATCAGGGCAACACACAAGATCAGAGCCTTGGATTGGCGCATGATATATGTGCTGCCTTCTGGAATTTCTCAGCCCACCCCCAACCCCTGCTGTGTTTGTAATTTAGGAATTTCAGTTTTGTTTCGATATTATGCAAGTATTACCTAGGGGAGCATGGAGATGTTACACATAATTATGGTGAATCATTTAGCAAACAATTAGGGGACAGAGAACAAACAAGTCACTGTTTCCAAAACCCCTCTTTAATCACTTCTCATATCCTCAGAACCCAGAGCAAATATGAAGATAATTAATCACTGCCAACCTGTCAGTCATAAGGACCTCGTCTCTAATTAATTATGTGCTGTTGGTGCTCAGCCTGGGAGTGGACTGAAATCTTGCTCAAGGTCACAGCCTGCATTCTGGATCCCCTCTCTGTGGGCGGAGATTCAAGTCAGTCCTGATGCCTCCTCCAGGATGAACTGTCCCGGGTTTGGCTGTCATTGGCAATGAATTCTGCACGATCACACTATTTCGTCAAAGATCTTCTGAGTGGCCTTTACGTAACCTTCCATACTTGAGAGAGGAGGGAGGGACTTTCCAGCAATTTTACAGATGTCAGGCTGCGATGCTTTTGTTACACACAGGCCACTTGGACAGTCAGGGGTGTCTGGGAGATTCACCAGCAATTGGAAGCAGGGTGGGTGACACCAGACTGCAGAAGGCAGATGGCCTCTGAGTGGGGTAGTTTCAGACAGACAAGGCTCAAGGGGAGACCCCTGGGCTGGTTTGATGTGCTGGGGACTCACAAGGACTTACAGGGGATCTGGCATGTGGTGGCAGCTACTAAGTGTCCATTTGGATGGAGGAACAATACATGAATTAAAGCTTTATGCCTCTGCTGTCAGCGCAGAACAGGTGTGAAATGAATCACTCTTGCTTCTCCCGCACAACTCAGTTCCCAAGTCACCTCCTTGAGGAGCTTTTAGTGACACTCTTTGCTACATTGGGTGGTTCTCCTTGGACTTCCACATGCCCCCTTCATGTCCATCAACAGCTCAGAGCCTCATCTTTAATTTCATCTATTATAGCAACATTTAAGTGAAATAATGATTACCCAACGTCTCAATGAAGTTCAGATGTCTTTATACACGCCTTTTAGAGGGGAGGGGGAAATGTGGAGTATAGGTAATTCTGTTTAGGGGCTATAAATGGTTGCTAGGGAGGATGAATGGTTGAGGGGGAAAGATTGACTTGCAAATGATTCTCTTTGCAAATTAAATTAATGGGAAAGACAGGTACTGTGTTGAAAATAATGTGGGCCAGGTACGTTTGCATTCTTGATGTTTCTTCAGGCAATACATTAAGATAACTGGGAGAGGAAGGGAAGTCCATTGTCCCCTTTGATCTTTTGATCGGGACAGTTTATGTAGATAGAGGAAAAGCCTCTTCTAAGGGCCTGTTAATCTCTAAGAGCCTTTAATTCAAAAAAAATTTTTTTATAGGAAGGAGTCATATTTGGGGGTGAAATTTCTAGAGCTCATTCACCCTTTAATAAGCATTTTGTTCTACAAGAAATTTAATTGGAGGAACCCCCAGCACATGTGAACCCAGCAAGGTGCATCCATTTGAGAGGAGGTTGCTAACATTTAGATCTGTTCCAACTTCTCTGAGCGTGACCTGCGTCCCCACCCCAGTAGTGCTGCACATTCCTGCATTTGTACAGGAGACTCCAAATCGACCGTGAGAGACCAAACATAAAGTAGGGAATTTGAATTGTTTCATGCTTGTCATTCTATGGGACCACTTGGAATTTATGAATGCTTAAAATTTTAAACAGTAAAATCAGATTTGTGAACTGAGTGCAGTACTTGTTTGGCAAGTGCCGATTTTGATAAGTGAACCATTTTACTGGATTTGCATAATTTATTTAAAATGAAAATTCATTCATCTGTTCTAACAGTTAATAGTTTGTTTTAAAACTAAAGAAGAAATTTAAAGAGTTATTAATGCAGATACGTATATGATTATTACTGAAAATAATTTTTTCATATAGAGGATGGGGTTCTAAATAGGATCTAAATATGATCTGCTCTGGCAGTGGGCTGGGTATGGCTCTGGTAGAAGTTGAAAACACTGATCATCAACAATGAATTCTGTACAATCCATTGACAACAAGAAAGAGATTAGGAGTCTTTTCTGGAAATTTTAGCTCAAGAGAAAAGAACCAAAGACGTTAAAATCTGGAATTTCCCAACGAAATTGCCCAGCCAGGTCACCCAACATAACCATAGTCAACAAGCTTCCCCAAGCCACCTGGCCCAGATTTCCAGTAAGCTTTTGAATTATTACCTGTAAATACTATTAATCATCCAAGAAATGTGGAGAACGCACTCAACGTGAAAGCTGATATCAAAGTAAGCAAAAAGCCACATGGAAGTGTGAGTGGGAAAAAAAAAAACACCGAAAGAGGTTTATTGTGAGCTGAATATGAGTGACCACAGCCTAGGAAAACACAAACCCAAGAGGCCTTGAGTAAGTGGTTCTGAGGAGGTCAGATTACAGTTTCATTTTATACATTTCAGGGAGGCAGGAGTTACAGGTAAAGACATAAATCAATACATGGATGGGATACCTTGGTTCAGCCTGAAAAGGTGGGATATCTGGAAGTGGGGACTTGCAAATCGTAGATGGGTTTAGAGATTCTTCTTTAACAATGGGTTGGAGTAAGGCTCTCTCTAAAACTTGGAGTCAGTAGAAAGCTAAGTAAATGCTTAAGATAAGGGAAGGTGTCTGTTATCTGTCATGTGACACCATGCCAGCAAAAACAGACTAGATTTTATGGATTGTAAGGCGTGACTTAACCTTTGCCCTGCATGGCCTTAGGTCTTGTTTATAATTTGGTATCTTATTGCCACAAAAAGTTTGTCAGTATTATGAGCTCTATTTTATCATTAATGCTGGTCAATTGTTGTGTCTGAACTCCAAAAAGGTGGGGGAACAGGTCCAATCTCCCTTCTCATCATGGCCAGGAACTCAATTTTAAGGTTTTTCTGGGGTCTCCTTGGCCAAGAGGGGGTTTGTTTAGTCAGTGGGGGTTTGGGTGATGATTTACTTTTTGTTTGCAAAAGAAACAGAAGCTATGCAGAGAGGAGTAAACTTCAAATAAATTATTCTTGCTAGTGTTAGTTAATATTTTCTCTTGTAGAGGAGAATGCTTTAAAAAGAGGAACATGCTATAGAAAGGACCACTCTGGGACCAAAAGAGAATTGTTGGAAATTAAAAAAAAAAATAAAAGCAGACATAAAAATTCAATTGAAGAGTAGTAAGATATAGTTAAAAAGTCTCATGGAAATTAGAGTGAGAAACAAAGAGATGGGAAAATGGAAGCTCAGTGCTAAGGCACGAGGACTGGTTCAGGATGGGGAATGTGTAAATAAAAGCAGCTGCAACAAAGGAGAAGGAATAGAGAGGGGGAATTTATCTGCGAAGAATTTAAGCTCCTATCCTGTTCATAGAACTGGAGGAGCTGAGTTTCTGGTTGGAAAAGGCCCACCAAGGCACAGCACACAGGGGGATAGTAGACCCCACACGCTAAGGCACATGGCCATGGCCTTCAGAGTGCGGGCCAGGGAGCAATCCCGTATGCTTTTGGTGGGGGAGGGTGTGGAGGAAAGTTTTCCAGGAAGTGAAACCGTCCTTACAAATTAATAAAAAGGGGTGCAAGGTGAGAATTGTCGTAAGGGCCTAGCTAAAATAAGGCACAGGCCTAGCTAAAAGTAATAATAATTAGTCACTGTCCTCAGTTTGCTTCTCTGTAATTGCCAATCCAGAGCCACACGGCTGGTGGTCATACAATTCTTAGCTTTCTTCGTGGATAACATCACCTTTTTGAAACCTAGAGATAGTTCCTGCGTTATCTTCCAGGTCCTGCATTCCAGTGGAATGGCCGACCCACCCAGACCAGCGGCCCACACCCAGGAACTGACTCAACTGGTCTTGTGACCCCCACCCAAGATACCTGGTCAGCAAAGAAGACAATTTCTACAACCCTGTGGTTCCGCCCTGAATCCAGACAACTAGCAGACTCAATTGCCTATGCCAAACTGTCTTTAAAAACCCTGTCTCCCAAATTCTCGGGGAGGCGGATTTGAGAAATTTCCCCCGTCTCCCTGTGTAGCGCTATGCAGAATAATCTCTTTCTCTGCTGTAAAACCTGCTGTCCCAGCATAATGGCTGCTTCTTGGGCAGTGGGCAGATGAACCCGGTTGGGTGGCAACAAAGGGTTGAAAATTGGAAATGCTTCGGGCCTCTGAGCACCAACACGGCGCTGGAGAAGACGTACAGTAGACAGTGGAGCAAAGCCCTCCAAATTCCGCAGGAAAATGATTTCTGCCCGGAATTCCATGTCCAGCCAGAACAGTGTGAAAGTGCGAGGATAGACTAAAGACAGGTTTAGAATTTATAGCTGTCAACCCGAATAAATGACTGAGGCAAAAATCTTAATCAATGGAGGTTTATTAAGCCAAAAATTTAAGGACATGCCCGGGAAAACACAAACCATAGACAAGCTGTGGCTGTTTTTTCCATAGGGGAGGTTGGAACTTTCAGCATTTTAAAGGAAATACAGAAAGAAGGAAAAGAGGGGTGGGGGACGATGAGGTAGTGGCTACTTCTTGTGAAGCCCAAGAAATCTACATTTTATGTAAAATGAGGGCGCGGAGGCAGCATCAGTTGTGCAGATGTCCCTGGGTGGGTGGAAGGATGCCTGAGTCTGTCCTGTCTCCTGTTTTGCTACCTGCAAGATAAACGTATAATTCGTTTTTAGTGTGGGATTGGACGGCTTTAGTTTTAGGTGCTAGACGTAGGTTCCGTTTGCATGTCCTTGCTGCTGGGGGGCAGCAAGAAATTTCCTTAAGGACTGATCTGTGGGGCCAGCTCTTCACAGGCGCCCGAGGGGGCTGTGGTTTTCTCTTTACACATCCCTTGCACCCTCCCTGGGGAAGGTACCAGAGGATGTGTGAGTTGAGGTAGATCAAGGCACGTAAAATGGAAAACTGGGAGATATAATAGAAGAGCCCCAGAATAAGGTGAGGAAGATCCCAGGAGGTCAACTGCACATCATGTAGAGAGAGGCTGGCCCAGGTAGGAGCAGGTCAGAAGCAGCAAGGAGAGGTTTCTTTAAGATGCAATTGAGAGATCACCTAGCGTGTTTGCACACCTTGGAGGGGATTTACGTGTCAGGACAGTTCAGAGCTGAATTACTAGTAAGCACACAAAAAACTAAGCAAACAAACAAGTCTGAGAGTGGGACACAGAGGTTTTTTTTATTTTGAACCAATTTTTAAGGCTTTATTAAGGTATAGTTTACATGTAATAAACTGCACATATTTAACATGTACAATTAGATAAATTCTGACATACAGATGAAGCTATAAAACCATGCCCTTTTGTAAATCATCTTCCTGATATTTCCAGCTCTCCAGGTAACCGTTTATTAATATTTACTTTACAATAGATACGTTTGCAATTTCTGCAATTTTATATGATTGGAATCACAAAGTGTTTACTCATTTCATTTTCTGGCTTCATTTATTTTGCATAATTATTTTGAGATTCATCAATAAATATTATAAGAGCAGTCCATCCTTTTATTTTGCTGAGTAATATTCTGATCTTTGGATATACTATTATGAGTTTTTTCATCCATCTGCTTATGAACATTTGGGTTACTTCCAGTGTTTAGCTATTGTAAATAAAACTGGTACAAACAAAGAAACAAATAAAAAAACTAAACAGTGTATGGAGGAGAGACAATGTTTAACTCCAGATGTGCTAGTTCAGGTTTAATGGGACGGACACAAAATGGGATTAGTTGCTCAGGAGACTGACGAGGAGAAACACGGATTAAGGGGGCCGACACAAGGCAGCAGAGCCTCAGGACCACAGCGCGGGCTGAGCGCCGTGGGGCAGCGAGGGAAGCAGGGAGCACGCGGTGGGAGAGCCTGGCTTACGGTGCGGGACCACGGGGAGCTTCTAGCCAAGGTGCCCATTGGAGAAAGAAGTTCTGCATCCTGCAGGAACGGCCCTGTGCTCAGTCACTGGGCCACAGGGATGTGGCCTTGGTGTGAACCTGGAGATGGACCCCAGGGGAGCAGCTGGGGCTGTCAGTCATTGCAGTCCCCGCGGGAAGACGTCTGAGTGGTTGGGGTTTTGTGGCCACCACAGCAATGAGAACGTGACGCACACACCATGTGGCTCGTCTTGGTGTAGCATTTGCGCAGTCACAATTGTGCCAGGCTAGACAAAAGGACCACACAACCCTGTGGGGAGGATGAAGGCAGGAGTTGTCTACATGGTGGGTATAGGATCTGGGGAAAGAGGGTTAAACTTCCTAGCAGGAAGTCACAAATAACGCCCGCCCAAGTCGGGCATCTTAATAAACATATTACGTGTAGATACAGAGGTGAGTCTGAAAAGAAGCGACAGAAAGAATTGAAAGTGATTGCCCCTGAGGAGCAGGAGAGGGACAGAAGGAGCAGAGGGTGGGGATGGCAGAAAGTATTAACATAATGAATATAAATAAACACTAGGTTCAGTAAGTCTGGTCCAGTGCCTGGTAAGTGCCGAGTACTGGTGTTCATGATGGGGCTGGCCACGGTGTGCCGGGCACCAGTGCCTGACCCGGGCTTGGTCTTCGCCTGGTTTCTGTCCCAGTCCCTCCTTTAAGGGCGAGCCATACGCAGTGGGTGCTCATTTAAAGGATTCCTTATTAAATGAGCAGAGCCTTTCGGTACCCATCTGCCTGTCACACAGCGCCTGTGGGGAGCTCGAGCTGAGGTTTCATTCCACAGTCGTTTCTGCAGTGCTGGAGTCCCTCCTTCCCCCCAGCAGGCTCAGCCCGTGCTGCTGAGCAAACCTCTGAGCGGCGAGGATGCCATGTGCGTTTTAATAAGCGGAACACTCTGGGGGGAACCGCAGCGGCTCAGGTGACGTCAGCCCGCGGACGCAGCTGGCGGGTGAGTGGAGCCAAGCTGGCTGCAGCCGCACCCGCTCCAGCTGTGCCCTGACAGGCGCCAGGCAGGGTGGGAGCGGGCGCTTCCGCGCACACCTGGACGTCTGCTGCAGGGGAGGGGACAGCCGTGGGGGGAGTCTTGCCTTAGCTGCTCCAAAAGGACATTCCCAAGGAGGTCTGGGCCCTGACCCTTCCAGCTGCACCAGCGCGAGGGGGAATCTTGGGAAAGCCGCCCCGCCCTCCCCTTTACCAGGGGCTCCACGCTTCCTTCACATTTGCAGATGCAAAGCGCGGGTCTGCACATAGCGTAGCCAGGCGTTGGCAGAGTCTAATGACAATAAAAGCACGTTATTCACCTGGCACCAGGACATGGGTTTCTGAGACAGGCTCTACTGCCTTCTGTAGGACCTGGGCAGCTCTCTCCCCTTTCCTGGCCTCAGTTTCCATATCTGTAAGATGACGGGTCCTCTTCATCCATGCGGGCGCTGGCAAACTTCTGTTTGGCCCAGTCCCCACACACGGGAGACCGGCCATAAACACCTGGGGGCTGAGTGAGTGAATGAATGAATGAATGCAGTGGGGCAGCTGCTTGTCACGGTCCCCTCCCCCTCTCAAGTACAGGAGACAGAGGAAGCAGGAAGGATGCAGAGCTGGGTGGGGAATCTAAAAATAAACGGGGAACCCTAAAGGTGGCTTTCTGGGTACAGGGAAAAGGCCAGCCGTGCACCCAACATGCAGGGGGAAGGCACAGCTGGGAGAGGCAGGCAAATGGCTTTGGGTTACCATGGCAACAACTGCTGGTAAGAAAGGGACCTGGAGGATGCCAAGAGTGGCATTTTTTTCCCTTCTCTTTCTGAACAACTGGCTTTCTTTCTGCAAGGGAGAGAGGTAGTGGGGAAAGAAAGGCCAAGCAGAAGGGAGACTTGGGGAGAAAACCCACCTTTAAACCTGTGAGCAGAGCTGTCCCTTTGTCAGCTCACTGGCTGAGCCTGCTTTGTGCGTGGAGATGGCAGAGGATCCCCAAACTGCAGTAGCTGCCCAGTGGCTTCTGTGCGGTTGGCCCCTGCCCAGCCCGCTCCACACCAGGTGGGTTTAGCCCTTACCACGGTTGCCGTTGAGATAGAGGATCAGGCCCATTTCACAGATGGGGAAACTGAGCTTCAGGTGGGGAAAGTACCTGCATCCCAGGGCTGCAAGCAACAGCTGTGATCACCCCCTGGGTCTGTCTGGCTCCAAAGCCCCGGCACTGAAACCTTCTGCCCGGCAGCCCTGGCAACACTTGGCATGGGTGGGTCTGACGACTGCTCTTCAGTTTTCCTCTCTAGTACTGCGGGGTTAAGGGCGGGATCCCTACGCCTGTGCCGCATAAAGGCATTTGCTTGGCTTGACTGGAGTGAACGGAATGTTCTCTCTCTGATTGCCTGGGGCGGGCGGGAGAGGCTGGAGCAGGGAGTGGTTAATACGCAGGCTCCGAAGTCACCTCTTAGCAGTTGTGTGACCCCTTTCCACGGGGCCGTTGCAATGACTGAATGTGCTCATGCACGTGGGACCCAGTGACGTGTCTGACACGTGGCACACACTCCACCGACATTCGCCATTTTTCTGAGAAGAAAGAGAAGCTGAGGAGGTGGGGGGTGATTCCCCAAAATTTCACAGCAAGTTGAGGCAGGACCGTGACCTGGACTCAGCCTCCTGGCCCTCGGGGCGTGTGTGCTGTTCACTGCGCAGGGCGGCCACTGCCACTCGACTCCACTGCGCTGGACCAGACCCTCGCCCTCAGTGAGCCCAGCTTTGGGTCACAGACAGCACAAGGACGCAAGGACACCATGCCAGCTCTCTGGGAGCTCCCAGGCACGCGTATGCAGAGGCGATTAATTGGAATCATGGGCTCCGTGGGACCAACACCGCCCCCCCTGAGTTAATGCTTCATAACTGGCCGTTACCGTAATTCACTGTTCACACCGTTCCTGCTGCCCTGACTCAGTTGCTGGCCTGGACTGTCCACTCAGCCCATCGAAACCGGCCTCGGGTCTGATCACAGGCAGGAGAGGGCCCTCGGGAGTCAGCACAAAAGACAAGTGCAAGGGGAGAGCAGAAGTTCTGGAATGCTGGTCCTGGAAGGAGCTCCCGGGAGCTTCCAGGAGACAGGTCAAAAGAGAAGATGTTTCTGGAAAACCCCAGGGCGGTACAGGACAACCGCCCTCCAAACAGATGGAGCTGGTAGGGCCAAAGAATGACGCAGACAAGTCCAGCTTGGTGAGTGAGAGGAGTTTATCAGAGGCTGGTTACTCACACAGAGCGCTCACCCCTGGGCGGCACAGGAGTTCTCCGGAGGGTAATGTCCACACCACCTACCCGTGCTGCTGCCTCAAACCCCTTCCCAGCGAGCGACCAGGGTTCTCTCACTGTGTCGGTGCACGTTCACGCTGAAGCAGGTTAAGCTTGCACAGTGCGATCGTCATGTGCCCTCGTACAATGCACGTTGCGCTGATGATATTATTACGGATTCTCCAGTGGCGGGGATTTGAGCATGACAGTTAGCTAAAGGGCATTATAGCACAGCTAACGCAGTTCTAAAGCAGTCAGGGCTGGTTTAAGCTGGTTGCCGTGAGAAAGTGCTTAGGCACATCTCTTGTACCTTGTAGTTATCTTTGGTGCTGGCTTAGTCTATTCCGTAACAACGTTGAGCACTCCCGGTTAACCTAGTGTTTCTCCCTGGGTGGTGTGGAGCTTGTGGTTGTCCCCCAGAGAACCGCACGGGATGAAGGGCAGGGACTCACCTAGGAGCACCCTGGAAAGAGAGGGGGACTCAGGTAATAAGACTAGGTTGAAAGAATAAAGGCAAGCTATGTTTACTGAGCATCTACTAAGTGCCCAGCACCAAGCTAGGGGATTCTACATGCATTCACTTGCTAATTCTTTGTGGTGGGTATTTTTATTCCTATTTTGCAGGATGGGAAAACTGAGGCTTAGAATGGAAGCGTTCTTGGTCAAATAGGTATGTCGGTGCCAACACCCACGCTCCGGGCACGTGGTGGGTGGGGTTGTACAGACTGTGTTCGCTCCTCAACAGGAATGGAAGTGTTAGTCTTTATGACATGTCCTTCAAAGGCCAGAGACTGGGTTCTCTAGAGACACAGACTGATATGTCTATAGCACGTGGTTTTCCCCGGGTAAGAGATAAAGCAGTTACCCCTCCTTGCTTGGAGCCAGCGTGGACAGCATCGTTGGGCACGCAAGAAGCAAGCGGGATGTCGTGCAGGAGCTGGCAGAGGCTGGCAGCTCAAGGCCAAGCCGCCTGTCTTCCGAGGGCAGATGAGTCAGCGGGCAGCCGCCTGCCACAGGTGGGGGGCGCGTCTTTGGGGAGAGCTTGTTGTATTATTGGAATGTGTTGACGTGGTGCTTTGTTTGCAAAACACTTCTCGGTCACTTTTAATTTGGGAAATATTTGGTGCAAGTTTACCGATGCCTGAGCTTCCAGTTCCCTTGGGGAAGCCGCTTTTTGGTGATTCCTGCGAAAGGGACCAACGCTTCATGGGGAATTAATTATTGTCATAGAAACCAGAGGCACTCTGGAGAGTCCTCGCATGTGATAACATGGAGCAGGACAAGGAATGCGGCAGGAAGGACCCCTGGACACCATCCGGTCCAACCTACTCTTTAAAAATCAATAGACTGAGGCCCAGGAAGGCTCCATGACTTTTTCAAGGTCATCCAGCCAGTCAGCCTCCTGAGCAGGACTGAGACTCAGTTTCCCTGCCTCTGAGTGTTTGTGGTTCCACATGCAGAAGGCTGACTCCTTTTGGTCTCAGGGGAGCGCAGCAGCTCACCATTAATGGTCCAGGAAGTTCCCTGGTCCCGGTGGGTTAATGGTGACACTCAGACATGAACCTGCATCTTCAGATTTCTAGCTTTGTGACCTGACTACTTAGCACCCCCAAAGGCGGCACAGAAGCGCCCCCAACCTGTCAACTGCCAGCTTCTCTAAAAGGAGTTTTCCAGCTAAGTCAGTTCTGAACAGATAGTATAATGGACTTTTGTCATGTCACTCAACATTTTTGAACACTTTTCCTATATTTGAGGAAATCCCTTCAAATATTTTGAGTCTCTCCTCTCCAAGGAAAAGCCAGAAGTCGACCTCCCAGCTGTTTCTGAAGCTGTGAAAGTTGCCCGGACTCAGGCCATGGGAGGCATCCATGCAGGCCTGTGGTTTGGAAGAAAGAAGCGTCAGGAAGCTGAGCCTGTGCGGAATCCTTTCCTGGCGAGGGTGGCAGAGAACGGGCCGGAGGCGGTGTCCACACTGCGGAGCCAGCAGCTACGTCCTGACCCAGCAGCCGTGGGGGCCAAGAGAGCTGCAAGCCGGGCACGGGGTGACTGGGAGGTTGCTCCTGCGTGTGTGACCTCCAAACCCCTACTTCTGGCCTTCTTGGAGATGCTGTGAGCTCCTAACGGTCTTTAATAAATGTTTAATCTTTAATACATTCCTCTGCCACGTAAACTGTGTCGAGTAGAGCCTGTTGCCTGCAACTAAAAATCCTGATGGGCACAGATGTCATCAACATTGTCATGGTTGCAGTTTGTATCTTGGATTTAAAATGGCTTGAGAAGGAAAGCGTCTTGGTATTTTCTTTTCTTTTTTTTACTTGATATGCCACGGTGGACTCTTGAGACAGTGCACCCTGCATGTATAGTAGGCGTTCGTTGATGATTTGCTGGCTGCGGGCTAGCTGCGTAGAAGGATAGGTGAAATTTCCATGGTGACATGTCTGACTTTCATTCCCACTGGGTGCTCCTATTACGATGATTTCAGCTGCATGGAGATGACTCCATTAAAAGTTGCTTAAACAACAAAGGACACTAATCATTTCACATAACCAGAAATTAGAGTGGATCCAAAAGTAGGGTGGAGCTAGTATTGCTTAACTTAGAGGCTCAATGGTGCCATTAGGTTCTCTGGTCCTTTTCATTTTTCTGCTGCGTCATCTATGTGTGGTAGCTGCTTTATTTCTCAGGCTTGTCCCCTCATAGTCACAAGATGGCTGCAGCACTTCCAGCCATCACAGGTAATCATCAACCTCTAGTAACACAAAACATCTACTACATTTACATCATTCCTCTCGAGGTGACTCCTTTTGGATGTGGTAATACCCTTTCCAGAAGCTCCCCAGAACATTTTCCCTCATGTGTCACTGGCCAATAAATTGTGCCCTATATCCTCTCCTAAACCCATTCTGGAAGAAGAATATGTTTATCATGGTGACACGTGTCATTAAGGATTCATGCCCTGCGGCTGGGAAGGCAGTATCTCCTTTCATCCTTGACCATCCAGAGCCTAAGGGGGGGCTTTGCTCCAGAGAAGGAGGTGTGGCTTTGGTGTAGCAGTGGAATTGTGCTGATGGTGTCCTGGCCACTCCCACGTTCTTCATCTCGCCTCCCTGTAACAGGCAGGTGGAGATTGCCGTCCCCATTTTCTTGAACTTGAGATCAGAAAGTTGAAAAGCGATTTGCCTAAGGCCACACAGCTGTGAACTAAAATAAAATCTTAAACAACCCTCAGCCTACTGAATAGACCCCCTCTTGGCCAAGGGGACCCAGAAATACCCTAGGGCTGAGTTGCTGCCATGAGAAGGGAGGTCAGACATGCCTCATCATGCCCCTACCTCCCTTCTTAGAGATGCCCTTTATATCGATGGGCCTAAGGCTTTGCAAGGCAAAGCTTAAACCACAGCTGCCGACCATCAATTTACTTAATAGGTCACATGAGTCTATGTCGTCCGGTGACTTGTCTCTGATTAACAGACTTATCTCAACTTAAGACATCCAAGCCTCTAGACAAAGCTTCATTTCTTAACCAATTACAAGTCAAAGAATCTTTAAACTCCGTATAACCTGTAATCCCTTGCTTTGAGATGTTCTGCCTTCTCAGACCAAACCAATGTACACCTTCCATCTATTGATTTATGACTTTACTTGTAATTCCTGTCTCCCGGAAATGTAACCCAACCATGAGACCACTTGCCCAAGGCTTCTTGATCGTGTTACTCTGGGCCATGGTCACACATATTCAGCTCAGAATAAGCTCTAAATTCAGCTCTAAATTATTTTACAGAGTTTGGGTTCTTTTCCATCGACGCAGCTAATTCATGGGAGAGTTGGGCTTTGATCCTGATTGATTTCAAGTGTAGAACCCCCAAGGTCCCCTTTGGGGAGGGCACTCCACCTACAGTTTATGCAGAGGTTTTGCTAAAGCCAGAGAAGCTTCAGCATTAAAATAGCTGGTTAATTGGAGGAGGAGGGAGAAAAACGTATTCCCTAGCTGGGTTTAACCTTGTACTTTAATAAACAGTTTAGAGGAAAGAGAAACGGTTTCCTGTTGCTGTTGAGAAGCCCGAGTCTGTGCTGCTGAAATATTTACTCTCCTGTGACTGTGGCCATCCCTCAGGCTCAGGCAAACTGCTGGGCAGGAAGGAAGAACTCAACGGTGACTCAATGAGACTTTCGCAGGAAGACACTCCTGCCAGTGTGTAACCGTGGCTTGCTAATGATCTCCTTGGGAGGCTTATCAGGGATTTATTTCTTGGCAGAATTAATTTCTCTTTAGTGGGAAAAATCTCAGCTGCCTCTGCCAAAGGGGGTGGGTGGGGATTGGGGGTGCGAATTTTGCTGATTTTCTTGCTATGTGGCTCTTTTCCCCCTAAGCACGTGGGCAATACTGGCAAATTGCTTTGGATTTGAAGGCAGTTTTGTTCCTAATTCAGATAAATTCTGTTTATTTTAACTCTCGTGTCCTGGAAGCATCCACGGTGTGCCAGGCCTTGTGCCAGGAGCTGGGGAAACCAGGGTGGCTGGAGGGTCTTGCCTGTCCCAAGGGCTCCACTGTCCAAAAGGAGAAAATGCTGATCCAGTGTGGTCTGGGGCTGGGGGTGTCACAGGGGGCCCTGAGCTTACTTGGGGAGGCACAGGGGCAGGTAAGGAAGGGTTGCTGAAAGAAGTGAGCCAAGTCAAGCAAAGGAAGGGTATTTCAGGGCGAGGGAACAATATGGGAAAAATCCCCAAAGCCTAGATTAGTGCCCTGCCCCGACCCCATTCATACACTTTATAACTATATAATAGTCAAAAGACCAAACAGAGGTACCTCAAAATCTGCCCTAGGGTTTGCATTTATAAGCTTAGTTAATTCTCACAGCAACCCTATGAGGTAGGCACTTATTATTGCCATTTTACAAATGAAAACAACAAGAGCAGCAACAGGCACAGAGATAGCCAATTAGCCAAGTAAACACGTGGCAGAGGTGGGATGAGAACTCAGGAGGCCTGTACTGCCTCCCCGTGTGTTCCACATGCAAAAGTTGCCTACACACGGTATATGTTTACTGTCACAGCAACACTTATGTGTACAGTAAATGTGCATAAAATGTAATCTTAAAAGATAGGAATTTACACTTTCTTTCAACCTCTGCATGGATTGATTTGGGTATCTAAATTATGCAGACCACACCCTTGACATAGCCTCTTATTTGGAGGGATCTGAACCACAACAGAGTGTGATTAGAGCAGACTGACCACGGGGAGCACAAGGTTTTCGACAAGTGGCATCTGAGATGGGGAAAAAATATCTTTCTTTGTTTTGGGATCCCAACATATGCTGAAATGGACCTTGTGACAGTCCTTTCTCCTTGGTGCTATTATAGAGAATGACAATGATATGTTACCTAGAAGAGGATGGAACAATTTGACAAACACATCCAAAGTCCCCTCTGCCTCTTACTATCACCTTCGGAGGGAGCCAGGGCAATGGTCATTGTCACCTACCCGTAGAAGAGGAAATGAGGCTCAAGATGGGAAATGATTTAGTGCGTGCACAAAGTGAGCCAGTGTACAGCCAGCCCAAGCAGCAGGACCAGGAAGACAGGTGGCTTCCAGGAATACAAAGGAGGTTTGAATGGGAAGTGTTAGGTGCCCGGTGGAAGCTGGGTGATTGATTCTAGGAAACAGAAGAGGTATGGGCAATTCTCAACACTTCCCTTTTGGACACCCAGCAGTTTGTAAGATGGGGCCACCTAGTGTTGCACCTCTACTTCCTTTCAGGCCCATGGGGCTGTCTCCAAAGACAGGAGGTCAGAAGTCCACTCCAGCTGAAGGCTGGGGCTCCCAAACTCGTAGCAAACAGAACCTGGAATAGGAAGGGACCAAGAAGCATCTGACCATTTTTGTTTCGACCTAAAGGAAGAAGCTGAGGCAAAATCAATATAAATAAAGAGTTTATTTGGGCCAAGCTAGAGGATGGCAACCCAGGAGCATAGATTCAAGTTTCCCTGAATTGACACTCCCATCAGCAGCAGTTACAAATGGATTTTTATTTATTTGTTAGTATTTTTTTAAGACAGGGTCTTACTCTATTGGCCAAGGTAGAGTGCAGTGGTGTTATCATAGCTCACTGCGACCTCAAATGCCTGGGCTCGGACGAGTTGCCTAGGTCCACTCGCTCATCACACAGCACAAAGATCCAATCATCGAGACCAGGAGGATTGCAACTGGTCTCAGCTCTGTCTCTCTGAATAGCTAATGGAGATCATAAGCTTTTAAAGGAGGGGCCACATGCCATGGAGCAAGTCATGGTACAACCAACAAGGGATTATGAGCAAGGGGGCAGGTGGTGGGGGATGGTGAATCTTGGCATTGGGAAGTCTGGCCAGGGGCCTTCAGAATCTCAGCTTCTTTGTCTTGCAGAAAACCCACTGTTTCTAGGAAATAACCGAAAAGGTCTAGTAGTTGGTTAAGAGAGAAGATTAAAAAAAAAAAACAACAACATAGGGGTCATTGAAATGTGTTCACAGAGCTGGTCACAGGTCGCCAATTGACCAGCATTCCTTTCTGATAAGAGACCACAGACCATGGTCCGGTTCTGGCCAGTTTATAGAAGATGCACACAGGATGCCCCACGTCCTCCATTTCATCTTTTGACATAGAGACCCTAATTTTAATGCATTTAAATGTTAGGTCTCTACTCCAAAGTGAACATAAGATGTATATAACCTGCATGTTTGCTTATTACCATGTGCATGCCCTCTTTCTGAATATTCATAGCTCCTCCCATAACCTGTTGAATATGTATACCTAGCCGACCTATTCAGCATAAATTCCTGTCTCACCCTCCCTCTTCTGGTCACTGTGAGATGCAATGCTCCCCAGCTTGTGGGGAAGCCAGCTGCAGGCTGCAGTCCTTTGGAAGAAATAAAGCCCTCTTCTTCAAATTTATGGATCTTGTGATGTAAATATGGCAGAAATGAGGATATAAAAGGACATGTTCCATAATATTAATTGGGATCATATATGTACAAAGTATGACAGTAGCTGACACATAGTAAGTGCAACATGGTCACTGCATGTTGTTAGGTTGCTTATGAATAACATATGTAAAATGCCTCACTAAGTGCTGCTTAAAAATTGTGCTCAAATGTTCTTACTACTGTCCTAAGAGCTAAGGTTTATTGAGTGTTTTTCATATGCCAGACACCACTCTGAAAATCTACCCTGTATTAATTGACCTAATAATTGCAACAACTCTATGAAGCAGGTACTATTTTGACTCTGTTTATGGATCAGGAAGCCCAGAGAATTTGAGTAACTTGCCCACAGTCTACATGGGTAGGATTCAATGTCAAGTGTCCTGCATCTGGAAACTGCATTCTTAACCACCATAGTATTTTGCCTCTTGCTGTTTAATATTACTCCTACTGTTGTGATGTTGTTGCTATTATTCTTTTGTATTATTATTCTCAGTGTGATGTTTCTAATCACAGTGACGGGTTTTTAAGAATACTATTCTTATAACTGATGTCTTCCCACAGTTTCCTTCCTGCAGTTTGGGTATACTACCACCATGTGAGCAGTGAATAATGGGGAAAATCCTACCCTTGATGGAGTATCTTCTTGGGGACACATGTGTGTTCCATCCAGTTGTAGATGCTGCTTTTCTTCTTGACAAAGGCTTTTTTCCTTAACAAAAGGACAGAGGCCCCAAGTTCGCACAACACATATCAGCACCACGGAGAGCTCCCTCCAGCCACCAAAATGGAACAGGAGTTGTAGTTAATGGGAGTGAAAGGGTAAAAACTACCATTTATGTGTTGATTTCTTCTATGTGCCATACAGTTTGCATACTTGACCTTATTTAATTCTCAAAACTCCCCAGCAAGGGGGGTGTGATTATCCCCATCTCATTTTACAGATGAGAATACTTAATCTTAAAGGTGAGGCAACCTATATTCAATCACACAGCTAGTAAGTAGGGAAGCTAGGGTTACATCAGGTCTTTTGATTTCAAATTCCTTGCATCTTACGCTAGATCATGATGCTTCAGATTTCCCTGGGAAGCCAGTTGTGGGTTCTACCCTGGCTCGCTTATCAAGAGCCACCCCACAGCAACCTGCCCTTAGCTGTCAGAGCCAAAGACAGGAGTCTGCACTGGTTTTCCTCTGGCTGTCCCTACCTGGGCATTCTTGCCACTCACCTGGGCTCATCATCATGGACATAGCCCTCTGTGAGAATGGGCCAATACAGTTTGTTGGGGTAGCACTGGCCAGGTACGAGCACAAAGAGCAGGCACTCAACGAGTATCTGTTGAATGGGTGAATGAATGAATGAACAAATGAGTGAATGAATGAATGAGTGAATTGCCTTCTACGGATCTTCCTCAAAGACTTGACCTTCAACTTTTTGCTATCCTTTTTCTATTGCCTCCTGAGCTCCAAAGATCCTGCATCTTTGTTTCTGAATTCTGATAAAGGCAGGGTGAAAGAGTAGGTGAGTAGGAAAGGGGCCACTACCCCAGGGGGTACAGGAAGCTGCCTTTACATGGGGTAAGCAACAAGGTCCAACAAATATGTGGGGAGACAAGGTACTCACTCCACCGGGAGAATATTCTCTCACTTGTCTGGGCCTATTAGAAACGTGGCTGTAACTCATGTTCCTTCATCAGTCAATTGTTGAGCACCTGTTGTGTGCCAAGGAGATGCTCCAGGGCACACACAACTTTTTTCACTCCCCCATACATTCTATATCTCTCACTTCTTGGCTTTCTGACATGCTTTTCCCTCTCTCAGGAATACTATTCCTTCGATCACCTGGCCCCTTTGCCTGGATGGTTCTAGCTCCTCTATCTAGTCAGAGAGAACACGTTTCCTTCTGTGAGAACTCATCCTGTAGCTCCTCAGATCTGAGGGTCCTCCCTGGGGCTCTGCATCACCTTTGGCTTCTGTCGTCACCGCACTGCTTTTCACTCTGCAATGTGTTTTCAGCCTCCTTGTCTGTGTCCTCGGAAGGAGATGGGGATGAGGGGAACGAGGGTCCCCAGGGGACCCTGCTGTATTTCCAGGGCGACTGGCAGCAATACAGTAGGCACCTAACAGATTTTCAATAAAGTGACTAAAATAGAACGTATGAATGAACTTTCTAAGTGGGAGAGAAATTCACATAAATGTGAATTGTTTCCATTCCTCTTCATTGAGGACTGCAGATAATCTTACCTTCTTCCTACCCAGACAGTTGACCTTCAAGCCATGAACTAATTCCCCTGACTCTTCTATCTCAAATGAACAAATATCCTCTCTCCCAACATCTACGGAGCACATATTACTTGCCATTTACTTTTTTTACATCCCCTCTTTGAGTATTTGATCTTTAGAACAACTTTCTAAAGCAGGTTCCATGATTGTCACCTCCATCTTACAGAAGAGGAAACTGAGGCAAACAGCAGTTAAATAGTTAGCCCCAGGTCACACATCTTCTGTATCAGTCAAGGGTATGATAGGAAATAGATAACACAAACAATTGAGGGAAGTTTGATAAAAGAACAATACATTATTAGGTTGAAACACATGGGATTGCCAATATCCGATCATTTTTTATTTTCAGAAATGGCAATTTTACAAGTTTAAACTTAATACAAATGTGCGGGCAGAGGGTTTAGGGCCAGGAACGGGTGATGGCGCAGTGCCCTGGGGCAAGTAACTCAGGAAGCAGAGACCACTGCTAGGTGCGGGGCGGTGGAGGAAGGAGTGGTTAGCAGCAGAAGCTGGAGAGGGAACCGCATGGGGAGGCTGCCTGTGAGGCGGTGTGGCCTTTGGGGGAGCCCATGGTGACCCGGCAGGGAGGGAGGGAGCTGGGAGAGCACATTGCTCCACCTACTTCTTCCCCATTCCTGAATCTCTGCTGGGGCTCCCCATTGACTGTACCCAGTTGGAAGCCAGAGGTCTAGCGCCTGTTGCTGCAGCCCAACGTTCGGCCTGTTGGAGCAAAAGCAGAGGGGGGAGGGTGGAGAGTGATCTAGAAGGTGCAAATGGAAGACATTTGGCACAAGAGTAAGTGAGGGAGCTGGGAGCAAACCCAGGCAGCCTCGTTTCAGAGCCCAGGCTCTGAGTCCACACCTCTCATTTTGAACTTGGTGGAAAGAGCTGGGTCTATAGAGTCGCTGCTGCACCAAACTCTCCTCTCGGGGATTTCTACAGAGTTTCTTGGGCACTCAGACTCATCGATTATTTACTTTTTATATCAATATTTGATTTCTAACAAAAGAGCCGGTTTTAAGGATGCTTTGGTGCAGAATAGAGCCAATTTGAGCCTGGGGCTGCCACTCACTCTTCGCAAGTCTGGTTCACTTTTGGCAGTTAAATATTTTAGAGGGCAGACAGGGGCCCATGTCACGCTTCATAAATACTTTAGAAGTTGAGGCTGGCTGTCAAGGCGATGGTGCGTTTATGAACATTGATGGCATCTAACCAATTGAAGGCAGCTCACTTATATCACAAAATATCAACTCTGGGACAAATCATGTGAGCCCGGAATTTAAAAGCCAAAAACATCAGGTCTGGGACAATCCAGTGTTTTCCAACAGTGACAGAAAGGGAAGAGAGTGTGTGTCCTGGCATATGTGGCAATGGTCTGTTCTGGGGCTGGGGACAGCCTCGTTCTTTCTCCCCCTTTGGTACCTTCACAGTTGATGTTTCCTCTGCCCAGAACATCTTCCAACTTAAAAACCCATGACCAAATCCTACTCATTCTTCAAGTGTCATCTCTTCTGGTAAGGCTCCCGTGACTTGCCCAGTATGCCAGGCAGAGTGAAGCACCTTGTGTAATAGGACAGTCACGCATCTGTCTCCCCAACTGGACTACGAACTAGCTTCTCTCTGTGCTCAGAGACCATGTCACAATCATCTCTGGAGCCTCTAGCCCAGGGGCCCTCAAACTTTTTAAACAGGGGGCCAGTTCACTGTCCCTCAGACTGTTGCAGGGCTTGACTATAGTTTAAAAAAAAAAACTATGAACAAATTCCTATGCATACTGCACATATCTTAATTTGAAGTAAATAAACAAATGGGCAAAAAACACCTGCATGTGGCACCCGGGCTGTAGTTTGAGTATGCCTGCCTAGCCCCCCAGTGGCTTTGGATCCATTCTAGAGGAGAGTCCTGTAGCTCTTACCTCTGCACACAGCTCTCTGGTTTGGCAGTCCTGGTGGCTGGAAGCCCCCAGGTGAGTGAAGCACTCCCATTCTCTCCCTTCTATGCCCTGTCCTGGCTCCTCCACCACTTGGATCGCTCAGTTTCCATAACACTGACTGGGCTGTTTTTAGCTGGGGCCACTGAGTGGGTAAATCAGCACATGAGTATGACTTCCTCACGTCTCCCTTCCCTGGGCTGACATGGCCATGGGAGAAGGCCTCGCTTCCACGGGGCCCCGGATGGTCAGCTGGCCCATTGTGTGCCCCCTTGCTCCTCTCTGGCATCTCTCTCTTCTTCCTATTGTGCAGGTGAGCTGGGCCACTCAGCTGGGTGTCTGGGCCAGCTTGGATGAATGAACTCTTTCTCATGTATTGTCCTCTCTCTGGTTAGTCACTCAGCTCCCACGGGTCTGCAGTGTTGGCTTTTGACTTGCAGTTGCTGAGGCTGACAAGTTTAGGCATTAGGGCCAGTCCACTCTTCCAGACGTCACCTTAACCCATGTCTTTTTCATCCTGGCCACACCTCAAGTGACTCTTCCCAGCCTCTCTTGCAGCTAGGTGTGACCTTGTAAGTGCATTTAGCCAATGACACGTGGATGGGTGTGATGCAGTGATTCTGCAGAGCTGGCTCATGCTGGCTCCAGGATCTGATTGTCACCTTTTCAGGAATTTTGTGAGCCGGTTGTGAAATTGTTGTTAGCTTGAGATGGAACATGGTGGAGCATTTACACCAGGAGAATTGGCAAATGCTACAGATCAGATTTTTCTCAGCAAAGCTGGATGTTGACCACTTCCAGGCACACCATGGCACGTCTGCCTCCTCCAGGGCGGCTTGTCAAGTCCTCCCCGCCACAGCCCTTGCACTTTCCCTTCCTGCCACTGAATGAAGGGAGCCACTGGGACTGAGAAGAGGACAAAGCCACGAGATGGGAGGAGCCTGGGACCTGGAATGACCGTATGGAAGACCTCTCATCCCGGAGCAACCGCTTTGAATGATGATGTGAGAAATAAAATTTACTGTGTTCAGCCAACAAGAATTCAGGTTTTATCTGACTCTCCTGCAGATACTCACCCTGACTGGTTGATATGGTTTGGATGTTTGTCCCCTCCAAATCTCATGTGGAAATTTCACCCCCAGTGTTGGAGGTGGGGCCCGGTAGGGGGTGTTTGGATCATGGGTGCAGATGCCTCGTGGATGGCTTGGTGCCCTCCCCACAGTAACGAGTGAGTTCTCCATTAGTTAACACGAGGCCGGCTGTTTAGAGGAGCCTGGCACCCCCTCCTGCCTCTCTTGCTCCTTCTCTTGTCATGTGACACTCCTGCTCCCCATTCACCTTCCAGCTTGACTGGCAGCTCCCTGAAGTACTTCCCAGAAGCAGATGCTGGCGCCATGATTGTGCAGCCTGCAGAACTGTGAGCCAAATAAAACTTTATATATATATATATATAGATAGATAGATAGATTACCCAGCCTCGGGTATTCCTTCGCAGCAATGCAAAACAGACTAACACAGCAGTCTACCAGAGTTTGGGTAAGAGAGCTTAGTTTGAATTCTAGCTCTGCTATTTGCAAGTTATATGACCTTGGCCAGGTTGCATAACCTAGTTCTCTTTTTTCCCCTCTCTGAAATGGGGATAATGAAAGCATTCGCCTCCTAGGGCGCTTGTAGTTTCAAATGAGATAATAAACGTAAAGCACTCAGCACAGTGCCTGGCGCAGAGGAAGTGCATGATCGTGAGTGATGATTAGTGTTATCCTCTGTATAGGGCTTGGGATCTAAAAGTTGATACTTTGCTTCCCATCTGGCAATGTAGCTTGCGTTATATCTCCTCTAGGAACCTCATGGAGTGGGGAGGCTTCAGTTTGGGGCATGTTCCAGGTATTTCCCAAATCCCTGGTTATAATTTCTGCCACAAGCCCCCATCCCAGTGTTATTTTTCATGACTGATATAGTAAAATTCTGTTACCCCTGACAGTGGAGAAGACAGCCCTAGCTTCCCTCCAGAGGAAAAGGGGGTCCTCAAGTTATTGATATTTCCTACTGAAGCTTTGCAAGTGCCCAGATTTAACATGCTGCAGACTTGATTACTGTGTCTCAGGTGCTTTGAGCAAGAGCCTACGCTCCCTAAATGAAAGAAAATTCAACAGGGAAGAAATTGCTTAATGCAATCCTATTGTGGCATCTTTGCATGAGCCCTCAGCAGAGAATCTCAGATGGCCTTGGACACAAACAGAGCCGGGTGCTTCTGCTCCTGCCTCCCAGAAAGAGCTCTCCTTTTGTGAAAGGCTAATTTATGAACAGGGAAAATAAATCGATTGGAGCCTGGTGATTGCAGTGGATTTCCCTCAGGCACCATGTCAAATCAATTCCATCCAATAAACATTTACTGAGCACCTACTATGTGACAGGCTCTGCACTGGGCATTGGGGGCATCAGAGGGGAAGGGGGGTCAAGGGTGGTTGTGCCCACAGGGACCTCACAGGCCAACGGGGCCCAGAGTGAGTCCTCCAGTCCCCAGGAGGCAGGGAGAGAGCGCCAAGGCGTTCTAGGGAGGCGGAAGAGAATCAGAAAGACGGGCCAGATCACATCACAGAGGACCTTGAATGCCAAGCCAAAGGTTTTAGACTCACGGGTGGTTTTGAGGCAGAAAAACCACATGATCAGAGCTGGCCGTGAAGGAGAACAGCCTGGGCGAGGCCGGGGTAGCGAGGGGGCGGGGTCGGGAAGCAGAGAGGTCAGCCTGCGGCCGGAAAGCAGGTGGCTTTTGAGCGCGGGCTCCAGCATCACATGGCCCAGGTTAAAGCCGGGCTCCACCAAGAATTAGCACTGGAACCTCCAGCAATTCCTTAACCACTCTGTGCGCCAGTGCCTCTCTCCATAAGGTGGGGACAGCAGTGGCGCCCTTCTCATAAGGTTGTCGTGAGGACCAAATGGAGCCGTGATCCTGAAGACACCTGGCACAGCTGCTCACCTGGCAACCTGTAGCTCTCGGTATGACCGCCCATTAGGTGTCTTTCATGTGACGGGCACTGTTCTGAGCACCGGGATAAAAGCGTGAAGAGACAAAGTTGGTCACTGGCCTCTCTCCTGGGACAGACAGCCTGGCCCGGCTAGCACCCACCGGTGGTTCATCACTTACTATTGGGAACACCTGGCATGCTTTAGCTCAGCACTGCCACTTATCTGCATGTCAGAGACGAGGAAACTGAGGCACAGAGGGCTTAAACAACTTGATCAAGGTCATATGGTTAGTAAGAAGTGGGAGCAGATTTAAGCCCGGGCTGTTCCAGCTCCAGAGCCCAAATACTACATCAGCACAGGGGGCACTGATAGTACATAGAGGCCCCCCATAAACAGTTGGGGGTCAAGGGAAGCTTCTCAGAGGACATGTTGTCTAAGCTGGGGCCAGAGGGCTAAGTGGATGTTAACTTGCACAAATTTTATCCATTCTAAGCGGCTCATTTCCCTACATTATAACATCTCTGAAATTTGGGGTGCATCCTACATACGATGGCCTGCTACTAGATATGTAATGGGCAGGATTTTTTCTTTCTTAGGGACATGCAAAATAATGCATCCTAGACATAGAGATTAGCGGGCAGGGGTGCAGGGAAAGGAGGAGAGGTATGATTGTGTGTCACTGAAGGAGGGGCACGTGCAAAGGTCCCCAGGATGGGGAGGACCTGGCCCCACAGAGGTGCGGATCTACAGACAGACTCTCCTGTGCCCAGGGCTGGTGCCTCCCCTTGTGGTTAGAGGTTATGCACAGAGCTGAGCCTTCCAGGTGCTTTGCCTTTTGCAGACGGAATGAGCATTGTTGACCTTTCTCAGCAATAAATCCTGCTGAGATTGAAGCAAGGAAGTGTGACTCTCGGCATCCCCATAAAGACTGGGAATGAGAGGTTCTGGCTGCCTATGGCGCCTAGCAGCACCTGCGAGCGGGTCAGGCCCAGCACAGGCAGCCCTCCTCCCTGAGTGGGATCCATATCACTTCTCCCACCCTCGACCCTGCAAATGTCTTTTTTCCCTCTGTTACCTGCCCTGTGGTCTTCACTTCCTTTCCTTCCTGTGGCCCACATCTGCATAGAACTGTCCCCGATGCTAGAGAGAGCCACTGGGGGGTAAGAGGCTATATTTATTCCTTATTATGACTTCCACTACACCCTGTAGTGTGCTGCACAATGGCCTGCATACAGTCAGTGCTAAATAAAAGCTTGCTGCATTGCGTCAGATGCAAGGAAACCTGGGATCCCATTTCAGGTACTTCACAGTGAAGCTTCACACTGATGTTTGTAAATGACCTGGTTCAGGGTGGTCCTGACCCTGAAGATGTCCTGCTGGGGGCCTTGCTTTATTTCTCTGCATCCCTTCATTCCTGCCCCCAGCAATGGAACCTGGAGAATTTTGGAAAGTTCCTAGGTCCAACCTCAGAGTTGGAGATAGCATTATTTCTAGGAATGCATCTGTGAATCTAGATTATTTTTTAAAAGCAAACACGGAAATATATTGAAAATTGGTTTACTCAGAGAAAGGAATTTGTTGGTTCTTGCAGCTGAAAATCAGAAGCATACTGACATCAGGAGTGGCTGGATCAAGGGGCTCCCATGAAGTCAAGCTCTGGCAGGCTTCCTCCACACGGAGCCCCTGCTGCGTTAGATTTAAGAGGTCCTGAGTCAAACACCACGGCAGGTAAGTAGGGGAAGGAGGAGAATGCAGTACCCTGATGGGCCAGGTTTGGTTCATGTGCCCAGCACCTTGGGGCCAGGGCAGGGGGATAGTTCCCCACTAACCTCATGGATTGGGAGCTGAGTTCTGTTTCCAGAAGGAAAAGGAATGGATACTGGGTGGGCAAAAAGAACCAGCTGACCCTTGTGGCTCCCAGGGAAATTCTAATGGCAGCTGGGGAGCCCTGGGGCAGGAGGCCGGGCAGGCCCAGGTTTGCGTCCTGGGCTCCCTGGCTATGTACCCTGGACAAGTCTCTCTGCCGCTCAGAACCTTTGGATTTTCCATCATAAAATGGGGAGAACAGCCACCTGGCTGTTGGGGTGTTTCGAGGTTCCAATAAAGTGACAGATGTATGCATCTGCGAGGACATTCATTCACTCACTCAGCTAATGGCCACTGCTGCCTTCCCCGCCAGACACTCCCCTGGTGCTGGGTGCCAGTGGGAGGAGACGCTCCACGTCCCAGCCCCCCCAGGGACTTCGAAAACCGGAAGGGGCTAGAGGTGGCAGCTTGACAGGCCAGGGAGCTCTAGACCCAAGATGCTGTGGGTGCCAGGATCTCCCACTGGCCCCAAGACCCACTCTCCACCCATCTCCCTCGATGACCTGCAAGGACCACCAACAGGGGCCCTCACCCTCGGGCTTCCAGCCGGTCCTCCCAGTGGGAGTTTCCAGAGGGAGTTCAGGCAGTGGGGGGGGGGGAGTGAGGATGCAGCTTTGTCTACATCCCTCGCTCCCTCCCCGCCCTATGCTGTGGCTTGGCTGCATCCCCTTAGTGTCCCTGGAGCAGCCCTCTCCTCCCGCTGCCCTGTCAGGCTGGTGGGTGACAGCTCCCACTGTTACCAGCCCTGGGGTGCTGCACCGTCTGCTCTGTCTCCCTTTCCCTTCCCCAGCCAGACCTTTGAAATAGCTCCTTCTGTTCCCTCCCAGCACTGCGGTCGCTGGCTTTGTGCTCCCTGAGCCTAAAGCTGCTTCTTCCTCCCGGAGTCCTCTTTTGTGGGTTCTTGAGAGACCCACCCCAGCCCAGTGTGGAGGGCCCCTTACCGCCAATCCTCCAGACCAGAGCACTTGCATCTTTCCTCTGGCTGTCCCAGCCTCTGTAGTCGGCAGTCACTGACTTCCACAAGGTCGTGTTTGTAGGGGTCCCGTTGCCTCTCCAGGGGGTCCTCCTGGGCAGGCTTGGACACGGGCTCGCCCTGGCTCCCCCACTCCGGGGTCACTCATGCAGCTCCTGGGAAACACGGCGCCTGTGTCCTGACGCGCCCTGAGTGCGGCCCCCTCCCTTGGCTTGTGCCAACTGTCGGTCAGCTCAACCCTGTCCCTGGGACACCAGTCCTCTGGGTTAGCTCTTCCAACCTGCAGGAAATCACTGCACTCTGAGTCACCTCCTGGAAAACCGTCTTTAGAGGTGAAGGGGGAGCCATTCCCTGCCCTCCAGGAGGGGAAGGACTTATCCCACACACACCCGGGTCTTTCTGAGGAGACACTCCCCGTGAACGCTCTCCCCGGCTCCACGCTGGACCCCACGCACCCTCCGTGGGAGCGAGGGGCGTCTCAGCACCCGCTTTGATGCCCAGCGTCTACCGTGTCTCAGAGCCTCCTCAGAGCTTTTAAACACCCCATCCCAGACTTTCTGTGCAGCCACAGGAGAAAGCTGGCAGTGGGGGCCTGTGGCTTAGAAGGGACCAGAGAGATTGACGGAGGTTTGGGCGTCTGCTCGTGGGATTGAGGGCAAGGGCACCTCTTCCCCGAGTCTCTGTGTTCTGATCAATACGACTTCGAAAACACTTGCTGGGGAGCGGCGAGGGTCCGGTGAGGCGGTGCATCGCACAGCGCCATAGCGGGCCCTGGATGATAAGATCTTGCTTATTCGCGTGCGTGAAAACTCACTCAATTCTCACAACGAGCCTGGGTAGCAGGGTCTATTGTTACCACCTCTATTTTACAAGGAAGACGATTAAATCACAAAGAGGCTGGATAACTGGCTGCGGTCTTCCGGTTAGTAAGGAGTAAAGGTAGGATTTGAACCTGCAGAGCTGAGCTCCGGGGCTTTGCTGGTGATCACTGTGCTGCCCTATAGTGTCCACGTGAGTACGGATCCTTCCGCCCGCCCCTGGAATTCACCTCAGCTGGCTTTAGCCCCGTCCTCCCTGCCACGGAGTCCACACCCGGCTCCCTTCTCACTGCCGCTCGACAACTCACACAGCAGACTGTGCCAAAAATCTGGAGTTATAGCCCACGGATGGATATTTGGAGGAGCTTGTACAGATCTAGATTGGGACACAAATCCGGTTCTTTATATACCTGACAGTCTGTGTGCCAGACTTTCGAAGCCAATATAAACTCTCCACTTGGACAGGAATAAAAACCCAGAGGCCAGCTGTTAACAAAGAAAAACAAATATATCCTCCCACGTGACATCAGAAAAAGGGGCTGTCTTCTTCCTACCAGCTGCCACCACGTTCTCTACGGAGGTAGCCAGACTGCAGCCCAAAGCAGCCTGGGCATCAGGGGCTGCGCAGGGGCCTGTGCCTTCGGCCCGGGGTCGTTAGCGAGGCAGGCGGTTCTCGTCTGGCTGTGCCTTTGGGCCAGCCGCTCTCTCTGCCTGAGCTGTTTGCTTGGATTTAAAATGCAAGCCGTGGACGCCCAGCTATAACACTTTGCTAATTCACGGATCCACGCGTGTGGGACAATGAGGGACTCAGATGCAGAGGTCGGTCCACAGATCACCAAGTAAAATGGAAATCAGCATTTTGTAATCAGATGTGTTAAATAAAGGAGGATTGGGGAAGGAAGGTGGAGTTCAGGTTCTCAGGATCTCAGAACAGGTTCGTATCTCTCTTTTCCCCTATCCTATTACATGCACACAGACCCCGAGAGAGTGTGAGGAGAGATTCTGTGTGGTTGCCATAGGTTGAGTTCTTTTGACTAAAAGAAAATGCAAATTCTTCTTTTCTCAAGTTCCCAGGGCCACAGTCCAGGATGGAAGTGACGCACCTGGGCTTCATGGACTCCTGCGCATCTTAATGAATGTAGGCTTTGCTCGCTCAGATGAGCTTCCGCTCACAGCCAGCAATCAAATGATGCGGTGTAGGGTAGTGGGTAGGCATAGGTGCCGCATGTCAATCTGCCTGGATGAAAATTGCAGTCCTGCTTACTAGCTCCGTCCCATTAGCAGGTCTGTTAAACTCTCTAAGCCTCAGTATTCTCATCTGTAAAATGTGGATAGCATCAGAATCTATCTCATAAGGTGTTGCAAATACCATTGAGTATCCAGTAAATTCTAACGGTGATGATGATGATGGTGATGATCATGATGATGATGATGTCTGCTTGCATCCCACAGCTTTGCCATTCTAAGGACTGGTACTCTTCCTAATCTTTAGTTCTAATTGTCCCAGCTGGGGTCAGGTGACTAACCCTGAGCCATTCAACTCTGACCACGTGAGTGGTTACTCTGATTGACTCACCCATGAACCAATCAAAAGTAAGGTAGCAGAGAGGTGGGATCTGGAAGAAGATGGCAGCTCCTGCTAGAATCACATTGAATAGGAGAAGAGCACCATGCAGAAGAAGGGAGTCCTGTTTTCACAAACAAGATTGTGCGTGTCCATTAAACAATACAGTAGCATGAGTCTTCACCTTGAGGACTGACAGGACCCCTCACTGAACAGGTCTTGAAAGGCACTGGGAGCCGGGCGAGGTGGCTCACGCCTGTAATCCTAGCACTCTGGGAGGCCGAGGTGGGTGGATCGCTTGAGGTCAGGAGTTCGAAACCAGCCTGAGCAAGAGCGAGACCCCGTCTCTACTATAAAAATAGAAAGAAATTAATTGGCCAACTAAGTATATATGTATAAAATTAGCCGGGCATGGTGGCACATGCCTGTAGTCCCAGCTACTCGAGAGGCTGAGGCAGAAGGATTGCTTGAGCCCAGGAGTTTGAGGCTGCTGTGAGCTAGGCTGACGACATGGCACTCTACCCTGGGGAACAGAGTGAGACTCTATCTAAAAAAAAAAAAAAAAAAAAAAAAAGGCACTAGGCAGGGCTCTGGCAATGTGTTTGCATGGTTACACATTTTATACAACTAAAATACTTTAACCACTGCTGGTTAATGTTGCTGTCACTTTCCAGTCTGATTTCTCCTCCATCACACATTCCTTTGTGTCAGGTGATACTGGAGTGCCTGGGAGCATTTTTGGTGTCTGGGTAAAGGGATATCAAGTTAGGAACACATTTATTTTGAGTTTTGTGAAATCGATCTGCTTCATTCATAGTGACTTCCATATATTGTTAAGCTATTGCTAGCAGGAAGAGCCTCCAGGAAAATTGCCACTCAGTTAACTGTCGCAGCTGGCATCATGACCAAAAGTGCAAGGCCAGAGGTGGATTCTCGACACGGACATCATCTGTGGCCCCCAACACCAGGAGAAGTGCATGGTCAATGGAGGAGAAACAAGGTTTCAAATACACAAGGAAGAAGCTTGTCTGGAACATTTCTGATTCTTTCAAGCTTCCGAAGTCTCAGAATTACATGATTTTAAACACACAAAACAACTTGGGTTTCTCTATAAAAAGACTAAGCATGAGAAGACCTGCACATTATACAGCTGTTTAAACCCTGCACCATGGGAGACATCTTTTAAGACCCTAGCAAAGATTTGGGGGGACTCGGAAGATACAACTAAGACACAAAACTTTATTCAAGAGCTAAGTGTGTAGTTGGCATTTTATATTTGCATTTCTCCATGAAGAATGATGTTTTCATATGATTATTGGTCATTTTTAAGATATTGTATTCTTTTAGTTTTAAAATTTCTGCTTGGTTCTTTTATATAACTTCCGCTTCTCTATGAGAATGTCCACATCTGTTTATTCATTATGTCCACCTTTTCCTTTAAATTCTTAAATGTATTTATAACAGCTGCTTTGAAATTTTTTCCTGCTAATTCCAAAATCTCTTATATCGCTGGGTCTGTTTTTCTTCTTATTTGGTTCATATTTTCTTTTATTGTATATTTAAAACTGTGAATGTCACATTGTTGAGAGCATGGATTTTATTGTCTTCATTTATAGAGTATTGTGTTTTGTTTTACCTGGCAGCTGCTTTACTGGCAGACCAGCATGGTTTGTTTATGTAAGCTGCTGTAAGCCTTGTTTGGGAGTTAGAGTAGCCCTAATTCTGTGGCATGAATTGTAGGGGGTCTCAACTGAGTGCCTGGTGCATTTAGTAAAGTCTCTGCACTCTGGTTTATTGGAGCTCCTGTATGTTCTCACACTGTTGGGCATTCAGGGTCTCTGTTCAGCTCTCAGGTTCCTGGTGGCTACTGTCTCACAAACATCGGGGAGCCTCACCCTTCTTATGCACAGCATATGATATGGCAATAGACTTGAGGGGACCCCTATTCAGATTTCTGGAGATCTTTCCCTGGGATCATTCCTCCTCCACACCCTGCGCTGCAGATTCCAGGTACCTGAGCAGTTCCAAGCTCTGGTTTCTGCCCTACCAGCTCGGTGAAACAGCTACACTCTGCGTGGGCTCTTCCTCCCTGCACCGTGATCCAGCTCTTGCCTCCAGGAAGAAAACCGGGGAGATCTCAGGGCTCATTTCACGTGTTTCTCTTCTCTCAGGCATCAAAATCCTGTGTTGCCCATTGCCTAATGATGTTGAAAAAGTTGCCTTACATATTTTGTCAATTTTTTGTTGGTTATGGCAAGAAGGCTGGTCTGGTATCAGTTACTCCATCATGGCCCAAAGAAGAGGCCCCTTCAGATTTTTAAAATAGGTAATTTGTTGTGATTCTTTTTCACTATTTAAAAAAAGTTCCCTGTAATACCTATTTTTGCATTTATAACTTTTTCTTAAGGAGGGCCCCCAAACTGTAGAAACTGTAGACTCCACAAAACCAAATCGATCTGTTATAAGATCATTTTCTTGAATGAAACTGAGAGTTTACTGCACAAACGTAAGAAGAATCTCCATGGAAACCCAAGAGGAGGAATGAGGCACTGCTGGGTTCAGGACGAGTCAAACTCAGAAGTGTCAGAAATAGAAGCCTCTACATATCATGACGTATCCACCTCTCTCTGTGCAAGTCAGCTGTTGCTAAAAACAACCAACGAGTCTCAGTGGTATACAGCAATAGCTATTTATTTTTCATCCACATGTCTTCAGGTTGACAAGGGTGGCTCAGGCTGCAGGTGTGTAGGTTGCCTGGAGAAACTCTGATCCTAGTGTCTCATTTTCTGACTTAGGCTGCTGCAGCAGCAGATACCCAGAATATATTCTCTCCTGATGATGTCAGAAACTCAAGAGGGAAAATCCAGCTGCAAAAGCACACTCCAAGACCTACTTGCATCGTGTCCACAAACACACCTTTAGCCAAAACAAGTTATGCAGCCAAACCCAAAGTCAAAGGCTGGGAAATTAAACTTTGCCTATTCTTAGGGCACAGGAGGTGAGGAAAGGGAGAATATATGATACTACTATAAGGAAGTGAAGATTTAGAACCAGGAATTCAATCTGCCACACTGTCCATATGCTTCATTCACCCCCTGGGGCCACTGTACTCAAGCCTTCAGGCTGTGCCTAGTCCTTAAGATTCTTCATCCCTCTGTATGTCATGGATTAGCTCCACCTATTCGTCCTTCTGACCTAGATCCTTGATGGAAACTCCTATTTATATCTCTCAGAAATTGGATTGGCTCAGCCCATCTTTTTAAGGCAAGCTACATACCTCGAGGGTCCTTGCACTGTTAATGGAAAGGTTGCCCTTGGGTCAACCATCCATCCCTGGACCAAACTGTGGCTATCTCTGAGCAAAGATCAGCCTGGTACATCCTGCAGAGTACTTGCCACTGGGGAGGCAGCCTAAGCTAGAAGGGGGAGCTGGGCAAGGATGGCATCGTGCATGGCATATCTCGGGATAGGGAGCAATACTGGGTAAATCACTGCACCTCTGCAGCAGTGTTTGTCTCAAAGATTCTGCCACCTGGCATGAGGCATTCAGAGTAGTGGGGGCTGGCAGAGGTTAGGGTAATGGCAGAGCAGGATACAGCAAAAGAAGGGGTGTACTGGCCACTTCTGGGAAGCCTGGGGATAAGATGACAGTTGGGGGCAAAGTGGCATTTAAACTCTCTACCCACCTGTATGGCATGGGCACGGCTAATGAGAATGGGCTACTAGCCAATCAGAACAGGTGTCACCCACAACACAGAGTACTAGCATATTAAGTATGAAATGTCCGATTCCCTTAAGTATTAAGTTTGACAGTTGATATCTGTGACACTTTGACACTTCTTGTTTTATTCTTATTGTGGAGGTATATCCTCAGCCTTTCAAACTCATGTTTTGGAGTACGACTATCTTTCAAATTTTTTTTTTAAGAGCCATTTTTATGCAACCGTGGATAAGTCAAAAATTCGTGTTATTTTCAAATAATGAGTTCCATTGTGGAACCAATGCAGTGCAGACAGCTCGAAATATCAATTAAGAGTTTGGGAAAGATGAGGCTAATGAACGCACAGTACGTTGATGGTTTGAGAAGTTCTGTTCTGATGATTTTACTCTTGAAAATGAGCCAAGTGGGTGTGACCTGAGACCAAAGTGGGTAATACTGAGCTGAAAGCTGTAGTGGAAGCGAATCCATCTCAACTTACGCGTGAATTATCAGCAAGGTTTGATGTTACTATTCCAACAATATTGGACCATTGGAAACAAACCGGCATGGTAAAAAAGCTGGATAGATGTGTTCTGCATGAATTAAACGAGCATCATAAGTAATCGTGTCTCAAAGCTTGCCTTTCTTTGCTGTCACAACACAAAGGTGAATCATTTCTACACTGTATTGTTATGTGTGATGAAAAATGGAGTCTTTCTGACAATTGCAAGCATTCAGCACAATGGTTGCATAAAGGTGAAGTGCCAAAACACAGTCCAAAACTGAATATTCATCAAAAAAGCTAATGGTTTCTGTTTGGTGGCCCAGTGCCAGTATTATCCACTACAGTCTCATGAAACCTGGTCAATCCCTGACAGAGGATGTCTACTGTGACCACCTGGACAAAATGATGAGGGTGCTTGTGACACAGCAGCTGAGATTGATCAATAGAGACAGGCCAATCCTCTTGCAAGACCACGTGTCATAAAAGCAACACTGCTCAAACTACAGAAGGACTTGGAAACTCTCTGTCATCCACCATATTCACCAGACCTTGCACCAACTGACTACCACTTCTTCCAGGCTTTGGACCACTTCTTGCAAGGAAATATATTCAATTCTTAACAAGCTGTGGAAAATGCCTTTTGCAATTTCATCACCACTCGCTCTCCGGGCTTCTTCACTGCTGACATAAACAAGCTACCATTAAGATGGCAAAACTGTGTCAATAATTTAGGTGCATACTTTGATTAATTGTACTGCTTCTTGTTTGAGATATAATAAACTATACTTCTGATTAAAAAGTGGACATTTCATATTTAATGACCTAATGTATTTACATTGGCTCCTACCAGTTGAAGACAAGCTCTGGAAGGAGGAGAGGAAACAGGAGGGGGGATCTAGGATGGGAATTTTTTTTTTTTTTTTTTTTTGAGAGAGACTCTCATTCTGACACCCAGGCTGGAGTGCAGTGGCCTCATCATAGCTCACTACAGCCTCAAACTCCTGGGCTCGAGCAATCCTTCTGCTTCAGCCTCCCCAGTAACTGGAACTAAAGGCATACACCACCCCACCCGGCTAATATTTTTATTTTTTGTAAAGACAGGCTCTTGCTCTTGCTCACACTGGTCTCAAACTCCTGGCCTCAAGCAATCCTCCTGCCTCAGCCTCCCAAAGTGCTAGGACTACAGGTGAGGATGAGGCTTTCAAGTCAATTTTCATTCAAATTATTGGAGGCATAATTAGAATTATGTGGAGTAATTTTACTTCAAGAAGGAACAATTAATTTGGTGTCTGTTTATCTATCCCTAGAGATTCTGTCTGATTATCATTGCCTGCTCTAAGCAAAGAGTGCTCAGATAATTCACATGTCTCAGACTCATACATCTAATAAGCAGTAGATCACTCAACACCATACACTTTCCAACAAGGGCTCACTTCACAAGAGGAATCTAGAACATCATGTTGGACAAGGTGGTTACTAAGGTTGACCTTGAAGGAGATGACTGAAGCCTTTTACTCCTAGGTCTTTGGGAAATAACGACAATAACTTCCATTCAGTAAGCACCTTCCATGTGTCAAGCTCTATGCGGAGCACTGGGCATTCATGATCTGTAAATCCTGGCCAAGCCTGTGCCAGGTAGCATCCCATTTTATAGACAAGCAAGCGGAGGCCCAGAGAAATGCTATACTGCAGAAACATAAATGCCATCTACTTGTGCAGAGACCCAGAGTCCTGTGGTCAGTTCTCCCAGTGGCCATGACTGTACCTCTGTCTTCTCCTGCAAAAATGGGGCAGCAGAAGAAGCTACATGGACACTGTGGCTAGTTCCTGACTGGTCTGCTCCATCCACTCCACAGAGATTCTCCTGAGGACCACCTGGAACAAAGGGGTTAAAGCACATGGCAGGTCTGTCTGCACAGAGGACTTTTAAAATTTCCTGTCTTACCATATTATGCACAACACACACACCTTTGCCTTCCTGGTAAATATTTCTCTGCTCATTTTCTTTGTGGGTAGAAGACAGAGCCCAAATCTCAAATCACTGATGAAGAGCCCATTGTGCTCACATTTCAATATATGGCTACTTCCAAGTTCCCAATATTTCGTTTTTCAATTAAATAGACCTATGCCACCCTCCCAGGTGAAGCTACACTTTGACAGTAAAAGGATTTTGAAACATCGTGCGATCTGAATCTTGTATCTTTATCATTCTTTAGTGGAAAAAAATTAAATGCACATATCTATATATATCTATACATATCTGTGTCTAACATAATTTCATACATGACATATACACGCACACTTTCAGTCTGTCTATATATCTATATCTACGTACTTTATAGTTGCTGTAATTAATTGCTAATAGAAGCATACATTTCTTGCTAATAGAAGCATACATTATATAAAAATGTAATCCACACAACACTGACAAACAGAATTGTTAAACTCATGACAAGAAAATTAAGTCTCAGAAACACTGAGGGTCTGATCCAAGATCAATCACCAATAAGTGGCAGTGCTGGGACTTGCACATAGGTTTTTTGGCTCTGAATTTCGTCTCCATTTCTGGATAACTTCCTGGCCCTCAGAAAAGAGAGGAGTGGTTCTTGGTAAGGAGTGAGGGTGGGATTTCTGCATGCATTTGGTGTTCAAATATCATAGGCAATGGAATTATCCTCCAACTTTTCTGGAGGAAAATGTGATAGGCAAAAACTAGTGGCCGGCGTGGGTGGCCAAGCCAACATCAAACCAGAACAGCCCCTCGCAGCTGAGTTCACACGACTCTTCAATACTGGGGCTGTCTCAGAACTTGAGAACCCAAAGGTCCACAGTAGAGTCTTTAGAAGTGAAATCAAAGTTATCAAAGAAAGAATGTGGCCAACCCTGGTCAGGTAATGAGCCCAGAGTCTGGGAGCACAGGGGCTCGGATGGCGAGAAGGGAGTGGGCTGTGACAACCACAGAAGGCCACCGCACCGTGGCAGCAGCCTGGCTTCTCACCCAAAAATTGTGAATGTGCATCTGTTTGGGAACTGACCCGAACATTAGGTAAGCTAACCATGTGTGGGCTCCGACAGAACCTACAGCTGTTCATTCTGGAATATGCAGGCTGGTGAGGAAGGAGCTTAAGTCAACCTTTCCCAGCTGGAGGTCCCAGAGATGAGGTGGCCTGTGGGCATCTCAGCAGCTTTGATTGTGGCTGGGCCACGCTGATGATCAGGCAATCTGTGCCTTTGGCTCTGCATGGTAGAAACAGTTCCTTCCTGCTTAGGAGAAAGATGGCAGCTCAGGGGGAGGAGGGAGATGAAAAACAGTCTTTGGATCTTGCCAGAAGTAAGCACAGACTCAGTTCTCTGTGCTTGTTCTGACTTTGATTCCTTTAGCTCCAGCAAGACAGATACTAGTTAAAAGCGTCATTCTTTTATTTTTGGTTAACTGCAATGCTTAGGACTGTTCAGCTATTACTCCACCGCTTCCTGCCCTTGGGTGGGAGGTGGGATGTGTCCATTGTCTCAACTGGATGTCGAGTTGTGTTGCCCTCTTGGATTAGGGGCAGATGACAGAGCTGGGGGCCCAGACTTTGAAGCAGGTGTCGGCCTCCCTAGCGGGCTGCTGTTCTCGGGAGGGAGGTGGGTGTTACTTTCCCACGGACACCTCCAGTCACAACTCTCTCCACGTTCTGGAAAAGCTTCCCCATTATTCTCTACTAGAAGTGGAGAAAGGAAACAAGCATGCCCCTAAACAAAGAGTCTTTTAGGAGAAAATTTACAGATATCATGTGATCTAATTTCTCTGTAGCCCATATTCTGGGCACACTATATGCAGGTTTGCCTGTTTATGAAAAACAGACAGTATTCACAGTCTGTTCACTGCACCTGCTTCCCGTGAGAGGGAGGAATCACCACAGAGTGGTGTAAGAGGCTCTTCCAGCCCATAAGGGGATCTTTCTGGAGAGGTCCCGTTATAAGGGTCCTGCCTTTAGGGAGGTAGAGGCCACAGGGTCTTCTGGGAGAGCCCTCTCAAAGAGGAATCACGTACTTGGCCCCTGGAAGTTTCTCTTTGCAATGTGTGGCACGCTCACAGCCAGTCTGGTTCACGGAGGAGCTACTGGGAGACTGCCACGATGGCCAGTGGGATTGTGCGTGTGGAGAGCAACGGAGCAGGGAGGTGGGTGACATTCTGCAGACAGCTGATAGGAAGGGGGCCCTGAGCCAAGCATGGGCGTGGCAACATGCAAAGGAAAGGAGGTGAACTGAGGTCCTGGGGCCCAGAGGAGAAGGGGAGGGAGAGACAGGAAGATTTCTTGTGCTTTTGCCATTCTGTGATGTACACAGGGACACCAAAGACAGCCCACCTGTTCTCCCAGGCATTCTGCTGGGAGCTGGAGACACACTGTCTCATTTAACTTCCATAATGACCTGTGATCCAGATGTTATCACCTTGTTACAGAAGAGAAATCCCAGGTGAAAAGAGATTAAGTGGTTTGGCCAAGACCAGCACAGCCACCAGAGTCCTGGAGTCTCAGAACCAGGCTCCCAGCCCAGGTGATCTCCCTGGGCTCTGTCTGAATAGCCAGCTTCCAATTTGCCTGATTGTTTGGGAGACTCATTAAAAAGACGCCCGCAGCAAGCCCACTCTAGAGCTACTAACCAGAGATCCTGAGCAGAGGCCTAGGATGGGCATTGTCAATCAGCTTCCAGGTGATTCCCACCATCACTTAGTTTGGGAAGCAGTGACTTATCTGGATACTACCTTTGACGTGGGCTGTAGAGGACACCACCTGAGAGCACTCTAGGGGTTCACAAGGGGGGGTAAGGGTAATGCTTGGGATGCTTTAAAGAGCAAGGCTGAGAGGTTTGTAGCAAATCACTGACATTAAACGTAAGGCCAACAGGAAGAGAACAGGGACATTCAACAATAGGGTACCAAACAACCAGCCCAGTGGCTTGGCCAAGTGGATTCATTGATATTGAAGTGAATTCACAACTGCCAATGAAAAAGCACGGCAACAATGTTCATAGCATGAGGCCATTGTGTAAATATGATATCCAGTCTACTGTCTATGGGAGATGTCTGGACGGCCTTCAAGGATGCCATCTAGAATGCTCTTGGACCCAGTAAGTAACAGAGATGTGGGGAGTTGTCCCCTGTGAGTCTGCAGGGAACACGGGGACAGAGAATGAAGAGCCTGCCCTGCCTACAGAAAAGGAAAACGGTCTCGCCAAAAAGACGCGCGGGCTGCCTGCTCCATAAGCTATTAGCACTGGGTGCTTCTGGGTGGTGAGATTTGGAATTTATCTTAATTTAAAAAAATTCATATAGCATTTTGAAAATTGTAACTCTTTTTCGAGCGTGACTAAGCATGTGTGATTTATGAAAAGACAAGCACGAATGAAAGAGTAGGACCCAGTTGCTGTGTCAACTTCTGCCCTTTTTGTTGTCGGCATGGGAAACCCTTTTGGGCCCTCCCTGCAGGTGCCATGAGAGCTGCTGACATCTCTGCTCTGGGGGGGCGAGGACAAGAGGCCCCCAGAGCTGTGCTTTTGTGGCTAGGATGCCACATCCTGGGGATAAAGCAGGGGCAGAGCTCGGGATTCCTGCGAGGCCATTTGCTCTGCTTAGAAATCACAGAAACACTGGCTGTGGGAAACAGCCTTGGCGCCCAGCTCATAACCAGAAGCCGTTTCCCAGGCTACCCTTGAGGCCCCTGGACTCCTGAGCTGTGCAACTTTGGGATTCGGCACAGTTGGATCTCAGCTGCCTCACTGGTTAGAACAAAAGAAAAAGTCTTAGGAAAGGGTCTCTCTGCTCTGCCCCGCCTCATCCTGTAGCCCCAACCGTGGGGCTGTGGACCCGTACCACTCTGTGGCCCGTTAGGACCTGGGCTGCACAGCGGGAGGTGAGAAGGTGCGTGGGTGAAGATTTGTCTGTATCCACGGCCACTCCCCATCACTCACATCACCGCATAAGCTCCGCCTCCTGTCAGATCAGCGGTGGAGGCAGACTCTCACAGGAGCATGGACCCTACTGTAACTGCACATGCGGGACCTAGGTCGTGTGCCCCTTATGAGACTCTAGTGCCTGACGATCTGAGGGGGAGCTGAGGCGGTGATGCCAGCGCTGGGGAGCAGCTGCAAATACAGATCGTCAGCAGCGGAGAGGTCTGACTGCACAATAAATGTAATGCGCTTGCATCATCCTGAAACCATCCCCTGCCGACCCCCAGGTCCATGGAAAAACTGTGTTCCGTGAAGCCCGTGCCTGGTGCCAAAAAGGTCGGGGATAGCTGCCGTAGAGCCAGTGAGACCCCAAGACCCTCCTCTGCCTTCAGTGTCCCTCACATTGAACTGGAAGGTCCTCGAGATGTCCCCTCCCCTCTGCTGAACCTTGGGGCCCTTGAGATTCTTTCTTTGGGGGTTTAATTATCTGCCTTTCACGGTAAAGGTGACGGCAGTGGCGCCTGGAGCCCCCGCCTGCCGGCCTGGGGCGTTGGCTGAATCAGCCCACCTTTCTGGGTCTCACTTTCTATATCTGTTAAATGAGGTGGCAAACAAATGAGATGGAGGGTGTGAAAGTGCCTGTAGCACCTGCCCCAGGGTTCCCCGACTGCCTTTCTGTGCAACGGGATTCACTCACCCTTCCCCGGGGCGCTCGCTGCGGGCCAGGCCCGGCCCTCCTGGCGGAGTCGGGTAGCCTGCCTCCCTCAGTCCTCACCCAGCTCCTCCGTTACTACCCCCGCTTCACAAGTGAGCAAAGCTGAGGCCCAGATGGCAGGAGGCAGAGCTGGGACCAAGGACCAGGTGGTTTCTGGACACAGGGCAAGCAGCTTGTGGCTCCAAACCACCGGGCAACACTGCCAGCAGCGGGCCTGGCCCTCTGCCGCTGGGACCCGAGCTCCTGGAGTAGCTTTGGGGGGGGGAGTAGCTGAAATGCGTCGGTTCAGCCACACGCTCTGGCAGAGCTGCCGGGAATCTGCGCGGTGTCGTGAGACAGAGCGGGCCAGATGGCTCCCAGGGAACCCACCCCGCTGCCCGGGCCACGCACGGCACCGACAGCTTGTGGGCGAGGGACAGAAGGTCTGCTGCCGCTAGTTTCTAGCTGCGTGACCTTGCAAAAGTCAAATTCACCTTTCTGAGCCTTTTTCCTCATCTTGTAAAAATGGGAATAAGCACACACGTGTCAGGGGATTGTTCTGTGTGTCGCAGGATGAGTGGGCTGGGGGTCACTTTGGGTGACACAGCCCTGGCGTCACTTTGGGTGCTGCTACTGTGGGTCGAGGCGCTGGGCTCGGGGCTCACTTAGATGCTGAGAACCGAGGGCCACCGCCCACCCCTCCCCCCACATCCCCTCGCCATGGCTTCCGACCAGGGAGACCTCTGCCTTTGCCCGGCGCGGTTCACGGTCCCTGCTGAATTAGAAAGCAGGTGAGGCAGGGCGCGCTGGAGCCGGAAGGAGCAAAGCTCTCTGCCTGCAGCCATGGATGGCAGTTTCATCTCCAGACTCCAGGTTAGGACAACCGGGAAGAGCCACCCAGACGCTGTGCGGAGGACTGCAAAGGCAGTTTCTCCCATGAACAAAGTTTACATTAGGACACTTTCTCGAAAAAAATCACTGGGGCTTCTCCTTCCAAACGAGAGAGTTTCCATTTAATCACATCACATTCAGTTTTTTGTTTTAATAAAATAAAAAGTATGTAGAAGCAGAGGAATGACACTGAAGTTTTTTATATTCCACGAAGCTGGGAAAAAAAGACATCGATAATTTTTTTTTCCATTGCACCTTTATTGTTTACTTTGTTCACTGTTCAGAATTTTCATACAGTCTTTCTCAAGTCACAGAGTCTGTGAGGTGGCTCCTTCCCCTCGACATGCTGGTTTGTTTCCGCCCAGCCCCTCTCGTCCCCTGTCCTCACTTGTATGACATTCTGCCAGTGCCCAAGGGGTTCCCGGGGGGGTTGTTTTCACCAGGGAGGGGGAAGGGAGGTGTGCAGAGCTGGCCCTCAGCAAAACACCCGGCTGTGTGTCCTGACCCCCCAGGGGTCTTTCCTGGACGTTGCCACCTCTGTCCCCTCTTGCCCAGTGGCCTCCAGGCCCCACAGAACTAAGGAATGGGCCAGATTGGAGTTTGAATCCCAACTCCACTAGTGACCATGTGGCCATCTCAGGGAAGGTTCCTGGTCTCTTTGAGCCCTCCTGTCTTCTTCTACAGCGTGGGGGAAGGACTCCCTCTCTCACGGGTTTACCATGAGAAATCAATAATTTAAGGTATATAACATGTCTGGCACGGTGCCTAGCACACAGTATGCCCTAAATACACCTTAGCTTCCTTCCTTCTGGCAGGGAAGAAAAGACATCTGATGAATCAATGTCAGAATCAGGTGCCCTGGGGCACTGGCTTTATTAAAGAGCCTGGTCCCTTAGCGGAGCCCAAGAAATGACTCTCTAATGGTGGAATTGCAGATACCATTGCGTGGAGTGGGGAGAGATCTGGAGGCTGAGACTTCCTCGGCATCACTTGAATCCAACCAGGCAGACTGCTGCTGCTTCTGCCCACGGGCAAGGCTGGCACTGGCAGAAGGAACACGGACACTTTAAGGCCGAGCCACTGTAGCCAGGCAAGGGCCCATTTCCGGGGGCAGGAGAACGGGGCTAGCTTGTATTTATCTGACCATCCCTGCCAGAGAGGAAGCAGCTTCACGTGGGTGTAAACAAGGAGCTTTAAGAAGCACAGCAATCCCTTAGGGCATCGTTACATTCCCCCTAGTGTCCTCCTGAAGTCACCTGTCACAGGGATGTCCTCACGGCCTGAACCACCATGAGCTCTCACAGTGGGGAGCTTATGTGCCATTTGCACCCCAACTACTTTTAAAGAGGATCCCAGGCGTCTTGCTAAGGGAGGGACTATGCACCTAATACTGAGCTTCCTCCTGTGTTCTTCCCCTCGCTCACAGTACACGACCATTAAAATCAAAATCTGATAAACGCATGGCCACAAGAATGAATAATGCTGCCAGTAAGTAAGAAGCTGAATATTCCACCCAACAGGTGATCTGCAAATGTAGCTGCGCTCTTCTTCCTCAATGGTAGTCCTTTTCTTTTTGTTTTTTCCTTTTTTACCCTTAAAGCTGATCTGTGTCACTCAGCCCTTGTTCATGCATAATTCTCAGTAAGGGTATGGTGCGTCTAAGGTCTGCATGCCCACGATCTTCTTACATCTCTGATACAACAAAATCCACTCAAAGGACAATCTTAAAACATGCACAGACCAAAACCATGGCTGGTATTATGGAAACATGTCCTCCAGACCAGAGACAGAGAGAGAGAGAGAGAGAAAGAGAGAGAGGGAGAGAGAATGTGAGAGCGCAAAGGTAAAGGATTCAAGACAAGAGACTAGAGCAGCTCCACAAAGAGCATCTTGCAGTCGATGGGGCAGAGCACAGAAAACCACGGAAAGCTCTATGGATCTGGGAGCGCCTGTCTTGAATATTTGGTTCATGCTAAAAAATAGAGCACATTTATTAAAAATATATATTTATAAACCTTGATATGAACAGGTACACACGTCAAGCCAATGGAGAAAGAAAAATAAGTTATCTCCCTGGTATCAAACAGTCAGACACTGGCGGTGGAGTGGGGGCCTGCACGGGACTGCGCCCGCGGCTCCCCGCCGCACGGCCTGGCGGGTGAAGACGGAACACCTGCTCTGGGAGACACACGGCTGGGCCCCGTCCCCCCTGTTCATCCTTCCGAAAGCGCGACATCTGTCAGCAATCTGGGGTAAGGAGTTTCCGCACCCCTCCGCTCACGGGGGTGTCGAAGGCTGGTCTTCCACGCGCTCTCCCGGGGCCCCTGCCAAAGACGTCGAGTTCCTTGGGGTGTGAATGGGTTCTGTTGGATTCATTGTGCTTTAGTGTCTGCTCCTCTCAGCAGGATCGGTTTATTTTTGTGACCTTTTTTGAGGTTCGAAGGTGCATTTGGTGGGCCGGCGTGTGTAGGTGCAGCCCGCTTGTTCTCGCAGGGTGGGGCCACCCGTCTGCGGACATGCAGGACCCCCGTCTCCGGCCATCCTGAGGCCGCGCTGGGCCATTCACAGAGTGGTGTATATGTATACAAATATGATGACGATGAGGTTCAGAATGGTCCCGATGATCCCCAGCATGGCAAGGACACTCTCCTCTTTGCTTTCTTTTTCTTGCCCTCCTCTGTCTTCATCATTTCCACTCGTGATTACCATCTTGGTTGCAAATGTCTTTATCTTCCTCACCAGGCTAACCTGTCATTGGAAAGAGGCAGCACAAAAGATTATTGTTTATAAGCGTCCTCTCCATAGCCGGGCAGACCTGCTGGGGGTGTGGGGGAGAGTGTGATTTCATGCTGGGGACTAGACCACAGGTGGGGCGACAAATCCCATGGCTCCAACCTCGGGACATCTCGCTCTTGGCCACCGGGAAACGGGCTTATCAATTTCAGGGATGCACGTCCTGGCTCTGGTTTAGAGAGAGGAGCCCTGAGGTGCAGCCTGGGCACCACCTGCTTAGCTGAGCGTGTTTGCCCCATGTCCCCTGAAGCAGACACAGAGACGGCTGCACAGCAGTCAGACTGAGCCCTGCACCCTCCCCCGTGGCAGCAGGAATGTCACGCTTTCACATACGGAGTGGGTCCCACCCAGAAACGTGCTGCCCTGAGTTTTCATGAAGAATGTAGACCCGGCCGTCTACACTGGCTGTGGTGTGGGTAGGGGTGGACAGGACCCAGGGAGGGCGATTCGCTGAGACCAGAGAGGATGGTCAGAGGTCTACACACGGTGCCGATGAGGCAGCACCATGAGGAACTCGCAGAACTCCCTGGCAGAAACATATATCGGCACGATCACCTACAAGAGTGAAGGGACACACGTCCTACAGCCGGGCACCTGCTCTCCCAGGTGAGCACCCGAGAGAGAGCTGCGCTTCTGTGCACCTGCAGACATGGACAGGCACGCTCTCGACCAGATGTGTGGCGGTAGATCCACACAATGCAATGTCACACAGCAGTGAAGCGAATGAACCACGGCTACACATGACAACAGGACTAATGCAGACACTTAAAGAGAAAGAGCATGTCGCGGAAGAATATGTACGGTATGATTCGATTCACAAAGACTCAAAAGATGCAAAGCTATATACTATATTGTTTTAGAGATGTGTATTTTTATTCTTGTAAAAAGTAGGCAGCGGTTAACACACAAGCAGGAGAGGGGCCTCCCCGGGGCAAGAGCAGAGCGGGATGCCTTCAGATGCTGTCGTTTCCCATCTGTTAAGCTTTGGATTGTCCCTTTAAAGTGTAGGCATGTGTTCTAGCTATTCTGTCGTGTGTATAATGTAATTTGCAACAACCAACATTTCTTTTTATTTTTTAAGACAGAAAACCTGACCATGCGGGAGGCACTGTGGGCAGCTGAAGCCTTCCTTTCCACTGATTACTAATCCAAACCACGTGTAACATAGATCTATGGCCATACCACCCTGGACGCCCCCGGTCTCGTCTGATCTCGGAAGCTAAGCAGGGTCAGGCCCAGTGTACTTGGATGGGAGACCGTATGTAACGTAGCACTAACGTGGGCGTGGTGGCGGCAGCCCGTCTTCTTGCTGGGATGAGACCAGGACCAGGCCAGGCCCCCCAGCTACGGTTTCATCCATGCTTCGGGGTTGTGATGGCTAATTTTATCTGTCAACTTACCATGGGACGCTGAGATTTGGTCGTAGGTTATTCTGGGTGTGTTCCGGCTGCACGTGTGTTATGGATGGGATACAGGTGTGGACTGACTGAGTGCAGCAGACCGGATGTGGGCAGCACCTTCCCATCAGCCGGGGGCCTGGACAGCACAAAAAGGCTCATATTCCAGGTGGATTCCTCTTGCCTGACTGCCCTGAAACTGCTATATCAGCTTTTTCCTGCCTTTGGACTGCAACTGTTGAATTCCAGGCAGCCCTTCGTGGGTCTGGAGCCTGAAGCCTGCAGTGGACTGGAACTACACCATTGTGTCCTGTGCCTCTGGCTTGCTCACTCACCTGCAGATCTTAGGACTCGCTGGTCTCCAAAATCACGCGTCAATTCCTTACAACGAATCCCTTTATATATGTGCATGCGTGCACACATATATGTATATGCTGTAAATATGTACGTATATACGTGTATAGAGAGAACATATGTCCATCTCCTACTGGTTCTCTTTCTCTGGAGAGCCCTGACTAATATGCAGTGCAGATGGCATCCCAGGGCAAACATCCGGGAAGGATCACACACAGGAATCCAGGAAAGCGGGAGGATGGCTGGAAGATGAAACGTCTGCGCGCCCCTCCCGCTGAGCATGTGAGGGCCGGGCCACGCTTTGCAGACACAGAACACAACGCACGCAAACCGATGTCTGTGTGAAGGGGAGGCGAGCCCATCTGTGAGGACTGGGAGAATGAATGAAAGTCCTAGAGGGAAGTTTCATTCCTTCGCAACTTTGGTTTACTAGATAGACTTACAGTGGGCTCCTATTCCCATAGCTCTTCGAGGGAAAGCTGCCAGTTGGATTTGTTTGGTTTTTTTGCTTTTCTTTCGCCCTGATGTACTCTTCATGATGTACAGCGAACATACAGAAAACTGCACAAATTTTAAATATGCAGCTTGATCCATTTTCATATCTGTTTAGCACCCAGATCAAGAAGTAGAAACTTCCAGCACCCAGGAGCCTCCACGGTGCCCCAACCAGTCACCATCCCTTCCTTCTGAACACCATTATCACGACTTCTAAAAGCATAGGTTACTTTGGCCTGGTTTTGAATTTTAGGTAAATGGAATCATATAGTATGTCCTCTTTCGCGTCCTATTTCTCACCCCTAACATTGTTTGTGAGATTCGCCTATGTTGTTGTGTGTAGCCGTGCCTCATTCATTCTCAGTGGTGAGCAGATATGCATCATATCAACATACCTGCAATTCATGTATCTAGTCCAGGCATCCTCAAACTACAGCCCTCGGGCCACATGCGGGCTGCCTGCCCATTTATCTGGCCCTCCAGGTGTTTTTGCTCCCTCTGTCTGTCCTGCTTAGCAGCCGACTCGTCCTGGGCCCACAGTGCGCACTCTCCAACGGTCTAAGGGACAGTGAACTGGCCTCCTGTTTAAAAAGTTTGAGGACCCCCGATCTAGTCTATGGTTCATGGGCATTTGGGTTGTTTGAAGGTTGGGGCTATTATGCATAATGCTGCTATGAAGATTCTTCTACATATCTTCTGGCAAACATATGTATATATCTTCCCCCAACATTTTATTCTTTTTTAAATTTTTTTAATTTTTAAAAATACATCAAAGCACCCAGATTCTCACAGTCTAAACTCCACCATTAACATGTTACTGTGATTGCTTTATCACAGTATCTTTCCATCCCTAATCCGCCCATCTTCTTGCCTGGGGTGCATTTCAAAGTAAACAGCAGATAGTGTTATACTGCCCCTTAAATACTGCAGCATGCATATTTTCACTAGAGCTCAATGTTTATTTACAGTTTTTTTTTCTTTTGATGTAAAATGTATACGTGTGCAACTTCCTATTGGCTACATATTCTCAAGAGAGGAGCTGCGGGGCACAGGCTGTGCATGTGCTCGATGCTGGTAGGATACTGCTCAACAGTTTTTCAAAGTGGTTGTGTTTGTTTGCCTGTCTGTAGGTGCTAAATTGATCCCCATTTTATTTTGATGACTCCACAGCCCAGGCTTTGCATAAAGTCACAAGAAGGTGGAAGTAACCTTAGAAATCCACTCTCTTTTCTGCCTGAAACAGACTTGTATCTGAGCGCCAGTCATCTCTTTAACGGGGTCTCTTGATCATTGTCTGTCTTAGACTTCGAGCCCCAAGACGGGGAGCTTCTGAGTCCCATTTCCAAGCACGGTGCCTGCCCTGGAGCGGGTGCTTAGGAGAACTGTGCTGAATGAATGAGTGGGTGCTGGGGGGAGACCTGGCGCCTCCCGGTCTCTGTAGGGCAGGGAGTACATGGCCAAGGTCAGTCTAAAGAGATGCAATTAGTGCTGCCCTTATAACCAAAGGGCCATCATCACAGCCACTCAAGCAAAACAAAGTGCCTGCCATGGAGGCTGCTTGGTTTCAAGGCTTAATTTAGCCTCTTCTCTGAGTTAGCCCGAGATAACTCTGACTCAGGGGGAAGTGGAGGGGAATAATCAGGTCAGCTGTGTTTACTTTCTGAGGACTCTGCAGCAAAGCAAAGGCCCGGAAGAGGCCTTCTCCAACTCACACAAGAGTTGCGTCCCAGAAGTTTGTTTCTAAGTTGCTTGGGTCACCGGCCTGAATTTCCCCGTAGCAACCTTGCTGGGAGTGTGCCTGGATTCCCAGAGGAGTTACTGAGGGCGTCACAGGAGGGAATGGTGAGAATATGGTTCTCTTTGGGAAAAGGTGACTGGCCAGGGTGGGGAGGATGAACAGTGGTGGTGGAGAGAGGCCAGGAGATTAGCCTAGAAACCAGAGCAGAGACAGGGATGCACAAAGCATCCATAAAACAAAAGCAATAAACAGCAAGCAAAGGCTGAGGTCTGCAATGTCTGTCACAAAGCTTGCTACAAGGGTAAACATTCATTTATTCATTCACTCATTCCTTCCTGCCAGGAGCTGGGTGGAGGGGGGCGTGGGGATTGGCTGCTAATGGGGAAGGCATTTCTTTTGGGGGCAATGACAATGTTCTCAACTTAGATTTTTGGGATGGTTTCACAACTCCGTGAATAGACTAAAGCTGTCCAATTATACATTTTAAATAGGGAATTTTGTGGTTTGTGAATTATATCACAATGAAGACATGGATTTAAAATAAACAGCATTTGCGATGGTATCTGAAGTATAAAGTGCTTAGAAATAAGTCTAACAAAAATGTCTAAAATTGTATAAAGAATACTACAAAACTTTACTGAAAGACATAAAAGCAGATCCCATAAAAATGAAGATATACCATTTTCACAGGACACAAGATTCAGCATCCTAAAAACGTCAGCTCTTCCTAAAGTGATCTATAGGTTTGTTGCAGTTTCGGTCAAAATTTCTAAAGGATGTTTGGTGATATTTGACAAGCAGATTCTAAAATGTATGCCAAAGTGCAAAGGGATAATAGCCAAGATACTTGCTGAACAAGAACAAGGTAGGGGATTGGCCCCATAGCATACCGTACAAGCCTTATCATACAAACCTTAGACAAACAGGCCAAAGGAACAAAAACGGAGTTAGGCTACATGGACACTAGTCAATGGGGAGAAATGGATCTTTGATAAACAGTGCTGGAATAACTGAGCATTCATATGGAAAAATAAATAAAATCAAACCTGTATCCCATCAATTCCAGATGGATTATAGGCAACTGCAGAAAGGGAAAACCTGAAAACCTTCATAAGACAATATAAATGAACATCTTTATGATGTTGAGGTAGAGAAGGATATCTTGATAAGGTTTAAAGCTCAAACTATAAGGAGAGACTACTAATAAAGTCAGGGACATTAAATCTAATATCTCTGTTTATCAAAAATATCATAAAAAGTGAAAAGTTAAGCCACAAACTGGCTTGTACTAGATATATCTATTGTATACTGGTATACAGTAGATACATAATATATATCACGCTAGTACCAAATGAGTAAGAACATTATAAACTTCCAGTAGAAACTGGGTGCCAAGTCCAGGCACTTATCAAAAGAGTAAATGGCCACAAAGAAGCTAAACTTCAGTAATGAGAGAAATGCAAATCAAAACACAGTGAGCGAGCATCGAACAACCATCAGATAGGTAGGAACTAAAACATCTGATAAGGCCACCAAACACTCACAAAGGCTGTAAAGCAACAGGGACCCTCAGACACCAGTTGCGGTAGTATCAACTGGGACTGTCACTTTGGAAAACAGGATGACATTATCTCACGAGACCCAGCCATCGCACCCTGGGGTACATTCTCTGAGTACACCCGCACACGTGCACAGGGTACGTGGACAAGAACGTTCACGGACAGCATGTCAGTGTGAGCGAAATGCCGAACACAACACAAACAGCCATCAGCTGCGGCCTGGGTCTGCTGTCATATATGCCTAACCCCGGGATACTAGACAGGGTGGAGGAGAAACGAAATGCTGGAACATGCCCCGGCATGGATGAACTGCAAATATAATGCTGAGTGAAAAATCACACTGCAAAAGACCACAGAAAGGATGCTTCCATTTATTTGGAAAGTTCAGAAACGTGGACAACCTAATGCTATGTTGTTTGGAGATATAAATGTGATAACACTACAAAGGAAAGCAGAAGAATAATATACCCGAAAGCCAGGGTAGAGGTTCCCACTAAGTGGATGAGATGGGGGGACGCTCGTGGAATCTCTTAACACTGGTAACATCTCCTAAGCTACTAGTGGATACATGAGTGCTTGTCCTGTATATCTTATTTATTCAATGATTAATGCCAACTAATGATTTAACAATTATCACAGCAACTGAATAATTGCATAATTAGTAATAAAACAATACTGACCATAAAAACAAATAACTTAATAAAAACAACTTTAAAAAACACAACAGGGCTTTAAAGACTGGGCATAGTAAGTGCTGTGTGCTAAGTGCCAAAAGCAGCCCTGCATTGTAACCAGAAGGGCAGCCACTTTTCTGGAAAAACAGAGCGCACCTCATCAGCACCCCTACAGCCCCAGGATGATGGGCAACTCGCTTTCGAGCAGGTTCCCAGCAAGCTGGTCCTTTGCTGGGTTGCTTCTGATAAACACACTTGAGGGTTTTTAATCGCTTGCCTAATTGGGACCTGTGTCTTGGAAGCTGAAGCACAGGAGCACAAGGCGATGCAGCGCCGTGCCTGTCCCGGGCGTGGAGGCTGCAGGGCAGCTGCGATAGCCCTGCAGGGGGAGCCCGGGTTCAGTGTGGCCCCTGGAGTCCCCACCGGTCAGGGCAAGAAGATACCGCTGCTCACCCTGCCTGCCCAGGGGCTGGCCCCTTCTTTTGGTAGCAGTGTCTCCACTTAGCTCTGGAAAATTACCCTTCCCAATGGAGGCTGTGAGTCAAGTTGCCAAAGGGATGGGCCTGGATCCAGGCTAAGCCCATAGGATGCTCTCTCTCTGGAGCCCGATCTTAGGCAGGGTGAAAGGGGAGGGGCGGTTGCAAACGCTGACTCATCCTAGCCATGGTGCAGAGATGAGATTCCATTAGCTGCTGCCATCTAGATGCCTGGAGCCAGGCTAGCATTTGCCCTCTTTAAAGCTCAGTTCACCATTTTATTCTATCCCATGATCTACCCCATATATCCCTGCAAAAATAGTGTTGTTGCTTAAGGCACTTGGAACCCATTTCTTATCAATATCTGTTGCACGCAACCAAAGAACTTTTACTCGTACAAAAGGGGTATTCGAGTTTATTTTGTTTGATTCTTTCAATGCCCCTTAGAAGGACTCCACTAATTGCTAATCGAGCCTCCTCTTGAATACCTACCTCCCAATCATTCTGGAATTTACCACCTCTCAAGACAGCATATTCCACCCATAGCTTAGTCAGGAAAGTTCTTCTTTACTTTGCACCCACGGAACTACTTGTACAATTAGGAACTAAACAAAAACAAGTACTCATTCTCTGCAAGGCAGCATCTCAGTTTCTGAAAAATTGATATTGAGCAAATGACTACTCTGGCTTTGGATACAGCTGGGATTTAATCTTGTCACCATGGTTTAACCAGCTGTGTGACTTGGGCAAGCTGCTTCATCTCTCTGAACCTCAGTTTCCTCATCTATAAAGTGGGGGTACTGCTTAGCTTGTAGGATTAAAGATAATGGTTGCTAATTGCTTAGCTCAGTGAATGGCAGCTACCATGATTCAATGATGATGATGATGATGATGGTGGTGGTGATGGTGGTGGAGGCTTGTGCTCATGGACCCAGGAGCCCCTTTTCTCCAGCTAAGCACCCCCTGTTCCCTGCCTGCCCAGGTAGCCCCTCTTAATCATGGTCCCCTGTCCTGGGAAGGCTCAAGCTAAAATCACAGAATGCCTAAGAAAAACATTGCTACGGAGGAAGTTTTCTCAGCCCGGTGGGGCAGGGTCATCCCCTCCCACTTCTGGAGGCAGCACATCCATTAATGCTGCCAGGAACCACACCGGCTTTGGGGCTGCTACACCGCGCTGTGGATTCACAATGCCGCACAGCCACGTTGCCCCCTCCTGCTTGTGGGAGGTGAGCGTTTTGACCCCACAGGACTGCACATTCGCATTACATTCCCGGGGGCTGACCTCTGCCCATCGTTCCGCCCTGTTGAGATCACCCTGGCTCCTAGGTGATTCTGTTTTCCTGCAGAGTCACTCTCGTTCCAGCTTCAGATAATCCACGGATTGGATGTGCACACCCTCCAGACTGTTGTATAAATGACTCCCCTTTCAATGTCTGAGTAGGTTTCCAGGTTAACAGCAAGTCCCTCTGTTGCTGTTTCCTCCCCTCCTCCACCCCGTCCTGCATTTCTCTCCATCTTCTCTCCAAGGATGCCATGAAGTCCAGCTGGGACTGACAGGTCTCCAGGTTGGCGACCCTGCTGCAGAGGCCATGGCAGAGAGACACCCAGTCTTAGGAACCCATGCTGGGGCCTGGTGCCCTCTGCCTCTTCTATTCGCTTGCAGGTCCCTTCTTTATTACTGCACACCAAGTTCTCGAAGCTGCCTTTAAGAATCAGAGCTGGATCCTTGCCACGCCACTCAAGGCTCAACAGCAAACGGGGAAAAGAAAAAAAACACAGGATTACAACTCGCTGAGGCATCACCTGGCAGTTAGAAAAGGACGGTGACAAAGACCAGGTGGCAAAAAGGAAGATGTCCACGCTGGGATGAGGTGAAAAACACAGGATATTAAAATTCAGGTCTGCCTAGGACTGCAAGTAATATTTTTAAAACCTCACTTGTCCAGGGAAAAAAAAATGCCTGGGGGAAAAACTCAGGAATTTCCTGTTTATGTTAATTTACTTCTATCCCATTCAAAGCAAGCAGCATATAAATAAACAAAGCTACCAAGACGGTGCCTGCTCCTATTTTCCTACAATCCTGGAAGAACCTCACCACCTAAGTGACAAGAACAATGCCAGAGTGCAAGGAGAGATCTTTGTGTCAACATCTCTCTGCCTCAGAGGCTGAATTTGAATGGGAAAGGGGTCGCACGGCGTGTGAAAAATGAGGACCGATAAAGGTTCTGACGGCCTTTCTAGAGCAGAGCAGAGACGCCCGGGCGGAATGGGAGCTGGCTCTGGTGTCATTTAATTCTAGTACAAGCTTGTTTTTCAAAATAATACTGGTCTCCGAACTAAATCTTTGCTCCCCGACACGCTAAAATGTACCAGGCATCCACGAAAAAGAAAGAAAGGACTGTTTCGTCCAAATCCATTTCATTATTCACTCACTGCCTTCTCTGGAGTGGCTCAGGCTCCATTGGAATTCCAAGTGCTTTTCCGTCTTGGGAACATTTCCATATTTTGGGGTGAGGAGGGTTCATTCCGATCATATTTACAAGGACAAGCTCCTGCCTGGAAATTTAGAATAGCTGGTTGACAAATCTAGTTCATGATGGCAGAGCGGTGAGGAAGCATCAACTTCTCCCCCAAGAAGAGACTTCAGGGGCCACCTAAAACATAGTAGCTCCCTCAGGGAGCTGAGACGCAGGCTTTGCACAAATATCCTCTGAGCATCTGCAAGGGGCCCTGCACTAAGCAATGGGCGTGTGCGAAAAGACAACACCTCTGGCCTTCCGGGAGCCCATGGTGCAGTGAGGGGAAAACACCAACAGATCAGCACGGTGATATGAGCCCAGCATTGCCCCGCAGCACGGGGCATCCCCACCTGCCTCGGGGGGTGTGCAGGGCATTGTCCCCAGGAGGTGGGCAGTCAGAGCTAAGATGTCTAAGGCTGGTGGGACTAGCTCAGCCTACAGTGGGAGACAAGGGGCATCGAGGCAGGACACTGGCAGGTGCAAAGAGAAGTGAACGTGCAGAATGCTGCAGCGGTCTGGGCGAGGCAGCATCCCCGGGGGGTGGGGTGGTTGTGGTAAGAGCTGAGGCTGGACAGGGGAGCAGGGGCCTGAACAGGGGCCCCGTGAACCCGGTAAACAAGGGTGGGATTTACTCAGTAGATGCAACGGGCACACGATGTTCACTTCCTATTTATTTTCTCAACCATGCACATGCACTATTTATGATTTTTGTATGCATGAGATAGTTCATAAGTTTCTGAAACCTGCTTATCAAAACTCCTAAAATCAAAGCACAGTAAGTAAATGTGGGTAACTCACTCTCCAGGATGAAATGTCTGGACAGGTTGGCCACCAGCTCTGGCTCCATTCCAGAGTGAAGTCTTACTTGCTGCCTTCCGGGCTTTTAGGAAAGTGGCTGGGAGCCTCTGTCTGAGGGACAGATACCCTGCACTCAGGCAGGGTCCTCGGCAGGGGCTGGGCAAGGGTTTTTCAAAGGACAGACTCCTCCATGTGTGCTGGTGCCCGGCTCAGGCAACCACGGAATGGCCTGGGAGTCGTCAGAGAGCTACTCGAGGGAGAAACCAGCCAAGTCATTCCAGGGTGATCGGAATTCACTCCCAGGAGTTCCAAAGAGCCAGTGGAGACAGAAGACATTAATTTGTAGAGTATTTAGTCTATGCACCAAAGGTTCACAATTATTAGTATAGAGTGCTGTCCCTCCCTAATTGCTAAGGTGTTGCTGGACCTAGCTTTGCACTTGACACCTCTCACGATGGGGCCAGTAACCACTGTCCAGTCACACCTGAGGATAAAAATCATAGTTACTACTCAGTAAGTGCAGGGTACTGGTCAAGCGCTGTATGACCATCTATCCACTCAACAAGTATTTATTTAGCATCTACTACATACCAGGCCCTATTCTAGAGTATTGAGACACAGCACGGACATAAATGAGTGTTATCTGCATTTAGAAATAAGGCATTGAGACTCAAAATAAATAGTGAACATCTACAGCACTCCAAGCACTGTTTGCAAGTACCGGGAGGCACATGGCAGTGAATAAGAAAAAGAAGTGATCAAAAACTGAGGCATGCTTTGCACCCAGCAGCCAGTGCTTCTCCCGACACTACCCATCTCCTGCCTGCCCTTCAATGCCCCCCGCATTCCAGTCCTACCACCCCCCGCTGGGCCCTCGAACCCCAGTACATTCGCTCCCATGCTCTTCTTGGCTTGGAGAACTGTTGCCCATCCTCTGAGGCTCACCCCAACAGGCAGCATCTCCAGGGACCCCTACTTCAGACTGTAGGTGAGGAGGCCCTATCCTGTAGTTTCTTCTTTATCTGGGTCCTCCCCCACTAAACTGTGAGCTCCTTCAGAAGGGACAGCCCTGGGTGGGCCTGGTTCACCTCCACGTCCTCTGGCCCCTGAGCCTGGCCTGGAGAGCCGTGGTGCTCAGTGTACTGAGTGGGTGAATGAAGGAATGGATGGATGAATGAATGAATGAATGGAACTTTCGCAAACCTGGGGAGGCCAGCTCCCAGGTTAGGGGAGGGAAAGCCATGAGAGGCAGCTGATAAGGGTGACAGGGACAGGGACAGCCTAGCCCACCTAGCTGGACCTCATTATAAAGAGACGCAGTGAGGAGAACCTCGTGTATTTTCTTCCTCACCTTGAAGGGTGATGGAAAGGAAGGTTCCTTCCTGTGTGTTGAGTAAGAAAAATTTAAACACTGATAGAAGGAGAAAAAAGCCAGCTCCCTGGACTAACACTTGAGGGCAAATTAATCACTGCTTCCCTTGCTCAATGAGAATATATGTTTTAGTTGTAGGAAAAGTTAATTGTATTAGCCTAGACTTCCCTGAGGAACGGAAGGCATCAGGTGGCTCTGAGGCCAGGATGCTTAAACTCAGCAGGAGGAACAAGACACAGGCCCACGCACTGCCCTCCAGCCTCACCAGCTATGCAGCCCTGCCTGCCGCTCCTGCCGCCGGCCCGTGGGCCTCCCTCGCCAGCGGACTCCATCCACCCCCATGTCCCAGGACCAGCAGGACGCAGGGAAGGAGCTGGGGGTTTGGGTTCTAGACGTGGCCCCCGACGAGCTGTGTCACCTGAAACACATCAACTTCTCTCTCTGGTCCTCATCTGTAAGGGACTACTTAGGTGGGACTCAAACTGAGTGACAGCCAAGTCTCTTCTGGCTCCAATAGTGCAACAGAGAGGCGAATAAAATCCTATAATTTGAGAAAACTGACTTTGAAGCTTTGCTGTGATCCAGACTAACTATGAGAACTTGGGAAAGTCTCTTAACTTCTCTGAGTCTCAGTTTCCTCGTCTATAAAATGGAACCAACAGTAGAGTAGCTTTGGCTTTTCCATGCGGTTGTTAGAGGATGAAATGAAAGACCTCAGTGAGCCGTCACAGAGAGACCAGCATCTGCTCTGCCACGATTCTAACGGGACGGATGGGAGGAAATGCTCTCTCTGATAGGTCGTTGCCTGGTGGACCCAGAAAAGAGCCTCCACCAAAGTAGCAACGCACCCACCGTGCCCATTGCGTTTGCAGTTGACTTTCAACAAGGAGCAAATGTTTTCCAACACTTGAAGGCAAAGCTACCAGGAGAGAAATTTGGCAACACCTAACACAACTACATATGCACTTGCCTTCCAACCATGCAACCCTAATTCTTGGACTCCACCCTGAAAATAACCTCCAGCACTACACAAAGCAATGTGTGAGTTCATCTGCTACAGCATGACCTGCAAATGCAAAACTATGGGAGGCAACCTAAATGCCCATATATAGAAGAGTTTCTGAGTAAACCACAGTACATCCACACGTGGAGTACTATGCAGCTGTGAAAAGTGAGGAGGAAGCTCTATGAGCAGATTTGGAGAGATTTCAAGGACATACCGTTAACTTAGAAGAGCACAGTGTGAAAGAGTATGGTGCACACATGTAACATACAACAGTATGCTACACTTCCTGGAAGAAAAGGGCTACAAAAATATATTCTTGTTTACAGGAAAGATAAAGTATTAATGGAAATTAAAGAGACTGGCTACGTGGAGGAGAAAGGAGCAGAGAGAAAGGGAAGATGGGGATTGGGTGGCAAGGACAGGGAAGAAGTGACACTCCTCCGAGTATATCTTTTGGTGTTGGTGTGGCTTTTGGAAACATTACAACGTTCCACATGTCCTTCACGTGCCCAGGGAACACACACAAAACAATTAAAACTAACCAAGACGTGAAGGCAATCCAAAACGGAAGGCAAACATTAACAAGCAGACAAAACTATTACAAAGAAATAACATACCAACACTGACAGGGATGGGAAAGAAGAGAACTCACCTGAGTCACTTTGGAAAACAGTATTTTGCCTGGATCGTGTAAAGCTAAGACAAAGAGACTGCACGCAAATGCCACCATCTACTTAGTAAATGTGTTACTCCCAGGGTACGGGTCAGGCTGAAACTACTTCAGTGTGTACACTAGAATTAAATAAATATATCTTAGTGAACAAAAGCTGGGTTTCTTACTGTTGCAGAAAGTTGTTATAGGAAGGAAGTGAGGCTAACATGAGCCTCGTGTCGTCGGACTGGGTTAGAGGTACCAGTATAAACCAGTATAAACTCGTGCTTTTCAATAGCCCTCCAGCTGGGCAGATACAGAAATACACATGCGTGTGCATGTGTGTGTCAGTGCATATCTATGTAATTCCCAGCTCTGCCCCCTAAGACACCTAAAGGCAATGACAGCCCCATAGCAATATGCACACTTGGCACCCAGCTCTGCACACCATTCTCCGAGGAAAGGAACCAGGGCTCCTTGGAGAAGTGGTCGATTCCAGGGTTTGGGAAGATAAGTTACAAGATGAGCCCTGAACATCGTGTGATGCCACAGAGTTAAGGAAGAGCTCGCGAGAAGGTGGGAGCGGAAGGGCTGGTGGAAAACACACAAGCAAACCTGATGGGGCTCTTACCACCCAAAGCTGGGGCGATTCAAGCAAAAAATAAATAAATAAATAACCACGGGGTTAGATTGTAAGTCGCAGAATAAAATAAATATCCACTGATTTTTATCGATATAAATAAATAATCATACAAATCAATGGGGCAGAAGGGCCATTCTTCCGTACAGTAGAATTCCAATCAATGAATGTAAAAGGAAAGAGAGAAACAGAAAAATCACCTGCAGGCGATTAGCACCATGGTAAGTATTGCGGATAAGATGCCGAAACGAATGTGCTCAAGTGTGCGGGGAGACAGACCGAAGTGGTCTCAAATAGCTCCTCCCGGATGTTTGTCAGTTACGGAGGAAAGAGAGTGACCTTAGGAAGGTCAGGCAGAGGGAAGCCGGGCAGGCTTCAAGGGCAACATCACCGGTGACTAAGACAGAGACACCACGGACGCCACACGAGGCACTAAGGACAATACGTCCCTCAATCCGTGGGATTCTTGCCAGAAATGCACAAACTCAGCCCAAAACAAGACATCGGATAAACTGAGAGGGACGTTCGACAAAATAACTGATAAGGGCTCTTCCAAAGTGTCAGGGTCACGAAGGACAAAGACAGGCTGAGGAGCTGTCCCCGACTGGAGGGGACCAAGGAGACGCGACGACCAAGCAGCCCGGGATCCCGGACGGGGACCCTGGACGGGAGAAGGGTCCTAGTGGGGACGGTGAGAGCTGGGCCGGGCTGCAGTTCAGTTCACGGCGCTGCACAGCGTCAGCTCCTGGGTTTGCCAGTCGGACCAGGGTTATGTAAGATGTTGACTTCAGCGGAAGCTGGGTGAGAGAAACTCTACTATTTCTGCACCTTTTTGGTAAGTCTAAATTAGCTCAAAAAAAAAAAAAAAAAGAGAGAGAGAGAGAGACAGAGGTAATGCTTAAGGCTATCATTCAATTATTTCACAAATACTTATACCAAACCACCAGGGCCTTTGCTAGGTTCTACTTAAGGTGTTGCTTAAATACAAATCCCTTTGGGGTGGGGGTAAACAGATGCTCAGGAGCCTTAGATTTGAACCAGAGCTCCCAGGGGCCCGGTGGGAGGAGCCGGTCTTTGGTTACAGGCGCTGGGTCGGCCCTGGGTTACTGGGAGCCCCAGAACTGAAGGGAGCTTATGGAACATTCTGCCCAGTGTTCTCAGCCAAGGCTAAAGTCCCAAGGGGAGGAGGCTGTGGACTCAGGCCCTGTGGGGTCCCCGGCCTGGGCAGCCCCGGCCCCTGACTGCTGCTCTCTGCAGACACTGCCTGCCCTGGTCTCAGAAGCAATAAGGACAGAGGCCTGGAAGCCGCCCTGCCACAAAAGACACAGGCTTTTGTGTCTGTCCCTCACCTCTGCCCCCAGGGGGATGTTCTGCTCTGAGCTCTGGCCTGGTGGCCGCAGCTCTGCTCCTGGGGCCCCGGGGGTCAGCCTGCCTGCCTTCCTGAGTCCTGCCTGTCCCCTCTTCTCCCGTCCCATCCCCTGCCCCTCGGCTCTGCCCACGGGTCCCACACGTCGACTGCTTGCCTGGTTCCAGTCTGTCTGCCAGACTGACTTTTTCCCAGCTCCCCAAAGAGGCAGGTCCTGGCGTTAGCCAATCGCCCGCCGTGGGCCTGTCTCTGCAGTATCCCCCGGATGCATTCTCAGGGACCCGGCAGAACCCACGTTATATGGGAGTGAACTGACCTCCAGAACCTGCAAAATCCCCCTTCCTCAGCTGTGGGGGATTACAGGTGGCCACGCGTCCTTTGACCTCCCCTCCCATCATAAGGCGGGCTCTAGGCCCCCTCGCCCTGGGTGAGAGCCCGAAGCAGGTGAGCCTGAGCAGGTCCCGGGCCCAGGTGGACACTGGCAGCATCCACCTCCCGTGTGGGGGAACTCTCCACTCTGGGGGAAGCCACGACAGAAGTCCAAGTGCCCCGAGACCGCCTGCTGTGGGCAAGCCCCAGGGAGCGGGTGGAGAGAGAGGCCCAAGAGTGCCCGCCCAGGTGCCAGCCCTGCGGGTGAAGGAGCCTCCAGTGGCTCCAGCCCCAGCGACCCTCTGACCCAACCCATGGGACATCCCCAGTGAGAACCGCCCGGCCGAGTCCAGGCAGCAGCACTCAGAAGGCTGAGAAGTAACAGCAACCTTCTGTACTCAGCTGCTGAGTTCCGGGGTGGCTTGTTACGCTGCAACAGTGAACGGCAACGCTGCTGGCGGCGGCTTCCGTTTGCAATCCTTAAGCAAAAACTTTTTCTTCTAGCAGCAGCAGCAAGAGCCTCCAGTGAAATCTGATAAACAGGCAGACAGCCTTCTGGGGAGCCGCAAAGATTATGAACATCCATTTTTCCCGTCCGTAAGGTGGGGGCAATAATTCCGCGGGGAATCCAGTAAGAACTGTGTGAGCAGGACAATGCTCATCTGCAATTTGTGGGGAATGGTGCCCTGTGATTGCACAGAGCCTCTCAGCTTCATTTTGGGCTTACCCGCACGGGGACCATCACGCTGGGCTGTGCCGACGCCCTCATCTCTCACTTCCTGCTAGCTGAGCGACCCTGGACACATTACAAGCAGTCAGTGGAGCCCCCGGTGTTGCTGAGCACGTCCTAGGGGCCCGGCAGTGTTCTAAGCACTTTATACCCACCGACGGTTTTTAATCCTTGCAAGGCGGAGGAGGGGGTGGTGCTACCGTCCGCCACGCTATGCAAGAGCGAAGTGGGATGGGTGGGGGTAGGAACGCCCCAAGCAGGCCCCTCAGCTGGCAGGCCTGAGAGAGCTGGGACTCAGAGCCACACAAGTTGGCACCGAGCCCAAGCTCTGAAGGGCCCCACTATATTGCTTCCGAGCCTCAGTTTCCCTGTCTACAAAATGGAATAGCAATACCTACCTGAGAGCTGCCGTATGGATTAAATGTGTAGTCACGGTGCCGGGTCAACGTCATTTCTCCCTTCTCTCTGCACTGCCATGTTTGTGACTCAAGTTACTGGGAAAACTGTACTCTCATTTTTTTTTTTCTCAAAGACCCACAAAGGAAAGGATAATGCTTTTTAAGGAAATCCAACTTGGAGTCCCTGACTGAATCAGAAAGAGAAGAAGGTAGCTACGTGCATGGAGTGAGTGCAGGGGAATGTCGATCCCCTCCTCTTGGCACTAGGGAGGTGACGGTCTCTCTTCTGTGTCCCCAAGGTCCTTGCTGAGAGGTCCGAGTGGAGTATGAAGGGATGCGGCCAGACAGGGCTTTTAAGAAGCGGGCTCCCCCATCCCATCTCATGATTACCCAGCACCGAGCGTCCCCGTTTCCAAATGCCCCTAGGGACACCGGGGTTTGCCGACGGCACCGCACACAACAGCTCCCATAATTGAGATTTCCTAGCGCTCGGGTCTTGCTGAGCGAACGGCTTGGCCACGCTAGCGGTGGATCCACAGCCTGTATTTCATGAATATTTTCCTCTGGCGGGCTGCACCCATCAACATTTCAGTTACTCAGGAGTATTTGCATTTTAATGTGATTTTTTTTTTTTTAGACACGACCAGACAGCCGGGTGGGTTTTACCATCTCCTGAGATACGAAAATCTCATCTTTGCCTACGGATCCCTCCAACTGTGTTTGTGTCCGGGCTGGAAACTGCATCCTTCTGAATGGTAACTTTTTGAAGAAACTGCTAGTGACGTGCACAGAAAAGTCAAGCTTACAATTTTGATCTAATACTTGTCTAATCGGGGGGAAAACTTTTTTTTTTTTTAAGAAAAGGAATTTGCTATAAGGTGCCATCACCAAAAAAGACACATGATGGGGGTCCCCTGCCTGCCCGTCCAAATTCCTCCCACTCTTCCCACCTCGTAGTCAGTCCTGCAACAACTACACTGGCACTCTTGATCCTTTTTGGAAATAACCACCCCAGGGCCTTTGCACTTGCTGTTTCCTCTGTGGGAACACACTCTGCCCACACTTTTGCACTGGCTCGCTCTAGCACAGCATTCACACCCTGCTCAGACCCCAGCAGAAGCCTTCCGGGGCACCCTGTCCACCGGGGTCCCCACTCCCATCCCCCTACATCTACGTGCCCTACTTCCTGTTCTTCAAGGTACTGATCTCTACTCGAAAGCACGTTATTCTTTCATTTCTCTTCCCCACTTTGAGGAGAAGCCTCTTGACAGCAATCTTGACCTTCACTGCAGCCCAGTGCCAAGGACAATGCCAGGCATATCGCTGAGGCCCGATCAGTAGCTTTCGAATGAATGAGTGTAAGTGCCCATTTTCCAGAAGGGGAAGTTGTGGCTCCCAGAGGCTGAGCAACTTGGGCACGACGGCACTGCTAGGAGCCCTCGGCTGTCATGAGCCCAAATCCACAGGAAGATCTCTCGTGCCCTACATTTCCCGACTCTCTCCCTTGGCGTCTTTGCCGCTAGCATCTCTCTCTGTGGGCCTGGCACCCAGGGGGCGCGCACCAAATGCCCGCAGAAGGAGGGTCTCAGCACTGGAGCAGGATCCCCCGACGCTCCGTGGAAGAAGAGGACACTTTTCCAGTCTGACCCTCAATCCTCTCTCTAATAATTTCGCCGTGTGGTCGCCCCTCTCTGAGCATTTCAAGGGCCGCGCGAATGACCGCCTCCCAAAGCGGTCCACAAGCAATCACGCCCGCCAGCTCCACCTGCCTGAAAGTCCCTCCGCCCAGCCAGACATCCGCATGCGTGCCTTTCTCGCTGCTACACACACAGCTTCTGCAGCTGTTTCCTGGGTCGTCTCTTACCCATCTCAAACATTCCATTAGAAAATAAAAGAATCAATAAATGATTACTGGAAATAAAAAGCTGAGAAAAATACGCTCTTAATAATAGATGGAGAAGGCACACATAAATAAACGAATAAATAAAAAGCAGCAAAGAGCAGCTAGGAAGCGCCTGCCCTCGGTCCTGTCTCAGCGCACGTGAGCAGACTGTTCTTTCCCTCCGTGAGCCTCTGCCTGTTCGCAAAACGGGGCTGGGGGTAGGCGGTTTCCCCTGTTCTAAGCGCCATGGCTTCAACTCCCCTTTCGCTGAGAACTACTCGTTCAAGCCGATGGTTCTTTGAAGTCCAGAACGGCTCGCCCTACTACAGTGCTCACTGCGCGCCTGCCTGGAACGGCCGGCCGCCTTGTCGTGAGCAAGGCCAGCTACCCTGGACTGAGGCTTACTGTGAACCTGGCATCGAGCCTACCCCCCAGCCCCCCAGCCCCTTTCCTCCCCAGCACAGACCGAGGCACCAGGTAGGTGACTGTGCCCTCCCAGACGAGAAACCCAAACCTCAGCGCGGCCAAGCCCTCCGCCGCCCAGGAAAGGCGCTGCGCTGCGTGCCTCTGACCCCTGGCTCTGCTGTGTCCTCGGCACGCCCCACCCCCCCTTACTGGTGCCAGGCTAATGACACTGGACTCACGCTACTGAGCCCATCCCTGGTGCCGCCCCTGCTCCAGTCACTTCCCGGAGCACAGCCGGCTGCACGTCCCGCTAAGCGCACGTCCTGTGAGCGTGGCCTTCGCTCCACCTCGCCGTCTCTCCCACTAAGCTGCAGGAGCCTTGAGGGCAGACACTGAGTCTGAATTGCTTAGGCATCCTCCTCACCCCTTGTATTTAAGCACAGTTTATGCTTACAGGAAGACTGCATCTATATCTGCTGAATAAATGGAAAGAGAAAGCAATAAATAAAAGATCCCGTGTGATCTAAGGAGCTTTCCGAAGCTGGAGGACCGAGAACTCCTTTTTAATGATCTTATTGTTTCCTCTCTGCAAGTCAGAACATTCCAAAGGAGAAGGTTCCAGGGGCAGAAGAAGACGAGGGTAAAATGAGCAATGGTTTAATGTTCTGTGTCGCATTTTCCTAATTTTGCACTGCTGTGGTCTAAATGTTTGGGTCCTCTGAAATTCCTATGTTGAGATCCCAACCCGCAAGGTGATGGAATTAAGAGGTGGGGCCTTGGGAAGGTGACTAGGTCGTGACGGTGGAGCCACAAGAATGGGATCCGTACCCTTGTAAAAGAGACCCCGGAGAGCTCCCAAGCCCTCTTTCCATTATGTGAGGACAACAGTGAAGATGATGTCCGTAAACCAGCCCTCGCCAGACACAGAATCTGCTGGCACCTTGATTTTGGACGTCCAGCCTCTAGAATTGTGAATAAAATTTCTGTTGTTTACGAGCCACCTGATTTGTGGTATTTTGTTATAGCAGCCCAAATGGACCAAGACAATGCAACCTGCCTGGAGTCATAAATCCCCTTGAATTCTTCCAAATGCAGGTGGGGATTTACTTCTAAGCAAGCCCCGGGGACCCAGGAGGACTTCTAGTGGGTTCTGTTGCACAGGCAGCCAGCAAGAACACTGGGTCCCCATCCCAGAGTGGAGGGTCTCATGTGCTGACAGGGAGACGCCTACGCTTCCAGTGGGGGCTGCGGGACAACTGGGAGTGGATTTCGAGGCCTCACCTTTGGCAAAGGACATTGGGCCGGTGAGCAGAAAGCAACCATGCCAGGATGGGGGTGCAAAGACTCCTGATGACCACAGACCTCCGGGGACCTCCAGCATGACACAGATAGTGACCGGAATGCCAACTTCTCCCACAACCCCGATTAGTGGGAGATACTGGCCTTCACCCGGTAGGCAAAGTGGGCCAAGGCTGTGGCCTAAATTCTACCTGAAATCAATCAAGTCTTTTGGGGCAAGAGAGGCAGCACAGAAATCCGAAGTGGACGTCTGGTTACCGGCTACGCATCTCTCCCCGTGTGAGATTGCCCAAGTCCCCAGTCTTTCTACGCCTGTTTACCTGTTGGCCAAAGAGGAAATAACAGCTGCTAGACCTTTGTCAACCCTGAATGAACAGGCAGGAAAAGAAAGGGCAAAATAAACAAAAATTGACCTTCCAGGAGGCAGACATAATTCATGGACTAAAGCAAACAAACAAAACACTTTACTTGCTATTCCAGTCCTCAATATGCTAGTAGCTATAAACAAAAAGGGATTCTCGGAAAAGAAGAGATTAGGGACAAGAAAAAGTTCTCAGATATTTAAAGTATTAGTACCAACAAGCTCATAAAAAGCGAAAAAAAAAAGATGAACTGAAAAATGAAGTCAACAAAATGTAGAATAAAGAATAAAAAGATGGCCAGGTGCAGTGGCTCACACCTGTAATCCTAGCACTCTGGGAGGCTGGGGCTGGAGAATCACTTGAGCTCAGGAGTTTGAGGCCAGCTTAAGCAGGAGCGAGACCCCATCTCTACTAAAAATAGAAAAATTAGCTGGGCATGGTGGTATGCACCTGTAGTCCCAGCTACTCGGGATGCTGAGGCAGGAGGATCATTGGATCAGGAGTTTGAGGTTGCTGTGAGCTATGATGACACCACTGCACTCCACCTGGGGTGACAGAGTGAGACTCTGTCTCAAAAAATAAAAAAGTAAAATAATACAGTCCCATCCTAGAAGGCTTTAGAGCCAACAAGTAAGAAATTCAGAAATGGAGAATGAAAAACAAGTGGGGGTTTTAAAACAATCAAGTGCATTTAATCTCCCAGAGGAGGACACGTGTGTTCAGATTTAAGGGTCCACTGAGCGTTCAGAACAATTAATGAATGAAGACCCACCTTGAAGACCATCCTCATATAATACATGAACCCCAAGAATGAAGAAGAATTTCCAAAATCTTCCAGAAAACAGAAACAGAAAATAGATAATCTACAAAAAACCAAGAATCAGATTTTTTTCTCATCAGCAGCAAGGAAAGCACTGAAGTCTTTAAATCTGGAGGAAAAAGATTTTGAACCTAGAAATCAACCCTGAGTGTGAGCATAAAATGCAGGCATTTTCAGACACTTTACTTTCCACGTATCTTTTCTTAGGAAGCAAGCTGCAAGAAGCAGCTCTAACCCAGAAAAGCAGCGCAGGGGAGCCTGGGGTGACCTGTGGGCAGCAGCCCTGGAGAGGAGGTGCCACGACTCTGTGCAGGAGGGAACTTCCGGAGAGGGAGTTAGTTCTCCGGGCTGGAAGCAATGGGCAGGGTGGGGCTCCACAGAATGGGTGGTGTGAGCAAAGGGAGAGTGTGAAAAGGCAAACAGCAGTAGAAGAAAAAAAGAAAGGCAATGAGAAATTCCAGGGGAAAAGTCCAGCACAAAAAGGTCATGATCCAGAGACGAAGCAAGCTGCAGCGTGGCGGCGTGCTTCTGCAACCGAAAGAACACACTGGGCTGTCCCCGGGCCATCCCGCTGTGAGTGGTGCAGGGCTTCTGAGTTTGACCTCAGGAGAGAGAAAGGTCATCCCCCCCACGGGATTTAACCTGGCACTAGGCGCCTCTGAAATGGCAACAATTACACCAGTGTCGCCCACTCTTTGCCTACTGTTCCCAACTTTTAGTGTCAAGCTATGGATGAGGCGTATGGCAGAGGACACAGGACGGTATGCAAATGTCAGTGACCTTGAGGGACCGTCAACTCTAATGCAGTAGGTGGGTGATACTGAAGCCAAGAAGAAAGGCAGGAGAAACAGGAGGGCATGAGTAACCTCGTCTCACGAAACGAGGACCCAGAAGCCCTGTGCAGGGGTTTGCACATGAACCAGTAACTAGGCGACAGAAGTACTTTACTGAGCACAGGTAAGACGGTGGTGGAGGAGGCAGTGGTATGGAGTGCTACACGATTTGATGTGTTACAACGTGCATGTGCTAGCTAAAATTTTGTCTTAATGTTAAATAAAAAGATACACGAGCAGAGCTATTTGAAGGAACAAACGTGAACGTGAGCCCTAATCACAGCTTAAGCTGTAAAGTCTATTTCAGAGCCTGCTGGGCAGGCAAGCAGCTTGCGCTGGGAGTGGCTCGGAACATGCAGGAGGGCGGTGGTGACAAAGGCTTCCCAGAGCGAGGCCTGAAGGAGCTTCTGCCCTTTGCATTCCCAACTGTTTGCAAACTCCAAGCGCTCTGCTGAGGCTTGACAGCGACATAACCCAGTGCTATTTTTTTGCAAACAGAAAATAAGTGTTTCCTCCTTTTAGGGAACCTGGGCACTTTTTACAAACTGCTTACAAGTGGGATTCAAACCGCTACTCTTCTGATTCCATTTCTATTTGCAGAGTAAGGCAAATGCTGCAGTGGCTTTCTATTGATACTTCTGTTTCTGTGAAAAGACAAATAAGTGAAGTTCAGAACGGCCTCTAGATTTCGGGAAGGGTGTGGCGCAGCCCTAGCCAGGCCCAGCCCTTCGTGGAAGTCTCAGATTTATTCCGAGCCTGACAGGGCGGGGGGTGCCTCATCCTAGGAGGTGGGGCAGCGACGAATCTCGAAGCCACAGACGAACTCGCCAACCGGCACAGGTGACGCATCACCCTGTGCACTTCCCCAGCTTAGCTGGACCAGCCCAATCTTTGTTTTTGGGCTTCTGCCTCATTTTCCCCATTGAGCCCGAACACTGAGGCCCTACCATCCTCCTGCCTGACTCACTCCAGTGCCCTCCTTCTAGGAGAAAGGGCTCTGAGGTCCATTTCTCCCTCTCTGTCTGCAAACAGAATCATTCAGGTCGGCGCAGGCAGCAGAGGCCGGGTGGTACAGTGAGAGCCGCACAGGGCTGGGGCCAGAGAGAGGGCCAGGGTTGAATACCCTCTCTGCCACGCACGGGCAGTGTGGGCTCAGGAGCATTTCTTAATGTCGCTGAGCATGGGCTTTCTCAAGGATTCAGTCATTTACTTACCAAATACTTTACTGCGCATCAACCTGGGGCCAGGTACCGTGCCAGGTACTGCAGAGTAGAGTCAACAGGCGCACAGGCACACTAAATGCCTGCAAGGGACTTCCCGAGGAAAAGGGTGCTTGGTGGTGGACGCTGGGACGGGCAGGCCCCATGTGCTTGAGAAGCCCAGAGACCCGGAGCAGCAGCCTGCAGTGGGAGCCCCCGTGGTGGGGGAGAAGATGACAGCCAGGCAAGCTCTGAAGGAGGGGCGGAGCAGGAAGAAGTTCCAGTGGAGGGGACACCTTGTGCCACAGCTCCAAGGAATGAAATCTGGGCCTGAAAGAAGTTCCAAAGGTCTGGGGCACAGGGTGCTAGTTCCCGACAGAACTATGTCGGGAAGCTCCGTAAGGCCCTTGTAAGGACTTCAAATCATTGGTAAGATCACCACTTTGTAGAATGTGAAGTTTAGCGAACCATGACCCTGGAGGGGGCTGACACTGGAACCCAGTACTGTTATGTGTTGGGAACCACCTTGCAAAGCAGAGGGTGGCCTGAGCCCCCCACTGCCTGGGTTTGGGCTTGTCTCATTTCACAACTCTCTGCGCCCTTGCACCCCCCCCCATATGCTCCAAGTACACGCACACACATGTGCTTTGCTAGAACCCCGCTCTCTGGCTACTGAGCTATAGAACAGGGTCCCACACTTCCCCCACCCAGTCAAACCTGCATGCAGATCTGTCTGTCTCATGGCCCCCTGCCACTGGCCCATGCTAAGCCCCAGCACGCCCGGCCTAGAGCACCCGTCCCAGGGTAGACACAGAGCTGTCATTCCCACCTGGACTGCCCTTCTTCACATGGCTAACTGCTACCCTTCCTTCAAGATGCAGCTCAGACATCCCCTCCCCAGGGTGCCTTCTATGATCCCCGTCGGGTTTTAAGGCTGGTTCTGCGCTTCCTGGACTTACCTCTCCGGCAGCATCTGCCACCGGTCCCTGGAGATGCTGTCTGGCTGGACTCCCTGCCTCAGCCATACCTGCACCCTCAGCCCCAACCAGGGCCAGCAGAGAGGGACGCACAGCAGGAGTTTGCGCTGGAACGAACACTCCACCCAATGCTGCCCTGCACCAGTGCGTACTGATTGTGGATTCCAAGAGAAACCCTCCGTGGCTGAGGACACTGGGTCTCAGAGTCTGCACACTCTCCTTCACAGCAACTATGTCTACGCTGCACCGTGCAACAAACACCCCAGTCCCATGTGAGGCTTGCTGTGTAGGGGCTGCCAGACTCTTAAGATCTCCGGAAGCTCTGCATCGTGCAGAGGAGGCTCAGACTCTGGGGAAGCTCGCTCTTTCAGGCCTGGCCTTAGGGGCTTTTCATTTTATGTAATATCCTGACAATCTATAGACCTACAGCTCTGCACCTGCAGAAGGTCATGGGCCTGGTTCCAAATCACCTTTCTCATTCAACTGGGAACGGTTTACACTGAGAAAAGAAAATGTTTCAACGAGCAGGACTATTGCCAGGAGCCCCCGAAACCCTGTTCCTTGCCAAGGTTTCAAGCCCTGATCCTTATGTACGAAGCTCTCCCTCCCTGCCTTCTCCAACTGCCGTGGCTGCCCTGGGTTAAGGTGCTGGGGAGAGGGGACCCAAAGCCCGCTGGGCCCTCACAGGGCATGACTAGGTCTAATGTGTCTAATTCATTCAGGGGTCCCCAAGCCCTGGCACAGATGTGGCACATAGCGTGTGTTCAGCGAGAGCTCATCAGAGCCAGCTACACTGCCTTGTCCCCAAGGAGAGGAATTTCCGACAAAATGCCATTTGTCACCAAAAGGAGACCTAGGCCAAGGAAATGAGTTCTGTCCCATCAAACACTCTCAAGCTCCCCCGGACCTTAGCAACACACCCTAAACCAGTGCTCACAGCCGGCCGCTGGCCCAGCTTGGACATGGGGTCAGCGCTCACTGCTTGTCTTCCCGCCTCTAGAAATCTCCCGGCTTCCATGAGGACAGTCCCGTCAACAAGAGGGAGCTACCCACCAAAACAAGGCAAAACCATCTCGGGACGTTGAACCAACGTCGGCCAGGGTGGCTCTGTGTGCCGGGGACGTGCTGGACCCACCACATACGAGTCTCTGCAAGGCTGGGCCCTGGGCCGTTGCAAACGACGGAGTGGGCCCAGAAAGGCTGGACGTGTGCCCACATGGCGCAGCCACCACCCAGGCCTGGGGGTGGATGCAGTGTCAGTGGGGAACTTTTAAAATCACTGGTGCTTAAGCTCCACCTGAGACCGACTGAATACAGACTGAGGGGCCTGGGCAGGAGCATTTTCTAATGCTCTCAGGCAGGCTGTTCCTGCACAGCTGGGGCCGAGGACTCCAGCACTCAACAAGCTGCCTCAGGTGACCTGTCTTGCCTTTTCTTGTTAACTGAGCACCTTTGTGCAAACGTCGCTCTGCTGGCTGCTGGGGGAATCCTGTGGCCTTCCAGAAGCAGTGCCTGTCCTCAGGGAGCTTTGAGGATCAGGGGCCCCCAAAGGAAGTGAGGATGGACCCAAGTCCTCAGATATAGAAGGAGTTAGCCCTGGGTGGCCACTTCCCAGCTGGCCCCTTGCCGAGCTGGAGTCCACCTTGCAGAAAACTCTGCCAAAGGGCCAGACAGCCAAGATTCTTAGGTTGCCCCAGGCTCCCTTCTCCTAAAACCACCAATTCCCAGCCTCCAAACCCGACCATTCCACGCTGCCTCCTATGCTACCAATAGGACAGATTCCTCCTGCCCAAGCTCCCACGTTACCTCCTGTCCCCTTGGGTTTCCTCTAGTCCTTGGCAGAAGACCCCCCACGAAACTGTAGAGGGTCCCTGTACCCCTCTCTGGTCTCACCCAGCCCATGGGCCACAGTCACCGGAGACTGGATGGATCTAGAACACAATGCACCTTCAGGCATTCACTGCGCAACTGCGACGAATTTTCACGGGGCCGTGTTCACCACCTTTTGCCATAAGTGGTTCCCACTGAGGTCACCGAGCCTGCAGCCAGATATATCCAGGCACCATCTTCGACCCTGTTCTTCAGTCAAGTCCCGCCACTTCCTCCTTAAGCATCTTCCATATTACAACAAGAGCTCCTGGCATTTACCGAGTGCATGGCTTGAATATGCATCATCTCACTGAATCCCACAGCAGCCCTGCAGGGTGCTCAGAGTGTGAAGAGACTCGCCAGGGGAATCTCAGAGTCTCCAGGCTGTGGCCACATGGAGACTGAGGCTGCAGACTCGTGGCAGCTCGCAAGCACCTGCAACTGCTGAAAGGAGAACAGAGATGGCCAGACGTCCCTGCCCCGGAGATGCTTGTCATCGGGTGGGGGAAAAAGAACCAGAGGAGCTCAAATGTCCAAGCTCCACGCCACTGCCCCCCACAGCTCCCTTGGCTACCGTGGGGATGAAATGATACCGTGACCAAGGAGCACGCCAGGTGCTGCCAGGAGCCCCAAGGAAAAGGACGCGTCCAGCTCTGCTCTCCAGAACACACGACGCTGCCACCCACTCACCAAGCCCAGGCGCTGGCAGCGTACCAAACAGATGCCAAAGCGGCACAACCCGTCCCCGTAAGTGCCACGCTGGTGGCAGCTGACTTCACACGCGTCCTGGCAGAGGCGCCGGAGGACACAATGCCCCAGCATGACTCCTGGGCCTGAGCAGGGGACAGGTGAGAACCCATGAGGGGCCAGCACTGACCACTCACGGTCCACTGGGGTGGGTTCCCCAACAATCTCTCAACTAGGTTAAATTGTACCCCAAAAAGACATATTCAAGTCCTAACTGCTAGTACCCATGACCGTATTTGGAAATAGCATCTTTGCAGATATAATCAAGTTAAAATGAGCTCATAGTGAATTGGGGGAGGGCGGTCCCTAAACCTAATGACTAATGTCTTTATAAGACAAATAAGAGGGAGATTTGGACACAAACACGCAGACACACAGGGAGAAGGCCATGTGAAGACGGAAGCAGAGACTGGAGTGATGCAGCCACAAGCCAAGAACACCATGGACGCCCGGCAACCACCAGAGACTGGGAAGAGGCAGGGAAAGACCCTTCCTAGAACCTTCAAGAGAGCAGGGTCCTGCGACACCTCCTCACCAGAATTGTAAGACAATACATCTCTGTTGTTTGATGCCACTCCGTTAGCGGTACTGTTACAGCGACCCTAAGAGACTAAACACTCAGCTAGGACACATGACAAGCAGTAGAAAACCAGGACCAGAAACACCCTCCCACCCGTAAGTGTAGTGAGTGCATAACAGTGCGGAGATGAACTTGGCATGGTGTCGTCTGGGCTAGCTTGGCAGCAGAAACCCTGATCCACACTCCTGCTCCATCCCTTAGTTGCTGCGTGGCCCAGGGCAAGCTCCCCGGGCAGTCTGTCATGTGGGGCCATAAGCCTTGCCCACCTAAATTGCTAAATGCCACTGTGTTCATGAAGGGGCTTTACAAACAAAACTCACTATGTCAATCACAGGGCTCTTACAGACAGAGGGCAGAAGTTATTCCAGTGTTTTCTCCAAGAAAGCAATCAACTCTCAAAGTTGAGGTCAATCTCACAGTTGTCTCCTGCCTGTCTTTGGATGCAGAGGTGGGTGAAAGGCGCCTCCCCTCATGCTCCAGGGAAAGCCCCGAGGAGGTGGGACCCTGACTCCAGCTTCCAAAGGGGACGTGCTTTCGGAAATCGATTTGCACGTACGTGCATATGCCAAATATTTGCTCTGTTTAAAAGTGTTTGCTAGACCACATTTCTAATTTGCAAATGTTAGTTCAACCTCCGTGTTGCCAAAGGGCTATCTTTTTAAATGACGGACTGGACATCACGTCACTTTCTTGCACCCCAACCTTGGCTGGCATCGGACACAGTTCCCTCTTCTTACTGCTGTCCAGGTTCTGCCATTATTGTTAAAAATGACCCCTGAGGTGTCCTAATGCCATGGTCCCCAGCACGAGCCCACAGACTGGTTCCGCTCTGTGACCAAAGTCCCTGCTGTCTGTGGCAAAACGAGAAAACCAAGAACAATGCACTTTGATTGATCAAGGTAATTATCCTTGATTAATTTAATTAACTAATTAAAATGCTTTAAAAAGTCTAATATTAAGGTCTTCCAGTTTTTCTACAATTATTTATCATGTGATGCTGATAGAAGAGCAATTAAAATTGGGCAATCTGTGCCAATTCCTCAATTAAACACGTTTCTTCACCTATGTACATCAAAAGGTTGGCAGCTGCACCCCTAAACCATGAATCAGTTGAGGCAAAGGCAGAGTGAAGGTGACATTTCTTTCTCCCCAGCCTTGCACATGCTCCCTGAGGACCCTGTCCCAGTGACAGCCCCGAGGGGCAGCTCTCCCCACCATGCAACCCCACCACCTGGCCACAGCTGTTTAGACAGAGGGCTCCTCCCCCAGCCAGGCCACTCTGCTTCCCTCCTGGGAATTTAGGTTCCCAGGGAGAAAGAGTGGTGAGGTCACACAGATGTGGGGCTAGGGCTGCCACTCTGGGGTCATCATTATTTGGCCATGTGCTCAGAGGAGCAAGAAGAAAAAGCCAAAGTCAAGAGAGAGAGAGAGAGAGAGAGAGAGAGAGAGAGAGAAAGTACCAGATGGTAAGACCCGGGGCTCCAGGGAGGAAGGAAGACATCCTAGTCACATACGATTTTCTGGGTACCATTGCTCCTTCATGAAGCCAGACTGCACCTGCTTCGGTTTCCATGAAATGCCAATTCCTTATCCAAAATCTCCCATTGCTCACAGTCATTTGCTGATGATTTTGCCTTTGTGCCACTCAAAGTTCCACAAGGACAGAGACCAGGGAGGCCTTGCGCGGTGCCCCACACCGGGCCCGGCACAGAGCGGCTGCTCCACAAAAAGCCGTTTCCCCTACCGGTGAGTGGATGGTTCTGGATGGATGAGCTGGCTGGGGGTGTCTGATGCTTGTGACCCCAGACACGGGAGCCCCAGGCGGTAGCGCCCAGAGCCACCATCTCTCCACACCGCCACCGCCCTCTACAGCGCACACTCGCCCCTCGCTGCCAGGGAAACGCAAGGGGAGGCCCTTCCGGGGCTCTTATTGCAGAGACCGGCCCGGAGCCACACAGGATGGCAGCTCCGTGGGCTCACGGAGGAATCTCTGCTCCTGTCCCTTCTCGCCAGGGAAGTCTATGCCCGGTGAAGGGCCGGGAGAGAGGAGGGGCCCAGAGTCACTGGGAACGGTCAGCCCCGGTCACAGGGCTCCTTCACAGACAGGCAGAGGAGACCAGGACAGAAGAGAGGACAGTGGACGCCAGGCACGACAAGGGGGAGACATGGGGGAGAGAAGGTGGCCTCCCCGTTAGACGCGGCAGGCTCAGTACCCAGCGCCCAAGAAGATGGTTCGTTTTCTTTTAAAATCGGAAGGGAAAAAAATGAACTTTGGGGTAGAAGAAAATGTCTCAATATATAACATTACCATAGTCATCTTCCTATCAACTCAGCCATAGACATAACTTTTATTCTTATTTTTAACGGAGGGAGGGGCCCACGAAGGCACAGAGGCACAGGGACAGGGAAAGCAGGGCTGTGGGGGATGGGAAGAGAGGCCAGAGGACCGCAGGGAGGTGAGGACGGCTTGTCTGCACCGGGGGCTGGTGCCAAGGCCTCTCTCTGAGCCACGGGCTCACGAAGCTTTGCTTCCTTCTTTGGGGAGGACATCTGAAGGGACAAGGGGGAACGGCACAGATCTTTATGGAGCTCCAGCTTCATATGGCACACGGTGCTCAGTGTTTTAAACTTCAGAGGGGTGACAGGCCAGGCTCGGATCCGACCGCCAGGGCCACACCCCACTCTGCTGCCTTCTAAGGCTCTACCCTGTGCAAGTCAGCTGAGCTCTCCGTGGCAGCTTAAGCATGCTGCCTGTGTCAAAACGTCACACGTCCCCTATAAATATACACAGCTGTTAGGTACTCATAATTATTAAAAATAAAAAATTTAAACAACAACAACAAAACATGCTGCAAATTTTTTGGCACGCCTCCCATCCAAAGATGGAGTCTGATTATGCCTCCAACCTCTTGAATATGGGCTGGCCTTGGAGACCTACTTCTAATGATATTCCGGAAGTGACACTGCATGACTTCCAAGGCTTGATCACAAAAGATGATACAGATAGATCCCCCCACCCGTAACCCCCCACCCCCACTCTCTCTTGGGTGCAATGGAGCCCTGAGCCACACGGGTGAGAAAAGCGGCTACCCTGACGGCTACCCCCCCTCTCCCCGCTGTGCTGGGGAGACCACACGGGGAGTCCCGGCTATGCCAGCCTCCTCCCCCACACCCCGTCCCCAGGCTGTGTGCCTCTTCTCAGCCTAAGTGCCAGAAATGTGAGGAAACCTTCCAGAGGATTCCAGCCCCAGTCACAGTCTGACTACAACCTCACATGAGGTCCCCAGCAAGAACCACCTAGCTGAGCAAAATAAATGATTACTGGTGTTCAAAGCCATTGTTTGGAGATGTTTTTGTATGCAGCAATAAATACTCTCGAAGCCTTAGTTTCTCCATCTGTAGAATGGGAATAATAAAGGAGGCTACTTTCCCGAGCTGTCGTGCAGATTTAATGAAAGAGTTCATGAAAAAGTACTTACTTAGTACAAGGTCCCCACCCACCATGAGCTCCCAGTATATAAAAGCTAGAATCATGATTAATTTCCATTATTATGCCCACTTTTCAGAAGAGAAAATAGCTCTCACAAAGGCTACAGCAAATTGTCCAGGAACTACATAGAGAGTTAGAGGATGATCTCTGATTTTAAATCCAGGTCTGTCCAGTGCTCCACAATTTGACCTTGAGAACAGCTTCAAATAAAAGGCGCAAATCCCCTGGAAGTGCCTGTGACAGCCAATCAAACCTTACTGTAGAGCTGCCATTCTACAAGCGGGATTTCAGGTACAGGGAATCGGTCAGCCAAGTGCAGCAGAAACCGGGAGGTCCCAGGTCCTTGCCCAGAAAAACAAAAGGGGCAGAGGTCAACAACTGCATAGCCCCCATACATTCCTAAGCTGTTCTATCATCCATCATCTGGTTGAGTCCCCACCCAGTGAGGACAGTTTATAGCTTTGCTCTCCTCTTTCAATGAAATCAGAGTCAATAAGGTGGTGAAACCTATGAAATCTGCCAGCAGTAGATTACTTCTGTCCAAAACTGCAATAACTTATGGGCCTCCCAGGATTATTTATCTAATGCACATATTTACTCAGTTTGGGGGTAATAACCTGGGAAAGTTTGCAAACAATTCCTTCATGTCCCACAGGGCTGTGATGGATGCATTTTGTGAGCAGGAAGTGTACTTACAGATCTGTCTAACAGAGCCCTGAAGGTTTTACTGTTGTGAAGTCAGCCGGCAGAACTGTCGTCAGCTTCTCGCACATTCAGGAGAACCGACTTGACAAGGTGCGGAGCAGTCGGGACCGCCCGGTTGCTGCAAAAGCTCAGCTGGGCTCAGCGTGGAGCAAGTCCCAATCCACACGACATTCCTCACCCAGTCACCAGCAGTCTGGGAGCAAGTGTACCGGGGATCCAGGGAACAGGCAGTTGAGAGACAGAGCCGGAGCCTGCGACAGTGATAGCACACGGTGGTTTGGGCTGAACTTAAGGGAGGCACTAGGATCTCTGGGAGCCGGGACGAGAAGCTTTCCCAGGACCCGAGGTGCATTTCACGATTCCCCAGAGCTCCCTCCAAACAGAAAGCTCAGGCTCATCGGTTTCCATGCCCAGGTCTTGACGACTATTCTAATCTGCTCAGATAACTTGCTACTACAGTCCTTTCTCTGCTCGCATGAAACATCCACACGAGCTTCGGAAACCACGGGGCAAGCAAAGGGCCGGAGATGGAGGGCCGTGCCCTGCTCCCTGTCTCCAAGAGGAAAGACACAGGGACAAGGAGGAGGCCCCACGCTCCGTGCCTGGTGGACAGCAAGGCAGAGTGAGTATGGACGGCCCACGTCCGAGCGGACTTCTGCCAGCACAGGCCCTGGGCGTTGGCCAGCCCCAAAGGTCATGACCGATTCCAGAGCGATGTGCGGTCCTGCTCGGTCACAATTCCACTTCCCTTCTCTTGGCCTTGGTTTGCTGACCCGTAAATGGGCCCAGTGAGGGCAGAGCCGCATCCCTCTCCCAGGCCCACAGCCCGGGGCGTGGAGCCCTCCAGAGCGCGGCAGCTCTCCAGGCAAACTGCCCGGGCTGCTTTGCCCTTGGCGTGATTTGGCAGCCGGCCGGTCGTGAAGAGGGCTCTTTGCCAGGTCCAAACTCCCCAGAAAACAGCTAAACATTTGCCCACTGGCTTGTGGAACATGCTTTTTTCCCGTCTCTCCTCCTCTTAGCAATGAGAAGGTGAAGGTGGAGGACAAAGTCAGCGTAACCACCCGCGACCCTGGGACATTGTTCCTGTCCCATCTGCCCAGCCAGCTCTGCAGAAGTCACTGGCCCGTCAAGCATGTGGGTTTCAAAGCAAATGGTCACGGAGTGGCATAGGCTTTGGTTCCCAGCACTGACCGCCTTTCCCGCCCACTAAGCCCGCTGCTGGGGGCAGCTCGGGGAAGCTGGCCGGCACACGCGAGCCCCGGATTCCCTCCGCTGTGCATGTAGGTCTGCAAGCGTTGTTTTTAGGCCAAAAGCAGCCTGAACGCGTTTGCAGAGGCACAGGGAGACCCACGGCTCGGTGAATCCGGCTGGGACACTGCCCGCTCCATTTCCTGTTGGCCGCAGTCCACGATGGCTGGGCAGCAAGCACTGGAGCCAGCAGCTCCCTCGCTTTCCCTCTGAATCTGGCAGGAGGGTTGGTGGGGCCGGGGGCCGGGCAGCAGGGCCTGGAGGATCAGTCAGTAGGTACAGACGAGAGGAGACACTGCAGTCAGAGAAACAGTGGCCGGAGGTCACACGCCGACAACCAGGCTCACTCTCGCACAATGTTTCTTCTTGAACGTCTTATACATCTTTGCTATCCTATAATATAGAGGGCACAGGAGGGTTGTAAACAGGGCTACCAGCTATCTTTTTAAAAACCCCCACCCTCACTCAAACCCCTGCATGGCTCCCCAGGGAACATGCCTTACCTTGGCATTCAAGCCCCACTGCCAACTGAGCGGGACTGAGGCAGCCTCATCTCTGTCCGTGCAGCCTCCGCCCTACAGTGTCACTTGTCACCCATCTCCGACGGTCAGGCCTCTGCGTTTCTGCTCACGCTTTCCCTCCTACCTGGAAAGGCTCCCCCCTCATCTCTGCCTGACAAATTCCTACTCATCTCTCCAGGCACGGGTCCAACGCCCCCGTCCTCTCCCGGCCAGACCCGTCCTTCCCACGTCTCAGGGCACGTCAATCACTCTAATTAGCTACACGAGGTTGCGTAGCAGATTCCCCGATGGTGTCTGAGTCCCTGGAAGTTGGGAACAACTCGTTTATCTCCAGCCCCCACACTAGCCTGCCTGTGGTCTGTCGGCAAAGGCTTGGTCCATGTGGCCACAGCAGCCACCCCAAAGAAGAGCGATGCTAAGCGTGAAAATGTTTCCCTCCATGAGATTCAAGGAAAAGCAACTGCAGCAAGCAGGACCTGGAAGGTCTGAAGTTGCTGTGGCCTTCTTCATGCTCATACGGTGCTCGGGAGGCTGGCGTCCAAGGACCAAGTGCCAGCGCCACGTGCTGACCAGGTGTCCCACGTCAAAGATGCCATAGATCTCGCAGTTATGTCCTCAGCTCGCCTCGGAAGTAAATCCTACAAGACGTCTGTCTCTCTTTCCTACTCACCAAGGGCTCGGTATATCTGAGTACAGTTTGTTTAAGCTAGAGGGCCATGGTTGATAAACACGCCAGAGCACCTCTTCTTTGACAGAAGGGGAAAAAGGCCAGAGGAATACTTTCCAGACCCCCCATTCCATCTGTATGAAAACAAGACTGGCAGGTGGAGATAAAACCCTGCAGACACATCTCATGGGCCCAGATGGTGCCTGGACATAGCAGGTGCCTGAGAATATTTGTGGAAGGAAGAGGAGGAGGGACGGCAGGGTTGCTGGGATCAAAGGCGGCTGAGCAAATAGTCCAGCCCAAGAGGGGTCCAGTCTATTTCTAGAAACTGCCTCTGAAAGAGATTTCTAGAACCACTTTGACAATCCAGTCCAGTGGTGAGTCAGCTGACAACATGGTGCCCAGGATTAAAAAGCGGCTTCTGAATGAACAAGTCCTATGCTGGTGGAGGGCCCAGAGACAGATCTGCTCAAGCGGGCTTAAGGGTATGAGTGAGGGTGGGTTTTCAAAGCTGCGGTGGGCAGAGAATGGCAGCTCCACATGGCCGTTCCCACCCTCCCAGCACCCTGCCTTGCCAACCCCCAGGGCCCATGGCTTCCTCAGAGTGCTGGCCCGCCTCTGGGTGGGCTCAAGGCTGGCACGAAGGCCAGTGTGGCCAGAAGGCGAAAGCAAGGGGCAGTGGCAGGAGGGGAGGTGAGATGGAGGGCCTGTTCGTGCAGGTCCCTGGGCCACCAGGGACACAGGAGCACTGAAGATCCCTGAGCCGAGGCTCACTGTGGGTGCCCACCCTGGGAGCAGTGGGCAGGCGGGAAGAGCAGGAAGAGAGGTTAAGAGAGAGCCCAGAGGCTTGCAGAGCTCGGCGGTGGTGGAGGGGAAGTGGCTGGCATGGGGGGATTGCCACATTCTGAGGACCATGGCGCAGGAAGGAATGCTGGTGACCACCCCCTTGTAAGAACCAACCGGTGGTTCTCAACTTCATTGTGCCTGAGATGAGAATGGTCTGGGAGCGTATCCAAAATACAGATTCTGGGTGCCCCTGCCCAGAGGTTTTTATTCAACAGGTCTGCAACAAGGCCCACAAAGGTGCATGTTAGTAAGCTCACTTGGCGTGTTCATGGAAGTGGCCCTCATGCCAGGCACACAGATGAGACAGAAGAGAAGGTCCCCTGACTGCCAGCCTGCCTCCATGTCCCACTGCAATGCTAAGTCCTCCAGATTTTGAACAGACCCATTCAAAGGGACAGAGGGTGACCTGACGTCCTAGGCCTGCCGGAATAGCAGCCGTGTGTGACACACTCAGCAGGCTGTGTCCACTGCTGCAGCCTCAACGCCTGGCAATGCCGAGCCCAGAGCTGATGCTCGATATGTTTCAGTTAAACTATCACCTGCCTGATGGAAAAATGACGCGGGGCGGATCCCAGCAATGAGCCGGGACCAGAGAGAGGCACGCCCTGGTGGAGGAGATGGCATCGCCTGCACAGACGGACACAGCAGCGCTCAAACACCCCGGGGGGATCCTCAAGCAGCCCTGAGGACACCCAGCCCTGGTGTAGAAGCTACATCTACAGGGAATTTTCGGACCGAGGCAACGCTGGTCTTGCCAGTAAAACTGACGGAGGAACAGTCTCCACTTTCCTTTTTAGAAACCAGGTGTGTTTTTCCACTCCTGCGTTTCAGATGAGGAGCACAGGATGCGGGCTGTCACGTCTGCCTTTAGATTTTCACCATGCAGAGCTGGGCTGGCTGTTTCAGGAGTATTCTGTAAAGCCCGCTCAGCAAGTTGGAGGGAACCGTGTGCCCTCCCAGATCGTGCCACGCTTGCTCGGCATGCTCTCCAGGCACATTCGCTTTGTTTAAAAACCTAAGACTTATCGATGTGGACCATTAGCAGATGATTGTCATTATCGTCCAGTTTTTGAATTCAAAAGGATCAAGGGTCCTGCGTGGGTCAGATTACCCAGGCCGCGTGGGCAGATACAGGCTGGCAAAACATGCCCTGGGCATTCTCTATTTGCCCTTCTGCGCCAGGATGCTAAATGAGGCACACACAGCAGCTCCTCGCAGATTATTAAGAAACAGAACCAACTGGGAACACATCGACCCTCACAAACCTCTACTGACGCTGTGACTCGGGTTTCAACAATGCCGGTCCACTGAGGCATTTGGCCTCGCCGATAGGAAGCCTCGCCTGTCTCAGTCTACCGGGGAGGGCTTGCGAAGGCATGGGTCTTCACCCACATACAAAGTGTCACCTACACTTGTCACAAGCCACACACAAAGACAACACGGAAACAGCTAAAATTCTTTAGTGAATTTATTCTGTGATTCTTGATGCTGGAAATGGATGCTAAATCATTTCTACTACTACCTGTATGTCCCAAGTAACTGTTCCTAGTGATCACAAATCAGAGGCTTCTGACTGGACTTCACTGCCTTCTCAGCTTACCCCTTCCATGCCTCTGCACAGCTACGTTCACATTTTCTGCTTTTTAATCATCACACCTATTAGAAATACATCCCAAAGCTAAAGCCACTGGGCTCCTGTGCTCTTAAAGTTTGGAGACAGATGATGCAGACTCTATGGGCCTCACTGGGGATACCCAATGTTATTCCTCGTTTACCAACTCAAAAAACTTGTGCTGACTGCTAAGATCTTGGTATTTCACGGATCACAGATGAATCACAAGTCAAGTTTTCTAAATCAGACAGACTTGTTCTGTCTGATTTTTCTCATTAATCACCTATCATGAAACTTGAAGCTTTTGGCACATAAGCAGCTCAGTCATCCGAGGGAGGCAGGGAGGGGGTCTGTTTGTTAAGACATCACTCACATGACTTGGGCAAGGCCAGCTGCAGAGCTGGAAGTATTTTCAGCTGCTGGTGAAGAAAACCAGTCTGAGTGTCTTCGCTGGAACGAAGCTGAGTGATGGGGCAAAAGTGTATTTCAGTGATTCTCCTTTATTCCTCGTGAACTGTGAGCTGCAGATGGGACTCTGGAATCTCCCATCCTGCGTATGGTTGACAGCCAGCTCTGCAGACCTACGGCAAAGAACGACAGCAGCTGTCCTGACAAGGCCACCCTCAGTATCTGATGTGAAGGCGGCTCTATCCAGTAGCTTGAAAAGTTCTTCAAGGCCTGCATTTCCTTCTGAGTCCTAGAAATTCTGCAGAGCTGTAGGTGAACCTTTAAGGTCTAATATATATGTGTCTCCCAATTCCTTCTCTAGTTTGTTGTTTGGGGGAGGAATTAACTCATTCATCATCCGGGAGGGGCAGACACAGTCCTTTTGAAAGCTTATGTCACGTAACTGTTATTCTATGCTCCTTTTCAGGAGGGACAGACAAGCAGCGTCTTCTAAAACGTCCCATGCGTCGGTTTGTGATCGCTTCCCACAGAACCCCAGGGTGACATGCAACCTAAAGAAGTTATATTAGCTTCTCCCAAACAACTACCAGCCCTAACCCTTTTAGGGGTACACTTGGCTTATTTCTGAATCTCTCTGGAAACGAATACATCTAACATCATGTGGTTAAAAGAAACCCAACGTCCTAATAAATATCCAGTGAATTCAGAAGTCTCTTGGTAGCCATATCACCTCCGCATGCTACCTATGCCAAATCTTTCTCGTGCTTTTTTTAGTGCCATGGTGTCATCTAGAAATTCGGGAGGAAGGACACAATTTGGTTGCCAGACAGACACATGGCAGCAACAGTGAAAATGAGGTGTATAGCATGGGCTGATCTAAACCCTAGCAGAGTACACTTAAAATCGTGCTTGGTTCTGCCCTTCCGTAATCATTAGAGACCGAGTAAGGCACTTCAGCTCTCTGGGACCGGGTTCCCTGCCTAGAACATGGGGTTACTAACATCTGCTTTGCAGAGTGGTGAGGACACAGTGTTTAAGGACAGGTGGTTCCTTTCTCCCGCTCTCTGTCTGAAACCACTGCAGCTTCACCGGGGAGCCTGACCTCAGGCAGCACTACCTTGGATCTTACAAGGAAGCCTGCGCACGGAACCTGGCAAACACGCCGCTGCCTAATTGACAAACTTCTTTCTCACCATTTCTCAGCTTTAGCTGAGTTCAAGCGCTAATTAAAGTACTCTCCATTTTCAAAACAACTGCAAACAGTAATTACATACTTCCTTCCTTACCTTCCAGGAACAGCCGGAGTCGGAGGCGACATTCCAAGTCCCCTGGACCTCGAAGCCATACAGATAGAACGTCATATTCTTCCTACCCCATTGACCCAAATTACATAATGGCCCCTGCATCTCCTGCCACGTGGATCCCAGAGAGGGTCACAGCTCGGGCTAGTGCTCTCAGACGTGTGCCGAAGGGAACCCTGAGAGGGAAGCTGGCAAAACTGCCGTTAAGAGGAAAGTTCCATCCTTACACAGGCAGGGCATGGTATGTCCACTTAGCATCTTATAAATAGCATCTTCTGTAAACGACCAGTTCTTTATTGTTTATATAGATGTCTAATTGAAAATGTTATGTAACCTTAAAGTACGGAGCATTCTGGAGCTATTAATAACTAGCTGCACCCAAAATGTGAGGATTCTTCAAGCTTAGAGTAGGAGGGCATCATCCGATACTAGTATGCACACACACACACACACACACACACAAACACACACGCCCACTGCGTACATGTCAGCCGGGAGACCCAGAGAATGGGATTAATTTGTTCAAGGCCACAAAGCCAATTCACAACAGAGTCGGGGATCAATCCCAGGCTTCCAGGCCTCTGGAAGCTGTTCTCCACCCGATGTACCCCCAACACGTCCACGAGCACGACCCCAGTGACACACAAATGCTGCAGCCCTCGAACTGAGTCCTCAAAATGCCGAGCCTGACAGCTAGGATCTTAAGAGTTCACGGTCTACAGTCCTGAGTTAGAAATGGTAAGCACATAAGGGAAATGTCTCATTGCTGTTATTGATTTATGATACCTACCCCTCCTGTTCTCCTAAAAGAAATCTGAGAAACTTCAAACATATTTTAACACGAGGCCATTGTACACACAGCATGGAAGAGTTCAGTTTTAGAGATCTCCCGGACAAGAAGTGGGTTTAAGACAAAGAAAAAAATTGAAAAGGAAGAATTTATTCTTAACTGCTCATTTTGACACTGGGGGAAGAAAAAGAGCAAAAAATGTGGGAAAACTGATGAATTAAAGACTAAGTATTAGTAATGGGAGTAATGTTTTATTGTGTAACCCAGCTTGTGGCTATTAGTGGTATGATCTATGACATATAAATCGTTATTTCATAATTGCATTATCATTTTCAAAAGTAACTTAATGGAGATTGTTTCTCCACATTCATTTTTATTCAAAACCTTGCCAGTTAATCATGAAGAGCTAAAATACACAATGCACGGAGATTAATATCCCCACACACGATGCATTACTTTTCCTCCATAGACCCTAGGAGCCTGTCAAAAATGAAAGCTTTGTTCTTTGGTCACAAAACCTACTGAGAGCTTAGCTTCTGGGAAAAAGATGGGACATGCCCACTTCATTGGGGATTCAGTAAAACTTTAAGAGGTTTATTAATCCACATCTTAAAAAGACCAATGACAGCCCCATTAACAGCCCATAGGTCAAGTTGATGAATTTAGCTATTAATCAACAGCCAAACTCTAAGTCAGGGTCTGAACATCCTTGGGGCCCACCTTCCTGTCCCAGCTCCCCTGAATCTACAATTGGACAGGCGCCACCTGCCACTGACATAATAATCATCAAACAATGGAGTTAGAGAGTCTTAAAAAAAATCACGTTATTTACTTGCACGAATTGTTTAGGCTGAGGTTTTACCTATGCAAATACGATTGATTCTTTTGGGAGGGACAGGCAAGGCCCACCAGCTTGCTGCTTTCTAGCTTGCTGGGCGTTGGTTGATACACTTGCCGTATGCCATCATTTCTTAGGGGCTAATGTCCTCTCTCCTACTGAAATGCCTAACCTCTCCCATAACCCCAATCTGGCACCCTTGGACATTTTATAGCCACCATGCTTTACCCCAATAAATAACACACTTAAGCACAGCTCCAGTTTCACAGCTCCTGCTCCAGTTCCTTGGGGCTAAACCTGCATGTCGCAGTTCCCTGGGTACCAAGTCTTCCTCTTAGAAATCAAAAAGCCATTCAGTGTAGAACTCTTAGTCCAAGCATCTGGACTAAAAGGGCCCAGCTCAGCCTGGTAACCCACTGGTTCTCCCACTCACAGAATCATTTAGTTGGAGGGTGTCTGAGAGGTCATCCAGCCCAACTCTGCTCCTTTTACTAAAGGGACAGAGGCCCCTGATTGTCAAGGAACTTTCCTGAACCAACACAACATCGTACATGTCGTGTAGACAAGTGAGCTCAACACTCTGTGACTCAACCATTGAAACAAGCCACTCAGACCGGGACCAAATGATTCCAAATGGCTTCCTCCCTTAGGATCAAACTACATACACTTAAGCAAACAGTTAAAAGCTGCAAACCACAGAACTGGGGGCAAGCAGAAGGCCTCATGTCTGCATTGAAGCCCCTTTTCTTTTGGGCTGAGAAGTGTGAAGTTCTGCTGACAAGGAGGGTTGACAAATGTGAACCAAGATCAGGTCCACCCCTGCTTGGTAGCCATCTGGGATTAGTCCCAGCACCTGCCAAGTATCCATCTCCATGACTTACACAGCCAGGGGCAGGGAGCCTCGGTCAACCCTCACCCCATGGAAAGGTCAGGATGCCATTCCGAGGCCTTGAATGTGCTGGGTCACAGGAGGAACCAAATGCAGCCAGCTCCATCCTTCAAGAGGCCCGGGAAAGCAGAATCCTGGGAGAGGAATCACCCAGGGACACGTACTATCCTCTCACCCTAACTAAGCGAATCAGCTTCACACTTGGAGCACACATTAGGGGTGAGCAGCAATGTGATGGAAGGATGGACAGAAAATACATGCTACCAGCAATTGATTTCATCAGAACAGATACTCATTGGACAACTATTCCACACACATGCAATGACTCTTCAGAGGCATGCAGTTAGGGGAAGAAATGGGACAGGTGTGTTTGTTACCAAGAGATCAGCTTGGCAAAGAAGCAGAGCACCCTGGTTTCCAATCCGGGTCTCCCACGCCTTAGCCTTGTGACCTTGATTAAGCCATTCAACCTCGATGGGCCTCAGTTTCCTGATCTGAGCCATGGAAAAGGGGGACCTACTTCCTAGAGTGGTTTTGAGGCACACCGGCCAGCGCAGCCTGGACACGCACTCAATACGAGTTGAGTTGCATCCCTCGAATGATAAGTCTGAACCCAGGCTGCAGACTCACATCGTTATCTGGACCAAACAGGTCTCCTGCCTGCATGTCAAGCTTGCACCTGTCTCCTCGAAGGCCGAGGAAAGCACCAGGTCTTGAAGGTGCTGGGGCAGTTCAGCCTTGAGGCAGGGTTTGGGGTCAAGGAAATTGATGGATTCAATTAGTAGCCCTGCAAGTTTCCAGGCTTTAGGGTGAGGGCCGGAAAGGGGGGTCAGGAGCGGCCCCAGAGCTGAGCAAACGGGCTTTGTTCCCGAGGCGGAGGGCCTGGCTTACCGAGAAGCGCATCCGGAGGCGGTTGGGGGGCGCGCGGGGCACGCAGCACAGCCACAGCCCGGCCCGGGCCGGGGGCGCCAAAGCCGGAGGAAGGCGAGAAGGAGGGGAAAGAGGAGGCTGCAGCCGACTCCTGCCTCATTCTCCCGGGCAGCGTTGACCCGCTGGCCGCCGCGGGCTGGGGCTAGCCGCCGGGCGCCGGACCCCGCGTTCGCTGCTCATGTCCCCGTTCGCCGCCGCGAGGTGTGCGCGCAGCTGGATCGTCTCCGGGCGGCACCCGGGGCTCCTCATGCCCCGCGCCGGGGCTCAGCGGATGGACCTCGGGGAGGCAGCACGTAGGGACAGAGAGAGAGAGAGAGAGAGAGAGAGAGAGAGAGAGAGAGAGAGAGAGAGAGAGAGAGAGAGAGAGCAAGCGTGAGAGCGCGCAGAGCTGCGCCCCGCGGGGCCGGGGGCGGGAGGGCGCCAGCAAGACTGAGCGCCCCACCCACCGCGCCTCTGTACCCCGCGCTGCGCGCCCGGCAGGACGCCGAGCCCCAGAAACTTTAGCACATGGCCAGTCCCGCGGCCGCGGGGGCCGAAGCTGCCCCGCTCGCCGAGCACCCCCCAGTCCCTCCTGGCCCCAGCTCCCGCCCGAGTGCGCTTACCAGCGGCGACCGCGTCCGCAGCGGCGGGGCGCCCACCCGGCCGCGCGCAGAGCGATGCGCACCGGCTGGGCTGGAGGAAGGGGCGGGCGGCGTTGGGGGTCCCTGCAGGGGAGGGGCACCTCGGCGCAGGTTATGGCATCCTGGGAGGGGGCTCGAGCCAGCTGGGTGTCCGCAAGCCCGGAGCGGGGAGGGTCCGCGTGCCCCCGGCCCCCGCTCCGCGGCGCAGCCGCTGACGACTCGCGCGGGCTTCCCCGGCCCCGGGTCTGCGGAGCCCGCCCCGTTACCTAGCGACTCGCTCCGGGGAGCCCACGCTGACGCGCGACAAGCGGGCTGCGGCAGGCGAGGGGCGGGGAGGAGAAGGAGGGGACGGGGAGCTCCGGCGCGGGGAGGGCTGGAGGCCGCGGGCGGAGCTCCTCCCTCCGCTTCCCCCTCCGCGTTGGGGAGGGAGCCCGGGGAAGACGTGGCCTCAGCCTGGCCATGGAGGATGGGGGTCTGCGCCTGGCGGGGGCGGCTGGAGGGAGGCACCGGAGATGCTCCTTCCCCTGAACTGGGGATGCAGCAGCAGGTGGCGGCGACGTGGCCCGTGGAGGCCGGGCGCCCACAGGCGCGCGGATGAGCCCGGCCCGGCGGGAGGGCCGCAAAAGTGGCCGTGGGCGCGTGGGTGTGAGTGACACGCTCCCGCCCACGTGGCGTACCTGGGGACCTGGGGATGTGGTGAAAGAGGTGCCTGCTTCTTCCTCTGGTCTCCCTCCCTCCTTCCTGGACACTGCTCTGAGCCCCTATTTTCCTGAGAACGCTAGGATGGCCTGGCGGCAGGAGGTAGCTGCATCCTGGTCAAACCACCATCCTCCAATCCTCCACCCTGCCTGTTGGCGCCTACCCATGCCCCCGCCCCCCCCCCCCCCCCCCCCCGTGTCCAGTTGCCCACCTAGTGTGCCCTATAACCTGCTCTGGGTCGTCTTCCTCTTTCTGGACTTGGGGCCTTCACACCGACTGGGGTTCAAATCCAGGCCCTTCCAGTTGCTTGCAGTATGTAGGATGTTTTTAAGTTACTTAACGTTTTCAGTAAAGTGGAATCTTTGTCCCCGAAGGTCGTAGCTTAATATTAGTACGTAGGCACTCCATGAATGTGAGTATGCATTTCTGTAAGGTGTGCAGCCTGCCTCCTGCTCCTCAGGGGCCTCACAAAACACACTCTAAGGCCGGGAAAGTGGGGCAAGAGCCTTGAGACACTGTCCGAGCAGGCAGGGGCCACTGCCCCTAGTGATGGCGGAGGTGACTTGTCCCCAGTCCACTGGTGCCTTGCAAGCAGAGCTGAGCAAAGAGCCCAGACCTCCTGGCTAGGGTTCCCAGGGCCCCTTGCTGCCCTCCTTCCCCAGCGGGGTGGAAGGAAGCTTCCTTCCCTACTTCTCAGAAGACGCACATGCCTGCCCAAATGCTGCCTCCCTGTCATCCCTGCCACAGAATGGGAACCACCTGCCACCTCACCCACAGGCCCAAGCCCAGCCCTTCCCCAATGTGCTGTGCCCTCTACCTCTCTGGTGTGGATGTGGGGAGAAAGAGGCGGAAGATAGGCCCTGCAGCCGGAGTGAGGAGTTGGCGCCAGGAGCACCCACACCCTAGCCCTGGATCTCGGCGGGGCAGATCCCCTCCCTGAGAGGCTTTGCAAAATGGCAGGGCCTGAGTGGTTTTTGTTGGCCCAGTGACAAGACATTTCCTCCAATGATTTATTTATTTACATATTTAGCGATGCCAGTAACTCCTGTTGGAAAACCCTGCAAGTCCATCCAACCAGAAACCTGTGTCTGAAGAAACCAAGGTCCAAAGGCAGCACTTTTCTGGGAAATGCACTTTGCATCCCAGCCCACGTGTGACAGTTGCATTCCAACATTTCCCAGTGAGATCAGGAGGGACACCTCTTCATCTCCCAACCAGTTTTTATGGGTGGCGGCAGCCAGGCCTCTGGTCCACAGAAACTCCAGGACTATTTCCTGGTGCCCAGCTCTTTCTTCAGCCCAGACTTCCCAGTATGCAGGTACAATTTGACACCTGATTTGGTCCGGGAGCCCAGTGCTTTCAATAAACAAAACCTCAGAGGTTGTATTCCATGCACAGCCAGTATCCACGCCCCACTACTCCAGGAAACAAAGCAGCCTATAGGGAAGTGTGATCTGACGGCACAAGCATCTCATTCACAGCTTGCAGAGATTTGAAAAACCTTGGCTTGCGAGTAGCAAAAGCGGCATGTTCATCCTTACAGTGTGTGTATGGGGGTGGGGAAGAGGGTGGCAGGGAGGACTCCCCCTACATGGCATGGTGATACTTCATGTTTTTCTCAAATAACAGAAGTGGGATACACACAAGCAACCCAGGATTAAGGAAGCCCACGAACCCCTATGGCTGAGTCGGGATTGTTCATTTGCAGTGCAGTAGAGGACCGTACCCTCACATTTGTAAGGGGTATCCACTGAAGTCGGGTACAGCGTTAGGCAGTGGGGATGCAAAGATGACTCAAATAAGCCTTTGTCTTCTGTGACCCAACAGGGTCTTTTATAGAGGGCGTATCACATGCCAGGTACTCCTGGTATTAAGCGCTTTATCTAGGAGAGCTCATTTTAATGTCACCAAACCCTATCAAAAAAGGTTTATTATCTTTTCTTAAGAGAGAAAACTCAAAAAGGCTCAGTAAGGTCCCTAAAGTCACACAGCTGGCAAATGATAGACTTGGGGAGTTGTAACCCAGTCTTCCTGACTCCAAAGCCCATGTTCCTGACAGCTACCCTACAGTGTCTACCAGGCTAAAGGAAAACAAGGACAATGATAACACAGCCAGTGCCCACTTGGCGTTTAGGATTACTGATGAGCTGTATGAATATAGTCTCCAGCACAGTTTCTGGACCAGAGTAAGCACTCGATGAAAGATAGCTACAGCCCCTCAATGTGGTCTTGGATTGCTGCATTCTGTCTTATAGAGAGTACCAAGTGCTACTCTTGGAGGCCTGGAAGAAAGTGACTACGCCTGTCTGCAGGGACTGCTGTGGCCCACCCAGAGGAGGTGGCATCTGAGCTAGGTCTCCAAGGATGAGTGGGTGTAGGATCATGGGGAAGGCGGTAGCGGGAACAAGCTTATCAGGAGGAGTGTGCAGGGGAAGGTCACAGAGTGGGCAGGAGCTAGGAAAGACCCAAGACAGGGAAATAAGAGGATGAAGAGATGGAGCAAGTCCCAGGGACACCGAGGGACACAGGTGGAGGAGAAGTCTCTGGACTGTGGAGAGACTGCCCCTCTTTTGAAGTCTTGAGGGAGGCAGGGAGGGAAGAGAGTTCTCGGCCCCTGTTAGGGCTGGTTTCCTCCCAGAAGAGGCAGGCAAGGGCGCCGCCATGCAGGTGCGGGTTTGGGGGCGCAGGGGAGGCGGTGGAGCGGAGAGCTAGGAAAGGTCCAGCCTCTCAGCAGCCACCCACACAGAGGCTTGGTGCCTGTGCCTGACCGAGGCACCTCCTTCCATCACTCATAAGGGCACTAGGGTCGTGATCCCTGCCAGCCCCCGCACTTTGCAGAGACGTTGTGAGGGACGCAGTACACTTCACCAATTGCCGCGTGTGACAGAGGGCTTGGCTACTCGTAATGAGAGTGTTGTTTGCACGAGAGGTATAAATAGTCTACTTTCTCGGCATTTGGCAGGCATTAGCCTATTGTTTCCACAACCTGTTCATTCCTTTGTGTATTCATTCATTTAATAAATGTTTATTGAGTGCTTACTGTATGCCCGGCACTCTATTGGCTCCAGACACTCAGGGAAGAACATGACTTCAAGTCATTTACACTCTAGTGGAAGAGGGAGGCCGTGGGCAGGATGGTGCGGTAAGAACTGGGACCAGGTCTGTGGAGTCTATGGGTTGTGTGGTTTGCACAGAAGAGACGCCCGTCCTTAGATCTAGGGGACTGAGGAAGGCTTCCTGGCCTAGGAGATTTCAAAGATGATACCTGCTTGGGACCCAGTCCAGTGGAAGGGAAAGGGGATGGGAGCAGGAGGGGAGAACGTTCCGAGTTCAGGGGCAGCACTTGCAGAGCCCCCGAGGTGAGTTATAAGAAACTTCAAATACTGAAAACTAGAGCCCACTGAGAAACGTTGTTTTCCTTTTAGAGAGGAAAAACTTTGTGTAGTTGATCCCGTTAAGTGTAAGATGTGGTGGAGGGGTATTGGGATCCAAGAAGGAGAAAGGAATTCCTTAGAAATGGCTCGGGAAAAGTTAGAAGTACCTTCCTTATTCGAAATCAGTACCACTACTCGTTAGTGACTTTTCATTTTGTTAAATAGTGCCTTGCAGTTTGCAAAGCACTCGCCTTCTCACTCTGCAGCGATTCTCATCGCATACGCGGGAGGTTGGATCAGACAGTCCCTCAGTCTCAAAGCAGATACCTGGCAGACCCCACAACTAGAACCTGGGGCTTCCTCCTCAGTGGTCTGGTCCTGATAATTCCTAATAATTTCATGTGGCTCTTTACAGGTCACAAAGCACATCCACCTCCCTGAGCTCGCCTGGCTCTGTTAGCGTCTCCAGCTTCAAAGGAAGAACATGCCAACCAGGTAGGGGCAGCGTGTAACCAGCAGAGCCCCTGAGCAGCAGGGGCCAGGAGGTGACCAGCTGGGCTGCAGCCTCTGGACCGAGCAGCTGTTTGACCCCTTTGCATTGGACTGCCGGGGTCAGTGACCGGGTCTGAGTTGAGAGATGACATTCCAGGACAGGTAAAATGAAATGAAGAGGACCCAAACACCTGTGTTGGAAAAGAGGCCTTAGGGTTGGAAATCTTCCTTTGCAACACCCATATCAAAGAGGTGATCAAAATGAGATCATCCAACTGACCGCACTGAGAAGGTGGTGCGAGACGTGGAATGAGGACAGCCGAGAACTGCAGAGAGAACTGGAGAAAAGCAAAGAGACAACTTAGGAAGAGGGAACCATCAACTTCAAACAGCTGAAGGGTCTTCTCGTAGGGCAGGGCTTGGCTTGCCCTTAAGTGTGGCCCCAAGACGTTGAGTAGGCCACCAGGCACACAGTTGCTTTTTGCAGGACAGGGAAGAGCACTTAAGGGCAATGGTTGGTAAACTGCAGTTCATGGGCCCATCCAATTCACCAGTTTACTTGTGTAAATGAAGTTTCGTTGGAGTACAGCCCACCCGTTCACATATGTATTGTCTACAGTGCTTTTATGCTACAAGAGCAGAGTTGCATAGCTGCTACAGAGGCTATATGGCCCACTAAGCCTAAAGTATTTAGTATCTAACCCTTTATGGGAACAATTTGCCAAGCCATGACTTAGAGCAATTCAAATACCAAATGGCTGCCTTGTTGGTAGTGAGTTTCCCATCACCTATGGAACTCAAGCAAAAAGTGAAGGCTTGTTAAGTAGTGATGTTGAAAAGGTCCCTTTGAGATTATAAGACGTTAGCAGCTAATGACGATTATTCAAATTCCTTTGCTCCCTGCCAGTTACAATAGTCACAGTTATAGGTAAATGATCTACCTATAGAGCAGCCTCAGCAGAATCTCAGGTCCACGGCTTTTCATCACCAGTATCTGATGCCCATCGGAGAGAGCAATGGCTTGCTCTGTCTGTTTAACATGACAAGACGGATGAGGTATAAAGTCAGGCAATCTCAAGGGTGAACATCTGTTGGAAATCTTTTCACACCCAAGCCTCTCCCACTGGGAGGAAGCACTCACGTGCAAGTTCATTGATGAATAACTCTCGTGGATCACTTCTGGGCCCCCATGGCACTGACATGGCTGTCACATTACTGTGTGTTTGAAAGGGTCAGGTATGGTATCAGTGACATTAGCTTTGTTGGACTTCTGTTGGGGCATCTGGGGACATTGTTCAGCACACTCGCAGCCAGACCTTGAGCCGGAAAAAGCACTTGCGCTTGAGGAACTGGTCACTTAGGCCCCAGATTGCTTGACCAGAATGAGATGAGTATCTGGTAGATTCCAAAGGCAGGGAGAGATGTACTCAGCCAGCGCCTCTGGCCAGCAAAGCAACGATTCTGCACAATGGATGCTAGTAACAGAAATTTGCTTTCTTTCCAAATGCAATCACCAAAAAAAAGTTCGTGTGTGTGTGTGTGTGTGTGTGTGTGTGTGTGTGTATGTGTGTATATGTCAAAATGATCTCATTGAAGAAAATTTTTTAAAGGCCCTGGCAAGTTCACTGTCTTTTTCTCAATCAGATTGGATACAAACAGGTTCAATTTTCCCATCTCAGACTGTCTTGCAAACATCGTGATGTGATGGAAACAAAGGAAAATTTTCTCATGCAGTAATGCACAGCCTGCGTACAGAAGCAAAGATTTTCCAGCCAGAAATGGATAACGTCCCCTTATAAACAGCATCGGCAAAGGCCAAGTCGATCAAATCCTGTTTCTGTGCTGTCTGTGCACAAAGGACCACTTCCCCGTTCCCAAGCGGCCGGGTCCAGTCCGCACACAGTGAACTCCCAGTACTGATTTCTTTTAAAGCCCTCGTCGCTTTGAGTTTTTATTCCTTTCCCCATCAAAGTGAGACAGCAGCAACAAACTCATTTTATATTTTTACATTTTGCATTTTTCTTGCCGCTGGTTTTGTTTTCAGGCGACAGATATAATCAAGGTGTTTGGTTGCGGGTTGCCTTTGGCGGATTTCCGCAGCTGAGTGATGGAGCCCTCTGAGAGCTGCTCTCCAGAGAGACGTTCAGGTATTATCCAGGCCCTAATGCATCCATTCTCAGGCACCTAATGATGCTCAAAATCTATTCGAACCAAACATGTGCTTGCTCCCCAGCTAGGAAAAGTCTTAGAGCGCTGTGGCTGTGTTTACTTTAGAATTTTAAAAGACCACAAAGAATGTTGGGGACGTCCACCTGGCGGGACACAAAAGAAATGTCATGAAAAATACTTCAAGTGTTCTGTACCTTCCTGGAGATACCCTAAGCCTGTTAGACCTTTGTCTTCTACGCCCACTTTTGTCTGTGACACGAATTGTCTGATCTAATTCGGGGGCCCCATCTGTAGCCTGACCCTCCCCTTTGGCCTCTGTGCTGAGCCCAGGAAACATGAACCTTAACCTTGTCTCATGTTCACTGTCTCCCTGGCTGTAGCGTGGACCGTGTTGAATTCTGAAATGAGAGGTGATTCGTGTGTGTGTGTGTGTGTGTGTGTGTGTTTAGGGTGACTTACAGCGCATCGGGTGAGGCTATAATAGCCTTGTCCTCAGTTAATTACAAATAAAATGATTCCTCCATATTTTATTTGTAATTACTTGGTGTCCGCATGCTTGGTTTCGGTTCCCAAGGTAAAATTGGGAAGCGTTGTTCAATTCATTGCTCTGTGTACACTCGAGCACACATTACCTCATTCTGAGGATTAATATTAATGTAGTAATTCAGTCCTGCTGGGGAGATTGTCCCATAAAACAGACATTTCTGTGAAATTACTAAAAATGTAAAGGTTGTTGGAGTCACTCATTCTTCCTCTTAGTCTCGGCTTAGTCCTTAGTGTTCATTGTCCTAAAAGTGATGAGTATTCTCCAATGTCAGGTGGGCATGGCAATTAGGAGACAGAGCTGATCTATGGTCAGACCATTTCTCAAATTGTCTCCAACCACACACACACGGTTGACCATGTCATCTGCTGATGTCAAAGCCAAACGTCATACCGTCACCTCAGTCACGTTGAAGGAAGGACTCTCTTAACTGCAAGGAATACAGGGGTTTCCCCCTGGTCTTTGAAGTCAAGATCCTTGCTAAGACTTTTATTTTATTCCAGCAGATCAGCCAGAGGCTGACTTGACCCATTTGAAAGTCTACATAAAGCCAAATCCAGCTCAAGGTCCTCACACTAGTTTTGTATAAAAGAATAAGGAAAAAGGGGGGTTGGGTTGCTTAGGAATATCTCACAAAACACAGGAATACTGAATTGCTAGGCTGACTATATTAATAACCCATCTAGGAAACTTCTAAGGGCATTTCATTGAGTAAAGAAAGCTGATGCTGTCAGTAGGAATGATGGGAATATACAAATCTCCCCTATGATTTCTTCATCATAGCTATCGTCATCACCATCATCATCGTCAGCACCAACTGAGCTTCTATTCTGTGCCAGGTACTTTCGCATATATTATTACATCCTAAAATTCACAAAACCACTACAAGTCTATATCATGATTCCCATTTTACAGATGAAGAAGCAGGGATCCCTAAAGCCCAAGATGTTTTAATCTTCAAAAATCTAAATACGAATATTTCAAATTGTTAGAAGCCATTACTTTACTGGTTACAGTAAAATAAAATGTATATACAACTGGCCAAAGGCTATCACTAATAAAATGCAACACCTTCTGTCTCATCAATGAACAAAATGCAGAACTTTCAAGAAATGATTTCTCCCTTTTCAGAGTAACCAAGCAAACAGTGGCTGACAGCCTTCCTTCTCTGCCTTCTGAATGGCTAATATGTGAAACTACTGTTATTTTTAGAGTTCAGCCACTCGAAACACTTAGTCACTATACCTCCTTCTGGACAAAGAAAAAAATGTTCTTCCATCTCTTATCTGTTTTTTCTAAACCGTGAAGATGTAAGTATCAGCAACCTTGCTAAAACATCATTTGAATCCATGACGTTTTTAGAGGTCGTTGAAAAGGCAAGTCCAGACGGTACTTCTCTGTTCGCTTCCAACCCACTTCAGTCTCCTTAAGTCCTTTCAAAGCCTGGTCACTCCCTGCATTTCATAGCAGCAGCTTTTACATTTGAAAAGCAAAGTCTTGCTGCTGGCATGAGGAGAATCGGAAATGTATGTGAAAATGAAAATGCATTTATGCTTTCTACATTTTCCAATCAAATTGTTGCCATTTTAGAAATGGGTGTCCTCCTTGATATGTGTGTGTGTGTGTGTGTGTGTGTGCATGTGCTTCATCAGCTGGCTGGAGATATTGTAAGAGAAGAGAGATGCAAGAGATAGCACAGAACGCAGCAGGCAGCGGCCAGTCTCTCGTGATGACTTTGAGTTAATGCTCCTCTGGGGAAGGCAGAACAAAAAAAAAAGAAAGCACCAGTACAGCAAAATCTGCCCTACAGAGTTCAAATCTGTTGGATCAGCCCAGCTTTTCTGGCAAAGCAAGACAGAATATGTGTTTACCCTGTCAATTTTAACTCTTACAACTCTCCAGTTGTAAGACTTATCTGAAGGTGGTAATCTGTATTGGGGGTTGAGTGTGATGGATGAGTGATAAAGAAAATGCAAACTTTTTTTTACATTAACTTGAGGATGCTGCCTTAAAAAGCTAGCACGACATTGTCCTTCTCTCCCCTGACATAAGATAACTAATTAACATGTGTCACAAATCCAGGCATAGTACTGGACCCAGGGATTTCCTTGGTGCAGTGTGATAGACATGTCTGTGCAGTCAGGGCCAACCCTAGGAACCCAGGGGTTTAAAGCATCCAGAGATATTTTGTCTGTTTTTGCCCTTATTCTGGAGCTAAGTTTCTGGGAGAGGTTCGTGGGGCCATATTGATTCTTCCATTAAGTGGCAAACGTGCACAGCTTGTGAAACCTATTGGGGGTCATTTCTCCTTTATCCATGGTTGATGGTGGCAGTGGCTACCAGTTACTGAATACCTACTAGCCTTGCAAAATGCTGGCATTCCACGTCTTATTTTATATAATCCCTCCACCAGACTTGAGAGGTGGTCCACGTGTTACCCTCACAGAGAAGAAAACTGAAGGTCAGAAATGTTAAGAACACGCCCAAAGCCACTGCATCAGTGAGCTTCTGCTGTGTAACAAATCGCCATGACACTTAATAACTTAAAACAACACATGTTTATTACTACCTCAGTTATTCTGGGTCAGAATTATGGGCATGGTTTGGTTGAGTCCTCTGCTCAGGGTCTCTCCCAAGGCTGAGTCAATGTGTCAGCCAGGGCTGGGAGCTCAACAGGGGCTGTATCTGCTCCGGGCTTTTGCTAAAGACATTGCTGACAGCGTAGTTCCTTGAGGGAAGCCGGACTGCGGGCCTCACTTCCGAGCTGACTGTTGGCCGGAGGCCACTGTGCATGCCTTGTCACACGGGCCTCGCCGGCACTGCAGCTTGTTTCATCAGAGCGTGCAAGTCGAGAAGACAACAGGAAGAGCCTGCCAGAAAGATGGAAACCACAATTTTAGGTAACCTAATCACAGAAGTGGCATCCCATTACCTTTGCTGTGTTCTACAGGTTCAAATCAAATCACAAGTCCCACCGCACTCAAGAAGAGGGGACATGCAAGGGTGTGAATACCAGGAAACAGAAACCCGTGGGGACATCTCGGACTCTGCCCACCACACCAGCCATCGAGTCCCCGAGCGTGGCCTGGCCAGCATCCAGTCTCCGCAGATTTCTCCTATTGCTCCTTTGTCCCCTGCAGAGCTTTCCTTGGAGGCTCAGCTCCAGCCGCACCTTCCTCTAAGAAACCTCCTCTGGCAACTCCAGCCTTCCTTTTCCTCTCTCTCCCCAGCGAATCCCCTGATATTTATAGCAGCAGACGAGGTAACTGTGAACCAGTTCTGCTGCTAACCGTCTTTGTGTAAGCTGTTAGGTGGACTCTCAGGACATGTTCTCAAATTGTGTGCTGTGCAGCCCCAAGTCTTCCTCAGGGCTGATATTTTGGGGAGAAAGGAAAGGCAGAGTTCTGCACCCTAAGCCCCCACACTCACCCAAGCATCCACCCTCATTGGCTTTATATTTCATTTGAAGAAAGATTCCATGCTCATTACATATTTGGAAGCCACTTGTCAGAGAAGCAATAGTATGAATGATAGTTAGGTCCCTCGCGTAGCCTACCACTGTAATATTTCTTCAGAAAAATGCATTTAAAAAGCCAGATTTGACCCTCTCTACAGAAGAGGATCCCAGAGAGTTGCAAAGATGGGAGGTCAGAAAGGGCAGGTAATTTTTTGAATATTTGTATCTACTTGACAGAAAATACTTTTTGACATGCCTCCTAGGATCCACCCAGGGGTGTCTTTCACTCCTTCCATTGCCCCAACTCTATTTCAGGCACCCAGCCTCCCTCACCTGAATGCCTCAACAGGTCTGGTCTCCTTGCCTCCAACACCCCCTCCCCCCTCTAGGCCAAGTGAACTTCCTAAACTATAACAGTAGCCATGTCACTCCCTTACCCAAACCCCTTCGATGACATCCCCCAAAACAAAGGTAAGACCATTGGATGGCTCTGGACACCATCATTCATGATGTCTAATATCTTTTTAACAATCTCTTTATGCTTTGACAGTCCCCACATGTGATTCCCACAATCCCGTGGTGGAATGAAAACCAGCATTCATGACGACATCTCCCAGCCTCCCTTGCAGCTAGGGGGCAGGCACGGGACCTGGGTTCTTCCAATGGATCCCTCCTGTGAGACCTGGATGACAGGGTGTTACACGAGGCAGCAGGCCCAGCGGCACCCTGGGGGTTTGTCTTCTGTCAGGCATAACGGCAGAGGAATCCTCTGGGACGACTTCTGGAATCCAGCCTGGGATGACTGGTGCCAAGGGGGGGCATTGGCAGCCATGTTGTTCTGGCGTGCTGGGTGTCAGTCGTGGCTGCTTGGTTTCTGGTTGTGTGGTGTCTTAGCTACGGGCAAACTAACCGAGGGGAGGCTGCCATGTGTCACTAAGAATCCTGACCAATACCGGGTCTCTTAGGTCCCAGCCCTGACAAACGTCTTCAGCCTCCCTCCTGGCACTTCTACAGCGAACTCTCCATGCTGTGATCTGACTGTGTTAAAGATATTTGGAGTCCACCAAATACTTCATTTTTTCCCCCTCTAGTTTCTGAGCTTTTTCACATGATGTCCCCTGGGTCTTCCTTATTTGCCTGGGTTACTCCTACTCAATTTTCAGTTTTTATGTTAGGTGTCATTTTCCCTGGAAATTTTTCCATGACTCTCAAGTCTCTGTAAAGGTCCCTTTTTAAGACCTGTCCTTTCTTTTCTGTAGCACATAAACAATTGATTTTGATAGCGAATTAACTCATCCACAGCTACCTCTAGATTAGAGGCAAAGAACATGTTTACGTTGTTCACCATCTGCAGTGGGCAGCTACTGTTTTGCCTGCCTGTAACTGAACTTTCTCTTATTGTGAGAAATGTTCTACCTAATCCAGTTAGCAAGGATGCTAGCAGGGGGCTGCTTTCTTCTTCTGACTCCCTCCTCCCCAGCCTCAGGGGGTAGCAAGGTGGGCGTCTAACACAAGTTGGCCTGATCAAAGCTCTTCTTTAGGAGTTCTTAACATGAAAGGAAAAGAAGTGGTTTTCAGATCTATCCAGGTTCTAAAACTCGAGATGTGGGCCTGGGAATGTTAATGGCCATGGCTTTCATGTTATTTATCTATTGCACAACAAATGACCACAAACTTAGTGGCTGAAAACAGCACACATTTTTTATCTCATGGTTTCTGAGGGCCAGGAATCCGGGCACAGCTTTGCTGGGTCCTCTGCCCCAGGGCCTCATCTGAAAGCTGTTATCAAGTATAGGCCGATGCCCCCATATCATCTCAAGGCTCAAATGGGGAAGGGTCCTCTTGGAAGTTCACATGGTTATTGGCAGAATTCAGGTCCTTGTGGCCCTTGGTATGGAGGGTCTTAGTTTGTCATTGTGGTTGGTGGCCTCAAGGCTGCCTTTTGTTCCCACCTGCCTGTTGGCTGGAAGCTGCCCACAATTCCTTGCCACGTGGGCTCTCCCAACATGTCCACTGACTTCGTTCAAGCCAGCAAAGGAAAATACATTAGCTGGAAAGAGCTATGTTACAATGTGATCAAATCAAAACAATCAATGTAATCAAAGAAGTGCTGTTCCTTCCCTTTACACTGTTGGTTAGAGGCAAATCACAGGCCCTGCTCACACTCAAAGCTAGGAGATTACACGAGGATATGAGTGCTAAGAGGTTGGGATACCAAGGGGCATTTCAGATTCTGTCTGCCACATACCTTCTGAGCAGAAGTCATTCTGGAATAAATAAATAAAGCAAGAAGAACTGAGAGTGTTCCAGGTTCTCATTCCAATTGTGCCTGACTCCCAGCTAGAATCCTACAAATTTGGTTACATGACTCAATAAATTACCCTGTCATTATTATCATTTTCCTAATAAGCCAGTGCATTTTGTAACACACTTTTATTTCAACCAAAAAGGTTCTAACTAATATACCATTGTATTTTAGTGCCCACCACAGTACATGGAATATGAAAACAACCGTTAATAATATTTTGCTGAATCAAATGGAGAACCCTGCCATTTGTTCAAATATTTTGGCAATTTTAAGTCACCAAATCATAGGATGTTGGAGCTTAGTTAGAGCTTTCTTTTCAATGTGCTCATATTGCATTCTGAGGAAATCAAAGGTGAAAGAGAACACGTGAGTCATTTGTCCCTGGTCACACAGAGAGTGTGAAAGCTGTAATCAGGATCTAAATCACAACTCGGCATCTGGTCCTCTTGGGAGGAAGAGACACAACCAGACCCTAACGCAGGCGTCCTCAAACTATGGCCCGAGGGCCACATGCCACCTGCCGAGGACATTTATCCGGCCCGCCGGGTGTTTGTGCCACCGCTGCCTGTCCTGCTTAGCAGCTGACTCATCCTGGGCCCACACTGCACACTCTCCAACTGTCTGAGGGACAGTGAACTGGCCTCCTGTTTAAAAAGTTTGAGGACTCCTGCCTAACATGAGAAGGAAGCTAACTCAGGACCATGGAGAGCGACTCACATGTGCTGGCCCTTCTATGCATTTTAGCCTCGACTGGCCAATGGATTCCTGAGTCCAAGAATTGAGGATTGAAATAAAAATATCTGATGCACCAAGTAAACACTTAGCGGGGTGAAATTATTAGTTTTGATGTGATTTACAGTCTCAGTATATAGGAGAATTATATAGCACATCCCTCTTGCGGCTGTGAATACTACATAATTTTCCTTAATGCTTGTCAAACATAGAATTTAGATTAGTTGCTATTTTTTAACAGAAGTTCAGTAACTCTTTATAATCAATTTATTTCAGAAAGAAATCAGCATTCTTGCAGCTCAATGATCTAAAAATATGCTCTAGGAAAAAAATTATTTTATAGCCTTATGCAGAATGCATGTCTTTTTTGCTGAATAATGTGCTTTGCTTCTGCAGAGTCATGTGCATTCCCCACTGGTTTGGTTCACATAGTCAAAATAGTCGAAATGTTTTGCTTGCTCTTTTTAATACTTGAAGGATGTCAGCATGCATTTTGGCGTAGTTGGAAATGGCCCGCCAGGGGTTCTCTTTACAATATCTGAAAAAAGTTAATAATCTCGCAAATTTGCCAGTTGTAGGAAATTGAACGTAAATACTTTCAGCTGAAAAACATTACCTGACTTAAACGTCTCTGATTCTGTGGTTTTAAGGCACATTGAGTGGGACAGTGGTTTGTAAATGTTGAAGGACAATACAAGTGCCAATTGTCTTTGTCAGCAATGATAGTATTATTGCTGTCGAATTCATTGTTAATAGACATGCAGGGCATATATGCCTTTTCTATTACACACACACACACACACACACACACAAACACACGATAGCTGCCAAGTGCATAAGAATTTGGACTTCAGTACAAGATGCTGGGAGGAGGCTCGTACAGAACTCTCAGTGGGCTTGGGTCCATCTATCCCAGCAGATGCTGAACCCTTTGAAGTCAAGAACTAACCCATTTATCTTTCTGTCAGCCCCTTCCCAATGCCAAACACTAGACTCTCAACAAATGTTCCCTGCTTTGAAATGAATGCCTTTCAAAAGCCAGGTCACTCAAACTGAGCAGTTACTCCTGTTATGCTTTCTCCGCCAATTGTATCTTGTGATTTTTCTTTTCCTTCTCTTTTGGTTTTCTGTGCAATATCAGAAGTTGTACAACTCCAAAAGGATGCTAATTAGAAATCAGTGTGACTCACAGAGAACATCTTTAAAAGGGCAGCGGTGACAATGAAACATTATAAAGGAATGGACAAAATGGGTAGTCATTTTGTTATGCATGTAGCATTAATTAAAATTTTAATGTAGGAATTTCAGTATAGGCAATCTCTTTGAAAGGCTTCTAAGAGCCCCATCTTCGAGAAGCTGAGGGCCATTGTTAGCCTTTTTCATTGTAACTCAGTGAAGCTCCATCTTGCTGTTAGTTGATGGGGCAGGTGCAACCTCACTCCATTTTGGGGTGGGGCGAGCAGAGTGGTCCACACGTGGCTTATACTGGTTTTTGTTCTTTCTCTTCCCCATCCTGTTGTCAGCTCTGAAGACTGGGATCTCAAGGAGAGCGAGAGATTTCTTGGTTCTGCCTCTTACTAACAGTGTGACCTTGTGAAGAGATTTATCTAAGTCTCAGTTCTTTCATCTGTAAAATGGGCACCAAGGCTTGCCTCAGAGGCTTCTTAGGAGCAGTAAATAAATGTACATAAAAGTACTTTGTAATCTTGTAAGGGGTTTCCCTCCTTTCCTCCCTCCCTCTCTCCCTCTTTTCCTTCCTTCTATCCTATTTCATTACCTTCCCCCCATATTTAAAATCATTTCAATCTTTTAGCAAAATATCCCCTCTTTGAAAGTGGAGGAGGAAATAAAAGAGGAGAAAGATCGAAATAAACAGGCAAACATGGAGATCTTCCCAGTTTGTTTCTGTTGGTAGCAATAGAGTAAACGGGGGAGAAGTCAGAGAAGGGGGTACGGGTGGACCCTCAGCCTGCAATGTGGAGAGGAGGTCACCAGACTCCTGCCCCAGCTCAGCCCCTGACCACCTGTGAGACTCCAGCAAAGTCACTTCCACTCTCTGGGCCTTGGTTCCCTGACTTGCAAGATAGGGATAACCACTGCTGCCTCACAGCACATGACGTGGTGGATGGGGAAGTCTTATGTGAACACAAAACTCCACAAAAGTCCCAGCAATAATTTTATTGTCCATTAATAATGAATTTGAAAGCACTTGGAAATTTGAAATTCTACACTCAAAAGGGAATTTTATCACATTAATCCTTTCATTTTAAAGATGTGGAACCATGCAATAGCAGAGCGATGACTGAAAGATATATTTTATGCTCAGGTAATTGGGAAGGACTGTAATTGAATTTCATTATTGATGAAACTGATGATTAGGAATGTGAGTTCCACTTTTATTTCTTCAATCTATATTTATTTTATAGCTACTATTGCCTGGATTTGGGGCTGGGCCCCAGAGTTAGAGTGAGGCAGACCCTATATCCCCATTCCCCACTGCAGACAGTAGGTGGAAGGGTGTTCTAGCAGAAGGAGGGGTGGGATCAATAGAAGCAAAGGTCTTCCAGGGTATTTGTAGGTTATGTGGTGGATTGAGGTTAGGATATGAACTGTAAATGAATTAATTCTACATTGAATCTAGTAGGCTTGTTTCTAATAAACTTCCCAAATTTTATCTTTCTTAGTATTTTTGTTACATTTGCTATTTATTGTTGAACACTTGGAAAACAAACCTACCATTTATCCTGTTACTAGAAAAATTCTGTCTCTGTTATTAACCTATGAGTCATTCTTGTCTTTCCAAATTAGCTTTACAGATATAAACACACAAAACTTGAGAACTGGGAAGGGCTTTAGAGAAAATATATTCTGGTTCCCTCATTTTGCAGAAATGTGAGCCAAGACCCGGAGAGACCAGTAAATTAGTGACAGAGTTGGAAATATAATCCAGGTTCCTTTCTCGAGCTCTTCCTGCTCCTCCAAACTGCTCTCAGCTCTCAAATCTGTTCCCATCTTCCATGCTGTCGGCAGCCTTCATCCCAGGGATCCTCTCCTGTTTTGTGGACCATTCATTCAGGATCCAGGTTAAACTAACTATTCCCTGGGTACGAGTCTTCCAGAGAGGAAGCTACTGCTGAGTGATTGAGTTTGGCATCATGGGCAAACACACTCTGGTTTGGTTACTTTGAGATAACTTCTACTTGCTCGGTGCACTTTGTGGCACTCTAGAGACCTAAAAAATATTCTAAAACCAGTGAAATCCCCAGCTATTTATCTACACCAGGAAGTGTTAGAGAGAACAGAGAACTGGAAGCTTGAACACCAGGGGGTGCCCAACTGTCCCTGAACTCTCTGTATGGCCGTGGGCATATGTCACTTACCTTCATGCATTTGGTCAGACAGTTCTTCAGCCCATTCTGTCATTAAAGCTAGGGACTCGTGCCAGGCACTAGCAATATGTCCATGTATGAAACACGGTCTCTGTCCTTGGGTGGGACAATCTAGTGGGAAGGCAGACTCACAGGAAATATCTACTGTGCACAGTACCTGGCCTTGCAAAGGGCTTGATGGAATTGCACCAGATCTAGACTGTGGGGTGGTGTCCGGGAAAGACTTTACCAAAGACCGGAGGTTGGTGGTAGGGAAGCACTGAAAGATTCTCAGGAAACAGGTGGACTCCAGAGGTAGAAAACAGTGTTCATCCATCCATTTACTCTTCTGTTCATCTATTTATTCCATTAACAAATATTAAGCATCCTCTGCAGACCATGGAATAAGGGAACGAAAAGACTCAGTCTTTGTTCCCAAGGAGCTCCCATGAGCTTGAGCAAAGGCTCCAGGGCCACAAGGAGCAGATGGGCTCAGGGAACAGCAAGTGACCAGCTCTGGCTGGGGCAAAGAAAGCCCCCTGAGTAGGAGCAGCGGGAAGAGAGACTAGAGAAGTGGGCAGGGCCTTGTGTACCATGAACGGCCTTAAGAACTGTCACAGGAAGTATGTAATTTACCTGGAGGACAGGAGAAATGGTCCTAGGAAGGGGGGTGGGAGCGACATCACTCCACATGAGTTTTTGGAGGCCCTTTCTGGGTGAAGCCTGAAAAATGAAAGGAAGTGGGGAAGGAGGGAGCAGAGAAAAGGGGGCCAACCAGGAGGCTGCTGGCGCAGTTGGGGACATCTCATGGCGACCTGGACAAGAGCAATGGCAGGGAGATAGAGGGGATCTTGCTGAGCAGTAATTATAAAGTCTTATTTTCTATGCTTATTTTTCAAAAGAGAGAGCTGTGAGATAAGAAGTCTTGCCCTGGTTATGATCCTTCTCAGAATTCTCCTACACGACGTCTGATGCCCAGTCCCGGGAAAGCTGGACCCTGCCCTGGCTCCACCGCTGGGCAGGGAGGTCCGTGCCGCTGAGCTGGGCTGCGGTTTCTCATCAGTCACACCTGGCACTTGAGCTGACATCCCTCTGGCTTCAGCTCTGTGACTTCTATGCTGACAACTGAAACTTGCAGCATTGCTTCTCCCAAGGACATTGAGTGTCTTACAACTTGCTCCATGTGATAGCTGTGGCTCTCTAGGAAGACAGGAGCCATCTGAGGAGGAGGCGGGGTTGGGTGAGGCACAGAAATGGGCGGGAGGGCATCTGGCTAGGAGAAAGAAAACCTATGTGGTGGGAACAGAAAAGACTGAAGCTGACCCTGGCAGGATGGCCCTGGTCAACAGCTGTCCTTATCAGCCACAGCCTCCCAGGCTGGATGGTGAATATGGTCCACACCACCTCCGATTGTTGGACATTAAGGGGATGACCTCCCTTGCTAGGATGCATTTGCAGAGCGGGAGAGAGGAAGGAAGAGAAAGGAGGAGGTGTAGCAGGAGTCAGATGGACTTGACAATGGAGATCTTGGGCACCAGACAGAAGACACGCACAGACGGGTCTCCACCCACCTTCTCCCTGCTCTCTGAAGCCATGATGCTGGCAGTCTAGCTCAGTGTGTAAGAGTGGTGGCTCCCTCTCCAGGTCTTGGGCAAGTTACTCAACCTCACTGTGCCTTGGTTTGCCCACGTGGAATATGGGGTCAGTCGTGACAGCACTAGTACCTTGTGTGGGTGGAGATGACGAAGGGAGATGACGCATGTAGGACCCTGGAGCGACTCTTGGCATACAGAGTGCTCAGCTCAGGTTGGCAGTTGCCACCATTTCGGAGGGACTCACCGGGTCCTTGGTTTTCTGTCTTGTCCAGTGTGTTGCGTGTTGAGTATCTTTGCATGGGTCCCCCACCCTCTCCCACTGAGGGACCCCCAGAATCCCCAGCTGCTCCCCAACCAGGCCATGTGATCCTTTTCTTCCAAAAGACTCCTGTCAGTTTCATACATTTTGCACGATCCCCTCCTTTAGAAAGTGGGGTTTCAAAAATAAAGCAATTTAGAATGATGTGCTTTCCCCTGCCTGCTTCGTTCCAAGAGCCCCGTACGGCAGGAAGAAAAATCGGCCAGAGCTTCTCAGTGAGTGTGCTCGGCCGTGGAAATCCTCGGGCTATAAATAGTGCTTGTGTGGGTTTTTTTTTTTTTTTTAAATATGATGGACTCATTTTCTCTGATCATAAAATCCATGGCTTCTATTTATAGCTACAATGTTGCTCGCTGGAACTGAGAGATTGTAAAAATAGGCTTCAGGAAAGAAGATGTGCTTGGCCAATTCTCTCAGTGTGGGGGGCAGCCGGAGGGGCCTGCGGTTTTGAGGCTGGGATTTAGGGTCTTTGCATTAACCCCTTGCTGTCTCTGAGACATCCTTAGTTCCAGGTTCCCTCAGGCCTTGGGCCTTCCATTTGCATCTCGTTGGCTAGGGTGGGCAGATTTATCCATTCACTCATCAAGAACTTGCTCTGAGCCAGCCACAATGCTACGCTTTCGGGAAACAACGGAGCATTTGTGGTACTAAAGGGTGCAAAGCCTAGCGGGCAGGTCTACACATACATACAGGATTCTAGAATAGAAAAGTAAACGCCATCACATACGTGCTATAAAGGCCTGGGAAGCGCTGAGAAGGTGCACTTCATTCTGCCCGGGGCAGCAGGAAAGCCACCTCTGATAGGCATAACAATGACCCCCGAAGACGTCTAGGTCCTGATCCCTAGAACTGTGAATGTGACATGGCAAAGGGACTTTGAGGAATTGATCAAATTAAGGATCTTGAAAGCGGGAAACCCCCCTGGTTTATCTGGGTGGGCTCGGTGTAACCCCAGGGCTCCTGACACGAAGGAGGAGGGAGGGTCAGATCAGAAGGAAGGGGGAAGAGGAAGATGTGATCACAGAAGCCAAGAGAAAGCGGAAGGTGCTGTGCTGCTGGCACTGAAGGTGGAGGAAGAGGCCACGAGCCAAGGAGTGCAGCGCCGGGCGCTGGGAAAGGCTGGGACGCGGATTCTCTCCTGGAACCTCCAGAGGAGGGCGGCCCTGCCAACGCCTTGGCTTCAGCCCAGTGTAAGTGATTTTGGAGACCTCTGGCCTCCAACACTGCAAGAGGATAAATTCATGTTGTTTGAAGCCATCAAGACTGTGGTGATGTGTTTCAGCAGAAACCATTAGAGACGAATACACCACCCAAGGTGACAATTCAACCAGATTGTTGTGGGTAACTCACATTTGGCGTATGGGCTGCCCAATTTCCGTTCTCCTCTGCCGGCACCTGCACCCCTGGTTTTGTTTAGCTGGCCCCATCCTCGGGGCTTCAGCGAGGCAGGCTCCCCTCTAGCACAGTGGTGGGCACAGGGTGTAGACTTGCGCTGATTAGCACAATCAGACCCCGGGTTCAGGGCTGAGCGTGTGACACATGTCCGCCCAATCAGACGAAAGCCCCGGCTGTCGCACGGTTGTGCAAGGGGAAGCCCTCCCTCCATGCCACATCCCACCTCCTGGGATGAACAAGGAAATGTGGCGGCCCAAGAGACAGGGGCCGTCTTGAAATCACGAAGGAAGAGTCATCCCGAGAAGAATGGGAACACTGAACAAACGGAACCCGGGAGACGACTGAGAGAAACAGGGTCCTGTGTCTGTCCCCCGAGCGGTTGGACTTTCAGTTGCACAAACCAATTACATTTTGTTATTTAAAATGACTTGGATCATGTGTTCTGTGGCTGACTCCTAAGGCATCAAAATAAAGAATAGGTGGGCGTGGTGTCTTGCTCCTATAATCTCAGCTATTCGGGAGGCTGGGGCAGGAGGATGGCTTGAACCCAGGAGTTCAAGGCTGCAGTGAGCTGTGATCGTACCACTGCACTCCAGCCTGGACGAGAGCACAAGACTCTGTCTCTAAAGAACAAAAACCAGAATAGTGAGGTTCTGATATTAGCACGGGGGAAAAAGATGAGGCAGGTGCTATAATTGGAACCTGCGTTTGGTGGAGAAGAAAAGCGGAGCCCAGAGCCAGGAAGGCCGGCATCACTCCCGCGGCCGTGAGCGCTGAGGGGACTGCAGCGCTGCGGAGAGCCGGAGCTGGAAGGAGCCCGGCCTGGCTTGACCACAAGCGCTCCGCGGTACAAACATGGAGACTGAGGCACGCAGATGGGGATAGGCTTGCTCAACGGCACACGGCGAGTTAGTGGCTGACACAGAGCCGGAAGCCACCTCCCTTGTCTCCTGGCCTGTCACCTCCCTGGTCTCCACCCGGGCTCTGCTCTGGCCCGACTCTGTCGAACAGCAGTTGGGCGGCCGAGAGCCAGGTCTGCCGTACACACGCAGGTGCCCGGAGCCCCCGCGCAGGCTACACCCGGGGCCTCCAGGGGATCCAGGCTGGAAGGGGATGTCCTTTTCTGCTTGCTCTGTGTGTGTGTGGCCCGCTGAAGAAACAAAGACGGCTACACAGGACCGTAAGTGTTTTCTGTAACCCAGCAGCGTGGTGTAGCACACAGAACATGAGAAGAAGAGTCCCAGAGGGCCTACACCCATGCGCAGCAGACCCACGGTTCCCTCGTGTGATCTTCCTAGCTTTCAAGGGAAGCAAAAAGGCAGAGATGTGGGAGGCAAGGTGCGCTCTGAACCGTAAAGGGCTGCACACCCACAGGACGGGCATCACCCGGGTTAGCCCTCTCCTCTACAGCTCCACGGGCATGGGGGTGTTCACGCAAGCCCGCACGCACTCCAGGGAATGGGCTGCATCCCAGGACCGGGCTGTGGTTCAATGCCTTTGATCTATTATAGAAAGAAGCTATTTGGGAATCGGCACTAAACAGGACATGGGGAAGCCCATAAAAGAAGAGAAATTTTCCTCCCACTAGCTCTATGTAAGAATGTGCATTTTTAAACAACAAAAGTGGAAGGTCAGCAATTGGCATTGTAAAAGAGCCATAAAATGTGGAATGTCATGGAGATGGAAGGGACTTTGTAAATCATCAGGCCCATCACACCTATTTTACAGATGAAGAAACAGAGGCCCCAGTCTTGGTCTGTTCAGGCTGCTATGACGAAAGGCCATAGACTGGGAAGCCCATAAATAACAGAAATTTACTTCTCATGACCTGGGAAGTCCAAGATCAAGGATCCAGCAGATTCCGTGTCTGGTGAGGTCTCATTATTCTGGTTCATAGATGGGTCCTTCTCACTGTGTGCCCACATGGTAGAAGGGACAAGGCAGCACTCTGGGGCCTCTTATAAAAGGGCACTGACCCCATTAGTGGGGACACCACCCTGTGACCTAGTCACCTCCCAAGGAGCCACCTCCTAATACATTACCTTGGGGGTTAGAATTTCAACGTATGAATTTGGGGGGTGGGGATAAACATTCAGACCACAGCAGCCACCAAAAGGAAAACAACTCATCGAAGACTACACAGCAAATTTTTGGCATTGCCAGGTCTAGAATCCAGCTTTCCTGACTCCTAGTCATGGGCTTTTCACATAACACCACATTGACTGCCATAACCAGGTCTCAGAACTAGAATGCACCAGCCTTCCTTAGCTGGATATTTTCACTGGCCAGAAAACACATGGTATTAGCATTTCAAATAAGACAATATTTATTAATATCTGTTAACCTTTGGAGACATATGAAAATCTTTGTGGGAGATTTTATAGCATGCAAGAAATTTCTCTTTAGGAAAATGGTACAACAGATTGTAGCTAAGGGATGCATTTCAACAAATATGAACACTGTTTCCAAATATCATTATTCCAAGCATTAGGTTCATACTGAAAATCTCTATTTCTTCTGCAATAACCACAACACTCTACAAGTCAACACCCAGCTTGTTAAAATGCAAGACGAGCCATCCTAGGTTCCATCAAACATAGCTTTAGAGTCAAATTTGGGTTCAAATGCCAGCTCCACCGATTGCTCACTGTGCAACCACAGCCAAGGGGCTAAACTACTCTGAGAAACTGCTTCCTCTCTAATTGTCACTGCCTCTCTAGCTTGTGGGAGGATTAGATACAACGTGGGCCAGCTGCCCAGGTTATGGCTCAGTCCATAGCAGTCATTACTCTTTTGATGTTGCCATCCTAACCATCACAACGGGCAGAAACGACAGACACTGGAAGATAGGGAGGGCACAGGCTTTCAGTAGCCCTCAACATCCTTAGGCAAGGGTCTAACTCCACAAGAGGAGTCCATTGTGTTTAGCTGATATAACTGAGCATCCACGATGCCTATAGGAGGGATGCTGGAATGAGATCTACAGTCCAGTGGGGATACAGACATGTCATCACTCAAGGCAGAAAGAAATGCTGAAAGATGAGCAGACAGAGGAGCCCATACAAGGAAACAATGAATTCCAACTGGGGATCACACAATGGTAAGCCCAGTAGGAACTTTAACCGTCAAATGGTCCAACATCAATTTTTGATGGAGATGCTGGTTTGGAAACACACGTAGCTGACACTCAGGGTTGAAGGATAAGCTCTCCAAGTGTCATGCACAGCTAGGGGAGATCTTTCATAATGCATTTCAGGAGGGATTTTTCAACTGTTGATTTCTGTGCATTGAGGAAGATTGTTTTCCCAGCTAGAACACTTTCAGAATTTTACCCTTCCTGCCAAACCCAGGGATACGTGAACTTTCCCTCATCTACAACAGAGTGTGCAGTGCAGGAAGGTCTGCACGTTGGGGAAGACAACCTAACTTGTGCTTTTATCATTGAGTAAATCTGTGTAGTATCAAAGTAGGGTGGGGTCAGCCAGAGCTATTAGCTACAGATGGGGGAGTCTCTGTTCCTAAATTCTGACTTTGAGCAGCTATAGATGGAGAGAAAGAGACACTCTCTGTAGTGTCATAGGAAGGCTCTATGAAGTTGCTGGTTGCCCACTGACAGCCTCTATCTCTGACTCCTTTACTTAAAATAAAACAATTTTTGGAAGATATGAAGGAACCCAGCTTAAAAATAAGCCTGCATTTCCCAGCTTCTCTTTCATATAGTTCCAGCCATTGAGATGTAAGGAGAACTTTGGGGGTTGGGTTCCAGGAAAGCTATTCAAAGGGAGCAAACTCTTCTCCCATGTGCCTTTTCTCTTCTTCCTTGGTCCCGCCTGAAACACAGATGTGATAGCTGGAGCTGCTGCACCCATATTGCACCATATAAAGAAGGCTAAGAATATCACAGTGCCACTGGCCCTGAAACAATACTGGCCACCTTCTACTTCCAAACTTACCTTTATAAAAAGGAACAATAAACCTATATTGTTTGTGTCAGTGTTACTTGGGTTTTCTGCTCCATCACTCAAATGCAAATCCCTAAGTGATAAACACTGATAATAAAAAAAAAATGTCGGTTTCATTGTAAACTGATTTGGGCTGTGTGGCAGCATGAGACATTGTCAGGATCACTACATAGTGCAAGATGAAAGTAATAAAGAAGAAGGTCTGGGTAGAACCAGGGATTCTCAGTCACCCCAAGCCGAGAATTGCACCTGCTCCTACCTATTTATAGTATAATCCAATAAGCATTTCCCCTTAATTTAATTTTTGTTTGCTTTTAACAAACTTTGTTATATTGAGGTATAACAAACTTTATTGAGGTATATACAAAAAATGGTACATACTTAATAGATACAATTTGATGAATTTGGACATACACATGCACCCATGAATCCATCACCACAATCAAGGTAATAAACATATCCATCTCCTCCAAAAGATTTCTCATGCCCTTTTGTTTACTTGCTTGTTATGGTAAGAACAATTAACATGAGGTCTACCCTCTTAACATGAGATATAACTTATTAAACTTTTAAAATGCACAAAACAGTATTGTAAGCTACAGGCACCATAGCCCATCTCCAGAACTTATTCATCTTGCATAACTGCACCTTTATACCCATTGATCACCAACTCCCCATTTCCCGCTCCCCTCAGGCCCTGGCAATCACCATTTTACTCTCTGCTTCTATGAGTTTGACTACTTTAGATACCTTGTGTAAGTGGAATCATGCGGTATGTGTCCTTCTGCAACTGGCTTATTTCCCTAGCATAATGTCCTCCAGGCTCATCCAATTTGGCTGGATTTCCTCCCTTTTTAAGGCTGATTCCATTGTATGGATATACTGCATTTTCTTTATGCATTCACCTGTCTATGGACATTTAGGTTGGCTCTTGTAAATATGCTACAATGGGAGTGCAGATATCTCTTCCAGACCCTGATTTCAGTTCTTTTGGATCTATGTACTCAGAAGTGGGATTGCTGGACTTTCCACAATGATAAAATATCCACAGATTCAGTAATAGCTTTTTAAAAAATTGTAGCACTATGTTAAATGTACATTAAAGAAAACTTAGAGGACAATAATACCCACTTATAACACCTTCTTCTTTAGTTTCCTAATCTGAGTTAAAGCCCAGGTCTTGCATGAGTCAGAATCTAAAGTTTCACTCACCTTGGGCCATTGGCATTGATGCAGAGCACCATGGAGACAGGCTGTTTCCCATAACTATGCTTTGACCTTCACTCTTTAGTGCTTTAAGAATGACAGCAAAATTGAAGGTGTATTGAAAAACGCTGTCACTGTGTCTTGAGTTTTCTATTTGGTTAAGCTCAACCTTTTGGGTTTTTTTCTTAATTGAGTTCCTATTGCTGGAAGGTAGAAAGCTTCTCTTGGAAATTGGCTGGATTCTGACTCATGCCTCCTAAGTCATCGTCCTTCATTAGCATGGACACTAACGGCCCCCACCTTAGCGTTCTCTGATCCATTCTAAAGGGTCGGTCCATCTCTTCTGCCATAGCTACCTGCATTGCCTGGTCTGGGCCATCCTGTCACGTGTGTCTCAAGATAAGACAAAGACGTCGCCGTGTAGGTTGTGGACCAGCACCCTCACTGCCCAGATGGCCGCTGCTTTGCGAGGCGATGAGGAAGCGTGGGGCCTCTCTGGCCACAGACATTTGCTTCACTCTCAGTCAATTTACCTCCTGCAGCTCAGGCCCTTCTGCCTGTAATAACTTTTGTTTCAACAGAGCCCCAGAATGTAATCTTTTTGAAGACATTGCAAGTGACAATTAGGGATTCAATTTAAGATAAAATCCAACTCTAGGTGGTGCTGCCAAGTCAAATAACTCAAATTAGATGACAACACCTGACAGGCAGAGGCAACATTTGCACAGAGGACGAGCTCTTTTTAAAATCAATTGTAAGCTGCAGCCTGATTTCAGGACCATTGACATTTGCAAAGACACGATCTTATGATTGAGGGAATACAATGTAATAACTGTCAAATGGAATTGGCTAAAGTTAATTCTTCAGTAAACTCTATATTAAATAAATTTCACACCATGGGTGCAGCTCAAATCAATAATTTCCTTATGGCCTCTTTATAGCGTTCAGAGGTGAAAAAAGTCTTTTGGTTATTGTGAGTCCATTCTGTCTTGCAAGACTTCAAGCTCCATCAGGCAAAAATGGGGAGGGAAGGAGGTTCTGTGGTTGCTGCTACACCCGTCATCACGTCTACCAGGGAACTTGGGCTCAGGGATACTGGATGGAATGACCTCCTCTGGATAGTGATGTCAGGATTCTGCAGTCAACGATGGCTGGAACAGTTTTAACCTGAAACAACAGCTTTTGAGCTTGGCCTGGCTTGAAGGATGAGTGAGGTAGAAAGTAGAGCATGGCCAGGAGGCTGGGGTGGGGCATTCAGAGTCTTCGCTGCCAGCCCACGGAATCACAAATCTGTCCAGCCCCGTCTGGCAGAAGTTCAAGAGTTATGAGGTATTTGACCTTTATCTTATGCCGTTTAAAAATGCTTTTAAACAATCCGGTCAGCAACTAGCACTTGAGCCAGAATGATGAACCTTTTTTTTCATTTCAAACTAGCCAGCTAGGATATCACTTCTAACCTTAAGTACAAGTATGACATTTCTTGCTAAACAAACTCCAAGTCCAACTCTAATTACCCCAAGGCTGCCCTTTCCATCATTCATGCCTCCCTGTGGTAGTACACACCTAAAGAGTGCCACTTCTAGGTTTTTGAAAACCTCTCGTCATCTGATTCTGACAGTCCTTAGCATGTTTTGTTATAATTGGAGCTGTACTATAAGGAAAAAATGGCTGGGCTACTTGGCAGAACAGAATTCATCTGTGGTGGTAAAACTTCTTCCAATTCCCCCAGTTAAGAATGGTGGTGTGGGTTGAGTGGCATCCCCCCGCCCCAGAAAGGTGTGCTCAGGTCCTCATTCCCAGAACCTGTGAATGTGACCTGACTTGGAAGCAGTCTTTATCTCAATTTAACACAGGGTTCCTAGTGGATTAGAGTAGACCCGAATTCAGTGACTGGTGTTATTACAAGGAGAGAGGGCAGAGACTTAGACACAGAGGAGAAGCCAAGTGGAAATGGAGGCAGGGATTGCAGAGATGTGTCTACAAGCCAAGGAGCACCAAGGATGGGCAGCGACCACCCACAGCGGGGGGAGAGGCGTGGGACAGATTCTCCCTTCCGGCCTCTGAAGAAGCCAACCCTGCCAACGCCTGGGTCTTGTGGACTTCCAGCCTCCGGAACTGCGAGAGAAGAAGCTTCTATTGCTTCAAGCCGCCTAAGTTTTGGCAATATGTTACGGCAGCCCTAGGAAACGGATACAGATGGGGACACTCTGGCCGGGGGATGCGGGAGGAGACTTGCCGCATGTCCTGGAGCTGGTGTTTCCCAAAGCCAGTCATACGCCCCTGCGTGCATGTCTTGGCCGCGCACCCGGCTCAACGTCGGCGCAAGTCCACCTCCCGTGCTGCGTTTCACTAAGTTTTGTACAGAGGGAAAGAGCGGGAGAAAGTGCCAGCTCTGCTCCTCCTGAGCAGGACAGCTTTCTTCTCTCTCAAATCGCTGTCCTCTGCTTTGTTGCCTAATGAATTTCTGTCACATACTGAGAATACTCTCAAACTATCAACTTGACCGCGTCTCAGGAGCCCAGGGACAGGTTGGTGTGTTCCATTTGCCGTTCCTCTGCGCAGTTCCATTTAGCTGGAGGTGCTAAAAGAATGGTAATGAGAAAATCGATGTGCATTTTAGTTCCGTTTTTAAAAAATGAATTAGTAAGAGAAAATCCTGTCATACACACAACTCCTTATAAGATCCATTATCTGACTCTTTATTCATAATTCAGAATCTTTTCTAATGAGCGAATTTCTTTTTTCAATTAGAGGATTCTATTTCACATCTCAAGGACTTCTCTGCATAGTAATGTTTAGGATAAGCTCCCTGGGTCAAATTTCCTTGGGCTTTTTCAGAAGACTCAAAACACCTGATCCAGATAACACCAACATCGAGAATCAGACCCCAACTTTGCTTCTGGAATTCTCAAGCCCAGAAATTGCAAACCATGAGCCTGGGTCCCTTTACCATCTGTGACCCTGGAATTTCACCATGGCTGATGGGGGCAGTGGGAGGCAGGGGCAGAGCCCTGGGGCGCAAGGAGCCGACTTCCAGAGTCAGGTACCTTCATCCTTGAATCCTGGCTCTGCTCTTGGCCCCATGTGTGACCGGGTGACTGAATTAATGCCTTTGAGCCTCATTTTTTACCCTCTACATTTTTCAGAGTGACTTGTGGTTGGAAGCATTCAATGAAACAATGCACACATTTTGGTGGTATGAAGCAGGAAGGAAACCTAGTGCATTGAAAGAAGGAAATGTGGTAGGTTCACTTGGAAGTCAATGAAATGTACTTAGTGGAAAGGTGGTGAAATTATGGGGTGCGCATACTTGGAAACATTATGTGTGTTATGTATGGCAGGAGGAAGAAATAGTACTAAATTGGGGATTAGTTGGTGTCACGGTTAGCAAGATATAAGAAAGCACAGGCAAGATGAAGAAGAGGAGGAGGCTGCAGAGTGCCTGTGTTCTTGGGACCTCATGAGTGATGTGAACCAGGACCTCAAGCGGATGTCCATCAAAGATGCAGTAAGGTGTTAAGATTAAAAGCAAGGTGTGCGGGCATCCAGCCTGGTCCCTCCCCGTGCAAATGAAATAAATAGTGACCCGGACAGAGAAGGAGCTCCTCCTTGGAAAAAGGATTGGAGTGAAGTTTGGGCAGCATTTGATAGATGAAAAGGGGAATTGTATGGCGAAGGGATTTCATATTAGGAAGGGTTTGGGTGTGTCATGGAGTGTAAGACAGACAGAAAGAGAGTTGGGTTGCATGCCTGAGAGCATCTCAGGAATGCCTATTGATTCATCCACAGGATGGTTGTGAACTGGGAAAAAAGATGAAAACCCACGCTGCGTGCACAGCTGAGAGGCGGCGCTTGGATCTGTACCCACGTGTCCACTGGGAAGGCCTGTGCTCGCCCCTCCTCTCGCACGGCACTAGGATAGAAGAAGATGACGGACTTCAGCCTGAATTTCCTGATGCCTTGCTACTGGCAAACGTCGTGGACCAGCGTCACTCTGCCCTGTGTGAGACACTGTCCAGCCACCCTTGCAATGCCAGCCAGGGTTAGTGCCCCCCCCCCCGTTGGAGCTGGGGGACAGGATGTGGGGGACACTTTTTGAAAATGGAACCTGTGCATTTTCAACAGGATCATCCAAGGACGTGGCCTCATGCCTCTGTCCCACGGCTTCCTGGGAATGGCTTCATCTGGGTCTAGAGCCACAGTACGGACAGCTTCGGTATAGCCCCAGGAAGCAAGGTGCCAGGTCCTCTGAGAACAGCCAGCCCAGAGCACAGCCTGTCCTTTGCTGATGTTGGTTTCAGCCATTAAACCTTGACAGTACTGATAATAATTTAGAGGGACAAATCTAGTTTGCAGAACGGTAGAATTCTGCAATTTCTGGCTTCATTAGTCATAGCTAATCCAAGTCCCTGTCTAAAATAGCCACAGATTAATTAAAACCAATAAAAACCAGCAAAAACACATTGTTACCCAAAAGGTCAAGTGCTTTGCCCGGGTAACACACCTGGCCAGAGGCACAACTTTGGGTGGGAAGCCGAGAGTTCTGTCTCCCCATCTCGTGCTGCTACCACTCTGCCCAGACCCTGAAGAAGTCTCCTCCCTCCTCCCTAAGGGTCCAGGCAGTGGTTAGGAGCACGTGGTGGTCTAATCCCACCTCTGCCACTTGCCAAATGTGTGGTTCTGAGCAAGCTAACAATCTCCCTGTGCCTTGGCTTTCTCATCTGCAAAATAAAGATAATAAAAAATGATACTGATCCAGTGGGGTTGTTGTAAGTACACTAACACACAGGTAAAGTTCTTAATACACTGCTTGGTATTCAGTAAGCACTACATAAATATTGGTTATTGAATTCATAACCTTAGGTAATAAATTGTTATGGTACCTTTTTCAGGGATGAAGTTAAAATGATTTGTACCAGTTTATAGTAACTCTTCAATGAGCGAACAGAAGAATAAATGAATAAACAGATGAATGATTGGGTGAGTCAAAACACTTCTGAACAATAGGCAACGGCTCTGGTTCGTTTCTGTACGACACGTTCACCCAACAGAGCATTCCTTCACGTTGAGGCGTTAACAGTGTGTCTGCAGACACCAGGGCACCCCAATAGGGTGGATATTTAGGGCTGGGGGGGCTTGCCGGGTGACTTCATCTCTGCATTAAAATAATCTCAGCCACGCAGGCATCAGGCCCTTCTGTGCTCCCGTGCAGGCTGCTGAGGCTTTGCTTCAGAGCGGAGGGAGTCCCAGCTACGACCAGCTTTCATTTGCGCTCACCAGGTAGCTGGTCAGCCGGTGAGGAGTTGGAGTGTAAGAGTGAACGTCTATGCCACAGAGAGACAGAAATAGACGGGGAAGGTACAATGACCTCTTGTTTTGGCATTTTCTGCCCTGCCAGGTGCACAGTTAAATGCATACCATCTTAGGATGCCAGAGACGAGGTTTGCCATGGAAGGGCGTCCATTCTGTCACCATTCAGCAGGCACGTACTAAGTACTAGGTACTGGCCTGAAGGTGGCATTGTGAAAGTGACCCCAGGGCAGACTGTTTCCTGCCCTGGATCACGGAGAAGTTAAGAGAGACAATGACCCAACATTTCAGAGCACTGAAAGAGAGCTAGGAACTGGATTCTTAAGCACACAAGAAAGGGACAGGGCTCTCTTAGACCTGCCTTGCCTGGTCGGGAAGGCTGCGAGGGGGACAGGACACCTGAGCTGAGGCTCAGCGGATGAAGGGGAGCTTGCCGATCAGAAAGGCTGGCGGGGGTTGGGGGGGGGCCCTTATACAGGCAGCAGCCTGTACAGTGGGGCTGTCCAGGGAACCTCCAACCTTTGTTACAACTGTGGCAGCAGTAAATGCATGTCAGGGAGGGGTGGGAGATGTGAAGGCCACCAACAGGAACTTAAACCCTATCCTGCCACCCCTGCAGGGCTGTGAGTAGGGGAGGTCACAACAGGACCAGCCTCATGCTCACAGAGGAAGACAGCGAGGTCCCTGGAGATGAGACAACCCTCCCATCCCAGAGCCACCAAGCAAGTCCACGTTGGCTCCAGAACCCAATCCTGCAAACTCCCCATTCAGAACCCTTCCATCCCACTCTAGTGCCCCCTCTAATGGCCCCCCCCCAGGCCATTAGAAAAAATAGCAAGACACAAAACTCTATCCAGAGAGAGGCCACATAAGGATAAGGCTAAAGCTATTTGGAACTAAACTCCTGTTCTCCTTAACAGCTCAGAAACCCAGTTCACTCATTTGCAAAGTGGAGAAGGTTTTATCCTGTCACGCAGGACTCAGCGAGACAGAGGCCATGCAGATACGCGGCATCGTGCTCGCAAAGCGGGAGGAAATCAGCAAATGGCACCCCACCAGCGATAGGACGAGACCTTGTTGGTGGCCATCGGGATGTGGGGATTCCATCTCAGCTCCTAAATAAAGCTTAGACCGGGGGTATTTTCTTGGAGACTCTCCGGGGAAACCCAGGCCTCTGCGTCAGTGTTTCCTTTGATCTTCCATCCTCCCTGGCCACCTGGGATGGCTTCCCTCGCGCAAACCTGCTGGCACGGCGGCATTGGTATTCTAAGCAGCTCCGGTTCTCTGAAATGATTCCCCACAGTTATTTGGGGCACTCATTTGCATGTAGTGTTTATTGCATTTTGAAATGGTTCTTTTGTTTTCAGCACAGCAGACATAGTGGAGGAGGAACAGGGGGAGGAGTGTCATGTATCTTAATTTGGGGGTAGTGAACAGTCTTACACCAGGCCCGAGATACGTGTTTGGGGCTGTGAATACATGAGGGTGAAGGAAGTGGGGAAGGGCCCTGCAAAGTCTGCATTTCAATAGCAGGACGTGTCTTGTAAGCCAAGGGCCTTCGATGGCATCTGATTGTCAAAGCAAATTGGTAAGGGAGGAAGAAGGTACTTAATTAAACTGCATAATGAAAGCACAATAGGTTATGCCTTATCTTATAATAAATAAGTGCTGGAGAGTTGGCCTCGCTCTAGCTGTGGTCCCCAACTCCCAGGCCACGGACCATTATGGGTCCATGGTCTGTTAGGAACCAGCCCGCACAGCAGGAGGGGAGCAGTGGGCAAGTGAGTGAAGCCTCATCTGTATTTACAGCCGCTCCCCATCGCTGGCATCACTGCATAAGCTCCGCATCCTGTCAGATCAGTGGTGGCATTAGATCCTCATAGGATTTCAAACCCTACTGTAAACTGCACATAGAAATATTAATAGAAATAAAGTGCACACTAAGTGTCATGCCCTTGAATCATCACCAAACCACCCTTTCCCCCCGAGTCCATGGAAAAATTGTCTTCCATGAAACTGGTCCCTGGTGCCAAAAAGGCTGGGACCATTGCTCTACAGTAACAGAGTGATGCAAAGCCTTTTCTACATCCTCTTCCTCTTTGTTGCTTAGCAGCAGGTCACCCAGTTGTCCATTTTACCACCCTGATGTTCTCTCCTTTTCTGATTTCCAAAAGTCTCTACTCACGTGGGTCCCCTGCTACTTGCTGACCATTTTCTCCTCCCTCAAACTCTGTCCTTCCCAAGGCTCAGTCTTAGGGCCCCTTCTCTTTTCTGTCTACTCTTCCCTTCTTAACTCTGTCATTCCTTGCCATGTTGTTTCTGGAAGAATGAATCCAAAGCTCTGTCTAGTTTGATCTCTTTCCCAAGATCACTATTTTTATTTTCAACTTTCATTTGAAATTCTTTACCCATATATTGAGCATCTACCTGAGACAAAAGCACTCCTCCTTAACAAAGCTTACTGTCTTTCCTCCCCAAACTCTTTCTCCTCCCATGCAAAAAGCCCTGAGCTTGAAATGAGAGGATATATGCTCCAGTAATGGTTCTTGTACAAATAGACCATATGACTTTAACACATTCACATAACTTCTCAGAGCCTCAGTTTCCTAAGACGGGGCTAATAATACCTACTTCAAAATGCAATTATGAAGATTAAATGAGAACATGCATGGAGGAAGTGTCTTGGAAATACCAACGCGCTATTTAATCTTTGGCCATTTTTATTATTTCTCTTACTAGCTCTGGGTCCAGACTAGGATGAGATGAGTGAGGCATTAACCTCAGGTGCCAAATATAAAGGGACTCCAGAACACTCAGTAATCAAAGTAAACATCATTTAATGCAATATTTTAAAAATCCCAACATAATGCAAAGAGCCTTGATGACCAAAATATCAATTTAATTTAAATTTAAAGATGAGATCTGACCCTGCCTTCCAAGACCTTGCCTCATCCTGGTTTCAGTCCTGCATCAACATCAGCGTCACCTTGGCTTCCTCCATGCACTCACACCCGCCCTGCACAACCAGCTATGACGCACTTCAGTTCTACCCTGGTCATTTCTCTATCCTGTGTCTGCCCCCATCTTGGCCCCCTCTGCCAGGATGATTACAGTGGCCTCCCAGCCCTGTTCCTTCACTTGCAGTTTTCCTTCTATTCTCATGCTTTTGTAACGTCACTGCCAACGCCACCATAAAGATCCTTCACCAGCTCTGTCACCCGCTACGATGTGCCTGGCTAGAGGTGCGTTTGGTAAATACGGCACTCAGTCATGACGGGAGTTCCGCTGGACAAGGACCTGGCTGTCTTGGTTGCCATGGATTCTTCATTTTCTAGAGCATCTCTGGAAAAGAGCAGGTGCTCAACTGATATTTGTAATACAAGTGAGTAAGAAATCAAATCTCTAGTACAGTACTCTAGCTGATAAAGTTTTTCCCCAGGGGACATGGGTTAACTATTCTGAAACCACTGTGCAGATATACTGGAATTAAACAATTAAGTACATGGGTGGCGGAGGGTGAGAGGCAGGTTTCTCGTTGTTGGAAAGGGGGGTTACAGACAAGCAAGAGAAGAGAGCTAGAATGATCCATGTGGTAACAGATTAGAGTTGAAGACATCGGCATGAACTCATCATAATGTAGATACATATGATTGCCTATAGAAATATTTCTAGATATGGGTATATACATAGGTTAGTATACATGTATATTTTTTCTTGTTCTATCAGCTGAGCGGGTCTAGAAGCAACAGATATTCTAGTTACAATGAGCACACCCAGCACTCAGATCTTGGTTTCTAATACCCTCTTCAATAAAAGTAACCAGGCTTCTTTGAAGAAATGGCTGATTCTAGGACTAGGAAAGGACATATATCAGATGAGCCTGGAGCATCTTAGAGTGCCAGAAAGCAAGGAAGAGCTCCAGCAAACAAAACACAGACACACTCGTGCGCGCGCACACACACACACACACACACACACAAAGTTCGGAGCATGTCCAGAAGACGCAGGGGCCAGCTGAAAGCACTCCCAGTGGCCAAAGCTGGAACAATTTAAGCAACAAAATAAATCATGTAGCACTGGATTATAACCCAAAGCATAAAATAAATATCCATGGGACCAAATTGATATAAATACATGATTGAATACATAAATACACGGAAAAAGAACAGGCGAATTCTCTGTGCAGAAAAATTCCAAATGAGTATCTTTATATACTCCTCCCTCAAGGAGGTGGAGCGTAACTTCGCACTTCTAAGCGTGGGCTGGGCGTGGTGGCTTCCCTCCAAAGAGGACAGTACAGGAAGAGCGCAAAAAGAGTCACTTTACAGCGGAGAAACCGACGAACACTTCCCGAGCCAGGCCATCAAGGAGAACACCAACAGCGTAAGTCTAGTCTAGGCTCAGAAGAGCCCTCTTGGCTAGAGCTTGGCAAGGAGAGAGTCTTTCTCATCGCCCGGCTTGGCCCACCACACAGCGGGCTGTCCTTGGCAGAGCTCTCTTAATGACAACGAGAGACAGTCACTGGCCCCGTGAATGGCAGGGTCATCGAACGCACTTAGTTAGTCCCTGCCTCGTTTACAGGACAGAACTGCAGGAAGCTCAGCCGAGCCTCGGGCTTCTTCCCGCCCTTTCTCTCTGGGGCGTCCCAGCCTTCCAGCGTGGCCCCCCTCACAGCCTGTGCATCCTCTGCTCTCTGCGGCCGTGCTCAGCCTCTCGCCATCCCAGCTCCTCGTGTGTCCGGCTTAGTGACCCGCCCACTCCGACTCCAGCCCTGCACTTCTGGTCTCTGTGACTCCGTTCCTCTCCCTGAGAGTCTAACTGACTCAGCGCAGCTCACAAACGAGCCGGACTCGAGGCAGGTGGCCGTGCTGGGTCCAGTCAGCTGTGGCAGGGTTGGGTCACATGACTGCCCTTTGCAGAGGAAGTGTTCAGTCCAGAGGGGAAGTTGCGTGTGGGAGGCAGGCTGGCCGAGCTGTCTGCTGTGCAGCCCCTTGACGGATGTTCCCTTCAGGAGCGTCACTAGGAAAGCTCGGAAGAGGGACTGCCTTGTTCTTGGGGTTGGCATTCGCTTCTCTGGGTCAGGAGTCTACACTGGATCTCCTCTTCCGTCTTCTGCTTTTTTGTGTCTGAAATGCCAAAAGACTGAGAGCGTGGCTAAGGGCACTCTCGGGCAATCTCTGGATGTTACGCTACGCGCTAGGAGCGGGAAGACCTGCCTTCCTGCTCTGCCACTTCCCAGCTGTGAGGACCCTGGCCTGGTCACCTACCCACACCGATAAAACTGTGTGACAACATATTGAATTAATTGACAAGGTCTGTTCCAGCCACCACCGTGGCTCCTGTCCTCCGTTGGTCAACAGTCAGTAAGCGTTTATCCCACGTGTGACAATGAAGGCTCTCTCTGCCCCCCCAACAGCGCAGAGTCAGGCGCAGAGAAGCAAAGCAGGGACCCGCATGCACTGAGGATGCCTTAGGCTGTCCCAGCGCTCACACTGACTGGTCTTCAGCTGGTCCCCCAAACTGGAGCAGCGTCACTCTGCAAGAGACAACTGAAGCACAAGAGTGCAATTGTGAGACAAGGTAGGAGACAAGGCTGATTCCAAGCAGGGAAAGGGAAAAGCCAGGAATGTGACTGTCACCAGAGAGGAGCAGGGGCCCGTCGGAGAGGGCGGGAGGCATACACCTCTCCCGCTTTGCCTCTCTTCCCAGAGCTCTCTCCAGTGGGGAGAAGGCTGACAGAGCCCATCTCTGAGCTGGCCTGTGCTCGCTGGACGAGGAGTCAGACACACCAAGGCCGTCCCCACGTCTGCTCGGGCGCAGGGCAGGGATGGGAGGGCCTGGGGATGGTGAGGCCGGGGCTGGCTGTGCTGGGAGGTTCTGTCCCCAGGGGAGGCCTCTGCCCTGCAGTTAAAGGCGGGGATGAGCCCCGGTTCCTCCGGGCTGCGGGCCCAGAGGTGGGACAAGAACCCAGGCTTCCTGGCCCCTCACCCCTCCCACGACCCCAGCGGCCTGGGCAGCCTCTCTGTCACACTCAGGACAAAGGCTCTTGCTCAATGCTGAGTGTCTTCAGTGAAATAAAACCCAGGGTTTTTCAAGCATGTGGTCAAAGCCTCACATCACTCAGCAGACTGGAAGTGACTGTCCCATTTCCAGATGGGAGCGCTGAGATGCACAGACGTAAGTGAGGTGCCCAAGACCACACACAGCAAGTAGCAGGGCCACCTGCGTACCCCGTCTGTCCACCTGAGGCCTCTGCTTGCTCTGTTCCTGCCCCCGTCTCCCATTAAGGCTACAAGCAAGGTCTGAGCCCCGAGCCGAGCGCGGCTGGTGCCCGTGAGTGATGGGTGCGCCAGCCCAGCCTTAATAGACATTTTCTTATTCGGTGACGGCTCCGTCTCCAGGGAGCAGTGGGGCCATTAGGACTCTCATTGCAGCATTTACAAGATGAAGGGGCCCAGCCAGCAGCCTGCGGGGAGGGGGAGGGAAGGCCTGAAACAAAAAGAGCAGGTCAGAGCTGGGGCGCCGCAGCCAGGAGGGGCTGGCGTGGGGGAGCAGGGGAGAGCTTCGGGGACACCTGTCCTCTCCCAGCCCGGGACAGTCCTCGGCTCTGGCTTCACCCCAGGAGACAGGCGGGGTGGGGGAACTGCTGAGCGCCTGTTTACAAGGGACAGGGAGCAGAGGGCCACCACATACAGTGTCTCTTCAGTTTTTGTCATCACAGCCACACAGTGAGGCCCACAGAATGGTCACTTTGGACATCAGAAATCTGAGGCTCAGAGAGGTCCAAGGCCACACAGTCTGCCTGGAGTAAGAACACCTGCTCTCTTGTTCCAGGGGCTGAAAATCAGCCTTGGTGGCCCTGCTGTCTTCAGCAGGGGGTGGGAGGTGGGGGAGGTGGGGAAGGAGATTTGCGTTTTGACCGGGGACTGAGCCACCTTCAGTTTGCCAAGAAGCGCTGTGCTTTACAAAGGCGGCAGGGCTGCTATGTGCCTCGTTTTGTTCAGAGCCCTGCGTGGGAATCCTTACCCTGGAGGGGGAGGGGCTGAACGAGGGGATTTGAGGAACCAGCACCACCCGGACCTCCAGTGCCGGGACTGTCACGGCCCTCATGCCACCCAGTGAACCTCAGGCCTGTCGTGGCAGAACTAAGCCATGTCCCCAGCTGATGTGGCACCAGAGCCTGCTCTAACAACTGCCGTGTGGCTCCAGCTGCCATGGTCCTCTGCACAGAGACTTGCCAGGTGTGTTTGATGAATGACTCAATGATGCTCAGACGATGCCTTATTAATCCAGGAGCTCCTGGGGCAGGGAGCGCTTTGCACGTGCACCTCCACAGCTGGGCTCCCACACAAGGTGCTCAGTAATGACGCTGGATGACTCATGCAGCTTCCTGGGCTGATGGATGGCTTCCCGGGATCTCTGCTGAAGCACGTGGCTCTGGGTTTCCTGCCACTTCCCTTCACCAATGACAAGGTGGTCTGGGCTGGCCATTTGCCTCCCTGAAGTTGGGGTTATAGAATCACAAAGACCAGGTGGCCACAGGGTCCGGGCTGTTACCTGATCACAGAGCTGGGACTCCCAGGTCAAGTCTGTGGAACTGGATGAACAAAGGCTCAAGTGGGACAGGAAGGAAGGACCAGTCACAGCCCGCCGAGCACAGGCAGGGGCCACAGGGTGGGGAGAGAGGGCAGAGCCTGTTTCACTTTGCTCCTGCAGGTGATATGGGGCCATCCAATTAGTCACTCTGCCTGAAGGAGCCGAGCTAGGGCTGGACACTCCTCCTCCAGGAAAGCTTGGGCATTGGTGGGATCGTCTGCCTTTAATAGACCAGGAGGGGCGTGTGAGTTTCCTGTGGCTGCTGTAGCAAGTCTCCATAAGCTGGACAGCTTAAGACAGCAGACATTTATTCTCTCTCAGTCCAGAAGCCACGGGTCTAAAACCAAGGTGTTGGCAGGGCTGTGCTCCCTCCAGAGGCTCTAGGAAGAACCTGGTCCTTGCTTCTTCCAATTTCTGGTGGCTGCTGCATTCCCTGGCTTGAGGCTGCGTCACTCAAATCTCCGCCTCCCTCTTCACATTGCCCTCCCGGGCATTTGTGCATGAGTGCGTGTGCGTGCGCGTGCATGTGTGCTTACATGCATGCTTTTAAGAGGCTCAGAGTCCAGTGTGAAGTCCTATCAGTACATGCTCAGAGACCATCTTTGGAGTTATTCAACGAAGCCACTCACCACAAAGCTGTGCAAAGCATGTTCTGTGGTCGGAATGTGTAAGGCTGGTGGGGTGATACGTGGTAATAAGGGGTGAAGGCTGTCTGGAGGATCGGGGCAAGCTGTCCCCTAAAGGGGGACTTTGAGCTGAGCCTTAGAGGCAGGGGAGTCCAGCAGGAGGGCACTGACCAATGGAAGATCAGAAGTCCTTCGTGGCCAGAAGGCAGGCTGGCTGGGTGAGAGGACACGTTCAGAGAGGGAGGGAGCTGCAAGGGTGGTCAGAGAGCATTTGAAGGCCCTCCCTCCCCTTCTAGGAAGTAAAGCTCCCCTGCCTTGCAGCCTTGGCACAAGTGTTCCTTCTGGTGCATTAACCCTGCTGCATCCTTCCACTCTCAAACATGACTTCCTTGGAAAGACCTTTCCCTGACTACCCAGACTATAGCTCACCTGCTGGGATCCGTGCTCATGATGCCACACTTGCCTTTCTCTGTCTTTATCCCACTTGAAACACACACAGGAGAGGTAGCCTAGCTTAGTGCAAAGGAGCAGGACTCTGGGGCAAGGCTGCTGGTGCACACCTGGCCCCACCACTTACCAGTTGAGTGATGTGCTGGGCTGCATCCTTGCCCCAGTTCCTCACCGTGCCTTAATCACCCTGACCATGCCAGTTTGTAGTACCCTCCTTCTCTGGGCAGGGCTTCCTGCCTGCCCCTGCATTTGGCCACCTGATTCACTTTAACCAATGGAATTAGGTGGAAAGTGGCAGGGTACCAGCTCAGAACCTGCCACCTGCTCTCCTGCACTTCTACCATGTTCATGAGATGCCTGCACTGGCCTGCTGGTCCCAGAAGAGGAGGAAAGGCATGCAGAGAAGAGTCAGCCCCCACTAGCCATAGACACATGGATGAGAACAGCAGAACCACCTTGCTGAGCCCAGCCTGGATCAGAGCCAACACCCAGCCAACCACTTGTGAGAACCAACACATGGTTGTTTTATTAATAAACCACTGACTTTTGGGGATGGTTTATTATATGGCTGTAGCTAACCGATACAGGTGACATTGGGCAAGTTACTTAATCTGTCTGTGCCTCATTTTCTTATTGGTAAAATGGGGAAGGAATAGTACCAACTTTATGTAATTTTTATGAGAATCAGATGAGTTAACATTTGTAAAGCAGTTAGAAAGATGCCTGTGTTTGCCCATAGCAAACACTAAGTAATTATTAGTTTAATTAAAATATATATCTTTGTGTTTATATGAATAAAGCTTTTCTCCTCCACGTGACTTCATGAGGTTAGGGTCAACCCCTGTTTGCCCGTAGGTCCCCAGGGACAATGTTTAGCCCACAGGAGGCATTCGGTAAACACCTGTTGGACTGATAATGGATTTTCCTATCCCTAGCATATGTATGAATTATAAGGCCAGATATTAAATATGATACTTGCTTTTTTCAATCTACCATTTAATAAGCACTTACTAAATGCCAAACACCGGGTGAAACAACTTATATACGTCTGAAGTAGGTAGAATTATTTTCCTCACCGTAGAGACAAGGAAACTGAGGCTCAAGGAGGTTAAATCACTGGCCTGCAGTCACACAGCTGGGAAGTAGCAGAACTGAGACTTGACTCCAAGTCGAGTTCCCCAGTTCTCTCCCCCACCCCAGCACGCCTCCCTGCTTATAGATGGTAGAGCAAAGCTGAGATTATGGAGACAATGGGAAAGGGCTGTAGGTAACAAGGAAGAGGTCAAGTCCCTGAAACTGCAGCTCGGCCTGCAGTGGGAAGCTGGCCTCAGAAGCAAATCTTTAATTAGGCGAATTCAGCTGCGTCTCACGGGGGCGTCTGGCTGACGAAGCTCTCGCTGCAGGAGGAAGTCCAGCGTCAGCATGTTCTCCAGGGGCGCAGGCTGGCCTCTCCCCCATCGCCAGCTCGCACTTTTGGAAGATCGTTTATTGGAGTTTGCTCCCCGAGGGCCACTTCCTGAGCAGAACATGAAGGCTGTAGTGAGATGCTTATGTGCAGGTTTTCTTCCTTGGGCAGGCGCTGGAAGTGCTGGGAAGGCCGTCTGAGTAAGCAGGTCTGGGCAGCCTGGGACTCCCGGGGCCCATGTATGTGGAGCTGCTGGGAGAAGCCATCAGTGCCTCCTCCTCATGGATCCTTTGTGGTGTGGACACAAGAAAGGGTATTTTTGTGGCTTCCCTGCATCCTGCAGCAGCCATCTCCCACCCACTGTGGGCTTCACACTCTCCCCTGGGGCCCTTGGAAGGAGGTGGAGCTGGAGGACATACATCACAGCCACCAGGAGCCGTGGGTCGAGGAGTCTGGTGCCAGATGTGCAAGTGTGCAGACCATGGGCAATTACTTAGTGTCTCTGAGCCTCAGTTTCCCCATGTGGAAATTAAGAACTCTAACCACTCTGGGAGCCTTAGTTCATTACCCTACAGAATAAAAGTATCTATTCATTTATTCAACATCTTCTGCATTCCAGGCCCAGGGCAATGTGCTTTATACATATGATCTCATGCAATTATTATAAAAACCCCATGAGAGATTGTAGGATCGATTCACTCTTTGTTTTAAAAATGAGGAAACTGAATCTCAGGGAGATTGAATAAAATTTTCTTACAGTTACAGCTGGTTAAACTTTGGAGCATGCACTCAGCATCCATTTCCACCTTTCTTCTTCCTAACATACTCAAAATTTTTTATAGGTAACTCTCTGTCCCCACTGGGGAAGGTGGCCACATCCTTGGATCCAGAGCTCAGGCCCATTACCTCCAACAAGAAACACATGGCACTCAGGGACAAGTCCATTGGTCCATGGCTGGGCATGTGGCTTGTGTGGGGCGAGGTTCTCCTGAACTGAGCACAGGACCCCAGTTTCTGCTGATGGCTGGCTAGTGAGCATGAGGGAAGCCACCTTAGGATAGAGCCAGTGTTGCCCAGAGAGAAGGAAGAGGCAGAATCTCCGATGACATTATTCAACCATTGAACCAGCCCCTCCTGAAACCTGCCCTTTCTATAGACTTTCCTGCATAGTTAGATAACCAATTTATTTATTTTTTAATCCAGCTTGAGGCCATTCAAATCATCCTGAAGGATACAGATATATGAGATAAACCACAGTCAGTCCAACTCTGGACACCATGCTCTTTCCAATCGGTACCTAAGTGATAAAGATTTCTTATCTGTTGCAGTCAATAATTTAATAAGCATTTATTGAATGACTACCAAGTATATAAATATTTTACACACAGGATTTCATTTTATTCTCATCAGAGTCTGAGAAGGAAGATTGAATTAATATAATTTTTCCCCAAAGGAGAAAAGACTCAGAGGTTAAGTGACAGAGGTAAAGGTCACACAGCTATTAAGTTGCAGAGAGTGTCTTCGAACCTGGGTCTCTCTGAGTCCAGGGCCCACATTGTTTCCAACATTGCAATCTGTGACCTACAAGCTTTATCCCTATTCAATGAGATCATCAGGAAGCCATATCACCAGCCAAAATAATGGCTAAAGAAAAGCTGTATAAAGAGATACACTAAAAACACTATAGATAAATCAACGTTCTTCTGCTGACAAATTTTCTTGGTTTTCCTTCACTTGAAAATGTCTTCATTTCCCATTTATTCCCAAGGATATTTTCACTGAATGTAGAATTCTGCATTGGCAGTTCTTTGTTCTCAGCACTTAAAAACATTGTGCCATTTCCTTCTAGCTTCTACAGTTTCTAATGAGAAATCCACTGTCATTCTCATTGTTTTTCTCTTGTAGGTGAGATATTATTCTTCTCTGACTATTTTTAAGATTTTTTTTCAGTGTTTCTAGTTTTCAGAAGTTTAATTATGATGTGTCTTGGCACTGATTTCTTTGGATTTATCCTGTTTGAGATTTGCTCAGCATTTTGAATTTGTAGGTTTGTATGTCTTGCCAAATTTGGAAGTTTTTAGCTATTATTTCTTTGACATTTTTTCTGCCCAGTTCTCTTCCTTCTCTCCTGCTGGGATTCAAATAATGCAAATGTTAGACTTTTTGTTGTAGTTCTACTGGTCCTTGAGGCTTTCTCCATGTTTTTACAGTCTATTGTTTTTTATTAATATGCTATTTAGATTGGGTAATTCCTATTGTTCTATCTTCGAGTTCATTGATTCTTTTCTTTGTCCCCTCTATTCTGCCATTCGGCCCATCCACTGAGCCTTTTATTTTGGTTATTGCATTTTTCAATTCTAAATTTGCCATTTGGTTGTTTATATTTTTCAATTTTTGTCTTGTCTATTTCTTTGCTGAGACTGTTTATCATTAGTTTCAATCCTGTTTATTATTGCTTGTTAAAGCACTGTTATCATGATGCTTTGAAATCTTTGTCAGACAATCCTAATGTTGCTGTCCACTCAGTATTGGCATCTGCTGATTGTCTCTTCTCATTCAGTTTGTGATCTTCCTGGCTCATGGTGTTACTAATAACTTTCGATTAAGATCTGGACATTTTTGTTTTATGCAATGGAACTATAAATCTATGTAAACTTAGTGTTTTAGCTGCTTTTTTGTGACATTTCTCTAACAGGGGAAGGGAGAACTGCCTTGTTACTGTCAGGTAGAGGTAGAAGTCCTGATTCCACATTTGGCTTTTGTTTACACTTGGGAAAGGGGATCTTCATTATTCTGGGTGGGAATGGAAGTGCAGATTCCCCACATGGTCTCTCCCCACACTGTTGGGAAGGATGCTGCATTATCAGCTGGCAGGGATGGACTTCCTGACTTTCTACTTGACCTCTCTGACATCGGTGGGAGTATTGGGGTACCTTGTTACGACATCACAAGGATGATGTTATAATAGGATATATATAGGATCCCCACTCAGTGTTTATCAGTGTGATTCAGTGTGAGTGCTTCAGGGTTTTGTGTGTGTATGTGTGTGTGTGTGGTATTTGGTTAAAGGAGGGTAGTTATTGTCAAATAGTGTTCTGTCTCACTAGGCTGCCTCTTCCTGGTCCTTTGGCTAGAGGGAGCAGGTTTTGTTTGAGCTTTTGATTTGGGGAAGTGCTGGTATTTGGGGGAGTGCTGGCTTCTTCAGGTCCAATTCTGGGATATATGAGGCAAAAAGAAAACCCAAAGACCCCACCACCGTGTTGCTCCCTGGCTCTTGAGGTCTCTCACCTGTTTGCCTTCTCTCCACCTTGCAGAGTCCTCTTATGTTTGTCTTATATATCATGCATAAGGTTTTCAGTTGGGCTTAACATGAGGAATAGAGAAAAACACATCTGCTCCTTTTTCTCAGAAGTTTAAGTTCCCTCAAAGGTGTGCAGGTGTGTGTGTGTGAGAGAGAAAGAGACAGAGAGAAAGAGAGAGAGAGAGAGAGAGAGAGAGAGAGAGAGAGAGAGAGAGAGAGAACACATGCATCTGGATGATCAAACATAAAACACTGATAACATGGTTCCTATGGGGACTGGGGCCAAGGAGGAAGGAAAATTATGCTTCTCTCCACATCATTTTGGACCATTTCAAATTTGTGCCATATGCATGTGTCACAGATTCAAAAGAATAAATAATTAGTTTCAAAAATGCAGCATGATGAACACTTTCACATTCTCTGAGAATATCTCCGTGACTATCTGCCTAATCTTGGATTCTGGGCTGAATTGTGTCCCTCCCAAAATGCATGTGTTGAAGTCCTAACTCCCAGTGCCTCAGGATATGACTATGCTTGGACATAGAGCCTTTAAGGAGGTAATTAAGTTAAAATAAGTCACTAGGGTGGGCCCTGATCCAATATAACTGGTGTCTGTAGGAGTAGAGGAGATTAGGACACAGGCAGGCACGGAAGGGAGACTACATGAGGGCAGGAGGAGAAGGCGGCCACATGCAAGCCAAGGAGAGAAGCCTCAGAAGAAACCAACACCTGCCATCATCTTAATCTCAGACTTCCAGCCTCCAGGATAATGAGAAAATAGATTTCTGTTATTTAAGCCACCCAGTCTATGATACTTTGTTATGACAGCCCTAGTAAACTAACACATCTTATTTGGAGATAATTTTGAAGGCTGAATTTGAGACCCCTGGTGAGTGAGAGGTCTGGGACAGATGACCCCCTGTCCACTCCAGCCCAAGTCCTGCCAGTGTGCCTGCTGTGGGGTCTGTGAGGCCCATGCTGCCCCTCTGGCTGACCCCCAGGACGGCACTCCCTAAGGAAGCCTGCCTTGCTCCAGACTTTCCATCATGGAACGTGCAGTTTGGGGAACCTTCCCAAGACAGCATCGTAAGCAATCACACGAATGCTGAGCCTCAGCTGGCTCCTGTGTGTGTTCTCAATCCGTTGCACACCCAGAGGGGAGAGGCGTGATTAAGTAGGTTCTGCCAGACTTCCAACAAGAGCAGCAGCCCTGCAGATTTTGGTGCAAAAGCCTCCAAGAACATCATCCCAAATTTATGTGGGGTCTCTTGTAAAAAGACCTGTGGGACCCATCTCACTCCGATCCTCAAGTCAGAAGCATTTATCCACCCACTTACCAGCCTGTGCTTCCTTTTAAAACATAAGAGTGGGGCCTGCTCTTTGCCTGAGTTCTCTCTACCATGGTAGAATGCAGGCTATTGGTAGTCAGCCGTGGAAACAGCCTTTTAAGCATTTTCCTCTCTTCCCTCTTGTGTTTTTTGTTCCTTTTTTATTATTATTTTGTTTTTAATCTGTCACTTTTCTTCTTTTTTTCTTGGTTTGAATTTTTTTCAGTATTACTTCGCCCATATTTTTGTTGCAAGCTCCCTTAACTCTGGAGATGTGCATTTTTGAGCCAATATGCACATACAATCAGGTGGAGAGACACACTCCATATTCTCTTGTAACTGTAATATTTAGTATCAATTATAATAATGATGAATGTTCATTAAACATGTATTATGTGCTGACTCTGTGGTACACATTTCACGTATCATTTCACTTGATCTTATGAACCCTTTGAGGGAAGATATTATTGTCCCCAGTTCACAGACAGAAGCAGAGGCTCTGAGAGGTTAAACTATGTGGCCACAGCTCACCTCACTTATAAAGTAGCTGAGTGTGGATTTAAAACTAACTGCTGGTGAGGATGTGGAGACATAGGAACACTCTTACACTGCTGGTGGTACTGCAAATTAGTACAACCTCTGTGGAAAAGAATTTGGAGATACCTCAGAGAGCTAAAAATAGAAACGCCATTTGATCCAGCAACAGCGCTACTAGGCATCTACCCAAAGGAACAAAAGACATTCTATAAAAAAGACATCTTCACTCAAATGTTTATTGAAGCACAATTCACTATTGCAAGGATGTGGAAATAACCCAAGTGCCCATCAATCCATGAGTGGATTAATAAAATATGGTATATGTACACAATGGAATACTACTCAATTACAAGAAACAACGGTGATCTGGCACCTCTTATATTATCCTGGTCATGTACCTCCGAAGTGAGGAATCACAAGAATGGAAGAATAAGCACCACATGTACTCGCCATCACATTGGCACTGACTGATCATCACTGAGGTGCTCACATGGTAGTAATATTCATTGGGGGTTGAGGGGTGGGGGTGGGCTAAACTTGCCCGTAACTCACAACTAATGGTCACATGGGGGAAGGGCACGCTTCTAATCCTGGCTTGGGTGAGGCAAAGTCATAACATGTAACCAAAATGTTTGTACCCCCATAATATACTGAAATAAAAATAAAAATAAAAAGAACCTAATAAAAAAAAAAAAACTAACTTGGATTCCACAGCCCAAGCTCTTAACCGCGGAAGTGCTACTTGGCAAAAGGAAGGACAGGTGTGTACCTCGTGCCTGGCACATGGAAGACACCCATCACATGACTGTCAAAGATTAGCTCTGTGAGACAGGGCTTTTGCTCTATTTTGTCTACAGCCTGACACTGAGTAGGTGCTCATTAAACGTTTGTTGAAGGTGTCAGATGAACGGATTCATGAACGAATGACAATGAGTGACTACAAGAACGAACATGAGAACCAAGAGTTACGAGAATTCAGAGGAGGGAAAGATTTTTTGCCCAGTTTGGGATGGGCGAATGAAGGAAAGAATCTAAAACAGTTCCCTCTGATACTTGCAGGAAAAATCCCTAAAAACACTCCAAACGCTCCAAAAACACTCCGAACACTCCTAAAAACGCTCTGTGGGTTGTCCCAGGGACAAGGGGGAGGGCGGACCTCACGCAGCACCCACCCCGCACCGTGGGAGGCCTCGCTGGAGGACTGAGGGGTGGGAGGGCGGAGACCCCACATCCACCGCGGGAGCGAGAGGGGACCAGGGGAAGCCCCAGGTCTTCAGGCTGCGCACAGGGCTGCAGTCCGCACAAGCTCTGCAGGGCGCTCGGCTCCGGAGGTGCCCGCTGGAGGCGCAGCCCCTCTGGGAACTGTCCAAGTGGGCGTGGCTATCCTGGGCATGCGCAGTTCGAGGGGGCGTGGCCGTCCCGGGCATGCGCAGTCCGAGTGGGGCGTGGCCGTCCCGGGCATGCGCGGTTCGAGGGGGCGTGGCTGTCCCGGGCATGCGCAGTTCGAGGGGGCATGGCTGTCCTGGGCATGCGCAGTCCGAGGGGGCGTGGCCGTCCTGTGCATCGGCCATGTACCTAATTTAGAGCCTCAAAGTACAGCGATGCCCTTCAGGTTGCTCCCAGCGGTGGCATGCTTGGATCACAGGGAAGGCACCATCCACTGAAGAGGCAGCGCTGGCTTCTGAGAGTGAGGGAGGGTGGGATTTGCTCCCCCACAACCTTGTCAGTTATTCCCCCCATTCCTTGTTATGGACAGTTGATGGCTTCAGTCCCACACGGAGTGGCACATCCCTGCCCGGAAGTCCCTCACTCACTGGCACTCTGGTGCAGTTGCAGGTGGGGTGCCGGCCTCTGTGGCCCGGCCCTGCGGCTGCGGCACGTGCCCGCGCTGGCCGTGTGCTCTGGGGGAGTCAGAGTGCTATGGGTTTCCTGCGTCCCCGCTAAAGATATGTCGAAGTCAGCCAACCCCCAGCACCTCAGAATGTCACCTTATTTGGAGATGGGTCCTTGCAGAGGTAATCTGTTAAGATGAGGTCGTACTGCAGCAGGGTGCGCCTAATCCAATGTGACTGGAGTCCTTATAAGAAGAGAAAGACGCAGAGAGGGGACTGCCATGCGAGGACACAGAGCACACGGGAGACCACGAGAAAGTGGAGGTGGGAGGGTCGCGGCTGCGAGCCAAGGAATGCCAAGGCTTGCCCGTAACCACAGGAGCCAGGACAGCGGCATGAAACAGCCTCCTTCAGAGCCCTCCATTAGGAACCAACCCTGGGAGCACATTGATTTCAGACTTCCAGCTTCTGGAATGATGAGAAAATACATTTCTGTTCCTTTAAGTCCCCCAGTTTGTGGTGATTTGTTACAGCTGCTGTAGGAAACTAACACATTTAGCCAAGCTGCCAGAGTGCTAAAACACAGCTCGAATCACGTCTCTTTCACACTCAAGAATCCTCAGTGGCTCTCCATTATTTTCAAGATAAAATGCAGCTCTTAAGCATGATTCGCAGGCCTCCATGATCAGGCTCTGCCCTGACCACTTCTCTGGCCTCCTCCCCTAGCCTCCCTGCCACTGCCTTCCAACCCAGCCACAAGAACACCTTCACCTCTCCTTGCCTGGGACACTCCTATTCATTCTTCAAAACCCAGCCCAAATGTTCACTCTTTAGGAAAGGCTTCCAAGATATACCTGGACAGAGAGAGCTGGTTGCCCCCTTTCCAGTGCTTAAGAGTACCCTGAATTATCTCTGTGACAGCAGGTAACACAAGAATATAAGCTGCACAAGGACAGGCAGTTTGTCTTGTTCACTGTTGAGTCTGCGGGGCCTAGGTATCTGTTGAATAATCGTATGAACCAATGCAGGAATGAATGAATGAATGCCATGTGCTATAATTATAGTCACTTGAGAGTCTTCTATGTACTCAGCTCCTAGGGACTGTGTCTCATTTGTCCCATGCACCTGTGGATGGCAGGGAGAAACAAGTTTCTTTTCAGCATCTGTGACTAGACAGGATACAGGCCTAACAGTAATAAAATGAAGCCAGGTGTACTCCTCAAAATAACAAAAAGACATTTTCAAGCCTAGGTATCAGCCCACTGCAACTGCCTTAAGAGAGCACAGAAAACAAGGCCGGTTTGACACAAGCAATTCTGTAGGAGCGGTGTGTCCCCAGGTTCCAGAAACAGTAGATGTTCAATGTCGTCAGGAATACAGGACTAGAGCCAGAGGGCACCTCATCTTGCCTCTGTGTTGCAGGTGAGGAAACCAACCCAGGGAGGGCAGGAGTCGCTGCCAGGACATGCAGGGAGGTGGCCACAGGACTGCCGAGCCATCGTCTGTCTGCTGTTTCTATTGGAACGTTAATTCTTTGTATTTGATGCCAGCACAGAGAAAGCAGGAAGGGCCCAAATGTGCTGTCTGAGAGTTGAAAACTGAAGCGCACTTACCAGAGGGGAAGGAGAGGGACCAGATAATAAGCAACGAGATCGCAAGAAGCGCAATGTGCCAAGAGTAACGCGTGGAATTTAAATGGCCACTTCACATCACATAGTCAGGAAGGGCTTCTTTAGCATGTGACATTTAAGTCGAGATCTGACCGACAAGAAGGAGCCAGCCAGCCGATAGTCTGCTGGCAGCCGATAGTCTGAAGAGCATTCAGGGCAGAGCAAAGAACCTGTGCAAAGATCTTGGATTCAAACCCGCTGTGGTGTCACCCCTGAGAGAGAAAATGCTGCAAGGTGGAAGACCAACCAGGGACCCTCGCACCGCACCTCGTCTTAGGTTGGTTCCCTAGAAGTGGAGCCTGAGAGGGAAATTCCTGTGTAATTTAAAAGGGACGTGTTCTCTGGAGAACCCTATAAAGGAGTGAGGACTGTAGAATATGGAAAGGGGGAAATCTAGGCAAATGCGTGGTTGAGGAGGAGTCCGGCTTCCTGACCCTGAGGGGAGGTCTGGAGTTTGAGTTACACCACAGAGGTTGTCCTGGCAGAGGCAGGAGGGCTGGGCGGTTACACCCCATATCAGTCAGTCACCAGGTTATCAGTTATCAGTCAGTTGTCAGGTCGCTCCCAGGGGTGCAGGTGGGCGGTGGCCATAGATCCCAGGCATGCATGGAAAAAGCAGCCCCACCAGCCAGAGGCCATCCCGCCAGGCGGCCATAAGCATGGGCGGTTAGCAGCCAGCACCTGCAGCATCTGGGGAATGAGGGCATCCGCCCCTCACAGATGTTGGGAGGGGTAACTTCAGGGCTCCTGTTGCCCAGCCTGAAGTGGTCAAGGTACTTCGTCACCCACGATCTCATTTGATATTTATGATCACTCCGTGTGAAAGTCATCACTATTTTGCAGAATAGAAAACTGATGTTTAAAGAGGTTAGGGCACTTGCCAAGCTCACTCTGCTAGGCAATTGGAGCCCTGGGCCTCAGACCCAGGTTTTCTGACTCTACAAGTGCTCTGCCAGCTACTCCAGATGTCTTAGATCCGTATATAAATGCCACGCCCAGTGATGCAGACAATAAGTGCTATTGGTTTTATGTCTTGTTGCACAGGGAACACAGTTCATAGCCAGCAGTGTTGACATGCTCCCTGGAGAAGCATGATTCCTGAAAGTCAGAGACCTCGTGGAATCCTCCTTTGTGCACCTGAGCAGAGCCTGTTAGTTCAGGCAACCTGTACCTAGCAGAAGAGCTCACTCTGCTTCCGGTCCAAGTGCCTGCAAGTTGGCTCAGCAGAGATGCTGTGGTCCTAAAGCTTGGCGTTAAAACCACAAAGCTGATCTTGTGCTGTTATTCGTGCTCCCCTGCTTATGTTGGGAATCCCCTGGAAAGGCGGTTTGCAGGGCACGTTTGTGCTACCCACCCCGCCCCCCACCCCCTGTGCCTGGGGAGCCCAGTAAAGGAAAGTGCCAGCCCTCATTGGTTGGGAAAATAGAGGAACTTTCCATGATCTCCCTGATTTGAGGTCTCCCAGCTCTTCTGACCTCAGCCAATTGGTTGCGAACCCTTTCATCTTGGTGCCTTGGTGTCTGGCACACAGCAAGTGTCCTCTGTGTGTCTGCTGGTTTGTCTTCAATTTGGAAGGAAAGCAAGAGAAGAGAAAAGGCCACTCCCTGCTCTTGAGGACTGAATGATACAAGAGGAGGAAGAGCAACCTAAATGAAGGCAGGGACGTGTTGAGTATGGATCAGGGTTGGGCTGACCTGCTAAAGAGTCCAATTGGTCAACTGCTGCCTGGCATTAGTTATGACAAGAAGGGACCCCCCTTACATTCTTTCCATGGGACAAGACCAGTGAGAAGGATTTTACCTGGGGCAGAAGTTGGAGAAGCAGCTCCGTGGAAGGGCTGACTTTCACTGCAAATGGTGATCCCTGGTCTGAAGTGTAGGATCTGCAGCGTCAGCAGGCACTGGCTCACAGGCGACATGCAGGAAGGCAGCAAAGGGTTGGAGGGTTGATGGTGTCAAAGAGAAAAATGGCTCCAATTGCAGCTGAGCATACAGTGCTTTGCAAAGATGAGCCATGTTCAGCCAAGGCCAGTCCTTGGCCATGTTTGGAACAAGACAGAGACAAGGCCACCCTGCAGTGCCCAGGTCGTGGGTGTAAGGAAGGCCCCCTCCAAGGAAGGTGCAGCTCCTTCCAACCTGGATCCCTCTGCATCCCCCTCCTGCCGGGATGCTGGGCATAGTTCAGCAGCTTTCTCAGCCAGACGGATCCTCAGCAAAGGGACGGCTGTTGACAAGGACTGGGGCTCTGTGGAGGAAACATAGCCTGCCCAGCCAGGCTAGATCCAGCTCCTCTCTCTGAATCCTGGGAAGGTATTATCTGTTTCAGGCCTCTGTTTTCTTGGACTTTCATAGAATCCCAGAGATGAACCACCTCAAACTCCCATGCAGAGATGGAGAGACTGAGGCCCGAGTAGCAGAATTGACTTAGCTGCTAAGAGATGCAATCTAGGAGATCTAGTCAAATGCCACGTTTTTATTTCAGACAAGGGGTACTACATGGAATCCCCAACTGAAGCATGCCAGGCTGAGAAAGGGGAAGCTGTAGACTCGCATAGACCTAGGTTCAAATCCTGGCTCACCCATTACCAGCTGTATGATGTGGGAGATATCACTTGACCTCCCTGAACCTCTGTCTCCTCATTTATAAAATGGGGACAATAATCTCTGCTATTCAAGACTGGCAAGGCTTTAATGAGAAAAAAATCAGGCACTCAATAAATGTCAGTTGTTACTCCATCCTGCCCAAAGGAGGTTAGCTGAGTAGCATTTAAAAGAAACCCAATTGCCCTTTCCCTTCATCCCTCTCACTTTGAGTCTAAACCTAGATCTAATCCTAAGTAGTCAAGTCCCTGCCTCCATTTTTGGGCCATGAACTGGCCACTGACATTCTAACAAGCCCCAAATACCTCCCGGATAGGGGCACCCATAAAGATATTCCAAGTGGCATCATGCAAAATGGTGGAGCAGGTAGCTCTAGGGATCAGTCCCTCCACCAAAGCAATCATTAAGCTTAAAAGAGCAATTGAAATTAACTATTCTGGAGTGATGGAACTGAGGACATTAATGACAGCCAATAAAGTGCTTGATCAAGGGAGAGGCTGCTGATCCTTCATAAGCAAGTGGCATGGGCAAACCAACTACCATATGCCAGTTCTCAGCCTCACCACACCTGGGCAAATAGAAGCTCATGTTCTTAGTACAGCTGGCTGTGAAAGGGTAAGCATGGGACCTTGTCCTTCAAAAATTGGAACTTGTGCATTTTGGTTGGTCTGGTTATGCCCTGAGGGACTGGGACAGATGCTTGGCTTTCTTATCAGCAGTGACTTCCACTGGTGGCATCTGCTGGTATATTTAAAGAGATATAACAAGGGGGGACAAGGGCAATATATGTAACCTTAATATTTGTACTCCCATAATATGCTGAAAAAAATAAAGAGATATAACACTTTCCCCCCTCCTTGTGGAGCCAGACATTTAAGAAAATCTTTGTCAGATCACTAACTGACTGCAAAAATAATAGAATGGAAACCTCAATGACCAGACACAATAAGGAATACACACTTTGCAAAAATAATTTGGAAAAGTCACAGATGACTTCGATCTTCAACAATGAAAAGTCTGTAATCCCTGAGGAAGGAGAGAATCTGATTTCCAGATTCCGGAATTTCTACAGTCTGATTGTAATGTACCACATTACAATCCTCAGAATGTCCCAGTTCTCCATAAAAAACACAAAACACACAAAGAAAGAAGAAAGTATGACTCGTTTACTGGAAAAAATGAACTTGAGAGAAACCATCTCTGAGGAATACCAGATATTGGAATTATCATTCAAAGACATTAAACCAGCTATATTATGTCCAATGAGCTAAAGAAACGCACAAACAAAGAACTAAAGGAAGTTAGGAAAATGATATAGGAACAAAATGAGAATGTCAACAAAAAGATAGACATTATAAAAAGAAACCAAACAGAAACTTTGAGGCTGAAAAGTACAATAGCTGAAATAAAAAATTCACTGGAGGGCGTCAGTAGTAAATCTGAGCAGGTGCAATGGAGGATCAGAGATCTAGAGGATAAAACAATTGAAATGATACAGTCTGAGGAGCAGGAAAAGAAAATGAAGAAAAGTGAACAGAGCCTGACAGATGTGTGGAACACCATCAATTATGCCAATATATGCGTCATAAGAATCCCAGAAGAAGAGAGAGAGAAAGGAGAGAAAAAAATATTTGAGAAAATAGTGGCCAAAAGTGTCTCAAACCTGATGAAAGATATAAATCTACACAGTAATAGAGTTCAATGAACCCCAATCAAGATGAAGATAGCTACATCAAGACATACTGAAGTCAAATTATTGAAACCTAAAGACAAAAAGGGAATTTTTTAATTTTATATTTATTTATTTATTTTTTCCCAAATTCTGTGGGTGCAAATATTGTTAGGGTTACATATCTTGCCCCTGCCCCCCTCCCCACCCTGCTCTGCCAGAGCTTCAAGCGTGTCCAGTCTTCAAGTGGTGAGCAGCAACTCATCATGTACAAAGGATCCTCAATCAGATAAACAGCTGATTTTTTTCTTAGAAACCAAGGAGGCCAAAAGACAGTGGGAAATACATTTAAGGTCTTGAAAGGAAAAAAAAAAACCAAAACCCTGTCAACCAACAATTTTATATAGGACAAAACTATCATTCAAAAATGAGGGGGAAATTAAGACATTTTCAAATAAACAAAAGCTGAGGAAGAAGGAACAGGAGAGGAGGTCCTCATGCTTGGGGGAAGAGCTGTAGTGCTGTGGTGCTTTTCAAATCAATCCCAAATAGGCTGGAATGGAAGGGACAAGAACAGGTGTGGGTCAGAACAGGGATTTGGATGGATGGTCTCCAAGACCCTCTAAAGCTGATATTTTGTGCTTCTGTGAACCCCATAGAACCTTGAGAATGTCTGTAACAGGTGTCAGGCTTGTGAGAAGGTGGGCATGAAAGCTAAGTATTCAGCATGTCATATAGGATGGCAAAAAGGCACAGGCCATCTAACTAAGAGATGTGATGCATCTGACCCTGCAAACTCCCCAGGAGAGGTGGGAGGACCCAAATGTTGCATGGAGGTAGGCAGCAGAGACAGTGAGTCCTCATGTGGGTCAGCTCCCAAACTGGAGCGATGTCCTTCACTGATCAGTTACTTCCCTCCCTCCCTTTGTCCTTCCCACTTCATTTCATTCTCCAAATTGTAGCCTGGTGATCTCTGTAAATCAGATCCTGCCCTTCCCTGCTTAAAGTTCTTCACTGGCTTCCATCATCCAAATGTAAAAATGACAATTGACCTGTCATTCAAAGCCCTCTAGATTTAGCCCCTGTCCCCTCTCTGGCATCACTGCCCCTCGGTGATCTAAAACTTGGGAGTCCCATCAATATGCAACTCTTTCTCACACGCAAGGATGTGGCCCTGCTGTTCCCTCTGCCAGTAAAGCCTCCTCTTCCTATCCTTCAAGTGTGAGTCTTCCTTGAACCTCGGACTGGAAAAGAAGCCCTCCTCTGTGCTAAGTCCACCATAGCACTCATTACACTAGATAGATCACCTGCTTTCTCCATCTCTCAGTGAGTCTATTGTCTCTGACCCTCTCTGAATTACCAGGCACTAGCATCAAGCCTGGTACAAAGCTGACACTTAATAGGTCATGTGTTGAATGAATGAATGGATGAATGAACAAATGAATGAATGAGTAAATGAGTACATATAAGCTGGAGGTGGGGTGGGGCACCTTGGGCTTGCACAGGTGAGGAAGGCCATGCCAGGCCATTCCAAAGCCATTAAATTATTAATGCTGGCTTGAATCTGACAGGATAAATAAACTCCTGGCTTAGCTCAGAGCATTCTGCTCCCTTCTGAACTGCCCAGGCATGAATAGCTCAGAAATCATACCTTCTGGTGATTTTCTTTGTTTCCTGTCATGCACTTGCTGCATGCGTGTCCCTCCATGTCTTCACCCACTAAAGTCCTCTGATGACTCTCTTGGCTTCAAATGACCCAAAGTGCTCTGTTTGCCTCCCTGGGTACAGAAAAGTAACTGGTTCTAGGAGCTTTCTGACACTGTTTTTGAAAAGAATTTAGTATCCTGCCAGCCTGCCTGCAAATGGGCTCAGACATCCGTGCACACAACAGACTTTTTCAGAGGGCCAGCCATGTGCTCAGCACCATGCGGGGTGCTAAGGATTCAGGGATCCAGATGTGGCCCTGAAGGAGATCACAGCACAGGGGAGGAGACAGATGACTACCATGTAGTAGAATGTGTCTAGGATGGGGCTTGCAATGGGGCATATGAGAGCCCAAAGGACAGCTGTCCTAGCCTGGGAGAGACAAGATGGTGTACCCAGAGAAGGAGACGTTTAAAGAGGAAATAGGTGTTATCTAGTTGTCTAACAGATGACGACACAGAAGGAAAGGCAGCGTGGCCAAAGGGATCAGCACGTGCTAAGGCTCGGAGGCATGAGAGGAGGTGTTTGGGGAACTGCAAGTGTCAGTCTGAATGTACAGTCAGAGTACGACTGCAGGAGGTGAGCAAGGAAGGTGCTGCAGGATCAGGCATGGCCTGGAGCTGGGGAGTCTTCAGTGACATAAGAAGTGGTTTGGATCTTTATTCCATGGGTTCCAAAATGTCCTCAAAGGGTTTTAAACAGAGAAATGGCAAGGCCAGGATTATGCTTTAGGATCACACTGCCTGTGATGCTGAGCTAAACAGGCCCAGAGTCGTGTCTGGCACACAGTAGCATCTCAAAAAAATCAGCACATCTGCTACCTTCCAGCTCCTCCACACCCCCAAGCCTTCTTGATCCTAGACTAACCCTCCCCCTCCCCTTTCCCCAGCACCCATGCTCTCCTCACATTTACTTCCAACTTCTGCAGTGGCTTTTCCTTTTCTGCATGCTCCAGGCTCACTGAGCCTTTCCAGCTGATGGCAGGTGATGGGAGGGGGAGGGGCTGTGCCAAGGGAAGAGTTGATAGGGCTGTGATCTAGACTAGCAGGAGATGAGCTAACTAATTTGAGAGACAAGGACCCTCGTACAAGTGATTGCATGCTTATCAATTTCCTTGAATTCACCCCCAAAGAACCACTAGCTCAGAAAATAAGGGCTATCTGGAGAGTTGGCCCAGTGGGATCACTGTGCACACAGAATCTTGCTGGTGGAGGAGTATCAATTGCTCAAATCTGCTCTAATGAAACAGAAAATTCCCTAGTAAAGGAAGGAGAAAAATCGAGGAGAACAAGTTTTGATTTTGTGCTGAATTCACAGTCAAAAGCCTCTCAGAATGGAGAAAGGCAACCACCGAGCCTGCAGGGAGATGGCTTGAAATTGCCAGAAAAGCAGAAACTATCAGAGAGGCTTGGCAGTGGCTGTGATGACGTGGGAAGCTCAGATGTTCTGCCCCTCGCCGGGAGCACAGACTGCAAACAGCGTTGTCTTAGTCCATTTTCTGTTGCTGTCACTGAATATGCAAGACTGGGTAATTTATAAACAAAAAATTTATTTCATACACTCACGGAAGCTGGGAAGTCCAAGGTCGAGGGGCCACATCTGGTGAGGGCCTTCTTACTGCACCGTAACATGGTAGAGGGCATCCCGTGCTGAGAGAGCAAGAGCATGCCAACAGGTCTCTCTTTCTCTCCTTATAAAGCCACCAATCCCATCATGGGGGCTTCACCCTGATGACTTTATCTAATCCTAATTACCTCCCAAAGGCCCCACTTACAAATTCCATCAACATATGAATTTGGAAATTAAGTTTCCAACACATGAAACCATAGCAAGTGTGCTAGAGATGCTCTTGGCTACAGCAGACACACAAGAAGGATGACCATCCATTCTGTCCACCCAATAGACCTTGGAGATGACCCACATGAAGGAGGCTCTCACGCTCTTGCTAAGTTGACTTCAGTGGCTGGCAATGTGTCATCCCAGTTCTTCTGTCAAGCCACAAGCTAATACGTATAGAGCACCTTGTGCATAGCAGGTATTCAATGAATGAAAGCCATTGTCATTTTCCCCAGGCTTTCAGCAACTAATGGTTAAAGTGAAATGCTTCAAGCTGAAGGTCATGTGAAGTTTATTGTCCATCTTTTCTTAGAAGAGTCCAGGCTGAAAATAACTGTCCCCAACTCAACAGTTGTTCTAGAGTTCAAAGAACATGATAGGCACACTTGTCACACTTGCCATCCACACATCCATATAGGTCTCTGAGCCCTCCGAGGCCCCTCTTGTACCTCCATTCAGTCTCTGGTGGCTACTCTTGTGGCCTTTAACAACCCAAGGAGGGCTAGATGGTATCCAAGCTCATCTGGGAGGGTGAACAATGCCTGTTTATGCCAGAGCGATGGGTGGAATACTGTCAACAAGAACCGAGCAGATGGCCCATCTGGCCAGGCAATCTGTCCTTTCAGAAATTACTGCAGAGGTGGGGTGGAGTGGAAAAATAAGGCAGGGATATGTGGATTCATAGCTCAACCTGGCCACTAGCCATTTGCCTCTGGGCATGTGATTACCCCTCTCTGAGCCTGTTTTCTTATCTGCAGGGTAGGGGTAATAGTTTTCACTGAGCTATTGTGAGAAGGAGCTGGGGTAATGCACATAAAAGTCCTAGCAGAGTGTTTGGGACACAGAAGCTGCTCCGCAGATACTAGTTCCATCAGTTTCTCTTCCCCATTCTCCTCCTCCCTAATGTACCCCATCCAAACTAGACCTTCTTTGCATAGATGCAGACTCTCCTTAGTCTCCAGCACTCTTTGACGGTGGAAGGTTCCTTCTTCATTGATGTTCCCAGCTGCCCCCCACACCTGCCCCATGCTCTCCTGTCTCCATGCCTTTGTTCTGTAGTGCTCTGCTGCACAAATGCACACACACAGGTGCACACACCACACACACACACACACACACACACACACGACTGTGAAACCTTCCACCTCTGTTCTGAAAGGCTCCTTTGGATCCTGTGGCCCTCAGCAAGCATCATAATTGCAAATCTTTTGAGCCCTTGGGTCATATCCCTTCTAGCCACCTGTCCCCACAGGTCCAAGTTTTTGAAAGACTTAAGGAAGAACTTATTTCCCCTCCAGCCAGATGAAATGCCTCACTCCTTTTAACCTGTATTAGTTTACTAGGACTGCCATAACAAAATATGGCTTAACAACAGATATTTATTTTTTCACAGTTCTGGAGGCTGGAGATCGGAGATCAAGGTATCCACAGGGTTGGTTTCCTCTGAGGCCTCTCTGCTTGGTTTGCAGATGTCCACCTTCTCACTGCGTCCTCGTGTGGTCTTTCCTCTGTGCACATGCACCACTAGTGTTTCTCCGTGTGTACAAATTTCCACTTCTCACAAGGACACCAGTCACATTGGATTAAGGCTCTCCTATATGACCTCACTGTAACTTAGTTACCTCTTTAAAAGCACTATATCCAAATACAGTAACACAAGGAGGTAGGACTTCAACAAATAAAGGGGGATGCAATTCAGACCATAATATAAGCTTTTATGCATTTTGATTCTTAGAACTCTTGTCTTCAAGTTAGCACCATCTGTGTTTATCTGATCTTCCTCTACCAAACTGTGCTCTCCTGGAGGGCAGAAACAAAATCCAATGTGTGCTCTATATCTCCTTTTGTCAGCACCAATGAATGCTCCACTTTTGGATGCACCACATCACCAATGTGATAGTATTTGGAGAAGGAGCCTGTAAGAGGTGATTGGGGTCAGATGAGGTGATGCAATTAAAGCCCTGGTCCCCAGGATTAGTATTCTTATAAGGAGACACCAGAGAGCTTACTCCCTCTTTCCCCACAGAACACATAAGAAAGTCCACGTGGGTACACAGTGAGAAGACAACTGTTCACAAGCCAGGAAGAGAGCCCTCCCCAAATTAGCTGGCACTCTTACCTTGGACTTTCCAGCCTCCAGAACTATGAGAACTAAATTTCTATTGTTTAAGCCACACAGTCAATGGTATGTATTTATGGCAGTCCAAGCTGACTAAGACAATGGCTGATGTTTTCTCCTCTTATTTTTCTAACAGCTTTATTGAGATGTGATTCACAAACCACACAATCCATCCATTTAAAGTATAAGGTGCCATGGTTAGTATATTCACAGAGTTGTGCAACCATCACCACAATCAGTTTTAAAACATTTTCACCACCCAAAAAGAAATCTCATAGCCATTAATAGTCATTAATAGCCACTTCCTATTTCCTCCCAGTTTCTATTCCAACCTTAGACAACCACTGTATATGCTCTCTGTCTCTGTAGATTTTCCTGTTCTGGACATATCATGTAAGTGGAATGTTACAATATGTGGTCTTCAGTGGAGGCTAGCTTCTTTCACTTAGCATCATGTTTTTAAGTCTCATCTATGCTGTGGCATGTATCAGTACTTCATTCCTTCTTATTGCCAGATGATATTCCCTTGCATGAATATACCATGTGTTATGCATCCATTCATCAGCTCATGGACTCTTGTCTTGTTTCTGCTTTTTTGGCTCTTATGAGAACTGCTGCCATGAACATTCATGTATAAGTTTTTGCATGGACATATGTTTTCATGTCTCTTGGACATATAAGCAGAAGTGAGTTTCACCTTCTATATTCCTGAGAAAATAGCACAGAAATAATAAGAAAAAGAAAAACCTACCAAATCTTTCCACCTCAAAATCAACCAACCTATCCACATCCATGCTTTTACAATGAAAGAATTATTCCTGGTTGTCTTCATCAATTCCCACTGAGACTGGGTAATCTATAAAAAATAGAAATTTATTCTCACAGTTCTGGGGGCTGGGAAGTCCAAGATCAAGGCACCAGTAGGTTCAGTGTCTGGTGAGGGCCCAGCGCCCGCTTCCAAGATGGTGCCTGGAATGCTGCCTCCTCTGGAGAAGGCAAATGTGGCATCCCCATGTGGCAGAAGAGAGGAAAGGACAAATTCATTCCCTCAAATCCTTCCATAAGGCCATAATCCCATCCATAATGGGATTATGGCCTTATGGAACCACGGTGGCCTAATCACCTTCTGAAAGGTCTCACCTCTTAGTGCTGTTGCACTGGGGAATAAGTTTCAACATGAGCTTTGGAGGGACATAAACACTGAAATCATATCACTGGTCCCATCTAGGGCTGTCCTACACAGCCCAAGCCTGAGTTCTGACACCTTTTTCCTACTCAAGGACTTTGTTTCTTCCAACATCCATTGTCTCTCCTGTGTCACCAATTTCTCCCCCTCTCCTGGACCAGTGCCATCAGCATGCAGCCATGCTGAAGAGTCTCCCAAGTGAAGAACAATTCTCTAGACCCCACATCCCTTTCTGGCCACACCTGTATTTCTCTGCTCCCATTTATAGCAAAATTACTCGAGGGATCTGCTCCCATTGTCTCTACTCCTTCACCTCCAATTTATTTCTAGGGCTGTTTGAGTTGGGCTTTTATTCCTACCACTCCAATACAATAGCCTCTTTTAGGGTCACTGATGCCTGCCATCTTGCCAAATCAGTGTCTGAATCTCAGCCCTCCTCTCACTCTGCATATCAACAGCAGCTGACAAACCTGATCGCTCCAGGACACCCCACTATCCTTGCCTTCTCCTATCCCGCAGGCCACTCTGTACAGTCTCCTTTGGTGATCCTCCCTCTCTTCCAGTCCTCTAAATGTATAAATGCCCCAGCACTCAGTCCTTTGTCATTTTTTCCCCCTATACTCTCATTCCTTATGTATTATTGTCCACTTTCACAGCTGCTTTATTTTTATTTTTTATTTTTTTAACCGATGGGGTCTTGCTATGTTGCCCAGTCTGGAGTGCAGTGTCTATTCATAGGCACGATCACACTACTGATCAGCATGGGAGCTCTGACCTGCTCTGTTTCTGATCTGGTCCAGTTAGCCCCTTTTGGGGCAACCTGGTGGTTCCCTGCTCCCAGGAGGTCACCATACTGATGCAGACACCCAATAAGGATAGTGCTCTACGGCCCAGAACTGGCCTCAAGCGATTCCCCCCATCCCAGCCATTTGCAAGCCAGGAAGAGAGCCTTCGCCCTCTGTATCTGGGACTGCAGACATGTGCCACCGCACCTGGACACTTTCACAGCTTTAAATATTAACTATGCCAGCAGTCAGTAAACTTTCCATAAAAGGACAGCATGGTAAATACTCTAGGTTTTCTGAGCCAGACGGTCTCTGTTGCAACCCCCGCTGTTGCCGTGCAAAAGCAGCTATAGACAGTACAGAAATAGATGAGTGTGGCTGTGTGCCAATAAAACTTCACTTACAAAAAACAGGCAGCAGATAGATTTGACCTGCAGGCTGTAGTTTGCTAAGCCTTGAAGAATAAACACAGAAAAAATTTGTTTTTTAGCCTATCCTCTCTTCTGAACTCCGGACTCATGTATTGATTGCCTGCTTTGGTCCCCACCTGGTTGTTTACGAAGTATCTCAGACTTAACACATCCAAAACAGAACTCATGTTTCCATCTGCTCCCCCAGCAAAAAAAAAAAAACAACAAAAAAAAACACACACACACACACATTTCTTCAACATATTTCTTGATCTCAGTAAATTACACCCCATTTATGCAGTTACAGAATGCATCCCTACCTCCTTCCTTTCCTGCATACTCTCATCCAATCCACTAGCAAGAATGTCAGCTCTGTGCTGAAGATAGCCCTGAACCTGAGCACATGTCATCTCTTCGAGCTTGTGGCTGCCTCCGTAGCCACATGGACTCCTATAAAACCCTCCTCCCTGGACCCCCTATCTCCAAGTAACAGCCAGCATAACCTTCAAAAACTGTTATTCAGATCATCTCAATTCCAAATCAAATCTAAATGCTTTATTGTAATGGAGGTCTAGTTTCATTTTTCCGCATATGAATATCAAGCTTTTCAAACACCATGTAATGAAGAGACTGTCTTTTCCCCAATGTATGTACTTCATGCCTTTGTTGAAAGTCAGTTGTATATTTCAAAATAGCTAGAAAAGAGGATTTTGAATGTTCCCAACACAAAGAAAGAGATGGTAAATGTTTGAGGTGATGTATATGTCAGTTACCCTGATTTGATCATCATACATTGCATACATGTATCTAAATGTCACATGTACCTATAAATATGTGCAATTATGACATGTAGTTAAAAAGATTCTATATTAGATCTAGCCTAAGCCTATTTCTCTAACCTCATCTCCTGAGACTCTTATCTTATTCCTTCTACTCTAGTCACATTGACCTTCTTCCTGTTCCTTGAGAACAGCAAGCTCATTCTCACCCCAGGGCCTTTGCACCTGCTCTCCACTCTGCCTGGAGTGCTCTCCAAAGGACTCGCATCATTACTTTGTCTCTGTTCAAAATGATTCTCTGCAGGGATGTCTTTCCTGGCCAACCTCTCCAAAATATCTCCATAGAACCATCTCTCTCTCTCCCTCTAAGTCCTTGTGGTTTTGTTTTATTTATATACTCCTAAGTGTTGTTTATCATTTTATCAGTTCATCTCTCTCCCTAGAATAGAAGCTCGCGAAAGCAAAGCCTTTATCGTGTTCCTCACCGTGTTCCCAGTGCCCAGAACCGTGGCTCCCACGTAATAGGTGTTCAGCAAAGTATGTGCTGAAAGGACGAGTGTGTGGCTGTGTGGTCCACATCACAGCCTGATGCCCAGTTTACTTTTGTTCCATTGAGAAGGCTATAGGATATGGAAAAACCAACCCTCCCCCAGGAAGAGCCAATAGTTCTAGGTCCCAGTTCTGGCTCTGTCATCAACCGTGTGACCGCAGACAAGACAAACCCCTGGCGTGAGCCTTAGTTTTCCCACTCGTACCATGAAGATATCAATTTAGATATTTTATCAAGTCCCTTCCAGCTTGGATGCCAATGAATGAAATTGAATTAAGGCACTCTAATGGAATTTCAGAATCAACAGGAGAGGCCCCCAGGAAGCAGTTCAGCGGCACCCTTCAAATGACCCGGCGTCTTCCTGGCAGACTTGGCGCTGGTAGAAGCAACTCTCCTTAATGAGAACACACCTCGGTGCGCAGGCCGAGCCAAGGGGCCAGTGAGCTAAGCACTAACAACGGAGAATAATAATGAGTCCGGCCCTTCTGGATGCAAAAAGCCACAAGCACCCAGCTTTGCTCACTGCTCTCTCCAGTGAGTCTTGGAGATCGTGAACTGATTCATGCTGCTGCCAAGAAAGCTTTTGTCCTATAAATGGGACTCAGAAATGCAGGTCAATCAGATGTGTGTCGCATCTTCAGAGGAAAAAAAAAATACAGTGCTTAGTTAGGGTTTAAAGTCTGCAACCGAAGGGAACGTGCCACTTAAATTTATTTGCTATGATACCACCACCAGACTGCTACTAAAGCAGGGAAGGAGCGTCCGTCAGTGCTGCAGGGATCACCTTCAAGAGAAGCCACGGAAAGACGCCCCGGTTCTCATCAAAAGCTGTGAGTCCCGAGCGTTCCCATGCTCCTGCTGGCTTCTCACGTCCCACTGCGTGTCAGGGCAATCTTTCAAAACGAGGGACTCAGGAAGGCTATCATTTACCTGTGCAAAGGGCCGTACGCTTGCAATGTGCGTTTTCACTCATTTTCTCATTGCTCTAACTTTCTTTTCTTTGTTTCCTTTTATTTCATCATATTATGGGGGTACGTGTCAGAGTTTCAAGCGTGTCCAATCCCCAGGTGGTGTGCACCACATCCATTATGTAAGTATACACCCTCTTCCCCCATCCCGCCTGTCCACCACCCGATAAAAGTTTTGTTTTGTTTTGTTTTTTGACATTTTGGTTACGTTGTATATCTTTGCCTCTCTCTAAGAAGGGTTAGAGGTATGCCCTCCCCCCACCCCCACAATGCTCGCCACATTCCTAAGATGTGGTCTCCCCTGCCCCGAATCCCTGGTGAATATTACCACCATTTGAGCACCATAGTTTTAATCAGTCAGTACCAATTTGATGGTGAGTAGATGTGGAGCCCATTTTCCAGATCTTGTGTCACCTCACTTTGGATAATGGGCTTAAGCTTAATCCAGGATAGCATAAACGGTGCTAGCTCACTGTCATTTCTTAGAATTGAGTAATACTCCATTGTGAGCATATACCACGTTTTAATTATCCACTCATGAATTGGTGGGCACTTGGGTTGTTTCCATGACCATGTAATAGTGAATTGTGCTGCAATAAACACTGCCAAGGAAACTATCAGTAGAGCAAATAGACAACCCACAGAGTGGGAGAAAATATTTGCTCTCTACACCTCTGATAAAGGTCTAATAACAAGAATCTATCTAGAACTTAAAAGAATTAACAAGAAAAAAAACAAACAATCCCATCAAGAAATGGGCAATGGAAATGAACAGAAACTTCTCCAAAGAAGATAGAATAATGGCCTGAAAACATATAAAAAAATGCTCAACATCTCTAATCATCAGAGAAATGCAAATCAAAACCACCGTGAGATACCACCTAACCCCAGTAAGAATGGCCTATATCAAGAAATCCCAAAACAACAAATGCTGGTGAGGATGTGGAGAGAGAGGAACACTCTTACACTGTTGGTGGGAATGCAACTTAGTGCAACCTTCGTGGAAAAGAATTTGGAGATACCTCAAACAGCTAGAAATAGAAATACCATTCGACCCAGCAATAGCACTGTTGGGCATCTACCCAAAGAGCATAAGACATTCTATTATAAAGACATCTGTACCCGAATGTTTATCATTGCTCTAACTTTCGATGTGGAGTACCACTGAACCCCGAGGAAACAACTGACCTTAGGTTTCAGTTCTGTGTCTTCTTTGTGGAGTGGTCTTGGGACAATCACTTTCCCACTCTGGGCCTCAGTTTCCCCATCGGCAATCTGAAAGTATTCACGAAGTCCCAGTTGGGCATTCCCAGATGTCCAGAGGTATTTGAAGGTTCAACCTGAGATCCAAGAGCTATTTCCATATTTCAAAACACCCCCTGGGAATTCTACATTTGCCCATGGCCAGATGACACCAGTTAATTAAAATGCCAAGCTTCTTTGCTTTGCGATGGAATGATACCAATTCAGGTGTTGGCTTAGAGTCTCTCATGCTGATCAGAACCCCTGATAGGCTGTAAGTGATGTCCCAGGAAATCCTGGGATGTTATTTTATTGCCTACTTCGCTACATGCTGGATTGATAAAATAGGGGAGGGGGAAATGAACCACTTTAAACCATTTTACACCTGCAGGCGTGTGGTCAAAACCTACCAAAGGAAAAGGTGTGTGAAGAAAAGTGGGCAGTGCCTTACCATGGGTGCCGAAAATGTCGCCCCTCCCCATCCCCAGATAATATCTGACATTCCCTTTCTAGTTCTAAATTCTATGATTCCAACATTTATATTCATTTGAGAATGCATTTTCATCCATTAGGGAAATTGGAGAGGATACAACTGTTTGCTTTCCTTTAAAAATAGCCCTTTCACAAAGTGGTCGCCCCCAGGCACAAGCACAAAGGGAAAACAATTCATTACAGGGTGCAGGATAGATGCAGCCATGACAAGGTCCTGAAACAAAATCAATATGGCACCAGTTTTAAAGAGATATCTCGCATCCTGCCCTGAAGTTCAGCAGTTGTTAGCTCTGCTGAGCAAGGACAAAAAAACCCAAAAAAAACAAAAAAAATACAAAACAGATTTCACCAGGAGACACCCTCTGGCTTTGAGGATCTGTGGATGAAAATAAGAGACATGTTGACAATAGAGCTCTAAACTCAGGGACTGAGTTATGTGACCTTTGGCAAGTCATTTACCTTCTTGGGACCTCAGTTTCCCCCTCTGTAGAGTATCAGGGAGTCGGGTTGTAGTGGGTGCTGTGTGCGCCCGCCTGCCCCCCTGCTGCCCCGGACCCCCATCCTGACTTACACTGGGTGTCGGCTGCCAACAGCTCACAGCTGTCCCCTCTCTGGGAACTGCCCCCAGCTGAAGGAAGCCACCTCATTTGGTAGGGTATGTCCCACCCCACGCCTCAGCCCGCAGCCAATCACAGACTGGCACGGGAGCATATCCATCCAGCCCTTGCCCCAGGGCAGGACCAGCTCTGCGGTGCCCAAGCTCCCGTGGGATCAGGAGGAAGCCGGACTTCAGTGACGGCCACGTCCTTGCTGCGCTCCCTGCTGCCCTGTCCCAACACATTGTGTGTCTCTGAGTGCCCGTCCCAGGCTCTGCTGCTGACCTAAGGCACTAACACTTACGGAATACTTGTAGCTGTATTCGCTGCCTCTTCCACTACTCCAGGTGAGGACTTTCTGGAGCAGGGCTGGGCCTCCCTGGAAGCATGCTGTCACGTTCCTTTCTCCATGGGGGGTTTTATCCCGTGGCCTTGCAAAATTGTCTCACCCTAAATGCTTCATTTTGCTCTAACCAGCTGGTTAAAGTCACTATGGCTGCCATGCCCTTGGGCTCCTCTGTATTAGCTTCCTGTGTTTATCTCATCAAAATTCCAGATCAGCCCTCCAGAGGGTACAGCTTGTTCCTGTCTCTCCAAAAACTGTTTCTCCCTTGGGTGGCTTCCATCTCATTCAGCCCTGGGGAAGTGGAGAGAGCTGAGCTCTGCCGGGGAGCGAGAGGGCATCTTAACCCCTGGCTCAGCCCCTCGTGGACTGGGCAAGCCTCAGTGTCATCGTGCTTATAAAACAAGGGATGGATATTGATCTATTGGATCAATATCTATTAAAATATAGGGATTGCACACACTCAGATCATCCGGGGAGCTTGTTTTAAATTTAGATTCCTGAATTCCATCCTGGATCCACTGTGTTAGAATTTCCAATACTGTACGTGGGGACGGGGCAGAGGCCCGTCTAACAAGCCCCTGCAGAACACTAATGTCTGAGACCACTGAAGACTTGTTCCAAGTTCCAAGACTTGTCCCTGCTCACATGTCCAATGGCTTTGCAATGGACATTTCTCAGACGGGTAGGGTGGATATTAGTGCAACATTCACGACAATAGTCTTCCTTCAAGATGTTCAACCAGAAACTTCCATTTTAAGGGATCAATAAGCTTTTTAAAGCACAGGGTCTATAGTCCCCCAGCCCTCACATGTCCACCCCCTGATGTCTCACGCACATTCCTACCTACAACACCGTCCCCAAGACTGTGGCACAAGATCTCTTCTGTGTTAAACGTATTTACTCTCATTGGAGGCTTTTGTGGTTGCAGAAAACCCATTCGGATACAATCATCTCGATTCTCCGTGATGCTAGGACCAGAGTCATGCAATATCTTGAGCGCCACCCTGAGGGATCTGCACTTCATTCTTTAGGCCACCTTTCCCCACACTGTGTTCCATAGCATCTCACTCCACCAAAGAGAGAGGACGAGGTTTCCCCGGCGAGCTTGAGAGCAGTGGCCCATTCTCTCCCTTTCTGGGTGAACCTTGCCTTGTGCTGCTTTTCTCTGCATTCCCAATACAGTTTGGACACGGAGCCTTTTTTCCAAGGAACATAATTCACATCTTGTAGGAACCAACGAGTCTCAGAACACCATTTGGGAAACCGCCCCTGGGCAGTGGCTGTGCAAGACACACTTGAAGGTTCTCAAGCCGGTGCACGCATGCTAGGATGAGTGTCCCAAGACAACCCAGCTAAAAGCCGTTGGCGACTGGGAGTCTTGTGCTTTGACCCTCACTGCCTGCAGGGTCCCCAGGCCTCTCCTGGGTGCTTATTCCGAAAGCCCTTCAGCTCAATTCTGCTCACCGCTTGGTGCAGCAGGAAGAGCACCACGCCTGCCCTGCAGAGATGTTGGGAACCGTGACTCCAGGACTGCAGACTCTGCCCTGACGCCAGCATCCAGGGGCTGCCCCTCTGTGCCCACAGCCTCCTGTCTCCCCTCACATCTTCTCTCCCGGCCCGTCATCTGCCTGCAGAGCTCACCAAGGCAGTGTGCCGGGCTCATGATCGAGCCTGATGTCCTATGTCCCCATCGGCTGACCCCCTGCTGCTCCCGGACCAGCTCCTCAGTGTTCAGGACTCCAGTCTGCCACGCACCTTCATTTACCTTCTCTTCATCAGCCCTCCCATTCCTGCCCCATTTTATAAATTAGAGGGACAATAACTTCTGTCAAGGTCACACTGCCAGTGAGTAGTGGGACCAGGACCTAAACCCTACTTTCTTTCCAGCTCCTGTGCTCCTTTACGACAATTCCAAGATACGATCAATTTAGTCAATCCACCTGCCCGACTCTATTGGGTGCTCTCCCCACGCCTGGCAGTCTCATTGCAAAGACCCACACGGTCTCTATGCCTCCCTTTACAACCTAAAAAGCACCACAGGTGCGCGGGGAGACCCCACTGCTTTCACGAGTCTGCCTTGGAGACGTTTTTGGGCTGAGTGACTTTCCCAAGCAAGAGTCCACCCAGCGACTCCTGCCCAGTGATTTTCAGCAAATGCTAGGAGCCACAAAACATTCAAAAATTGCTCCTCCAAAGAGACTAATAACTCACTGGGATGGGCATGGGAGCTGCCACACCCCACACAGACTCTCGTGCAGCTGCAGCTGGGCTGGGCAGGGCTGGGTCCCTGGTGGGGTCTGGCCTCAGTGGGTGGGCGCTGCTCTTGGTCAGGCAGCAGAGGCCCTTGGTGCTCCAGCTTGCACAGCACGCCCAGGAGAGAGGAGGGGGCGGGCGCCAAAACTCCTCATGCGAGTGAGGATGCCCGCTGCTCAAGGTGTGCGCCATAGGACTCCACCAAGAGGGCAAGGCCACTGGGCCAAGAGTGCCAGTGGGATCTATCAGAGGAGAGAGCAGCAGGGAGGGCGCAGGGGAGCTCTGACAGTCACGGCAGGGGAGGTGGAGAGTAGGGGTAGGACCAGGACAGGCTGGGGGCAGCTGTGGGCCTGGCGCAGGGTGTGGGCGAGCTGGAGAGCAGGAGAGGGCCGGAGTGGAGCGTGGACGGCCAGGCAGCAACAGCAGCCTGTCCCAGCTGCTCGCCACTGTCCTCATGTCAAATCCATGCTAGCTCGGCAGTCACTTCTGCCTTTATCAGCGGCTGCGTAGCGGAGGGGACACACAGAAAAGCAGTTCTCAGTAGCGAGTCTGATCCACATATTCTGGGGTCCCCTAGCGAGTGCAGGAGGGTGGTCTGGGCCAAAGGGGAAGCGTTGCCATGGTGATCACAGCCAAGTCACGGTGCAGCTGGAATCCCTGCTTGGGTCTCTTGGCTCTGATTCTGTGTTCTTTTCCGAGTGCGGTGCTGTCTGCCGCTCCGAGGGTCCTGGAGGCAGGCAGGCTCTCCCAGGCCCGGCGGGTTCTTCCTCAGTTGTGCACAGTAGCGGGGTCTCTAGGAATTGCATGGAGTCCCCATGGTTTCTGCATTCCTGTTCTAAGGGATGGTCCTACCTCTGCCATGCCCTCCAACCACCATCACTTTCATATCTCCCCTCTCACCTGTGACCGGGACTCCTAACCATGCCACCTGCCCCCAGCCGCTTTCCGAAGGCTCTGCTCAGTCCTCTGCAGCCGCTGGGAATGCCCATGTGTGTGGCCAATGGAGGCTGATAAGGCTTTTCCTTTTGGAAGCCAGATCAATCGGACAAGCCTCCTGGCTACTGAGCTCTTTCAGCTGGATCACCATCAGACAAGCGTTGAAAGCCAACACCACGTGGCTGACATAAATAAAGAGACACCAGGGCTAGCTCCAACCCAACGTCTCAACAGGCACTAACTGAGCATCTATTATGTGCCAGACACTGCACTGGAGACAAAGGGATGAGGCGCTCACAGACACGGAAAACCGCTAAGTGCGACTTGATAAAGTCAGCGATGGAAGTAAGTTCAAAGCGCTTTCAGAATCCAGAGGAATTTTCCTTGGGACTCAGAGGCTGCTGCCGCGGCCTGGTCAAGAATCGCGGGGGCCATGTGCGGTCACTGGTGCTGTAAATGGAGAGAAACAGACAATTTGAGTCATTCAAAGGCTAGACTGGCTAGGCCCTGAGGATTTGTGGAGCGTTGATGAAATGGTGCTAGGGGAACGGGGTGGGTGACAGTCAGGGGCATTCACTGGGTTAGGAGCCCCAAGAAGGAGGAAGATTTGAGGCAACAAGAGGGTTTGTGTCACTTGCTTGATGACAGCCACCATCTGATCAGTGGGTTTGACTCATTTCATTAGAATAAAGTCCATGTCACTATGGGAAGTGACCCCAACATTCCCTTCTCAGCCTGTCAAAACCCTACCCTTTCCTAGTCTGGCTCAAATCTCACCTCCTCCGTGAAGCCTTCCTTAAACACAGCAGGACCCGTCATCCCCCGTTTGGGGTCATCTCAGTGCCCTGCTTGTTCATCGGTGACTGCACCGGGGCCTCGCCTGCCTGGGGGTAGAGCAAGCCCCACAGGCGTGTCACCCTCTCCAGGGCCCCAGCCCTGCGTTTCCCACCCTTGTGCTTCTCCCAGTGCCCCATGCCACGCCCCAAGCATGACAGGATGAGCAAACGGGTGCCACATTAAACCCAATAGCAAGGCTTCTGCTTAACGAGGGTGAGGAGCAGGGCAGTGTCTGGAGCCCTCACCTGAAGCTTTAGGAGGAAACCAACCTGCAAGATGCAACGGCCAGACAGCAGTTCCTCTCTCTGCACAAATTAACCCAAGCCCGGAGGAAGGAGCCTGGCAGCATGTCCCCTCTCTGGTCATCTGCCTTCAAGAGCTTTGCTCTATGAAGGGGGCTGGCCCCTAAGTGGAGGTGACAGGTGGCTGGCTCTGGCCACCCATGTACACAGTTGTCATCCTATTTCTGTGGCAGGTGGAATTTGCAGTCTGAATCCAGGCATCTGGGACTGCCCTGGGCCAATCTGGAGCCGTGGGGCTTGTCTCCCTGCATTCTCCACTCGGCTTCCGCCCACACTGAGGGCCTGACCCCCGCACCTGTCTCTGCACACCTATCTGCCACCATCGGCATCCTGTTCCCAGCTTGGCCACCCAGGGGTTTGTCCTCAGACCCTCGCTTTGAACTCTGCCCCTCCCTGTGTTTGCAGACGTGCTGCTCAGCGAGGAGTCTCAGAGGATCCTTCTGGAAGCCACACCCTGAGCCAGCGCCTGTGAGAGGAGGGACTGCAGTGTCCTTTGTGGTGTCGGAAACAGAGTAGCTGCTCAGTGGAGGCTTGTTGAATGAATGTCGGGTACAAGAATAACACAGCACCTGTCCTGAAGCAGCCCAGGATTTGGCAGAAGAGACACTAGGCAGGGAGGCTTGCTTGGGACCTGGCGATCTGACGACCGCACGATCTAAGTACAAATTCTGCTGTGCGCGACTTGGATGACTTTGGCCCCGTTTGCTCATCTGTGAAGCCCAGATAATAATGACACCTGCCTCACAGGGCTGTCGAAGGGATTAAATGACATATGAAGAGTGTATAGCACAGTGCCTGGCCCATAGCAGTGCTTAGATGACTCATCAAGAGGTGAATAAGGGAACGAATTAGTGAGTGAATGAATGAACAAATGAATGAAGTACAGAGGTGCTATGAAAACAGGGAGCACTTGGGGAACTGAGTGGAGGGGGTGCTGGAAGATGGGGTTCCACTGAGTGGAGCTGGGGAGACAGCACCCCCCGCACAGCCTGGCCGTGGCAGAAAAGCTGGAACACGGAGGGCAGCTCTGGGAACAGGTGATTTGCTCTGGCTGGGCCAAGAAGGGCAGGCGGGGAGCCATGGGAGATGGTCCCCAGGGAAACTGAGCCCAGAGTCAGGGGGCCCTGAACGCCGGGCTAGAGCTCAGCAAAGAACTCTGCCATGGGGGAGGGAAGGAATGCCCAGGGCAGGAAGCAGGTGCCACCAGAGGGCCACAGAGGGAGCCCAACATCAGCCCTGTGTCTGCTGCCCCAGGCCTGGTTCACACGAGCTGCTCTGTGAGGGTGAGCCAGGGCCGGGGGAGCCCCTTGAAGCCCCAGCTGCCGGCACGCCAGTCGGCGCTGCTGACTTTGCTGGCTGGGAGACTTCAGTCCGTCTCAGCCGACTCTCCCGTCCCACTGCAGGAAAGGGACTTGCCTGAACAAAAGAGCCTTGGACCTCTGTCCCCTGGCACCTGAATATTTCCCTTTAACCCAAACTCAGCATCAGCAAGTTAAATCCATCTGAGGCAAAAGAAAAAAAGTAAATCCCACCAGCCATTCCAACACCCGTTAGAAAGAACTGGTATTTTACCCTTGAACAGCAGAGGCTAGGCGAGGCGAGGCTGCCTGTCCAAAGTGCCGATGGAGTCTGTCTTTCAAAGCAGCATGGCAGGAGACATGTATTCATGCGTCCATTCACTCATTCACTCAACAAGTGTCTGTCGAGCGCTGGTGCGTTGCTGCGTGCCAGGAGCTGCCTGGCTTTGGAAAGGCCACAGGTTTGGTGTCTGACTGCAGGCCAATGCTGGTCATGCCTTTCCCATGCGTGCGCTTGGGCGAGTCCCATGGTCTTTCTGAGCCTTGGCTTCGTCATCCGTAAAGTAAGGCTGTAGTACCAAGCTCCTGGCATTGCATTCCTTATGGGTCATGCAATGACCCACACACATGCAGGGCCATGTGTGTGACAAGCCCCTGCCCAGTCCATGGGCAGAGGTCCTAACGCGGGTCCCAGCCCTGTACATTTTGTTGCCACCCTCCTGAGCTCCAAGGGAGACCCTCCATTCTGGGGGACTTAATTGCTTCCTTCTGACAAATACCATGGGCCATAAAAGCTGACAACTGCAACAGGTGCGTCTGACATTTCGAGGTGTCACATCTCCTTGCGGAAGCATCGCCTGCCATTCGGCTCGCTGGGGATCCGCGGGGCCCAGCCCACGCTGCTGGCAGAGAGGAATGAGCTCTGACAGCAGCAGGGACGCGGTGACTGATAAGGCGCTGTCACTCCCCATCCGCCGCCGTGCTCAAGTATCAGAGCACTTGGTTGAAAATGCCAAGCAATTTCCTCCTCCAGAATTCATCAAAGGCGGTGGGGGTCTGGGGAATAAATAGAAGAGATGCTGAAAACAATTGCCAGTATGTTCATGAACTCATGTGGTGGGGGCCCCCCGTGCTTCACGCTTTCGCCTTTCCTTCCACCCCATTATGTATTGGGGTGCCCTGGGTCCCAGGCCTCAGGTGAGTTGGGTTAGGCACTCAACCCACCGGGGCCACAGTTTCTTCCCCTGGGAATAAGAAAGTCGATTTGAGTTTATTGTGAGGGTTGCATTATGTGGGGCGTTCTAAGGTTTTGTATTGGGAGAATCCTTGCAGCCAGGGATTCTTAACCCTGCCTGCCTGTTAGACACAACTGGGGAGTTAGTAAAAACTACCTCTGTTTGGGACCCACCTCTGGATAATTTTATTTAATTGGTCTGGGCTGGGGCCTGGGCCTTGTTTGGTTTGTTAAAGCTTCCTTTCTGCGGACAGGGTTGAGAACCCTGACATAAAAAATCTGCCTACTCATTGAAGGTTTAAAACATGGGACACGTGGTCATATGTACGCCTTGAAAGATGACTCTGGGGACAGTGCAGATAACAGGTTGTGGGGCAGGTGTAAGACCGGATAACAGGAACACTGCTTAGAGCCTCTTCACTCACCATGTGGTCCATGGAGCGGCAGTACTCCTTGTTAGAAAGGCAGGATGGCAGGACACATCCTGAGCAACTGCCAATGGAGAGTCTGCATTTTAATAAGATCCCAGGTGATGCATACAGTCGTCCCTTGGTATCTGTAGGGGACTGGTTCCAGCACCCCTGATAGATACCAACATCCATAGATGTTAAATCCCTGATATAAAATGCTATAGTATTTACATGTAACCTACACACATCCTCCTGTATAATTCAGATCATCTCTAGATTACTTATAATACCCAATATGATGTAAATGCTATGTAAATGGTTATTATACTGTATTGTTTTATTTATATTATTTTATTGTCATGTCAGTTTTTAAATTTTTTTTTTAAATGTACAATCTGCCAATGGTTGAATTCACCGATGCAGACACCACAGGTCCAGAGGGCTGGCTCTGCATGCACGAGAGCTTGGAAGGCCTGGGGTTGAAGGCTGTGCACTGCGAGGGCCCAGGATGGAGGTGATGATGACCCCACGCAAAGCAGGAGAGTGGGGATTCAGAGTAAGAGGAGACAAATACGGGAGGAACCGAGATGACGTAGGTGTGGGGTCAGGTGCGGAGGCCGAGAGAGAGGAGTTGAGAACAAGCACGCATTTCTTATTTGGCCTTAGGGGGAGGACAGTGTCTCTGTCTGCAGGTTTGTGGGGAAAGGCTGATGAGTTATGTTCTTTAATTCAACTATTTTGCATAGCCCCTCACACCTATAATTATCTTGCAACGTTTGTGCATTACTTCATAAGTAGAATCTATGTAAACATCTTCACTCTGGTGTAGTTAGGAAAGGGATTTTTTGGTTACAAGTGTTCACAGTTGGAAATAAGCTTAGGGGATTTAAGTAGTTGATCCTGGTCATACACCTAGAAATTGGCAGAATGAAGCCTGAATGTAGATCTTCTGACTTCAAGTCCTGTGCTCTTTTCCAAGTCTGTGTGCTATTCCTTTTGTTTTGTCATTTTGTGTCCCTGTGATCTCTGTTGTTGCAATTGTCCTTGTACTGCTTGAGTGTCCAATTAAGTCAACATAATTGAACCCTCCTGGAATGCCCTGATAGAGTCTCTTTTATTAGTCACTGGTTCTTTCAAAGATAACTGCATATAATAGGCACATACTCAACACAGAACACTTCTGGTCACCAAAATGTGTGAGGCTTTTCCCACACTGACCATTTCTCCAACACCAGCTGGGTGTCCTGGGATTTGCTTCAATTCTAACACTCTCCACCTGAAGTTAGAGTCAAATCCCTCAGGTTAAGAGCAGGGTGCCACAGAACTGCCCCAACTTGAAATCTTAAGTCCAGACCTCCGGCAGTTCTGACCCATTGACCCATGACCCCCTCCTCCTGTTCAATCATTTGCTGGAGTTGCTCACAGATCTCAGGAAAGCACTTATGTTTACCTGTCCATTATAACAGGATGGGACTCAGGAACAGACAGATGGAACAGACTCATAGCACATGGCATAGAGGAAGGGACACAGAGCTCCTGTGCTCTCTCTGGGTGTACCACCCTCTATGTGTTAGCAAGCCGGAAGCTCCCCAAATGCTATAGCTCAGGGACCTTTATGGAGGCTTCACCACAGAGGCATGATTTGTAATTCACCCATTCTCTGGTGAATTTGTAATTCACCCAATCCCATGAATTGTAATTCACCCAACCTAGCCCCTCTGCCCTGTCCTGAGAAGTACTGTGGGGATAGTTCTAAGCTTCTAATAATGGCTTGGTCTTTCTGGTGACTAGCGCTCATCCAGAAACCCACCAAGAGTTGCCTCTTGAACAGAAGATGCTCTTATCATGTAGGAAGTTCCAAGAGATTTGGAGCTCTGTATCAGGAACCAGGGTCAAAGACCAAATAATTAGAACAAAATGTTCTCCTGGCACCCTGACTGCTCAGGAAATTACAAAGGTTTGGGGAGCCCTGTGCCAGGAATCAGGGATGAAGACTCCTGGTAAGCTGGAAAAACATTGCTGTCCAGGAGCCCTTTCATTCATTGGTTATGATGAGATCAATACTTTTTTTAAATGTTGTTAATAATAATAAAATGATATTAAAATCATGTGTTCTGCAAGCCCGATGAATGAAGGTGGGCAGTATGATCCTGGAGAAGGGACTCCTGGTCCCTGCCTCTGCCTCTCCTGCCTGCCACTGTGTGACTTGGCAGGTGTCACGCGTCACACACAGAAATAGGAAGACCATTTCTCCTCTCCGGCTTTCTGTTTTCTCCCTTGTGAAATGAGCCTGTCCCAGCTCTAAATCACTAGTCTTCTAATAGAAGTTTGTAAATGGCTTTCTCCTTTCTTAGGCATATTTGTAAAGAACATAGTATAAAGAACAAGGTATGAGAGAGCAGATATGTACATAAAATAAATGAGTATGAGGTGAGCAAAAATACAACAGTGGGCACTCTGGGAGGGGCGTATCCATTGCAGAGACTGAAGGAAGCTATGAAGAAAGCACTAGGCTCCAGCAGGCAAAGGTGAGGCTGGCCAGGGAAGAGGGCAACTCCACTTGCCCATTCATTGACTGGGACTGAATACTCACCCTGTTCTGGGGCCAAGGATATAAATAAGATGTCACCTTTGGCCTTCAAGGAGTTCCAAGACTGTTATAGGAGACAGATCTGTGAATAGATGAGGCTATTGTAGAAACGTGGCCAGGTCTGGGAGTGGGGAGGGGAGGAGATGAAAGAGAAGCCCAATTATTTGGGGTGGGAGGCATGGAGAAAATACACAACAGGAAAGGTTGGATTTGCACTGACATTTGGGGAGTAGTGGAGGTTGCCCCCTGTAGGAGGGAGCTCAGTCCAGGCAGAGGGAAGAGCACAGTTGAGTGCACAGAGCCGCGAAGGGGCAGGACAGACAGTGCAGAGTGCATGCTGGGAACTGAGGGGAGAGGCACACAGGAGAAAAGTCTCGGATGCCATGGGAGGGGTTTGGACCTCGTCAAGAGCATGAGATTGCTAGATCTGTGCCTTTGAAAGAGCACTCTAGCAAAAAGATAGAGGGGGACAATTACATTGGGGCTAGAAAAACATAAGGGAACCTGGCTGAAAAGCTGAAGGAAAAGTCCACGTGGGAAACAAAGTCAGTCGAGCCAGTGTTCCTGGCACAAACGGGCAAGAATGGTCGCGATCAACCTTTCAGGACCACGGACAGTTCCTTTCATACTCCGATTCCCTTTTGCCAGAATGTTTTATAAATATCCCACACAATTATTTTTAAAATAGCTACCATTTACTGGGTGCCAGGAGCCTTGCACACACTATGTCTCTTAATCCCAAGTAACAACTTTGAAAGGCAACGGTTACTGGTCCCATCTTGCTGGTGAAAATCTCCCTGAGGAATCCTGTAGCCAGAGTCATGCAGCTGGTGAACAACACAGTCAGAACTTCATCATGCTACTGACCATCGCATCAAGCATCCTATTAAGACACTCCCAAATATCCTTTAATTCTGAAGCATTAATTAATTCATTTTTTCCATTTTTGTCCATTAAAGCATATGGTCCCAGCCAGGAATTCTACTTAGCCATCCCAAACTGCCCCACTGTACTGCTTGTACTTCTAGCCCAAACCAAAGAGCTTTGGCATTCTTGTTAGCTGTGCTATTTTGTTGTGAGTTAGCTGCAAAGATATCTATGTCTTTTTTTTTTTTTTTGAAATATTGCAATGGTTTTGAACATCCTTCAATCCCCCTTTAAGGACCCCTAGGGATCTGTGGTCCTTAAGTTGGGAACCAGGAGATTGGAAGGTGAAGAAGAAGGTACACTATGGGAACTCTGGCACTCTAGTTAAGGTTTACAAATTGGTCTTCTCCAGCAAGCTGAGAAAATACTCAGCCCTATCACCTCCTGTCTCCATCTCGGGTACATTTCCTCTCATTTCCACAAAGTCAGGCCTGTGATGATTGTCGGTTCCAATAGGGGCTTGTCACTGTGTGTGGAGGAGAAATGAGGTGGATGTCAAATAAATACCTGATAGAGTTTCTGCCTCACAAACTGGGGAGTGTTCAGAGAACTTTTGACACAAATGAGAGTCCTATTGCATTATCTTCGGGGATGCCATTTGTTTGTTTCTTCGATCAGAGTTCAGGGCCTCATTGCCTCCCGCTGGGATTTTGCAGCTGTCTCTAGTTTCTCCCCCCTTTGATGTGTCCTGCATACAGCCTCAGATTTACCTTCAGTAGAGCAACTCTAATAAGCTACTGCCCTGCTTCAAGACTCTCAATGGCTCCCTATTGCCTCCCAACATAGTTCACAGTCCTTAGCTGGGTATTGAGGCCCCTGCACAATTTAGGCAGGGCCTGTCGTTCTAAACTCATGTCCTGCCACAGCTCTCCACAAGCATTATGGTGCAGCCACGTGGGTGTGATTGCTATTCCAGAAACACTGCTCGGATGTGCAGACGTTGCCTTATCAGTTTCTCGCCACATGGGTCTCCCCGTTAAGGCAGAGTGTTTCGCCAAGATCACAACGAACAGAGTCGGCCAGCGAGACGGAAGTCAGAACTGGCAATTCTATCACGGGAGTGACATCCCCTCAATGTTGTGCTACTTCACTTATTAGAGGCAGGTCACTCGAGAGGAGGCCTTGAATTCCAGAAGGTGGGGATCGTTGGGAGACCTCTGAAGATCTGCCTAATATAATACTTGCAGAAGACTCACCATCCTTTTACAAGTTGAATCAAATCCTACTTCTCAAAGATCATCCTTTATGTCTCAGTCAGACCGATTCTCTCTCCCTGCATAATATCCTCCTCCCACATTGTTTCAACACCCTTCTAGAGAGCACCTGTCTTAATGCCTGTGTCAGAGACCCTGAGAGATGTCTGTCTTCACCACCATTTGGGGGGCCCTGGAGGGCAGGAAACCTGTCTGTTTCTGTCTCTGCACTTCACGTGACCTAACGGAACAGAGTAGATGCTCAGTAAATGTTTGTTCCAGTGAATCAGCCAACTGTTCCACTCTTTTAGAAACAGCTTTTAACTTTAAGTCTCAAACACAGAAAGTAATTCACTGAGAGGGTAATACTCCTGGGTGGTACAGGAACATATGCTTTACTTAGATTTTTTTAAAAATCCAGCCTTGGGCAGGTTAAGAAATAGGAATTTACCATGAACTGGACGAAAGAGAAGCAAGTGTCTCAGAAAACATTCATGTAGACCATCTATAAAAATCCACAAGTTAATGATAATAGCAATAATAAATAGCATTTGCCGTACCAAGAACCTGGTACTTTACCTGTCTTGGATCATGAATCCTCACGATAGTCCTACCATGCTGGAAAGTTTATTATCCCCATTCTACAAATAAGAAAGGTCAGACGTAAAGAGGTAGCAAACCTGCCCGGGATTCTAGGGTCTGATGACAAAGGCTGGGGTCTTCACTGCTCCCTTGGCTGCCTGCTATACAGCAAGAATTTCCTTTCTCTGATTACTATTTAAAAGGCTGCGATTTTACTGCAGCAAACTGAAGCCTGCCTTCATGAGCAGCACCTCAGCCTGCACCTCAGGAGAGCCCGATTGTCACCTCGGTTATGCCCCAAACTTGCAGTGGAATCTCAGAAGAGTCAATTTCCTTCTCACAGTCTCAATTTCTCCTCATGGAAACAGATGCGAATTATGTATGTGCAACACAATTCTAAAAGTATGTAAGATTTAATTATAAACTGTCATTGATAATTTATATTGTATTGCTAAAATACATATTAAAATCAGATCATTGCTAATTTTGTTAAAAAAAATACCTCCTGTTTTTTTTTTTTTTCTTACAAAGGGAGAACCATTTAAAGTTGCATTTTAAAAATATCATCATGGAATAAAGCAGATAGGCTTCAGTGATGTCATTGGGGACACTTTTTTAATGAGGTCTTTTGTAGAAGATCTTGTCAATAAGTCATAACACACTGTTCCCTCTTGCGGACCCAGAGGTTCCATTATGGACCATTTAGAAAGATGAAAGAACACTCTCTCTGGGGGGACTGGGTTCTCAGAGCATCTAGAATATCACATTAAGCATCTGAAATGCTCATTTTCAGTTCCTAACAGTGGATTAATGAATCTACAAAGAACACACTTATTAACACCGACATATGCTGAGGGATGATGGACCTAATCCGCATGCTCATCTGTCTCTTTCTGCCTGGGAATAAGGAGAAAGGAAAGTGGGAACGGGGCTGCCTTCCCAGCCAACACTGTCACCCTGCTTGTCATGCGTGTCGGCAGGAGGCAGCGTGACCGATGGAACACCGGTCTTGGGGTCAAGTACGTGGGGTCCAAGCCCTGACTAGGCCACTCGCCTCGTCTCAGATGACCATCTATGGGCCTCAGTTTCTTTGTTGTAGGCTAGATCAGTGACTTCCAGAACATGCACTCCAGAGCTCAAGGCTTTTCTTCCTCAGTCCCCATGGGAATGCTGTTGAGTGATAATTGGATGAAAGGGTTTCTCAGCATTAACTATTTTTGTTAGAAAACCACCGGGCTGATTGAGTGTCTTTTCCAGTCACTTAGGTTTGGGAGGTGATAGAAAAATATCTATTGATGTTTTTGTATTTTTTAATTTTTAAAAAATTTGTTTATTTATTTTTTTATTTCAGGGTATTATGAGGGTACAAACATTTTGGCTACATTTTATGTCTTTGCCTCTCCCTAGGGAGAGTTAGAGGCATGCCCTTCCCAAAATTTGTAATCCAAGTCTTTAAAATTCCAAAATACGTGGTTTTATACCTTGACGGCTAAAACAATGTATGAATAAGTACCGTATTGTCAGATTGAGCCTTCTTGGGGTCTTATAGGGTCAGCATCAGAATTCTTTGGTAGAGGTAATAGTGTCAGATACCAGAGCTGGAAGAAACCAGAGGAGATTCATTTAAGAAGGAAACCGAGGCTTAGAGGTTAATGCAACGAAGAGGAGAGTGGACATTGGGGTTTCTGTCTCCCTGTCCGGGCTGCCTCTACCATCCCAAGTTCCTTTTCCTGCTGTTCTCCATCCCATAACATCACTGCTTTGTCCTGTGATCACTGTGGGTATCATGTCATCCTTCCTGTCAGATCCCGGAGGGACGGGACTGTTCTGCCAACACCACCTGTCATGGGTTTTGTCCCACCAGCTTCTGGCGGAGCTGCAGATATTCATCATCATCAAAAAAGAAAAAGACCTTATGAAGATAAATCACAGTTGCCTTTTCTTTCGTGAGGAACTCCGTAAGCTGGAATCCATCTCCACAAATTATGGAACACACACACTGAGGTGTCATCCGCTGCGGAAAACAATGATTCACCCAAGTTTTCCTGCCTGGAGATTTAAATCGGGCTGTCCGTCTCCTCGCTGTCAATCAGCTTCCCCTCTTCTGAGCCTCACGTCCCCAAGGAGGACACAGAAAGGGCAGATCCCAGCATGCCCAGTCCCTCCACCCAGGCTCCCCAGTCAGGTAAACGTGCCCCTTTCCTTGGGGATGCTGAGTAAAGGGAGGGCGAGGGCCGTGGGGAGGTCAAGGGTGTTACCCTAGTGGACATCCCTCCACACGGAAACACAGGAGTGGGGAAAAATGTTCCCCCCAGGAGCTAGTAACAATAATAATAATAATAAACATACATATATTGAACACTTAATGTGCCAAACTCTGAAAGCATATCACCTTGTCTCCTCAGGACAACCTCATGATGTCAGTGGTAGAGAAACTGAGGCACAGAAAATGCCACTGCCACAAAGCCACACACCTGGTGAATGGCAGGTGATCTGAATGCAAACTCTCCTTCCTGACCACTCGCTCTAGACCAGCTTGTTCTTGACGGCTGCAGGACCTGACACTTGCTCCTGACCTCTCCAAGCCGTGGGTCCCTCTGCTGTGAAAAGAGAGTCATAGTCATTCCTAGAGCTCGGGTTGGGTGAAGATCATGCCCAAGAACAACACGCTTCTGTTTGGCAGCTGGTTGGGTTGGAGAGACTCGATAACACAGTGGAAGGAGCACGGCTTCAGAGTCAACCAGGAGATTAAAATTCTTCACACATACAAAGGACAGTGATATCTACACCGTGTGGACAGACCCACACCTACAGCACCGCTGTACATCAACGGCATAGGATTATTAGGCGTCCAAGCTGCAGAGTGCCTAACAGCTATCATTTCTTGTTGCTGCTGTCACAATTGCTTTGGGGTCCCTGCCCTCCGCCCCCCCCACTAGATTCTGAACTGCTTCTTTTCATCTCCCCAGAACTATCACGATGTCTAGCATACAACAGCCACTCAGTGAATACTAGGTGAGGTGGATAGACTTTATTTCCTTCCTCCCCAACCCACCTGCCCACACAGCTCAGGTGAGGCGTCCAGGGCACCTGCTCTCAGAGCCTCTGGACTTCCACTTAGCAGAGCCCGTAACAGATTGGTGAATTGTTTGCTTTCTCTACCAAATTGTCCACGCCATTAGTAGAGGACTGTGGCTCTCTGCTTCACCCTTTACCCCTACCCTTGGCAGAGTGCCTGGAATCACTCAGTGGATGTCTACAAGACGGATAAATGAGAACATAGATGAGCAGGTGAGTGGAGGACTGAACAGAGAACTGCTGTCCCCCAGACCACAGGAGGGAGCAAACCTTGGCCCTATGCAATTCCAGTCATGACCAACAGAGGGTGCTCCCCTCTGAGGTTCTAAAAGATAATGAGATTTCCGTCTTGTAAAGCTTTGCAAATGGCTTATGCTATCAGGCATGTGGCTCCAGGTAATGACTTTTTAACGGTTTCAGTCGAAGGTGCCCACCCTCCACAGCTGAGTTTCCAGCGTGCCTGAGACAGTAAGACAGCCCTGATAGGACTAAAAGGCCATCCCTGCATTTTGAAGATGTAGGTGCAACCCCAGTAGGGACTTCGACGGCATCACTTCATTGGCAGAGACCTATGATATATATCTGCAGCGTGGGTAGATCTACTCACAGCACAGACCTGCATCTACGGCATAGGATTGTCATGGGTTAAAGGTCATCATGTTTTTCAATCAGACATTAAATATGGAGGGACTCACATTTCCCTGGAAATCCTGGCTCTGTGCTCACTTACATAAAGCCTTGGCTAAGAGGCTTTACTCATTCATTCATTCACTCATTCACGCCCATCACTGAATAAACGTTTCTGAGTGTGAAGTATGCCCAAAGCACAGGGCATATTAGAGTTGAAAAATCAAGTCCTTGCCCTTAGAGCTCAGAGTTTAGAGGGGAAGATAGGCAGGAACAGACATTTCAGATGCCAGTGCCGTCACACAGACTGTGTAGGATGACACGGGAGCACGGAGAAAGGACACTTAATTCATCCCAGGGGATGGGGTCCCTCGGGAGACACTTCAGGAAGAGGTGGCCTTCAGGCTTCATGTGAGAGGGTGAGTGTCCTGCTTGGAGAAGCACCCTGAGCATGGTTACAGTGACAGGCGTCATGCAGAGCCACACGACAAAGGGCCTGTGTCCCCAGAGAGCAGGCCCCACTTCATCCCGATGGCAGGAAGCAGCTTTTGGAGGATTTTAAGCAGGGGTGTGACAAGGTCAGATTTGTATTTTGAAAGGCCACTCTGTTGGTCGTGAAGAAAGGCAGGGGAGAGGGAGCCAGGCTGGAGTCAGGAGACCCCTCTGAGCTCAGTTTTCTCACCGGAAAGGTCTGAGGGCAGAAGGAGGCCTGTAAGCTTCTTCTGGACTCGAAGTCCTGCTTCCCTACAGATACAGACACTTTAGTCCTTCAACGTGAACAGAGGTTATCAGAAATACACCACAGCCGGGGCGGGGGTGGAGGATAAAGGTCTCCAGCAAGCCGGGGTCTAAAAATACCACCATCTAACTGGGCCTGCCTGTCACCCGCGCCTTCAGTGAGTCTGACGTGGTGTCAAGAAGCGCTGTCTGTGTCTGTCTGCAGCTCTAGTTAAGAAGAGCCTGCAGGAGGGAGCCAGGCAGGGAAAATGTCATTCACCGTGCTGGACGGGTGTCCTGCTGCGGCCACTTGGCTCTGACAAAGCTCCGGCGGCAGAACTCAGAGTCAGACGTCTCCCTGGATTCAGCCCTCGTTCCCCGGGGGGCGTGGCTCTGCCGTCTCTGGAGGACTCTTCTGCCACTGCCTTTCTAGAACCTGCCTTCCCCTGGGAATGCCAGGAGAGAACTCAGGAAGGAATGTTCTCAGTTTCTCTTCCCAGGCAGCCCGCACTCTGGAGGGCTCGGCTGTACTCAGGGGGCGAGGGTGGAGGTGACAGGAGATGCATGACAAGGGGACGTGACCCCTAATGTGCAAGTTCACTGGATAGACACAGCAGGAAGGGTGCTCCTGGGAGAGGAAACAGCACGGATAGTTTCCCGAGTCAGGAATTATGGTAACCTAATGCAGTCGTGTTGCAACAGGTCTTCCATGTTGCTTTTTCAGTAATTGGAGACCCCTCTAATGTCAAAAGACATGGCTTAGGGGAGGACGCTGTCCAGGTCTTGGTGGCATATCAATGAGGCTGGCAGGACTGGTGTTAACCAGGGACTCTCTAGTCCTTGCAGGACTGTAAATATTCACCTGTAAGCCTCCTGGGCTCAGCAGTGGTTGTGTGTGGTGTGTGTGTGTGTGTGTGTGTGTGTGTGTGTTGATTTTAAAAACTTTCGAAAGGATACATGCAAGTGTGTGTGTATGTATGTATGTATGTAAATTCACACACTAGGTGTGTGAATTTAAAAAAACATACAAGATAGCACTATAAATTGCTTAAGTATTTATTCTTAAATCATGAAAGTGAAAATACAGGCAGGAAGACTCTATGCCAACTTCGATATAGAGGCCACGTCTGGGGAGAGGGAGGCAAAGGTTTCACAGTATCTGCAACATTTTTCTTTAAAGTGAATATGCTACCAAACCGCCTTTGCTTTTTTGTATGTGCTTTAAGGGTTCCATAGTTCATGATTAAAATATAAAAACAGAAATCATGCTCAACAATAATGAAACCAGAGTTCTTTTCTCGAGCTCCTTCACTCAGGCTGTGGCTCATCAGGGCTCTGCCTGGCCGGCCCTCCCCCACCAGACCTGCCTTCTTTCTCCCAGACCAGGTAGCACCTCAGAATCGAGCTACTTTCTCCAGGACACTGACCTGTCACCCCCGTGGGCCTTTCTAAGTCCAATCAGTGCTGCAGATCTGGGGTCTGAAGCCTGCATTGTCACCAGGTTTAATCACTCTGCCACCTCTTGCTCCATCTGGGCCCAGTTCCCAAAGTGACCTTCAGCTTTGACTGCAGTTTTTGGGGGGATAAGCTGCCCCTTCCTGCTGCTTTGGAGGGACTCAGTGCAGGATTCCCCCTGCTCACCTTTAAGTCAGTCCTCTGTGCCTGGCCACCATCCCCAGTAGAAACCCCTTCAGGCCCCCATTTTTTCCACCACCTCCTGTTGCCCCCAACCCAAACTACCTCTGCTCCCTGTACCCCGCCTTCCTCCCTGTGTACTCTGGAGCCCCAGCTGTAGAACAGGAATGCCCCTCTACCCTGGACCCCTCGTCCAGCTCTCTCCACCACGCCTACCAAGGCTTGGTCGTCCCTGGAGGGTGCCACTTCCCGAGAGTCCCCTCATCCAGGTCAGAGACAGGCTGAAACTCTCCCCAATCCACCCTGCCCCTCCTAGACCATTATTTCTCCAACTTCACATACAAAGCCCTTTCTTTAACGATCACATCCTCAGGCCAGGTGGTTGCTGTTCCTTCCTGCTGTCATCTCCCAAACCCCTGGGCATCCCCTTTATTCATGGAGAACTCTGGACCCGCACTCCACACCCCAGCGACTTTGACGATTACAGATTGCAGACCAGTGGGCCACAGGCTGAACCAGCCTGCACACGTTTGTTTTTTTCTTTGTTTGTAGTAGGAATGTGTATTAGTCAGCTCAGGCTGCCATAACAAAATATCATAGATGGACAGGCTTAAACAACAGAAATTTATTTTCTCCCAGTTCTAGGGACTGGAGGTCTGAGACCAGGTGCCAGCTGAGTCCTTTCCTGGCTTACAGATTGTCATCTTCTCATTGTGTCCTTATGTGGCCTTTTCTCTGTGTGCATGCAGGGGAAGTGGGGAGAGAGATAAAAAGTGGGAGGGGAGAAGGAGAGAAAGAAGGAGAGAGAAGGAGAGACAGGGAGAGAGAGATGGAGAGAGAGGGAGAGAAAGGGAGTGAGAGAGAAAGAGAATGAGCTCTCATGTGTCTCTTCTTATAAAGACACGAATCCTGTTAGATTAGGGCTGCACCCCTTGACCTCATTGAACCTTAATTACTTCCTTAGAGGCTGAATTCCCCCCCAAAAAAGGCACACAGGGAGCTAGGACTTCAGCCTGTGAATTTGGGGGGGAATGCAAATTTTCGGTCCATAACAGAACGCGGTGCCCGTAAGCACGCAGGCACTCTTGTTTGCTGCCATCCCTGCCATTCCTGTTTCTTTCTCCCTTCCTGCTGCAATCCCTTGCATGGCCACCACCCTGAATGGTCTTCACTATTCTCCAGCTCGGCTGCATCCTGAGCCATGCCAGCCAGCACCCAGAACCCTGGAACCCCCGAAGCCAGTCCACATCCTTCTGTCACAGCCTCCTAACTTTCTACCCTGCTGAACCGGGTCCACTGGATAAAGCACAAAACTACGTTCCTAAGTCCTAGGTCTTGGGTCCGCCTTCTACTCAGGACCCTCGTGTGGCTCTGTTCCCCAGAGGCTCTGCCACACCTGAGGAAGATGGATCCAGCTCACACCGTGGAAGAGAGCACTGAAAAAAGAACCCTGGAACTGGAGCTAGAAAACTCGTGCAGCCAGCGGCAAATAATTTAGCTTTTCTGGCCTTGGTTTCCCCATCTGGAGATGGGAGAATACAATTCCTCCTTCCTGAGGTTTTTGGGTGTCCGTGGAAGCACTTTGTAAACAGCAAGCGCTGAGCCCAGGGAGTCAGTTGTCACTTAGGAGGCACAGGCTCCCTACTGGAGGACGCCACCTCCTTACACATACGTGTTAGGGTTTGCTAGAGAACAGAACCAACAGGATGTACACAGTATACGCAATTCATTACCTGCTTATGGAGGACGAGAGCTCTGCAGTCGGTGAGCTGGAAAACCAAGAGAGCTGATGGTGTTGCTCCAGCCCACAGCCGGGCAGGCTCAAGGCCGAAGGAGAACTGATATTTCAGTTCAAGTCAGAGGCCAGAGAAGATCCATGTCCCAGCCCGAGCAGTCAGGTGGGAGCAGTTCCCTCTGACTGAGACTGTTTGTTCTTTCGGAGTCTCCAATTGATTGGGCGAGGCCCACCTACATCAGGGAGGGCAATCTGCCTTACTCAGTCTACCGGTTCAAATGCTAATCTCCTCCAGAGATGCCCCCCACCCCCAGCCACACCCAGGATAATGTTTAACCAAATGTCTGGGCACCCTGTGGCCTGATCAAGTTGACACATAAAATTAACCATCACAAAAAAGGACACAGACTTTCCAAAGTCAGTAATTCCTCTCCTTTTGTATACACAGATGAGAAGCCTAGGGACTTAAACAGTACTGCAGGGTACTTTGCGGACAGCCTCGGACTTCATCTATGTTCTAGGATGACAGAACTAATGGAGCCACGACCATAAAAGCAGGAGTGTTTTGGAAGAGTGGAAAGTTCCATAGACATGTCTACTAGTGTTGGTATCATGGTTCAAATCAGATCAGTCATTATTTCCTGACAACCAGTCACAAGGAGGAACCTGGCCCTGGCCCACTAGAAGCCCAGCTGGAGACAGACGAAGGTCTTGGGATCCCCGAAGCATCCCAGTTCCAGGTGCAGCATGGGTCTGCCCAAGAGCACGTTGACGATGGGACCTTAGGCCTCCCCCTGGGCCTCCATGTCCTCGTCTGAGCGAGAAGGGTCCAGGCAAGGCAGGGTGTAGAGTCAGCATAACTGCAGCCCCGAAGAACCGCGGCCGAGTTCCTCACATCTCCTGGCCTCGGTTTCCTGGCGGGTAAAGTGACAGTCATCATCGCCCTCATAGCTGGCGTGAGTGTGCATGAGACAGTGTCAGAGGATGCTCACCACACGTGACAGGTGACCGGTGGAACTTTACAGGTGCCATCTATTCATGAGTTTGTGCAGAGATTAAACATGCATTTGCATGCCTGCTATGACCAGGGACTTCGTTGGGGGCTGGAGAAACAATGGCACATCAAGGAGCTGTCAAATTCCCTCCCCCAGTGTGTATGAAGCAGGACCAGCCAAGTCAAGACTCAACATCCATCCCATGTAGTTAGTTACTCACGTAGCAGTTAGGACAGGGTGTGGCAGGGCCCAGAGGAGGGGTGTCACACCCAGGAAAGGCTTTCCAAGGGAAACAGCCCTGAGTCTGAATTCCAATGGGTAAGTAGAAGTTTAGACCTTAAAGGTAACACAGTTTACTCCTTGTCTTGTTTCTCCTTCCACTGGTGCTGAGATCCTGGAGCCACCCAACGATCTCGGACACTCGACATCCTGGAACCAAACCTCAGGACCGCCCAGGCCCATGGCGATGTCTAGCTGTGTCCAGCCTTAACCTGCACTTGTGCGGGTCTCTGTGGTCACATGGGGGATAAAGATGTCCGGGCCCAGAGAGAAGCGTCTCCCCGCGTACATCAGAGCACATTCCAGATGGATTACAGAGGCAACGCAAGTGCGAGAGAACCAGTATGACCCCAGAAAAACTAGAAAGGAGCATCTATCACACACGTGGGGGGAGAAGGGACTTGCTGAGCACAGCAGCAATAGGAAAAGGCCCGAGGGAGAACAATGGGCAGAAGGGACGTCAGCAGATTTTTAAGTCTCTATGCATGTCGGTGGGATAGGAGAAGTCTCTATGCATGGGGGTGGGGTGGGCGAGGAGAAAACTAGTAGGAAAAATATTGGTGACAAAGAGTTAATATCTTTATTATATAAAAATTCCATACACTTTAATAAGAAAAAACGTGGAGTTTTCTGTGGCTAAATGTAGAGAAGACACAATTTCCAAAATTAAAATCAAAGCACAATTCGTAGGGAAACCTATGGGAAGATGGGCCTCCCGTCCTCTGCAGTAACAAAGAAAGCGTGAGCTGGCATGAAGCTGAGCTGCCATCCACACCTAGCAGAGCTGTTGCAATAGGGCAATCCCGGGGCTGGCAAGGGGGTGGAGCAAAAAGCTCCCTGCTCCTTCGCCTGTGAGTTTGGAGAGGGCGTTGTCTGGTGGTACAACTTGTGCTTATTGCAAGGCTTTTGGTAAACATGCATCGAGGGTTTCATGTTATAGGCAAGAGGGAGCAACCCCATGTTTTTCTCTTTGGGCTGTTTTTCTCTGGCTCAGCGCTTGCTGTTTATAGAGTTTTTCTCTAGAGAGGCACAGGGACTTGTCAAGGTCACATGTGCGTTCTTTCACCCATTCAACAATTATTGAGCGCCTCCTATGTGCAAGACACAGAGCCACACGCTCTGCTGATAGAGCAGTGAAAGGCGGACGCGGTTTCTCAGCCAGCTGGTCTTCTGCCCAACGAGAATGTTGCACGGAGACCTTCCAGCAGCTTTGCAGGGTATGAGAGTCCTCCCTCCCACTTCTGGCAGAGGCAGAGAGGTGTCTGACCTTGCAGGGCCAAGAGCCTCTGGTCATTTGAGTCTCTCGTTAATGTGGGAAACACGAACACCATACGGCCAGGGGTCCTTAAGCTACGGCCCGAGGGCCACATGTGGCCCACCGAGGACATTTATCCAGCCCGCAGGATGATTCTGCCACCGCTGCCTGTCCTGCTTAGCAGCCGACTCGCCCCAGGCCCACAGTGCGCATGTGTGGAATGTGCACTGCACGCTCCAACGGCCCTCCAATGGTCTGAGGGACAGTGACCTGGCCCCCTGTTTAAAAAGTTTGAGGACCCCTGCTACGGTATCTGCCTAGGAAGGAAGCAGCCTCTGTGGCAAGATCTGCAGACCAATGCCCCGGATTCGGGGCTGCGGTGGCTCCTTTCTGGCTGTTGTCCCTTCCGCGACTCACTGAGCCTGTATCTCTGGCCATAGGTACCCATAGGGCTGGGTGGCAGAGGGTTCACGGAAGTATCAGACGGACACAAGGGGCGTCCATCACTCAGGAACCCAGGCTTTTCCGGAATCGGGCTGTTCATTTCAGCGAGCGCCCCAGAACCTGACCGCACCTGTTCAGGCGGCAGCATTCCAGGTGAGGGATGGGTGTCTCCGCACAGTGTCCCGCTTAGAGGGACACTAAGAGGGACATTGTCCCACGCTGCAATGACTCCACGTTCCTTTCAGCACTTACAGAACTCTAATGACTTGATGGCCAATTTTGTTCTGATTCATATATTGCTTAATTAGGATTTTTACCCCCGAAACAGATGGCTGTCTTCATTAAATCATGATCCATTCACTCTGACGGGAAGCAGCTGGTTTGGAGGGGTAGACGGCAATTTATTTTCTTCACGTCAAAATAAGCCGCAAGGAAAGAAATCCAGGTAGAAATAATGCAATTTGTTCCATTTAGTTTTACCTGTAAGACTGGGGTGGGGGGGTTGTTTGTGTGTTTTGCAATTTTCCTTTAGTCTTTTAGAGGTCTGCGCTATGATCCTTATGAACCTTAAGCCGTCGGGGAGTTGGCGTGAAGCAGGGCGGGGGGACAGGGCGTGCAGCACATCCAGCCCCCCCAGCTGGGTGTGCAGCTGCAGAGCTCGCCTGCGTCGGGTGGGCACGTTGTGTTGCGCTGGGAATCAAATCCGTTGCTCTCGGGAAAGGAATTGTGCCTGTTTTCATTTCTTCGCTTTGTTTTGTTTTGCAGACGGGAGGGCGAGCCTCAGCGAGTGAGGGTCACTTGCCCAAGAACACCAAGTGGTTCAGGTTGGGACCAGCTCCACGGTTGAGATCCTCATCCCGAATCACACGGCCGGGTCCCACAGCAACAGCGTCACCCGGCAACGTGCGAGAGCTGCAGAGTGCCCCCCCACCCCCAGCGTGCTGAATCAGACCCCGCATTTTACCACGATCCTCAGGGCACGTGTGTGCCGCTCACAGAGGTTTAAGAAGCCTGGGCAACTCCCATCATACCCAAGGGGGTGGGCGTGTCTTGAACACAGGGTTGTCATTTGTGAAGTGCGTGCCAGGGGCCTGGTGCTTTACAGTTTTGCAAGGTGCTTTATGTATTTTATCGCATTTAATCCTCGTGAAGTGTTGGATAAAAAGCAGGTACTTTATTCCCACTTTGCTGATGGAGAAAATCAAAGCCCCGAGAGGTTGAGTGTACTTGCCCAAAGCCTCATAGCTAGTAGATGAGATTTAAAGCCACTTCTGTCTAAGGGCCAAGCCTGGGTTTTCAGTGCTATAGCCAGCTGCTGTGGTTTGAGCATTTGTGTCCCTCCAAAATTCATGTGGCACGGAATCCTTAATGCAGTAGTATGAAGAGGTAAGGCCTTTAGGACGTGATGAGGCCATGAGGGCTCCACCGTTGTCGATGGGATTGGTGTCCTTATAGAAGGAACCCCCTGTAGCAGTCAGAGGAAAATGACTAGCCCCCTTTTCACCCTTTCTGCCCTGTGAACACGAAGTGAGAGCCGCCATTCTGGAAGGGCAGAGCAGCCCTCCCCAGCCACCAAACCCGCTGGTGTCTTGATCGTAGACTTCCCAGCCTCCAGAACTGCAAGAAATAAATTTCTGTCCTTTATAAATTACCTAGTCTAAGGTATTTTGTTATAGCTGCAGGAACAGACTGAGACACCAACGTTATCTGTAAGTGCCAATGGCTTTTGAACCATTGTGAGAACTAAAGATGTCGTCAGCATCATTCTAAAGGTGTGACAGTCAGCCCTGCCCCCTGAAATTAAATAGATAAAACGTAATGTCACCTTTTCAAATATTATAACCTTCATAATGAATATCTATTATTTTGTCTATAATATAAATATATATTATATATGTTAATCTATATCATATAATCTATAGGAGACCTAGAGATTCTTAGAAAGTGTGCAGCCCTATTTGTTCCTCTACTGAATGAGCACAGTGAGCTGAATTTTTAAAATAAACTTTTTGTCCCAAAACAGCTTTAAATTTAAAGGGAAAAACGTGAAGATAGTGCAAGGAGTTCCCATAGACCCCATGCTCAGTTCCCCTATTAGCATGTGACATCGGCATGGTACATTTGTCACCATTAATGAGCCAGCAGTGATGATACCACTTATGAAAGTCCACACGCTGTTCAGATTTCCTTCGTTTTCAGCGTGATGCTCTTACACAGCCTCAAGATCCCACCCAGGACGCCACGTGACATTTAATTGTCATGTCCCCTTAGGCTCCTCCTAGCTGTGACGGTTTCTCAAACTTCCCTTGTTTTTGGTGACCTTGACAGTTTTGAGGATGACAGCTCAGGCATTTTTATAGAATGTCCCTCAGTTGGGACATGTCTCGTGCTTTTCACATGATCAGGCTGGGGTCACAGGTTTGGGGATGAAGACCACAGCCACCCTCACCTCATGCCAAGGCAGGGCACATGCTGTCATCGAGGCTCACCGCAGTTGACGCTGCCCTTGGTCACCTGGCAGAGGGAATGCTTGCTGAGTTTCTCAAGGGTACAGTTACCCGGTCCTTTCCATACTGTCCTCTTTGAAAGGAAGTCAGTGTGTGTAGACCACACTTACGGAGCGGGGAGCTATGTCCTACCTTCTGGACGGCAGAGTATCTATATAAATTATTTGGAATTCTTCTGCATGTGAGATTGTCTATTCTATCCCACTTATTTATTTAATCATGTGTTTATATCAGCATGGATTCGTGGCTATTTATTTTATAATTTGGTTTATAATCCAAATACTGCTTTATTTATGGTGTTGCTCAAATGGTTCTAGCTTTGGCCACCCGGAGTTCACTCTGTTGGCTCCTGCTTCCCTCTTATACCCCCATCGACGTGGGTTTGTGTTGAGCGCTTCGGCACTTTCTGACACTACGGGACGCTAAGATGGTCCAGCTCCGTGTGTACTCCTTCATTAGAGCTAGATCGGCCGTTTCTGCAAGGGGCTGCTCGTGGTTTGTGTGTTTCTCTGTCCTCTTTACGATCGGTCAGTGTTTTCCCACCAACATCAGCCTGACCCTGTTACTGCCTGCTTCTGGGCTAGCTCTCCGGGGCTTTCCTCTCTCCTAGGTCTTTGCTGCTGACTAGCTGCTGCCCTGAAATGAGAGGCCACATCCGATCAGAACCTCCCTCGGTGCCTGCCCACCTCTCCCCTCCTCTTCCTGCCCCTCCTCCCTCACCACGCTCCGACACAGACTCTGGCCCATGCCACTTGCACGCGGGGGGCTGCTCTTTACCTCCAACACTCTGTCAAGGCCCCTTCTCTGTCTTCAGGTCCCACTCCACTCAGGTGTTCCCTCCTTGGAGGGTCCTCCTCTGACCATCCTACCCCAGATGAGTCTCTTGTATCATTTCTTATCTCAACAGTTTTCTTTAAAACCAGCACTGATTTTATTTCAGTTGATTTTGCATCTCTCCCCACCACTAGTCTCTAAGCCCAAGAGGAACCATGCATATTTGTCAAAGGTAACATGTTGCAGTGGTCAGAACTGTGACCTCCAGAAATAGATTGCCGGGGTTCACATTCTACCTCTGCTGTTCACTAGGTGGGATTTGGGGAAACTCGCATCATCTCTTTATGCCACAGTTTCCTCATCTGTAAAATGGTGTGATCATAGACTACTACATGTAAAAAGCTTACTTTGCACAATGCTGGAAGCTTAGAAAATGATTATAAATATTATATTATTATATTTTTTTCTTAGAAGTGTTCCAGGGGCAATTTCATTAGCTTTGGTGTCTTGTTGACAGAGATCCATTGGCATAACACAGACCTGAAGAATCAACAAGAGATGTGCACTGCAACCATTTCAAACAGCACCTTTTACCAAATTGTTGGATGTCGGGCCCTTGTGGAGAAAGGGCACCTTATAGCCCATGCAGCGGCTGGATGTAGATCCTTTAGGCACTTCCAGACATTCAGACTCCTCCTGGCCACACAGGGCTCCACTGTCCCCCAGCCATGCATGGAATGTTCCTGCCTGCACCTGCATCCTTTGTGTTCCCCACAGCTAAACTCACTGCCATACCCACCTATCCCTTCCATCCTTTCTGGGCCCCCCTTGAGCCTGGCACACAGTGGGGTGCTGGGGAGGAGGGATAAGCCTTGTCACAGGCCTGGTCCTGCCCTCCCAGGGCCACAGACCAACTGCCTGACGCCTCCCCAGCCTCGAGTCTTGCTGGTGCATGGAGCTGGCTTCCTCAATAAGCCCCTCCCACAGGGGTCCCCTGGCCTTTCTTGCCTCATCCACTGTTTAATATACCCTGGCTTGTGTGTCACCATAGCGATGACTTTACTGATAGCAGTAATAACCAATACTCAAAATGCTCCTTAAATCCCACCAAGTGCTTCCCAGACATCATCTCAGAACCTCAGAGGCTGGTAAGCTGGTTACAGATCCCCTTTACCTAAACTTGGCAGGGGACAGAGGGCCCCCCAGCACACAGCCAGTGCCCAGCAAATGCCTGCGCAGTGCGTGAGGAACATAAGACATACTGGCTCGGGGGCTGGCGGCCCCTCCGCTGGTAAGCATGGTCGGGGCACAGCCCCCAGGCTTCCCACTCCCAGCTTGTCCTCCTCTGCAGGGAGGTGGAGTGGAGGGGCTTGCAGGGCGTGTGGTCACACCGCCCTCCGGTGCTGCCTTGGCAGCCCTGGGGAACAGGCTAGGGGGAGAATGGGGGGTGCTACGGCAGAGTCTCTGAGCCTCTGACCACTGGCAAGTTATTATCATTTGACTCTAGCTGTCGTGCAGTAAGGGGCTTCTGCATGTGAGGTGGTTTACCTGTGCCATCTCATCTCACCTCCCCAGCAGCTCGTGACAGGGGCAGCCTCATGCCTCCTTGCAGGCCTGGGTCAGAAGGAAGAGGCAGTGAGGAATGGCGCCAGAGTCTGCACCAACATCTGCCTGTTCCAAAGCCTTTGCCGCGTACACTGACCTGTGTTTATTACACACTGGGCACTCCCTCAGGGTCCTAAATTTGAAGGATCCAAGAGGTTCCTAGGGGAGAAAGAATAGACAGGCACTCAGAGATCAAATCATCAACTCTCCTTCTTTTATAAATGATACAATTGAAGATCAGAGAAGGCAGGAGGCTCGTTCAGGGCGAACAGCAACTTGACGCCACAGTTGGCACTAGGATCCAGGTTCTCTGAGTCCTAAGTCATTCCCCAGGCGACCTTGACCTAACAGGGTGCCCTGGTTTCACGTGGGAGGTGCCATGGGGATTTGCATCCTCTATCCCATCTGTGTGCGTGTCCCGGTCCTGCAGAGTATAATAACCCCGAAGGTGAGGAGGGGGCTGATTTCCACCACTTGCTTGCCTCATGCCCACAATTAGGCTTCAGAAAAAGAATGCAAGGAACTTTTTCTTGAAACTCGCTCTGGATCTTTCTTCAGAGTTGCTCTTTCATCCTCTCCCAAATCCCAGCCAGGGCAGCAGGACTTGGCTTCAGAGCCCAGAGTCCCAAATCACTGTGGGACCAGCCCCCCCACCCACCCCAGCCCATCAGCCACTGGCACCCGGGTTTGGTACTGAGGGAACCCAAGCCATGATGGATGACCACCGATCCATTTCCACCTCGCCGTGAAGAGAGCCCTGCGCTTGGCAAGGGAGCCGCTGGCACACGGGCCGGGCTGTTTTTAGGATCCACTCTGAGTAAATTCAGCTGGGGGCCTGCTGCAGAAAGGTCGGGGAAGCACTTTCTCGAGCGCTGAGCCCAGTGCGAGCGCCCTGCCTGGGCGGCCAGACTGCGGGACGTGGCCCCTGCCACCTCTGCGCCAGGATTTCCAGCCACCTCGAGAATCTAGGTTTATGATCTGGGCCGTCAAGCGAATGCCTTTTCTCCCCTCCGTGGGACTTTCCTCTGCAGCAGGCGGGGCTGCCGGACCACGGGGCTCCGATTTAAAAGTGCATGCTGATTGCAAGGAGAATTCTCAATCACTCCTTTCCTCAACAAAAGTATTGTTTTATGTAGAATTAGGTAAATGTGTCGAGTCCTAGAGAACATTGAACGATTCCTTGAAGCTTTATAAAAGGCATAAACAGCCATATGAAGAGTTTAACGTTTTTTTCTAACCAATAATTATTATTAGTGTTTACATGACTGAATACAGTTGTCAAAAGTTACAAATGTTAAAACTGGTAAATTTTATTGTATTTGAATTATACTTCAATAAAGCTTATTTATTTAAAAAAAAAAGATATAAACACCTAGGGACACTCTGGCATCTTTCAAACAATTATTATGAGTTAAATGTAGGAGGGGAAGATCTTTTCTTCACCCATAGCTAGATTCCTGGCTGAGGGCCCTGTTATAAAAGACTGATTAACAAGAAAAGCATCCAAATGTATTTGATGCAAGTTTATGTGACATGGGAGCTTTCATAAGGAAAATGAGGCCTGAACAGGTAAGCTCTTTTTTACATGTTTGTGCTATGTTTGATGAAGACTGGCTAGTTGTGGGGAAATATTAATGGACAAAGAGGGGATGTTCAAATGGCAATAAACTGGGGGCACATAGCAAGTCCTGTTCAGATGCATTCCTGTGACTTGTGAACTAAAATAAAATCTTAAGGCTCCCCACACCGACTGACTGAATGGACCCCCTCTTGGCCAAGGGGATATCCTAAAACTAAATTGCCTGCCACGAGGAAGGAGGTCAGACATGCCTCATCATGCCCCCCTCCCTTCTTGGGGACATCCTTTGTAACCCATTAAACAGGCCTAAGAGTGTGCAAGACAAAGCTGCAAGTCCTCAATTTACACAACAAATCTATGTCCGGTGGCTTGTCTCTGATTAACAGAGTCTTTATCTTAAAACATTCCAAGCCTTTAAACAAAGTTTCTTGTCTTTAACCAATTACAAGTTACAGAATCTTTAAACCCACCTATAACCTGTAAGCACCACCCCCCTTCAAGATGGCCTACCCTTTTGGACCAAACCAATGTATGCCTTCTGTGTATTGATTATGACTTGACCTGTAACCCCTGTCTCCCTGAAATGTATAAAACCAAACTGTAACTCAACCACAGCGAGTCCACTTGCTCAAGACTTCTTGGGCGTGGCTCCGGGTCATGGTCCTCAAATTTGACTCACAATAAATCTCTTTAAAATTATTTTACAGAGTTTAGCTTTTTTTTTCCCCCGTTGACAACCCCATCAATATAGTATGTTCCTTTCTACACTATTTTAAATTGTATCTCCAGGACACACTGGCTGAAAAAGAGTTCTGAAACTTCAAGGCAAGCTTCACATCAAACACCCCTCCCTAAGAATTTTCTCATATTCTGTAGCTTTGTATTTCAAATTAAAAAGCCACTCTTCTGTAACAGCTTCCTTTGTCTTAACTTGCTAACACACTTAAACAGAAAATGCTACCTGACTCTCCTCTGCCACAGCCCTCTCTGGATAGATGTTCAAAGAGGAATTTTAACGGAGGTGGTTTTCAGTGGGGCTGAAGGGAGAATATGCGTGCTTTGCCAGCTGCAAAGGTGGAAAAAACTTATAGGTGGAAGTTCCCAGGGATGTGAGATTTTAACGTCAGAGGAAATCGACTTTTCTTTGCAACAATGTAGCATTGACAGTGGGTCGAGCACTCCCAGTCGTTCTTACTGTTATGTGGGAACACTTGTTTCCAGCTCTTGATATTGTCACTGTTAAGGAAGGAACATGATTCACGTAGTTCCCAATGTCCTCTATTTCCTTCCATATGGAGGGAATTTTGTTAGAAGCCTTTCTCTGCCCCCTTTACTAAATGTCTCTGAGGACTGAAGTGACTTATCAATAAACCAGGCAGGTTCGGGTTAGTTCCTCTCTTCATCTTGAGCCCGAGTTCTCTGCTCCTTCGTATGCTGAAGCTAACCCGGGCAGACCTCTCCCATACGGATGCAGCGTCCCGTCCCACTCGAGCAGCTGGGACTGGTAATTAAGTCGGTCCAATTCTAGGGTTTGATTTTAGGAAGCCCACATACCCCAGGATATGAGCCATGTCCTCCAGCCTACCTCTGTGACAGTTTGATGTTGCATCTACCCCTTCTGGACAGAGAACTTGATATTTCTGGTCCCTATATGTAAAACATGAAAAATAATGATACCAGCATCATGGGGCAGGCGTGAGTATCAAATGAAATAATGGATGGATGGGAAAGAGCTTAGTAAACTGTGATAGCCTCTGTACAAATGAGACACGTCTAAAACCACTGTAACAGGGTTTTTATTAAATATATACAATACCCACACATATGCAGAGAGCCAAGCTATTTGCATGACATCTGTTCACTTTGCACCTCATAGATCATTGTCCACTTTATATAGTCTTGGCTCCAGAACTAACTCTGAGCAAGGCTTTGTGGCAAGCAGGTAAAGGCACCACTTTGTGGGATGTCACGGGAATGTGTGAGGTGGCCAAGAACTAGGCTCTGATGCCAAGCAGAACTGGTTTGACTTCCAGCTCCACCACTCACTAGCTGGCTATCCGTGGGTGAATTATTTCACCCTTTTTAGTCTGGGATTCTTTGCAAGATAAAAATAATAATAGATGAGGCTGAATAACAGCAGTATGAAGCCTGCTTTGCAGGATTACTATGAGGAACAAATGAAGGCAGGCATGGGATGGGCCCCATGCGAGTTCAGCACATCGTAGGCATCCGTTCCATGTTAACAGGCACCTCTGTGTCCACCCACCACCTCCACCATGACACTCATGATATGCACAGCCCCCAGCTGGTCAGGATTCTCACCAAAGCTCCCTGCCTGAGTCCAGCCTCCTTCCCAGCCCTTGTAACTCACTCCTTTCAGCATCCCACAAGTTCTCAATTCCCCCAGTCAACCACCCATCTCATTCCCTGTTTGCCGCACGCCCCTGGCAGGTGAGCAGGAACGATGCTCATTTGTTGATTCATTCATTCAGCAAGAGCCGCTGAGCACCTCGTCCAGCCAAACCCTGTGCTGGAACTTGGGGTCAACCGAGGCAAATCAGTCTCATTCTCCAACCCTGAGGAGCTCCCTCACCTGTGGGGAAGAGACCCAAATGGCCCCACTCCACAGCCAGCTGAGAAAGGGCAACTAGGGAGGGACAGGCAGTGCCTTGGGCACAGGACATGATTCCTTCCAAAGAGGTCACCTTAAATGACAACTTTGCTGATAGGAGATGCTGAAGAGGAGCTTCCCCAATGAAGGGAAGGGTAAGGCAAAGGACCAAGGTAAACAGAGGCATGGAGGCAGGAATCTCTGAGGACTGAGAGATGAAAGGTGATAGCAGTCCAGAGCCTAAGCTGCTTGGGAGGCGGCCACCACGCAGAACTTGGTAATCAGAGACGAGGTTGCACAGGTGAGCTGAACTCCCGCTTTGCAGAGCCCTGGATTCCGTGCTCAGGATTTCCATGTGCCACAGGGGCCCACTGAAGGCGTTTGAGCCAGGGCGTGTGGTAACGAGGGCAGCTCCTCAGGCCAACGAGGAGAGCAGGGAGGAAGGAAGGGTTGTGGCAGATGGGGAGGACCAGAAGCCTTCTGAAGACCAATGAGCAATATGATCTTCATTATTTGTTCATTAATTTACGCAATAAATGGCTATTGAGCTCCGTGTGTTGGGCAGCAGCTGTATCTACGAATGGGACTCTCAACCCCTCCTGGCCCTCTGTTTCTTCATCTGCGAAAGGAGGATGTCAATATTCAGGGACAGAGGCTATGTGGTCTGGAGCTAAGTATTGGGCATGGGTGGCCCCTGCTGCTTTCTGGAGTTTTCTGTAGGCTTCAGAGGGTAGGACCCTGCTCTGCCCAACCAACCGGCTCTTCTGGACTTGAGAACTTAAAATATCTCCTCAACCTTTCCCAAGCGCCACTAGACTGTCATGTCCTGAGGACGGGGCAGACATTTCCTTATCATCCAGACACACCTAGTAGCTGCTCACTCAGAGATTGAATGTCACTGAATGTCAACATCCTCTGAAAGGGCACATTCTCCTAGCGGATGATGAATCACAGGTGCAAAAGGTGGATTTTCATCTATGGAACCTTTACTTCGTGCACAGATACTGTGTCTGGGGTCTTTAATGATCTCCACTCAGCCCTCCAAGAACCCGAGAAAATAAGTGTTTGTGTTTTCACGTTCCCAATGACCAGGCTGAGGGCCAGAGAGCAAGGCATTTGCCTGAAGTCACAGAGCAAGGACTCGGCAGAGTCGGGACCAAACCCCGGTGGGGCTGACCCTGCAGCCAGTGTTCTTTCAGCTACATCAACCTGGGAACCATACCGGCCCCAACTCCGCCCGGTACCTCTCTCCTGCTACGGCTTTGGGGGGCCCTCGCACATCTCCGGGTCCCCAGCATCATGGATCTCCCCACCTCCAGGAAAACAGGGCTGCCATAGCAACACGATCCAGGGAAGAAATACCACTTTAATGCTTCTCGTCCGTCACCCGCCCCGACAGGAAAAACAAACAATTAAACATGCTCTCTGTGCCCTCTCACACTCTGGTGGAGAGCAACAATTAAAACTTATCATTGCGGGAGTTGCCCTAGAGACAGATGAAAGGAAATTGAATGTGGGGACAGGGGGAGAGAGGGATTTCCACGGGGAATCCGGGGGACTTCGGGACTATTCAGAGAGACGATCGTGTCACAGCAGCCCTAGCTGGCAGCCTTCTGGTGGAAACACTCAAGAGCAAGCCCCCGAAATTTCTGGAGTGGTTTTTTCAGTGAAAAACAGCTTTTCTCAACATAAGTCTATGTGTTGTACATATAAACATTTATACATGTGTGTGTATAAATATGTATATACACATTTGCTTATAAAAAGGTTTTCTAACTTAGAAAATAAAGGATGCTCATTAAAGAGAATCTTAAAGGTAGACAAAGCAGGAAGAGGGGAGGAATCCCCCTTGGTCCTACCCCCTCACATCTTTCCCTTGCCCAGTAAACCTGTCCTCTTGGAAACAGAGTCGTGGGCAACATCTGATCCACTCTCTTCCATTTCTCTTTACACAGACTCAACACTGTGATCTGCAAGGGAAGGAAGCGTTTACTCAGCACCCACACTGTGCCAGGCAGGTGCTCCCTGTTTTGCCTTTGCTGCCTCACTAATTCTCACCATGATGCTGGGAGGTCAATGTCATTACCCCTGTTTTAGGGTTAAAATACCTGAAGCTCGGGGTAGTTCAAAAACGTACCCAAGTCACACAGCTTCCAAGTGGTGGAGCTTAGCTCCCCACTGGGCTCTAACAGAATCCAAGGTGTCTATTATGCTCAGACCTCACGGGGAACAGCATGGAAAAAGACTTAAGACTTGGCTCTAAGGCCGGGCGCTGTGGCTCACGCCTGTAATCCTAGCTCTTGGGAGGCCGAGGCGGGCGGATTGCTCAAGGTCAGGAGTTCAAAATCAGCCTGAGCAAGAGCGAGACCCCATCTCTACTATAAATAGAAAGAAATTAATTGGCCAACTGATATATATATAAAAAATTAGCCGGGCATGGTGGCGCATGCCTGTAGTCCCAGCTACCCGGGAGGCTGAGGCAGAAGGATCACTCGAGCCCAGGAGTTTGAGGTTGCTGTGAGCTAGGCTGACGCCACGGCACTCACTCTAGCCTGGGCAACAAAGAGAGACTCTGTCTCAAAAAAAAAAAAAAAAAAAAAAGACTTGGCTCTTACTCTCCATTGTGCAACAGGGATAGCCATCTGGACGTAGCATTGACCAGAAGCTCACACAAAATGCTGCCACTGGAAAAAGTTGTTTGACCGAAGTCATTTGTGCGTTCGCCGAAGGAGCATATTACTTTCAGCTGGAGAAAGACAAAGGGAGACTAGATTAATTGAAGGGTGATGTCTGAGTTGGTCCTAGAAAGGGGTGGTATTCGAAAGGGCATTTGGGGGGAGGTGGAGAGCATTCTAGGCAGAAGTAACAGCCTGGAAAAAGAAAAGGAGAACACTCAAGAGACACGGACAGGAGACAGATTTATTTGGCTGGACCTTGGGGATGTGTGGGTGGAAGACACAGAGAAGGAAGCTGGAAATGAGATTAAAGACAGGTATTGGAGGTCCTCGAATGCTCAACGAAGGGTTTGCATTGCTGTTATTGAGCAAAGGAATGATAAGCTCTGAGTGAGAGTTTAATGGAATCGCTATTGGAGCACCTTGAAGGATGAATTGATGGAGTGGGGGAAGCTTTCAGTGGTAGAAAACCAGGTAGGCTGCAGTTATTGCCACAGAACAAAGGGCTGTGAGAACCAAATGGCAACAGTGAGGGGAGGTATGAAGACAGTACTGGAATCTGAAACATATCAGAGATAAAAATGATAAGATTCATACTGGAGAGATTTCTGACTTGAGTTATTGAGTAGATGGTGGGGCCATCAACTGGGAGAGGGAACCCAGGAAGAGAAGTAGGCTTGGGGACAACCCAATGAAAGCAACTTTTGTCCAGTTTAGTTCAAGGCGACTATGAAGCATCCAGGTGGAATATCCAGTTGACAGGTGAATGCATGTGTCCAGCGCTGGAGATGCTGGTCCAGCTCTTTCCAACACATCCCATCACAGACCCAGTGGGGGCCTTGGAGACCCTCCAGTCAAGTCTCATCACCCCTACAGCAGACCCAACAGCACCTTAGCCTCACTTCATTGACCTTTCAACACCCATCCCCAGGTCCACTTCCTTTATTTATCCTGGGACATTCCTCCCTCTGAAGTCATAACTTCTATATTTTCCACTCTGATCTAACCATTCCATCTTCTCGAGACTTCATTCCAATTTGGCCTCATCAGCACTCTTCCGCCCTCAACCTCTCCATTTTCTCCCAGGCTTTGAGGTTCTTCATGCCCATTTTCCATCCCTACCCAGCTTTTGCTCAATAGTGGACCTCTCAGCCATCCTTTCACCAGTACCTTTAATCTACTTGCACCCCCTTCCCTGCACTGCATTCAGCTGGTGACACTCCATCACTCCATCAATGAAAAAATCCTACCTTCTTCTCTATTCCTATGCTGGATTGCTGAGCAGGAGAAAAAGCAGACAAATGCATTGATCAAGTCTACTAAAAATTCATGGTCTTTCCTCCCTTGGGCCCCCACTCCATTGTCAAAACCTTATACTCTTTCTTTTTCAGCTTTCTAATTCCATTTCATTCTTCTTGCTCCATAAATTGTCCCCCTTTTCCCCTGCATCTTTAGTCTTTTTAATTAGCTCCGTGCTCAGATCTCTCTCACTTCCGCTGTCATCTAATCTCTCACATTTTTCTCTTCCCGACTTGTTGAAGGACTTGTTGTTAATGCCATTCACTGACTTCCATCCACTTCTCCAAAACAGTCTTTTATCCCCACCACCCTTCTAGAACTGCTCTCAGGAGGTCATTAGGCAGCTTCCAAGAACCCATGGCAACACGCTTCTTCCATGACTCACTTCACTCTGCCTGTCTCTTAGATTTGACTCTATGAATAACTGGATTTTCCTTGAGTCTCCTATTCCCATGGCATGACAGCTTCTGGTTTATCTCACACCACTTTCATCCTTTCCCAAGATGCTCCATGAGTTCCTCCTCCTCTTTCCATCTCTTAAATGTTATTCCTTAGCATTCTATTCTCAGATCATGACTCTTTTAAATTTATGCATACCTTTGCCTGGGGGCTTTTACTTACTGCCATTGTTCAAATTACCAACTAAATACTGACAACTCCAAAGACTGTGTCATTGAGCTGAACCTCTTCCATGAGCCAGACTTAAATATATTTGCACACCTGACACCTCCACCGAGGCACACCACTGGCTCCTCAAATTCAACATGTAAAAGTGTTCTCTCTCTTACTTGGTGGCACGGCCATCTACCTGATTTAACCTGGAAGCCACCCTTGACTCTTCCTTCCCTTACCTATCAGATCCAACAGATCTCCAGGTTCTGATGATACTACCCCCTAAATATCTCTGAAACCATTTACTTCCTCAATGTATCCCAGTGTTTTACATATCCTTAGCATCTCTCCTCTGAATTCCTGCAACCCTCTCCTCAAGAGTCTCCTACATCAGCCTTATTTCCTTCAAATCCAAAAAATATCTTTAGCTATTAAAGATACATCCTACAGAAACACTCTCCTCTTTAAAACCTTTCAAAGACCCTGGATCGCCCATCAGCGGTGTTGACCAAAGAGGTTTTTAAACACTGGTTTTTTAGAATGCTAAAAATTGTTACCAAGTCAATAAATTAAGTAGTTTTCTTCATTGTAGAACTCTCTCAGTCCCTAATGGGTTATTGTTTATTGGGAATCTCTAAGATATTACCCAAACACACTGAGCCTCAGGACTTTTTCCTAAGGAGCATTTTCCTGGACTGGTCTTCTAAGAAACGTGATGAAGTCAGAGCTCCAGAGCCCAGCATCTAAGGACCCCATGATGTCTACCAAACTGACCCCTCCAGTCTGACTCCAACCACTGCCTGCCTCACCTGCTGTGCTGCGGAAATGGCAGACACAGGGACATCCCCTCCTCCCCCATCCCATCTGCCACCCCCTTGTTGCTCATGCTGTGCCCTCTGTTTGGACTGTTCTTCCAATCTTTCTTTACTTGACTCATTCCTAATAATTCCTCACACCTCAGCATGGTTGTCATCTCCTCTAGGAAGCCCAGAGATCATGGAATATACACAGAGGGGGAGTTAGGTTTGCAGAGCACACACTCACCCACGCAGCTAAAGGAGAGCTGGGACCAACTTGGACCTGGGCAATCCCAGGGCGGCCAAGAAAGGATCCAGGGAGTTGCCAAGACTGCTCTGGTCCCACCTAGATTTGCTTAGCCCTGGAGGAGAGGAGCTGGAGAGAAAGCGAATTCTCTTCGACTGGATATGCCAACAGAGAGAGCCCAGAAGAATCCAAGACACCCTTGTTCACTCCCTCTTCCCATTCCTCCAATCCAATTAAGTTCCCCTTCCTCTTTCCAGGAGCCATAAATTGATGGAAATGAACTAAAGGTTAAAGCCTCTTTCCAACATTTCCACCAGGACTTAGAAGTTCCTATTTTATAGCCCAAAGTAGAAAATGTGATCAAGAGAGGAAGGGATTTCGTGTTTGCAGGAAACATCACTCAGGCTTCATTCTGTCGGGGATACAGGCCATCTGTGTGCATCAGAGGGTTAAACAGAAGCTGGGGCCCTGCTAATCTAACGCCAGCAGTTGATGCCTCCTGAAATTCTCCCTGTGGCACCGAGAAGAGAGACACAACAGAGCCTAGAACAGAAAGTTAACAGGGGCCCAAATGACCACCATCCCTGGCTGTTCAGAGGACGGGATGTCAAAAGTCCGTCCCAATGAGCTTTATCATTGTTTGAGTTGCAGAAGTCACTGTCACCCGCTGTTTCCCATTTCCTCTGAAATCTCTCTGGCTATTCTAGTTAGGAAGGCACCTAGACCCACATCCTGCCTCTATTTCTCCTTCCCAAATATGTCCCGCTGCCCCCATGTCACACAGCCGCCCCCTCTCTGAGGACTGCTTCCTCCTTCCAGCTGCTGGCTTCATTGCCGTCTTGCCTCTACTCATTCCCTCTGTTCCCCATCAATCTAATCAGTCTCTATCTCCCTAACCTCAGACTGCCCACAACCAAATGCAAAATGTCGTGGAGCTGTTTCTTCATTGGATGCATCAGCAACTCGTCTACCTGGCAAAATGCATTGTCCATCCTGTGGCCCGGACGCAGCTTCCGGTGGTCACACCTCGTTGCGATCAAGGTTGAGACACACAGCATGATGCCCTGGAAGGGGCAGGCTTGGGCTTCCATGCAACTCTGCCAGTGAGCAGCTGCTCTATTTAAGTTTAAGACTCTTAACTCGTCTGGGCCTCAATTTCCCCATCTGTCAAGTGGAGATAATAATGTACAAGGTGCAAAATTCGTGATAATCAGATGAAAGGACTTCACACACCAAAAAGAAGCCCATAAATATGTTGGTTTAATGGAGAAGCATGGGCTTTTCAGGCCTTCCTGGAAAGGTCTCCTCCTCTCAGTCCGGTTGTGGGAGGGTTAAATGTGGAAATGAATGCAACGCCCACAGCTCAATCCCAGGCTGACGGGAGCCCCCTCCAGCCCTCACCCTCCCATCATCCACACGTACCTCTGTCCTGCTGTCCTGCACCCCGGGGCCCTTCAGAAAGATGTGAGTGACCCTTCAGCTTCCCTTTGAGCTGGATCCCCAACCTCCACGCCCTCCATTTACTTTATGACGTTGCCAGCTTGCTGAGCTCGAATTGCTTGTCTCATTAAAAATTGCCAAACTAATAAATACTAATTACTCTGGGAAAAAAAAAACAAACAGAGCATCCTTTCCAGAACGGCACGCTCAGATGCATCCAAGGCAACCAGACGTGGGTGTGAGCATGTACTGAGGGCTTATCTTATCCCCAGAATTAGTGAACTCTTTCCAGATTTTAATTACATTTCTCAGAAACGAAAGCAAGACCTATTCCCCCGTGAGGGATTCGTCCCCATTTTACGGAGAACAGAACCAGCTGTGTTGACTAGCAGGCCAGCAAAACAGGCTCACAGGTCCCAGGCAGGACAGCTGCATGTGTCGTCCTCACCACGCGCATGAGAATGAGGGCCCCGGGGTCCTCCCCACCCCAGGGTCTCCTTCCCAAGGGAGGAAGAGAGATACACGTGCTCTGAGAAACCCTCCCCACCCCACCCCCCAGCTCACCACGACAGGGGACCTAACAGCCCCAAATTCCCACCTAACTTTGCATTTCAAACAGCAGCTTGTAAGAGCGGAAACAATGCCAGGGTTGTTTGGACTCAGTTGGTCCATGATATGAATGCTTGGAGGTTTGAGTCCTTCTTGGGACAGTCATGTACCCTTTGTCTCAGTTTTCTCATCTGTGAAATGGGGCTGATGCTTTTCATTCTATCTACTTTCCAAGGTTGTTGTGGAACTGAAAACAGAAAAGAGACACCAGATATACAGTCCTGTTGCCGAAACCCCTTGACGAGCTTTACTTTTTAAAGTAAGAGAGTTTCACTGAGTGACGCTCTCTTCTCTTGCTCAGAGTCAGGGTGGTGGGTGCCGAGAGGCCAGGTAGTTACCCTCTGTCAGCCGTGGTGACCAGGGAGGGAGGATGATGGCTTTTCCACCTCATGGCTCTGGTGAGTTCTATGAGCAAGTTCTCTCTGCTGACCAAGGCGCTCTGGGAGAGACTTCTGAGATTCCGTCAGAACAGACTCTGTTGAGGATGCCGCCTGGCCTGATATGTTGCATCAAACAATCTTGCTGAAACAGCCCCCTTTGAGGCAGCCTGAACCACCCGCCCCATCCCTCCCACCTGAGCTTTTGCTCACAATGGGGGCGGGAGGGATGGCCACAGCTCGGATGGAGTTCACTGCCACGTTTTCCTTAAACATAGCAGAGGTGCAAGCAAACACCTGCCAGAAACGATAGCACCTGGTGCCCCACGCTGCTTCTCAGAGGGATTGCAAGAGAGAACTGGGAAACGTGGACCTCGCTTCCGCTCTCTTCCTCGGGAACTCTCCAGGTCAGTGGTTCTCAGCCCAAAGTGATTTTGCTCCTCAGTGGGCATTTGGCAATGTCTAGAGAGATTTTAGATTGTCACAACTGCAGGGGGTGGGGGCTGCTACTGGCAACCAGTAGGCAGAGGCCAGGATGGAGCTGAACATCCTATAACACGCAGGACAGCCCCTATAACAAAGAAAGATCTGCCCAGAGTGTGAGCAAGGCTGAGGTTGAGGAACCCTGGTCTAGATATTTCAGGGCTTCTTTGAACACTTGGCAGCTGCTGTCACCCCTACCAGCCTTCGCCTGTCTTTCCTTAATGACAAATGGCTCTAGGGTTCCTGGCCAATCACAATTAATGCCATGAACCCAATAATGAGAGTCACTGCCAAAGAAAAGGTCCTCTCTTTTGAACAGAACCATGGTGTCTGCCATCCCATTTTAAATCCAGGGTCGTGGGACTCATGTTAATCTAACACACAGGCTAGTTTAATCCGTCTCTCTGCCATCCCATGAGTGATGGTGCTCAGACTCACTTTGATTGTCAGGATGGGTAGGTTTCTAAGGGATGAGGATCCTTCACTCTCAAAGGGTTCTTTTCTTTTCCAGAATAAAACTCTTCATGTACACAACTAAGCATTACATTTGCAAATCGCAATGCTAGTTCAAAATTACATTAAATCTGAGCAAGATCCAACTCAAGCCCTCATTTACGCACTCGCTGATCTGCCAACAGAAATGTGCTGAGCTTCTTTTATACTCAAGACCTTGTGGCCCCCTGTGGGAATGCAAATTGGGGGTGGCCTCGGCCCTCCAGGAGCACACACTCTGATGGGAGCAGATGCCTGCAGAGAAGCAATTGCAGGAATCAGGATGGATGTGGAGTGGAGGCCTGGGGTGGAGGCTGACCAGCTGTCCTCCACACCTGCTCTCCTCCTCTGCACACACAGCTACTCCAGTTCCCAGCCTCCTCTTCTCTGCCTTCTGGACACTGCACTATGAGTCAGAAGTGATGAGAGCCACTCACAGTCTAGCCCATGGGAGCCTTCCATGGTTGACTCCTGTCCTTCTCCATCTCCTACCTGGAAACAGAGGACCCAACAGAGGACTCTGAGACCCAGTGGGATTGCACAACCACAATACAGGAGAGACGTTGGGACCTGGATGGCCTTGGGAAAGACCAACTCTAAGCAAAAATACCCACTGTATAGTCAGGGTTCCCCAGAGAAACAAAATCAAGGATATATGTTTGTTGATTATAAAGGCTGAGAAGTCCCAGGATCTGCACACTGGAGAACCAGGAAAGCCTACAGTATAATTCAGTCCCAGTCAGAGGGCCTGAGAACCAGGGGAGCCCACCGTGTAAGTTGCAATTAAAATCCAGAGGCATTTCAACCACACCTGTGTTGACAAAAAATAAAAAATAAAATAAATAAATAAATAAATAAAATCCAGAGGCACAGAACTGGGGAGGCCAATGCTGTAAGTCCTGGCCTGTCGGAAGGCCTGAGACCAAGGATGCTGATGTCCGAGGGCAGGAGAAGAGGGATGTCCAGCTCAGAGAGAGTGACTCTGCCCCTCTTCTGCCTTTTTGTCCTATCTGAGCCCTGACAGATTGGGTAGGGCCCACCCACACTGGTGAAGGTGATTTTCCTTATTTAGTCCACTGATTCGAATACCAGTCTCTCCAAAAACACCCTCACAGACACTCAGAAATAATATTTTACCAGCTATCTGGGCATCCCTTAGCCCACTTAAGTAAACACATAAAATCAACCATCACACCCACATTAGACTGAGACACCAATCAGCATTATTGTGTTAAGCTACTGAAACTTGGGGTCTTATTTGTTATGCAGCTAGTGTTACCTATACTGACTAACATAAGATTTGTGCCCAGCCATCATTGTAAGTGGAGCTGATTCTCCTTGGTGTCCCCATTGGATCTTAAAAAAAGACCTTTATCTCCATACGTGGGAGGTTTTGCTGCACTAACATCTTAATATTTATCTCTTTGTATCCCTACAGGGGTTGCCACAGACTTTCTTGACAGGAGGGGATTAGGAATGGCAATCGGACTGGGAGGGATGCCAGGAGATCAGTCTGGATCTGCATGTGCCCAGCAGAAGTACTGCTGCACTCCCAGTATAAAAATAAAAGCATTTCTAAAGAAGGTTTCAGACATGCTGCATAAGAAGGAGAACATGCCAATCGCTCCATTTCAAAGAAAGGGTAAGGAGTTTCCCTACCAGACTAATGAACAACAACTGGGTTTGAATCTAGGCTCTGCCATTTATTATTTGTGATATTAAATAAGTTACTTAATCATGCTCAGCCTGCTTCTTCATCTATAAAATGGAGCTAATAAGGGCATCTACTGGGGCCGGGCACGGTGGCTCACGCCTGTAATACTGGCATTCTGGGAGGCCGAGGCTGGTGGATCACTCAAGGTCAGGAGTTCAAAACCAGCCTGAGCAAGAGCAAGACCTCCTTTCTACTAAAAATAGAAAGAAATTAACTGGCCAACTAAAAATATATAGGAAAAAATTAGCCAGGCATGGTGGTGCATGCCTGTAGTCCCAGCTACTCGGGAGGCTGAGGCAGGAGGATCTCTTGAGCCCAGGAGATTGAGGTTGCTGTGAGCTAGGCTGATGCCACGGCACTCACTCTAGCCTGGGCAACAGAGTGAGACTCTGTCTCAAAAAAAAAAGCATCTACCTCACAGAGTCAGGATAAAATGAGATGGTGCATGAAGAACTCTTAGCCTAGGTCCTAGTACCCAAAGTTAGGCGTTGTGATTATCTCCACATCTCCAGCATTTAGCACAGTGCCTAAAAGCATAGTGTTTGTTGGGAGAATGAATAACTTAACGAAAGGATTACCCAAGTCAGAGGGACACAAGGAGAAAGATGTTGCTCCTCCAATGCTGATTCAGCTACCGTAATTAATTTCAGAGATACATTTTGTTGGCATCTTTTCCGCAAGGATTCTCCCCTAGATTTAATTAGGAAGGCAAAGTCAACATCCTACCAGGGTGCTTCTCCTTCTTTATGCTCCTATTAAAAAAAATAAAAAGCTGCGATGCTGTTTTGTTTAGCGCAGCAGAAGGTAGTAGGCACGCAGAGCCCTCACCGTAGTGGTGCACGCCGCACTGAGGAGTCCACCGGCTGTGCTGCCCGCCCGCGGAACGAGGCCAGGACACAGACAGCCCCAGGGAGCTAGGGATCCTCCGTGCTTTTCACCTCTAGGCATGTTGGGGGGTGAAAGCACAGCTCTGCAGCTAGACTGCTTGGGCCTGTCCTCCCGCTCACCTGTGAGACTTTGGGCATGTCACTTACCTCTGCAGGACTCAGTTTCCTCCTCTATAAAGTGGGGACATTAATAGTCCCTATTTCACAGGGCTGCTCAGAGGATGACACAGAGCCCAGCATGGCACTGTGTTAGTACTATGCACTCACAAACTATTGCAGTTATTGTTCCTTAACCTTCTGTGCTGGGTCTGGGACTGACCTCAGCCCTTCGGGGAAAAGGAGGCAGTGGGGGCTCAGTCTCTGATTGCAAGCAGCTCCCACTGAGTTACAGCACTAAGACGAATGTCAAAGGACTCTAATGTCAGACTGCGAGAGGCGGGCCCCAGGCAGGCTCTCACGGGGCGCTATGGCCGAAGGTGGCCGGTGAGCTTGGTGGTCCAGAGTGAGGACTGAGAGGTCGGGTCACAGGTTCTGTGGACGGCTGGGCAGAGGGGAGTCCCAGGAGGAGGGTAGGCGGTGGCGAGTGTAGGGGGCAGGGGAAGAGCTGAGAGTGGACTGCAGGGAGTGTGGCCCCCAAGACTGATGCCAGAGCCTCTGCGGAGGGCAGGTTTGGAAGTGGGAAGGGCTCCAAGCGGGGGCCGTGAGTCCCACCCACGGCAGCCCTGCCTCCCTTACAGTTACACATTGTCTATTTGATCCGACAACGGCCTCGAGCAAGGCTGGGTGACCGGCTCCTGTTTCAACCAAGATTACTCAGTCCCCCCGTGTGCCAGGCCCTGCCCTGAGCACTGGGCCTAAACTCACCTAATCCTCTCGGACTGCCCCATCACCACCTCCTGCCTATGGATGAGGAGGCCACGCAGAGAAGGTTAGGTGCTTGTGCAAGGTCACTCAGCTGGTGCAGGACTCAAACCCACACAGCTGCCTCCCCCGTCCACACTGAGCCTGCGAGAGAACAGGGCTCAGAGCTGGGAAGTGAGTCCCCAAGGGTCACGCAGTGAGTGGAAAAGACAGAACGCACACCCGGGTCCTCAGAGGCCTGGCCAGTGGCCTCCTCGCCACAGCATTGTCACCCCGGCTCTCTGGGTGACACCGCGGGCTGGTCTAGCTCGTGCTCTTGCCCCAGGTCTGGCCCGTCTGCCCTGGGTCAGGTTCTCTATTCAACAGGAAACCCCCTTTTGACTCAAGCACCTTCTGCTCTCCTGAGTGTGGCTGTTGTCACAAGCTTGGTGGCCCACAGCTTTGCGGCTGCCTCTCTGGGAGCAAGGCCCAGGAGACATGGTCTAAAGGAGAACAAACATTTCCTTCCACGTCCAGAATTGGGGTGGAGATCGTAGTGGGCACTGTCACAAGCAGCACTTCCTTTCAGCTTCGATGAATCCATTTTTTTTTTCTATAGCCTAAAATAAATATTTACAGAGAGAGGAAATTACTGCAGGTAAAATCGAGTCTGTCCTCACTTGAGGATGACGCTGGCATGCCAATGGGCCTGGGCCATGCTGGTCGTCCCTGTCCCCCAACGGGACCGTCCTCAGGGGAGGGTGAGCAAGGGTGCAGCGCTAGCCCTCAGCTGCCCAGGGTCCTGCAACAGCCCACTGCTGATCCTCTGGGTGACCCGGGGACAGACACTTCACCCTTCTGTGCCTCTGTTTCCTCTTCAGGAAAATGGAGATGATAATGATGACTCCTGCCTCATATTAGCAGAATTAATGAAGCCACATTTGTAAATGCCTTTGCAAAGCCAGGCTGAACATGTGCATAATAATACCACGGGGTCTCATAACAGCCAAGCCGTGGCTGATCTGCCCCAGCTCACCTATCAGATCCAGCGTCTTCTTTCAATAATTCCAAAGGGTTTTAAATGTTCACATCGTCGCCGTGCCACTTAACTAGCTTGTGACTTTGGATCACGTGTCACCATTTCTTCCTCTGTGAGGATCACAGTCCCTCCTGCTGGTGTTGCTGTGAGAATTAAACGAGAGAGTTCATAGGAAAGCACACACGTAAAGCAGTGCCTGGCACAAAGTCAACTCACAGCCCTGCCGTGTAATTTGTCTGTTTGTGTGTCCTCCCTACAAGACTGCGGGCTCTGCAGGGATCATGTCTTTTAACATGTTTGCCTTGGAGCTGGGTGTTGGGCGCCTCCTCCACAGCTCTCTAGCGTGGAACCCGATGCTCCTGCCCATTGCCTCGCCTCTTTCAGGCCACTTCTGCAAGGGCCGGTGCCACCAAGCCTCAGCTGGCTTTGTGCAGGTGCTGCGTGGCAGTGCCTTGTCTCGGGCTCCAGCTGTTGTCTCGTATGCCCTATCCCAGAGTTCCTCTCATGGGTGTCACGCGCCTGGGCCCTCAGACCTGCACTACCAGAGGTGTGGGGAGTTAACACTCTATGGGCAGCTCTTGGCCAATGGGGATAGGAGCTGATGCCCAACTCCCCACATTCTTCACTGGGGGGACAGTCCTGAGATGCAAGTCATAAAGCGATACACAAGGTCTATGGGGTTGAGCAGCTGGTCACTCACGGTGGTGGCCAACTTAATAACGCCTCCTTGCATTGGGTCTCGCCTTCCCATTATTTCACCTCCCCAGGCCCTCAGTTCTGACTCCTAGCATTACATGCTTAAATAAGCAACCCCACCGTGAGTCTTTCTCTTAGTTTCCATTGATAGGGGCCCAGGCTAAGACACCTGCTCCTCTTCCCATATTCCCCATTGCAGTAAATAACATCTCTAGCTACACCATTTCCAGGAAACAAGCTAGGGGGACAGTCTCTACTCTTCCTTCCCCTTTCTTATTCCCCCCACTTCCATCACACACACACACACACACACACACACACACACACACACACACACGCGTGATTTTCTTTCCTGTTGATTCTTATTTATTTCCGGGTGATTCTACCTTACTTCCTGTTGATTCTACTTTACTTCCTGTTAAATTGTCTTTACTTCCTATTGACCCTACTTCCTTAATAGCTTTTTCAACAGCTCATTTCTTACATCTCAGCTGCCACTGCCTTTGTATGGACCACCATCCCCCCCTCTCAGCACACAGCAACCATCTCCACGGTCCTCTGCTTCCCGCACTCTGCCAGGCCAGACCTCAGAGAGTCTTTAGTGCTTGCTCTGGTGCTGGCACTTCATCCTGAGGGCAGTGACCTGTACAGATTCATGACATAGAAGATCTCTCACTCTGGTAGCAGGGGTGATAAAGACGGTCTAGATGCAGAGAAATGAGTTAGCCTAAGTAATTTTGCCTAATTTAGCCTAATGTTAAGCTACTATAAGGAGAGCTAGAAAGAGATGGTAAAATCCCAAGAGCAGCAAGTTTGACAATAAAGTTTAGAGTTCCCTCTCCATCTCGTTTCCTGGGATTCCTGCAACTCATGACACTGCACCTCCAGGATTTCAGCAGGAGGGAGCAACCTTGCAGAGTCTGACAAACCAAGCACATTTGGCATGGGGCACTGGCAAACCCACTGAGAGTCAGCTTCTCGTCCTCAAATAAAAGTGCTGCTTCATCTCCAGGCAGGCCACGGCGCAGCCAAAGGGAATTAAGCAATAAACTGCATAACAAGCATAGACCCACTGCCGTCCCCTCTGTGCATCACCCCAGCACCGATGCCCTCAGCCTTTGTGCTGATGAACAGTGTTCCAACCTGGGGACAGGAAGCCTGGAGCCTGCTCTTTATATATTTATTGTTATCACCCATAGATGCATGGAGGGGAGGAGGTCCAGGAAAAGCTTGCCTATAGTTAAACCCAAATTATAATACGTGTTTATTTAGGGACTAATAAAGCCATCTCTCTTTCTTTTTTAAACTAACATTTTGATGCCGACCATCACATTTAACTCTCATAACCCTCTGAAGGGGCATTATTTTTCATTTTACAGATGAAGACGCTGAGGCTCAGAGAAGCAAGTAACTTTAATAGGATCACAGAGGAAGGTCTGCATCTCCCCACGGCTATTACATCACACCGAAATTCCTTTTTAATCTTTTTCTTCAAAAATTGCACAGGGCTCCGCAGAAAGATCTCCCTACGTGGGAAGAATTGGTTATGATCATCCACCCACTTTTCAAAGGTTATTTTTTATCTGGAGCCAAAAGACTTATTCCCTTTCATCCAAAGCCTGCCTATCTTTTGAGGCTGTTCAAGTTCAACTTTACCCAGGAAAACCGTGAGACCACTCGGGGCCACACCGACCACTCCTACCTCCAAACTTTCAAAGCATCTAAGCTTATACTGACCCTTTGCTTAATTGTATGCATTGTATAACTTCTCTTTCTTTATTATGTAACACTTAATTGACATTTAATTTTAATATTAAAAACCTTTTAAATGATGTATACTAGTCACACAGCAGAGCACAAGTATTTTGAGTATTTGCCTGTTTTTGTACTTTCTGTAATCGGAATCGTAAATGGAGTCATATACTATATATTCCTTGGTGTCTTTTGCTTTTTCCCACAGAATATCTGTGAGGTTCATCCACGGCTGATGTCTTTCCATCAGCCTTATGTTTGTGAGAGCTGTCTATTTTATTGAGCATAGCTGTAGTTTGTTCATTCTCATCGCTGGATCATTTTCCAATGAGTGAATATACCACAAGAAAATACATACCATCCAATCACTGATGGGCTCTGGATAGTTTCCAGATTGAGGGTGTTTTGAACAGTGCCAAGATGAATATTCTAGCACAAGTCTTCTGGTGTACACAGTTCTGTTGAGCACGCAGAGTAGTCCTCTTATCCCCAGGGATTTGTTCCAAGACCCCCAGTGGTGCCTGAAACCTCCGAAAGTACTAACCTGGTTGCTGTCAGTCAGAATACATTTCTGCTCATGTCTTCCAATCACAAATGTAACGCCCTTTTCCATCTTAACTCAGCACTTATCACATACTCTGGAAATAATTTTTGTGGTGTGAAGTGTAACAGCAAAACTAGCATAAATTTCTTTTTCCTTTTTTTACAATTTCACAAAAAGTTCATTCTTACTGTAGATCTTAGCATACAATTTTTTTATTTCCTTATGAGGTCAAGAACTTTTACCTTTTCACATGAAGGAAGTACTTTATGGCTTTTCTTTGGCATATCCAAATTATCAGTGTCACTACTCTGTGCTCTAGGGCTTTTTTAGGATCTTATTTATATCTTTTTTTATTTCCTTCTTTTCTTATTTAAGTTTGTCTCTGTTTGTATCTCTAGTTTCTTTATTTTAAAATATTAAGGGAGTACAAAAGTTTTTATTACCTGGATACCTTTTATAATGCCCAAGTCAGGACTTTTTGTGTGTCCATCACCCGAATAGTGTTCAGTGTACCTGATAGGTAGGTTTCCACCCCTTCCCTCTTCACCCCTCCCCCTTCCTGATTTCTAATGATCTTTATGTCTTTTTGTGCCCATGTGTGCCCATCAATTAGTTCCCAGTTATTAGACAGTGCATGTGGTGTTTGTTTTTCTATTCCTGAGATATTTTACTTACAATAATAGTCTCCAATTCCATCCAAGTTACTGCAAAAGACATTATTTCATTCCTTTTTATGGCTGAGTAGTACTCCGTGGGTGTGTGGGTTTGTGTGTGTGTGTATAACATTTTGTTAATCCACTCATGAATTGATGAGCACTTAGGTTAATTCCACATCTTTGCAATTGTGAATTGAGCTGCAACAAGCACTTGAGTGCAGGTGTCTTTTTGAAAAAATGACTTCTTTTCCTTTGCATAGATATCCAGTAGTGGGATTGCTGGGTCCAGTAGTATGTCTACATTTATTTCTTTGAGGAAACTCCATGCTGTTTTCCATAGAGATTGTACTAATTTTCAGTCCCACCAACAGTGTATATTTCTTTCTCTCTGCTTACATGCCAGCATCTATTTTTTTTTAACTTTTTATTAATGGCCATTCTGATAGAGATAAGATGATATCTCATTGTGGTTTTAATTTGAATTTCCCTGATGATTAATGATGTTGAGTATTTCTTCGTATGTTTGTGGCCATTTGTCTATCTTCTATATACTAAGAACAATCAAGCTGAGAGTCGAATCAAAGATTCATGATAGCTACAAAGAAACTTAGGAATATACTTAACCAAGGAGGTGAAAGATCTCTACAAGGAGAACTATGAAACACTGATGAAAGAAATCACAGATGACACAAACAAATGGAAAAACATCACATGTTCACAGATGAATAGAATCAACATTGTTAAAATGTCCATACTGCCCAAAGTGATTTACAGATTCAACGCAATCCCATAAAAATGCCAATGTCATATTTCAAAGATCTAAGAAAAATTAACTCTACACTTCATTTGGAAACAAAAAAGAGCCTGAATAGCCAAAGTAGTCTTAAGCAAAAAGAATAAAACTGAAGCATCACATTACCAGACTTGTAATATACTACAAGGCTATAGCAATCAAAACAGCAAAGTATTGGTATAAAAGTCGAGACATAGCCCAATGGAACAGAATAGAGACTCCAGATATAAAATCACTTACCCACAACCAACTGATATTAGACAAAGCAGACACCAACATATACTGGGGAAGGAAAGCCCTATTCAATAAATGTGCTGGAAAAACTGGATAGCCACATGCAGAAGAATGAAACAAGACCCCTATCTCTCACCATATACAAAAATTAATTCAAGATGGATAAACAAATTAAATGTAAGGTGTGAAAACATAAAAAATTTAGAAGAAAATGCAGGAAAAACTCTTTAAGACATTGGTCTAGGGAAAGAATTATGGCTAAGACTCCAAAGGCAAATACAGCAACAACAAAAATAAATAAATAAATGGGACTTGATTAAATTAAAAAGCTTCAGAACACCAAAGGAAATAATCAGCAGTGTAAATAGACAACCTACAGAATGGGAGGAAATATTCACAAACTATACATAAGATAAAGGGCTAACATCCAGAATCTACAAAGAACTCATACAAATCAGCAAGAAAAAAACAAACAATCCTATTAAAAAGTATGTAAAAGACATGAACAGAAGTTTTTCAAAAGAGGTATAGATTTTATGTAGTAAAATTCACCCATTTTCAATGTAGAGTTTGATGAGTTTGGGCAGTTGTACACAGTCATGCAATTATTACCAGAATAAAAATATAGAATATTTCCATCACTCCAAAAATTTCCTCTTACTCCTTCACAGCCAATATTCTCCTTTCATCCCTGGCTCAAGGCAACACCTGATCTATCTATTCTCACTATAGTTTTGTCTTTCTAAAATTTCATGTAAATGGAATTACACAGTATATATATTTGATTGGCTTTATTCACTTAGCAGAATACTTTTGAGATATATCTATATTGTTGTATGTAATAATAATTTTTTCATTTTTATTACTGAGCAGTATTCCATAGAATGGATAGGACATCATTTGCTTACAGTTAGTGGACATTAAAGTTGTTTTCAATTGTTGGCTATTATGAACAGTATCGCTATGAACATTTGCAAACAAATCTTTGTGTGAACATCTATTTTCATTTCTTTTGGACAAATGCCTACAGGTGGTATATACTTGTATCTCATTATGATTTTCATTTGCATATTCCTGATTAGTAATGAAGTTGAGTTTCTTCAGGTGATTATGGCTATTTGTATATCTTGTTTGTGAAACATCTGCTTGAATCTTTTGCCTGTTTTTAAAAACTGGATTGTTTATATTCTGACTATTGAACTATAAGAGTTCTTTATGTATTTTAAATGCAAGTGCTTTGTCAGGCATATATTTTCACCCAGCCTGTGGCTTACTTTTTAATTTTCTTTTGAAGAGAGAAGTTTTAAATTTTGGTGACATCCCAGGAATGTAGAGATGAGCAAGGCACAGCCCTGGCTTTAAGGAACCCAGAGTGCCATGAGAAAATGGCAAGCAAATCAAAAGTCACAGTATGGTGGGATTATATCAAGTGATCAAGGTAAGTTCAGGGGGCCTGGGTTAGGAGGGATACCAAACCCAGCCTGGATGGAAGTTTCCTGCAGGAAGTAAATTTGAGTGAGTTTTAAAGAACCAATAAGGGAGGTGAAGGGGAAAGACAATCTGGGTAGAGGACAGAGCATGTGTAGACACATGACTCACACAATACAGCTCGATCACTCCAAGTGGATATCACTATGGTTGGGGCAAAGAGAGTGGGGGTGGGGAACAGAGGAGGGAAACTAGAAGAGGTGGGGCCCAGATCACAACAGGCTTTGGCTGTTAAGATAAAGAATTTAGTTTTATTTTTTTAGAAGGTAACAGGAAGGTGTACATAAGATGCAAGGGAAAGGGACTCTTTATGTCAAAAGTTACCATGAATCTGTAGTAAATAAAACACTGTGGTATTGATGTAGGAATGGACAAAACAGAAAAATGGAACATTCTAAATAGCCCAGAAACATGTCCACACATAACCATAACTTGGCATAAGACAGAAGTGGTATCATTGGGCAATTGGTAAAGAACGTGCTATTTAATCAATGGGATGAGGGAAATTTGTGTGGAAAAAATTGGATTTTTACTTTACATAATCCACAGAAATGGATGCTAGACATGTTGAAAACCTAAACATAAGAAAAACACTTTAATATTTCTGACTCAAATTAACTAAATATCTTTATGATGTCAGGGTAGAGAAGAAATGCTTAAGCAAATAACAGTAGGAAAGAGGATTGGGGTGTTATTTCCCATTTTCACCATTCTTGTGGGAGGAATTTTATTATGGCTTAATTTATATTTCTGTGATGAATAATAAGGTACCGCACCTTTTCTTGTGCTTATTAACCATTTGGATATCCTCTTTTTTGACGTGTCTGTTAAAGTCTTTTGCTCATTCCTCCACTCGTTTGCTAGAATTCTTTATATTATTGTGGGTATGAACACTTTGTCAGTTCTATGGGTTGCAAGTATCTTCTCCCACTCTGTGGGCTTTTACTCTCTTTGATGAAGAGAAGTGCTTAATCTCAGGAAATCCAATGCGCCAATATTGTTAAAGGAGAATTTAGGGTAGAGTGAGGTGACTCCCACTCCTTGCTCTGGGAAGCCCAGTGAGCATCTGCCATTTCCCAGTATAAGGCTTTTTCTGGACAGCAGTTCATTCATTCAAGTGTTTCTTAAGCGTCTCCCATGTGCCAGGCTCTCTCCCAGCTGAGCAGGATTCAATGAAACAAGACAAAGGCTCTGCCCTTATGCAGCTTACATTCCAAAAGTGAGTTAGAAAAAGCATAAGTCTGGAAACTTCAAAGTGAGTAATAAAATAAATCAGCGAGACTGCTGAGTGGGCTGGGCTGGGATTAGACATGATGAATGTATAAAATCAGAAAGAGGCTCTGACCTTCTCTGGCGGTGCTCAGAGGCCTGGGAAGAGATAAAGCTGGCAGGAGAGGCTTGGAAATTAAAACGACGAAAAAACAGCAACTCTTGGCTTGATTCTCCAGAAATATATTCTAATCTCCAAAGGTTATAGTCACAACTGGTCTGCTCAGTTTTAACACAATATAGCAATGCCCAGATTAATCCACTGGTCAGGTTTTTGGCACAAACACAAACTGGGAAATGAAAAAGATCTTAGTGAGGCCACTAAGCTTGAGGAAAAATGGCTCTTACCCTGTTTTTGCCATCCTTAGCCTCTCACCCAAATCAGGTCACGGAAAATTAGATAGCAGATTAGGAGGAAGATGCGTAGAGACCATCTGAAAGTAATGGCTAGCAGGAAGAGAAGAGAAAATAAATAAATGCCTTGCAAAGTAAACAGAACTAAACAACACTGGAGTTGGGGGAGCACAGTCTTTAAACTTTAAGGGGTGACAAGCCTGATCAGGGGGTGTGTTCAAACTCCTTGTGAACATTTCCAAACCGTAACACGGTGCAGTCATTTTACCTGATAGAGTCAGTAAGAAGTTTAATTATATTTAGTCTTCTACCTTTATGAGCTCAAGGACAAATGTCATCCTTTGAAGGGAAAATTCTCCCCCATCCAATGATACTTTTAAGTTGTCATAAATGAGAGGAAAAATTTTAGTTATTAGGAAAATAAACCACGTGACCAGTAGTTCTTAACTTTTAAAGCCTTGGACCCTCTTCCCAGAAAAAAAAAAAAAAAAACAAAGTCATATATTTACATGTAGACAAAATTTTGAATATACTATCAGGGCTTAATTTGATGCAATCAAATTAAAGAACTGAGGGTGGGACAAGAAGAACCAAGCTGATATGCAAACCAGTAGCACTATAACACCCAGAGTGTGGGGTAATCGCAGGGCTGAGACATGTTTCTAACACAAACGTGGGTAAACTTTAACTTGCCTCTGGATAATGGGGAGCTACCATTGTAGCTCAAAGTGCCCACTGCAACTCTGTATGTGCCTCACTCCCCACCTTGTCACGGTGAACTATTCGGTGCATTTTGAATAAGGGCAATGGGTTGTGTTTTGCATTTGCATTCTGTGTGGGTATTGGGGGTCAAGCAGGGGTTAGTATAGGACCTTGCTGCTCAGTGGCGGTTCACAGACCACAGCCTACCCCAGTGCATGTTAAACATGCAGAATCTTGAGGGCCACCAACTCTACCAAATTAGAATCTGCATTTTAACTAGATCTCCATATATATGTTAAAGTTGGAAAACACTTAAAACCTAAAGAAAACTCTTAAGTTTAAAGAGAGAGATGGTAGCCATACAACAGGCAAAGCTAGGATCAGTCCCTGAAATCTAGCTGGAATATCCTTGTCCCAGATTATCCATTCATTTAGAGACACCATTTCATGCCTTATGAGTAAAGGCTATGACATCTTTTTCCCCTGATCAGCAGCCTTAATTATCTAAAATAGGATCCAGACCTAGGACCAAAAACAGCAAAAAATAAATAAAGATACTCTAGCATGGATGCCTTAAAATCTACATATCAGGTCTCTTGTGTTTTACACATTGGCAAGATCTCACACCTGTGCAATTCTAATAAACCTAGTGTTATGGTTCCCTGACCACAAAAGATTGGAAGCAGCACATTTATAGCAGGGCAAAGGGAAAGAAATAAAATATGGGGCTGGGGTGAAGTTTACCATGAGAATTGATAGTAGAAAGAATGCCTTTGACATTTTCATGGTTATTTAGTTTTATGTATCTACTCACACCTCAGAAACAGTAACTCAGGTCTTAGAGAACTAGTACTCAACCCTGGTTGCATGTTAGAATCACCTGAGGAGTCTTTTTTTTTTTTTTTTTTTTTAATAAAAAGGTAATTCCCAAGCCTCAAGCTCAGAGATTCTGAGCTAATTGCTCTGGGGTGGGATCCAGGCACAGGTGTTTTACTAAAGCTTCCCAGGTGAGTCTTAGTGGTTCAGGGTCAGTCTGTATAGGCCCCAGAGGCCTGGACACCTGAGTAGCCTCTAAGCAGGCTCTTTACAGCTTGCTGGAGCCACTGACAATGATTGGTTTGGGATGACCTTGGCTATCAGGATTTTCTTTTAAGAGGAAACCCCTATATATTGGAAGTGATTTTGACGTAAATAAGATAGCCTAGAACTAAATGATACAGAAACACATATCTAAGTCCTGTGTTACAGTCACAGAAATCCAGAGGGCACCGGTGGGATGAGGCAGACAGCCTCTCCCTCTCTCCCTCTCTCTCTTTCCCTCTCTCTCCTCCCTCTCTCCTGACCCTCCCTCTGTAGACCGAGGCTGAGCACACCCACAAATCACCTGGGGTCTCGTTCCAATGCAGATTCTGACTCAGTAGGTCTGGAGAGGGCTCAAGATTCTGCAGTTCTCATGAGTTCCAGGTGATGCTATCGTAGCTGGTCCAGGGGCCACACTTAGAGTAACAAGGCTCTAGGTCATCCTGATGGCCATGACTTACCCTCAACCCCTTCTGTGTTACCCACACAAGAAGGATGGCTTCCTCATTCCTGAAGAGTGAATTCCACTGTGCTCAAAGCCGTAGGCTTTCCTAAACTAATGTCATGACTATGTCCGTCTCTTCTGTTCACCATTCCCTCCCCAACTAGGCAACTTTGCCAGAGGATCAGGGACTGTTGCATTAGAAACAGGCTTAGAGAGCATCTAGTTTGGCCCATTCATGACAAAAGTGTGGCACTGAGGCTCAGTTGTTTTAAAGGATTTGCCAAGTTCACAGGGGACAGTGGTAAAGTCAAAACTAAATCTAAATCAAGATGTGGAAACATCAGTGGAGGATTCTGTCAAAATGATTTGTTTCCCGCAACTTTCGAGTGCAACATCCATTTGCTTATCTTCAGGGAACTTGCGGATTAAAAGAGACTCAGGAAGGAACCTAAAATTCTAAAGCTAGGCTGACTGGTGTTACAGCTCTAAGAAGGGGCAGATAGCTCCCCCTCCTCTCTGAGACCACACACTAGCTATTGTTTCCTCTCCTGTGGAGTGTCCCTAAAAAAGCCTCAAGGCCTTCATGAGTTGCCCAATGAACTCCTCAGTCATCCTTATTTCATTTTCATTTTTTGGAACCCTTTCTCAATTTTCTAAATCCCACACAAGAATGATGTACACTCTTGCTCAATAATAAGAAGCCCTCATGCAAAATTGAAATAAATTGTTCTCTCAAATAGGGGGAGAAAGGAATCATATTCCTGGAACAGTCAGCTTACCTAGCCAAATGAATCTGATTGCTGCTCCTTTGTCTGTTTCTTCGTGACCTCTTAGCAAACCAGAGCCAGTGTGAATGAAGTTGGCAAATTCAAGCCAAGGGTAGCCGCAAGCCTATGGTCCCGGCTACTCATGAGGCCGAGGATCACCTGAGACCAAGAGTGTTGAGGCCAGCCTGGGCAACATAGTGAGACCTCATCTATAAAAAAAAAAAAAAAAGAAAAGAAAAGAAAATAAAGTTTTTAATTAAAAAGAAATTGGTAAATTCAATGGCATTCTGTGTCCCAAGGCCATCGATGTTGCTGGATTAGGGTTAGGGAACCTACTGGCTCCTGAGTAGCCCCTTCTCTGGCCACAAAAGGCTATCCCAACAGCACTGTTTAAATTGAACTTGTTATCATTTCTGACCTCAAAGCTCTCGACTGGACTGAGACTTCCCCAACAGAGCTTATTACCAAGTCCAGTCCAGAGCTTTTTTCATCTTGCTGTGTGGTTATCTATGTCTGGAATCAGGAGCAATCCATAGGGAAATCAGCCTGAAAGCTACAAGCTTGAATATTATATAATAACACCACTAAGGGCTGCACGGGAAAAGAAATTTGCTGGGCTTGTGGCCCCTCACTCCACCCCCAACTTTGCTTCGCTTTTATCTTTTATTTTGTGTTCCTGGTAGATCCAATTACATCTCAATTACCTTAGGCTACTTAAGTACCTCCTTGAGAATTAGGCTGTCTGGATAGGCAGCAAGGCCGAGATACTCACCTGCACAGTGAACCAGGTGTCCTCATCTGATCTTTCATTTCCCCTTTTGTGACATTTCAAAAGATCACAAAGTATTTTCTTAGCGCCTAGTCATAGAGATGGGAAGGAACAAGAAAGTTAGGCACCAAACTGCTACCAGTGGTGATGTTTGAGCAACAAAGGGTGGAACTGGTTTTACATGTTTCTCATTGTGCTTTCCTTTCCTAATTGTCTTAATGGGCATGCATTACTGCAAAATAAAATGAAATTGTTTTCCTTGTTTGCTGTAATTTAGAGAGAGATGGTTTTGATCCTATAACCCTGGGACTTTCAAATCCATTGATCTTGGGGTGGAGGGGTTTAAGTACTCATTTTGAACCATGCTTTCACTAATAAATTCAAAGCCTGAAGGGAAAAACCCATGTTTCTTCACCACCATGTTTCATAATAGCTATTAGATGACCACAGCATCATCAGAGCCTTGTGTGTGGGAGAGGAAGGGGGAGCGTCAAGAGTTGCACTTTGCAAAGAAATTGATTCTGACACTCAAAAGCACAGGCTGAGGGTGATCCAGTGAACCTGGGAAAGCCCAGGCCCGGTTCTGGCTCACACCGGTCTCCGGATCCCAGGAGATGTAGAGGAGGCCCAGGCTCTGGGTTGCTCGGCGTCGACCGTGAGTCCAGAGCAGAGGCCCAGAGGCCTGGTCAGGGGTGTGGCTTGAGCATGACACAGTGGCTGACTTGGACAGCAGGGTCCCAGGGCCGCAGCGCCTCCCAACAGAAGAGAGGACCAAGGCCACCGGTAGGGCACCTCTCCAGCAGTGGGGCATGCGGGACGGAAGGCAAGGCTGGCTGGGGGCCTGCTGAGGCTGGGAGTGCATTCCTACAAGCTGCCAGGGTTTCAGGCAGCAAGTCAGGCCTGGCTGCATGGCGGGCCTGGGACCCTGCTTGCCGCCCCGCCCACTCGGCCTTGCGCCCCGCCCCTATCCCGCCCCATCCTGCCTTGCGCCCCGCCCCTCGCCCCGCCCCATCCTGCCTCGTGCGGCGCCCTCCTCCCGCCCCACCGCTTGGGGGCGTCCGCGCGCGGTGGGGCTATAAAGCCTCGGCCCCGCGCGGCCCCCTCAGCAGCAAGTGGCCTTGGGAGGCTGAGCCTCTTGCTTTTTAGTCCGCCCGGGCGCCATGGGCGAGTTCCGGCCGTGCGGGGTGCAGCCGACCTTGTACCCGGACCGCCTGTGGATCTGGGAGAAGGCCGTGTATATGGATGAGAACCGGCGCACCTGGCTGTCCATAATCATCGAGGTACAGCCCGCTCTGGGGCCGGCTCGCGAGGGGCAGCAGGGGCCTCGCCCTCCCTGGCTGGGCCCCGGGAGCTGCGGACGTCCCAGGACAGGCAAGCCCGCGAGGAGCCCCTCCCGGCCGGCAGCGTGAGGGCGGGGGCAGGGAGGCTCAGAAGGCCAGGTCTGCCCGGGCGTGCCTACAGGTGAAACCACTTTGAGCCAGGCTCTGAAGGATGAATAGGAGTCCTCCGGGCCAGGAAGGAGGGTGGGAATACCCCAGAGTCATGCTGGACAAAGGGTGGGACCCAGTGCTTCTGGAGTGCGTGACTGTGATCTTGCCTAAAACAGGACTCGGCTGGGCTATGTGCTCATGCACACGATGGAAGTAATATCTCTAAAGTAAGCGATTGATACGTGTGGCTGGTTATCAGAATCTCCTTAGGTGATTCTGGCTCCAGAAATGCGTATTTTAAAAAAAAACCCTCAACGGATTATGATCAACCGAGTGCAGGAACCGCTGCTGTAGAGTGTGGGGTATTTTGTGCCTCCTCTATGCTCTGGAACAGCAATATTAACAAGTAATATAGTAGCATAAAAGCTGGTTTTAAATAAATGTTGACTTTGGTGGGGTTTTTTTGTTGTTTTTTCTGAGACAGAATCTGGCTCTTTTGCCCAGGTTAGAGTGCCCTGGCGCCAGCCTAGCTCACAGCAATCTCAAACTCCTGGGTTCAAGCAATCCTTCTGCCTCAGCCTCCGGAGTAGCTGGGACTACAGGCATGCGCCACCATGCCCGGCTAATTTTTTATATATATATTTTTAGTTTTCCTGCTAATTTCTTTCTGTTTTTAGTAGAGATGGGGTCTTGCTCTTGCTCAGGCTGGTCTCGAACTCCTGACCTAGAGCGATCCTCCCACCTTGGCCTTCCAGAGTGCTAGGATTACAGGCGTGAGCCATGACGCTCGGCTGTTGACTTTGTTTTATGCATGATGCCTTAAGGTGGGACTTCAGTTAATGTTAACTTTTTTTAAAAGACATGTAACTCTTTTATGAGTACTTTCTTGACTAAACCCAAGACTCAAAGAAGCGGAGGCAAAAAATGTTGAAACTCTTTCCGTACATAAACTGAAAAAAGTAAAATTTAAAGTTAAAATGTATAATATTAGAACATTTATGTAACATAATAGCGAACACCAAAACGTTATTGAGTGTTAAGGATGTCTCCATTTTATAGATGAGGAAACTGAGGCATGTAAACTTGTCCAAGGTAATACTGCTAATAGGTAATAGGGTTGGAATTACAGGCTCTTAATCACCATCTAAATTTGCATTTTTGACATTAAAATTTTTAAGTCATATGCATATCCTTTTAAAAATCAAGTCAAATATTTAACTTTTTTTTAAGTAATGTATTTGAAGAAAATTTAGGTGAATATCAGTTTTTACCCTCTGGTTGGTAAATATCTTCAACATAACACTGAAGCCACGAACTAGACAAGAGTATTTCCTGTAATCATGATAAATGCCTCATGAAAAATAACCCATCAGCAAACTTTGGGGCAGGTTTTCTCTCACGTAATCTAAAGGGCCAGTGTTTTTAATATATAAAGATTTATTTAAATCATCAAGAAACATAAATAATGCAAACTAAAAATGATTAAAGGATATGGAAGAATATATACTAACACAGCAAGAATGGTGATTTTCACACCTATACCTTGCAGTAGGATCTGAATTGTTTTTTAACGGTGAGTTCTAATTTATTTCATAGACAGAAATCTTTTTTAAAAGTGACTCCTACTTTGGAAAAATACTCATTGAACAAATGTGAGTGCCTAGTTTATATGCCAGGTGAGGTTCTAGGCTGGGGAGGTCTGCAGCAAATGGGATAAAATCCCCAGTACTTGTGAAGCTGCCATTCTACTTGGGAGACAGACAACAAAACAATGAAGCTGGTGGTCAGTTTGTAGAACTAGAGTTTGTAGAAATGGGTGAAAGGCAATGACCAGTGGTGAGGAGATCTTCAGCCAAGGTACTCCCCTCTCAGAATCTCAGTTTGCATTTGCTTTTCACATTTTAGCCCATCATTTTGTTTGTAATCCTTCTGAATCGTTTTTTTGGGGGCATGCCCCTTATGTATGTCATAGAGTTGGATGTTGCTGAGTTTTTTTCCCCTTGAATTGGTGAATGAGCCCCATTTTCAGTTATTGGTATGTCTGGTCTTTCTTCTATCATGATTTTATGTTGTATTTGTCTTTAATAGACATACATTTGAGCAGAGACCTGCCTAAAAGAAGGGAGCGAGCCCTACGTAGATCTGGGGAGGGTGTCGCAGGCAGAGAGCACAGCAGGCTCAAGGGATTGCTGGAAGCAGGCACGAGTGTGGCAGGTCCCAGAAACAGCAAGGAGCTGTGTGGCTGGAACAGGTTGGAGCGTGAAGACCAGAGCAGTGGGAGATGAGGGGGGCAGGGCTCCACATGGTTCTTTGTGGGCTTCTGTGGGCTGTGGTAAAGAATTCAAATCGTTCCGCCCATGACAGGAAGCTATCTGAAGGCGTCGGGCGTCTAGCAGGGAAGTGCCATGACTTGTAGACACTCGCTGTGACTGCAGACCAGAGAACTGGTTGTGGGGACGACACCCACAAGGTGGCAAGTTAGGAGGCTGTTACGGTGGTCCGGGTGAGAGACAAGGCTGCAGGGGCAGTGGTGGAGTTGGTGAAAAGTGGTCTGTCACCACATTCAGGGGTCCAGGGACAGCTTATTTAAAAGAGGAAAAATAGGACAAAACAGAAAAAACACAGAAATCCCATGACAGCTGAAAGGCACCAAATTGCATTGTTAGGAAGCTCACTGGCTCCAGGGCATACCCAGCTACAGGGAAAGAGTCTGCTTTTGTGGCCCTGTCTGGGTGGCTAGACACGTGTGTGCTGGTCGTCCCTGTCCAGCCAGGGTCCCCGAGAGGAGTAGGCATGGCGTAGGGACTTGAGCTTCAGGGGATGGTGATCGCCGGCATCCCACACTCTGGACGTGGGCCGGGTGGGGGACAGGACGGACTCTGGTTTTCTGTGCCCGGAGGAGCCCCGGCAAGCTGGGCCTGAAGGTATGCCTGGTCTTGTCTTCTCTTCAGACAGAGGACGAGCTCCAAGTGCTCCTGCGTCAGAAAGATGTCCCCCTGGGGGAGCCTCTGCGCCCCAGCCAGCTGCTGCCCGGCCTGCTGCCTTTGATGTGGCAGTTGTACCCTGGGGAGAGATACCGAGGCTCGGACTCCAGTTTCTGGCGCATAGTGTACCATGTCAAGGCGAGTGTGTGTCCCCCAGAGGTGATCTTGGGGGGCCTCTTCCCCTCCCCTCGTCTGGCCTCAGTGGTGGATCTATTCCCTCCATCTCTGCACCAAAAGCTAAAATAATGGGGAGAATTTACAAGTGCACATCTTTAAAGGACTGGATTAGAGAGAAGTCAGATCCTCTGAGGTGTCTGACAGCAGCCCCCTCGGCAGCAGGCAGCCCTCTTCGGGGGGCAGGCGGGTGGGGGCTGGCGGGAGGCGGGGCGGTCTCCCAGGGCTCCTGAAGTCCCTACACACAGCTTCCCACCTGCTGCTCCAGGCTTGTGGGAGTGGCAGGAGTGAGGAATGGGGCAGCGTTTGTTCCCTGGACTCTCTGTCTAATCTTCCCCTTCTCTCTCTCCTCCTCTCAGCTCAGTGACACAGAGGACCTGCTCCTCGAGAAGCTGGCGTCGGAGTGACACGGTGAGCACCACTGGGGCTGACACCTTAGTCCAGAGTGGCCAGGTCAGAAGGGAGGCGCTTAGGCAGTGCTAACCCCTCCTCTGAGGGTCCCCAGCAGAGGGACAAGCACCTGTGTCTCTCCTTTACCACTTCGGGAGCCAGAGTTTTCTAGGCAGCCCCTCATCACAGCTGCACGCGTCTGAGCCATGCCCGGCAGGCTGCGGCGGCACTTTCGTTTACCGTGGCTCGGTCATCACATCAGCCGAGCTGAGTGTCATTGCCTGTTACTGGCTACAACAACGAGTTTTGAGGAAGTACAGGGACTTGTCCAGACTGCAGAGCCAGGTTTCAAATCCAGGTCTTCTGACCCCACGCCCCTTGCCCTGTTTGTAATTCGCACTGGCTCAGACTCGAGCCCTCGGCCCCGGAGGCCAGCATTGACCCCAGACTCGCCCAGCAGCGCCGCCCTCACCGCTGCTCGGCCCTTGCTCTGATCCTGTCTCCTCTCGTCTCTTCCCAGGTCTAGAAGTTCCTGTCTCCTTTCCCACCAGGGCCAGAGTCCTGCTGGCCTACGTGGGGACGTTTGTGCTCGTGCTCGCCTTCGTTTGCCACCCGTGTTCTCCTCACCACGCTGGGGTCTGGAGGAAACGGACAGGCGGAGGATGGGCCCTACCCAGGGCCTGCGGGACCTGCCTGCAGGCCACTCGGCCCCCCTCTGCCCTCAGCACTGCCGCCTGCCTGGCAGATGGCACCGGGGAGGACCCGGTCGGTACAGCTTCCTCCAGGTGCCCCAGCGATACCTGTGCCCCCGGCTTTCTCAGTTGGCTGATGGTTTTCAGCCTTTCTCTTTCCCTTCTGGCCTTCCCGGCAACTAGCGTCTCATGCTGCGCGCCCAGGGCGCTCCTGTTCTGGTCGTTCAGCTTCGTGCACCTCTGGGAACAGGGCCTGTCTGCCTGAGCCGGGCCTCTGGGACCCTGGACCAGCTGTGTCACATGGCTCTGTCCTGCACACCCACATGCTTGCAGAAGCCACACCCGCCCTCACAAGTTCAGTTGCAGTTCAAGGAAAGGCCTGAGAGGAGCCTGCATCCGTGCTCAGTGCTCCGCAGCCCGTGGACAGAGCGGGGAGCAGGGCACGCAAGCACCTCGGATGAGCCCTCAGGTGGCCCGCCTTCAGAAGGGATAGAGATCGGGTCCCCCCCCCCACTCTCCCGGTGTTGTGAAGTTGTGTGTCGCATGAACACTTCACGGTGTTGATTGATTAAATTAAATGTAAGACAATTCATCTAACTCTGTGCTCAATCAGTTTTCATCCTCGACCTAGGTCCTAGTGGAGAGAAGTGAGAACAGGCAATCACCAAATAAGAATATTCATGATTTTTATGTATTTCTGTTATTTTGGCAATAAGGCTGGATTTTATTTTTTTCCATATAACCTAACACTCAAAATCCCAGTGTTCTTGGAGGCATGCTTTGAGAACCACTGGAATAACTGACCTCGGGAAACTGTCCGCAGCTCCTGGTATTCAAGATCCCCTTCCGTCTGGCCCTGCCCACCTGCCCCTGACATGCCCTCTGCCCCAGCCAGCTCTGCCGCCTCCTCACCCAGGCACGCGCCAGGCTCTGTCCCTGCAGGGGAGGCTTCTTCCTCCACTCTCAATCCCGGCAGGAGCCCCTCCTGCCTGGAACTGTCCCGGACCACTCAGGCCCCAACCTGAGTCTCCCTTCCCTGCCTCCTGTGACCTGCCCTCCTGCAGCTCCTCAGCAGGCAGCAGGACCCCAGATAGCACTAGGGGATGACTTCCAGACAAGATCCGTTCTGTGTGCAATCCTTGTCCTCCCACTGACAGCCTCCCCATCACAGAGACGGGGGTAGTGAGACTTAGAGGGTGGTTCTGAGCATTCAGGGGGATAATGTGAGTGAAATCAGGCGTGTGAGAAACATGCTATACCACTGCTCCCATTTTATAATCTCAGATCCCAGCCTTCTACCTGGCACTAGACGGAGAAGAAACATCGACACCGCGTGTGACAGGGTTTGTGACTCTTGCGAGCGCCAGCATGGCAGTGTGAGAGTTTGGTCTGTGGAGGCAGTTACTATACAGACGCCTCTCGGTGGGGACAGAGCAGGAGGATGTCAGAGCAGGAGGGACATCAAAGGTCAGCCAGCCATCTCACTTAGGAATAGGAACACCGAGGCCCAGGAAGAGGAAGGTTCTTTTGCAAGATTCTTTTGTTTACCAAATATTTGACCACCGCCATGAACTGTGCCGGGTGCTTCACACATAGGAATGAACAAAACAAAGGCCCTGCTCACATGCAGCCTTTGTTCTGGAAAAAAGGTAAAAAGAACGTGCAAAATCCCAGAAGGAAATAGAACAGGGTCACGTGGCAGGGAGTTAGGTCAGCTGCTAAAGCAGTTCCTGTCTGGAGAGGTATTTAGGATTGACCCTCGAGAAAGAGGGAGCTAGATTCTCAAGAGGCAAGTGCCCTACAGATCTAATTTGCTGTGGAAATTAAGAACATAGCAAAAGGATTTCTTACTAAAAGAATAATAAGTGGCCCTAATAACTTAATGTAATGCAGAATCTGTTTTCCACGAGACTTTAGGGTTTTGGCTGGAATGGGGGAGTGGACAGTGGCACTATTCATTGAGGTGGGGGAGGTGTAAGTTGGGCAAGGGACAAAATCAGGAGTTCTATTGTAGCCCTGTTACGTTGGAGATAGCTGTGCTACCTCCTGTTGGAAGTGTTGATAGGCTGTTAATGGAATGTGGACCTAGCCCTCAGGTCAGGACAGAAAAAAAAAAAAAAAACAAATTTGAGGGTCTTTAAAATGATAATTAAAGCCCGGGGCCTGAGGTCACTTACAGAGAGAGGGCTTCTTTGGAAGCAGGAGGAGAATGTGTTTTAAAGGAGGAGGCAGTGGGTAGCCGGGGAGCATGCTGTTAGGGCAGGAGTAAAAAGAAGAAAGGGAAGCGGCCATTGGATTTGGCCACACGGAGCCGGATGGGGACCTTGTCGGGAGTTTCAATGCTGTGAGTGGGCAGAGCCCTGTGACGTGGTGAGGAGAGCCAGCCTGCCGCGGGTTCGAGGCGAGGTGTTGAGGGTATTTTAGGCAGGAGCTAATGAAGCCTGTGTGTGCGTGGTGAAAGAAAATCTGCAGAAAGGGACAACCCGATGAGGCAGAACAGGAAGGCTTTAGTCACAGGACCAACATTCTTGAGGTCTCTAGAAGGGGCGACATGGAGGCGCAAAGGTATGCGTCCGCGTCTGACGGAGAAGCTTCCGCGATGGGTCTGTGTACGCGGATCTTGTTTCCCGTTTCCCCACTCGGAGTTGGGATTCGGTATTTTGCTGAGGTATTTTAAATACTTCATAATTTCCCTCATACGTATTTTATTACATATACATTTGTTTATATTTTCTTTTCTTTTTGCAATTTTTAATTTGTTTAGTCATAGGGTCTCGTTCTGATGCCCAGGCTGGAGTGCAGTGGCGTCACCGTAGTTCACTGTGACCTCGAACTCCTGGGCTCAAGCGATCCTACACCAAGCTAATTTTTCATAGAGATGGGGTCCCTGTACATTGCTCAGGCTGGTCTCAAACACCAGGCCCAAGGGATCCTTCCACTTCAGCCTCCCAAAGTGCTAGAATTACAGGCAGGAGCCACCACACCGGCCTATTTACATTTTCTTTCATTTCTTTCAATATCGTGTTACAGTTTTCAGAATGTAGACTTTACATTTATTTTGTTAAATTGATTTCCAAAGTAACTTATCCTTTTTTATTATTAAAAAAGCACCTCAATGAAATCTCTCATAACAAACTTTTAAGTGTACAGAACAGTATTTTTAATTATAAGAACATTATTGTACAGCAGATACCTAGAACTTTTTTGTCTTGCATGACTAAAAAAACCTCTATGCTCATTGAATAGTAGTTCCCCACTTCCTCCTCTTCCTAGCCCCTGGCAACCACCATTTCTTTTCTCCTTAGCTACCTCACGTCAGTGGAATCATGCAGTACTTGTTCTTCTGTGACTGGCTTCTTTCACTTAGCATGATGTCCTTAAGGTTCATCCATGTTGTAACATACGGTAGGATTTCCTCCTTTACTAAGGCTGAATAAGATTCCATTTTATAAATGCACCACAATTTCTTTAATTCATTCATCCACCAATGGATATTTAGGTTGTTTCCACCTCTTGGCTGTTATGGATAATGCTGCAATGAACATGGGAATGCAAATACCAGTTCAAGATCCTGTTTTTAATTCTTTTGGGTAAATACCCAGCAGTAGGATGGCTGGACCATATGGTAGTTCTATTTTTTTAATTTTTTGAAGATCCTCAGTACTGTTTTCCACAATAGTTATACCACATTATGATATATTCCCACATCCTCACCAGAATTTGGTTGTCTTCTTTTTTTTAATAATGGCTATACTAACAAGTATGAGTGATCGTTTATTTTACTTGTTCTTTTCCAATCTGGAGGATTTTCTTTTGTATTCTTGCCTAATTGCCCTGGCTAGAACCTCCAGTACAGCTTTGAACAGAAATAGTGAGAGCAGACATCCTTGCCTTGTTCTTGATCTTAGCGGGAAAGCTTCATCTTTTACTTTTAGATGTGACATTAGGTGTGGCTTCTTCATAACTGTCCTTTATCAAATTGAGGAAGTTCTATTCCAGTTTATTGAGTGTTTTTGTCATGAAGGGATGTTGGATTTTGTCAAATGCTTTTTCTGCATCTATTAAAGTGATCATGTGGCTTTTGTCCTTTATGGATATAGTGTATTACATTAATTTTTTTATATGTTGAACCACCTTGCATTTCTGGGATGAATCCCACATGGTCTATAATCTTTTTTATCTGTGGCTAGTATTTTGTTAGGGATTTTTACATCAATATTCATAAGAGATAATTGGTCTGTAGTTTTCTCTTATTGTGATGTCCCTGATTTTGGTGTCACTTACAGGTTTTTAACATCACAAATTTTCTTATATTCACTGTGTCATTTATATGCCATAGATTCTATGTCATTTTTAGTTATGTCCAAGAAATTCTGCATTTTTAAAATATTTTCCTTAGTCCTGTCAAGTGTTTAAGAGGGTATTTTAAATTTTCAAGTAGAAGGGCCTTTTGTATTCTGATTTTTGTCATTAATTTCTAGTTTTATTGCATTGAGGTCAGGATGCTATGTTTACTTCTAAAAATTTATTGGCATTTCTCATGTGGCCCACTGTGTTCAATGTTCACAATTATTCCATGTGCATTTGAAAAAAAGGGCATTTCTCTCAACTAGGTAGAGAGATACAAATTTCTGCTCTATTGTTAGTATTGCTTAGACTTTACATGTTTGTCAAGATTAATTTTATCCATCTAATCTATCTATCCTAAAAAATACATTAATGTATTTTGTATTAATGTTTTCTATTAGTAATATATTTCCCTCTTCTCCTTTAATCTCTGATAGTTTATGCTTCATAAAGTTGTTGCTGTGTTATTGTTATTGGCTGCATAAATGTTGACTGTTTTATCTTGTGAATTGTAGCCTTTAGCAGTATGAAGTCTGCTCGTCTGTCTTTCAGTGGTTTGTGGCTAGATTTCTACCTTGTCAGTTACAGATTATGATCTGGGTGCATTTGTTTTTATTAATTTACATTTGCCTGGCATATTTTTGCCCATCATTTTATCTAAATCTTTCTGAATCTTTTTGTCTTAGACATGTTCATTCGTGTGTGTGTGTTAATAGAGTTGGATTTTGCTGTGTGTTTTTTGAATTGGCAAATTAAACTCTCATTTTCAGTTATTGATAGTCTGATATATTTGGCTTTAGTATTTTATGTTTGTCTTTACATACATATAAAATTTTTCTCTGTGGGATATGTTTTCTAAATTCTTTTTTAGTATTTCTCTTGATATTGGCAGTTTTGCTCTAGTGGTTACCTTTATACTAATATCGTAGGGTAATATCCTTAGCACTTTTTAAAAAAATGCTGTTTGTTGTAGCATTGTCCAAAGAACTTTCTATAATGTCGGACATGTTCTGTATCTGTGTTTTCTAATGTAGTAGTCACATGTGGCTGTGGAGCACTTTAAATATGGCTAGTATGATTGAGAAATTTAATTTTAAATTTTATTTAATGTTAACTAGTTTAAATAGCCAAATGCAACTGGTGGACAACATGTTGTATAGTGCAGCTCTTTTGGTTCCCTACTGTGAAAAAAATTGAAATTAGTAACATTTTCTTCCTTCTCTCTAAAATAATATTCTCTTAATACTAAATACTACCTTTAAGGCAACCATCAAGCGTACTTTCTGTATATTCTCTCCCTTCTTTCCCCATTTTTGATAGCTGAATCATATGTTTATTATCACAGAATACAGCAAATACATAGTATTTTTCACCCTTATACTCTTTATTTAGTCTTAATTCTTCAGTTAAATGTATTCATTATTCACCAGTAGTCCTAATAAAAAGCTTCCTAAACATTTCTCGATTATCCGAAGCTCACTGCGTAGTGGGTTACTCAGGAAGAGTGCACAGGAGCAAGAGTCCCTGATTCCTTCATCTTTACCACAGTTTATCTGTGGCCTTTGTACTTGAAGATCACTGTAGCTGATTAAAATATCTTTGGCTCAGATTTTCTTTCTTGGGTATCTGTACCATGTTACTACATTTACTCTACTATTTTTTTTTTTAATTTAAAAGTATTTGGTGAAAGTCGAATCCCATATAAATTACTTGATCATTTTATCTTATGCCAAAGGGATTTCTGTTCTATAAAGCCTAATAATTTTAATAGACTATGTTTTAGAGTTAACTATTCTTGGACATATGTTCCAGGCACGTTCAAGTCATTTTTTTTTTTTTTTTTTTTGCCCCAGAAAAGTTTTCTTTAATAGTTTCTACTCCACTGGCTTATTTTCCTTTTTTAGGAGGGGTGGGAAGAGACATTTTTTTATGCATATGTTGGATCTTCTTTGCCTGTCTTCTATATTCATTACTTTCTCTTCCATCTTTTTTATTGTTTTTTTCTACCGATTTTTTTTTTCTTCATTTTTCTACTTTCTATACTCAATGTTTCTTTTGCTATCCTAGCCACTCTGCTGGGTTTTGTGAGGCAACTTGGGTGATTGGAAAACAATACCACTGTCACCATCTTGCCCTAAATCTCATTGTGTTTTAAAGTTACCTTGTTACTGTGTTTTGCTTACAATACAACTTTATACAAAGGGGAAATGCGTATGGAGATAACACTAATCTAAAGGATTCTAATCTGTCTTTGTATATCCAGTGAGTTAGCCCGGATTTGTCCAGGGAAGTTATTGTTCATGAGTGAACCTTCTCTGGCAAACACAACTTAGAAATATAATGGAGAAATTGTCCAAGGAAATGCTGCCACATATACTTTACTATAATGACTATTCATAGTTTTTAGGTGAAAAATCAACAGCTCTTGAAACTCTAATACTAAACCCAACATTTCAATAATATGGGAGAGCTCTTTGTATTTCTCAGTACTCAAACTTATAAACTCAACTTTGGAAACTGGTCCAGTGATACGGAACTTACGCAGGAGGTTCATAGGTTAAAGATGCCAATTACTTGGGCCCCTGGACTTGGAGGCCCCAAAAGTCTAAAATCCAGGGAATGTGGCTGGTGCTGTTCTGACCAGATGGTTCCTTCTCTCAGCACTGGTCTCATCAGCCCCCTAACAAGGACACCAAAAAGCCATGTCCACTCTGCTGTCTTATCGGCTGGATTGTACTGAGCTAAGCATTTAGATGTCTCATTTCTGCTGCTCCCCAAACCCTTGAGAGTCACAGGTAACCACAGTAAGTCTTAATTGTAGAAGGAGCACGCGTATTTAGCATCTCTTGTAGAAGAACAATAGATTATGATCATAGTTTGATAATCTTATTGTAAAATCCCCTGTACCCACTGTATCTGTACATCAGTTTGGGCACTCCATCCTTTTAGATTCAATTTAACTTAGTGTGACTGCCCCCCCCCAACTGCCCCCCACTCCATGTCACCCTCCCTAGTCTCTTCAAGTATTTTAGAGGGGTCTCATGCTTCTCCCCATCACCCTTTACTTTGATCTCTAGCATCTACTGATGAGTGTGGTTTATGTTGCCAATGGAAAAGAACCCAAACTCTGTAAAATATTTTAAAGAGGTTTATTCTGAACCGAATGTGTGCGACCAGCCTGGAGCACATGGCCTCAAGAGGCCCTGAGAAAATGTGCCCCCAGTGGCTGGGTTGCGCTTGGGTTTTACACATTTATGAAGACAGGAATTACACTTAACACCATAAGTCAAACTATGTGGAGGGCATACATCGGTTTGGTCTAAAAAGGCAGTACATCTCAGAGCAGGGGCTTGCAGGTTATAGGTGGATTTAAAGACTCTTTGATTTGTAATAAGGTAAAGAAATGAAGCTTTGTCTAAAGCAGATGTCCTCAAACTACGGCCCTCCGGCCACATGCGGGTGTTTTTGCCTGTTTGTTTTTTTACTTCAAAATAAGATATGTGCAGTGTGCATAGGAATTGGTTCATAGTTTTTTTTTTTAACTATAGTCTGGCCCTCCAACGGTCTGAGAGACAGTGAACCGGCCCCCTGTTTAAAAAGTTTGAGGATCAGTGGTCTAAAGGCTTGGAATGATTTAAGTTAAGGAAGTATGTTAATCATAGACAAGCCTTGGAAAGTATACCCTGACTCAAGGGATCTGTTAAGGAAATTGATGGCCTGCAGGTACGGCTTAAGCTTTGTCTTGCATACCCTTAGGCCTGTTAATGAGTTACAAAGGACATCTCCAAGAAGGGAAGTGGGGGCATGATGAGGCATGTTTGACTTCCCTCCTCTTGGCAGCAACTCAGCTTTAGGTTATTTCTGGGATCGCCTTGGCCAAGAGGGGTCCATTCAGTCAGCTAGAGGGCTTATAATTTTATTTTAGTTCACAATGGATGATTCTAATCTTGTTCCATATGTATCACCTCGTCCCACACTGGGTACCTCTCTGATTCCTTCACCACAGGGCTGCAAGTGACCAACTTTGGGGACATATTGGGAGTTAACTTTGAGAGTGTGGGGGCTTGGGGGTTAACATTCAGACAATAGCTTAAAGTAGGGTATTAGACACTCTTGTTTTGAAAACGCCTCTTAGCCATTGTTTCAGCATCACCAGCACCCAAATAAAGCCCTACCACCCACATCTGCCTCATAGACCCCACTTCTCCCTTCATAGGTAGCTAACTTTGAAACACCAGTATTCTTTATGTAGAACAATTTGATTCTCTGACTTGAGGCCAGCTTCTTTTGATTCAAAGCCACACCAATGTGATTTGCTAAATAAAAGACTAGACCAAAAATTATGTCTCCCCTAGGAGGCGGAGCTGCTATTGTCAATTATGGGTTTTTCAGTTTTCTTTTTCTTTCTGCCTCCTATCTTCCTAGTATACCTGCTCAGTGAATGTTTGAGTTGAGAAAGAAGGAAGAATGGGGAAAGAGTCTGTAATGGCAGGACCTATTCAGGAGCACTCTGGAAAGTGGGTGGAATTCAGTTCTACTGAAGGAAGTCCCCTGGATGCTCCAGGAGTGAGCAAAAGCCAGAAGTGACTGATCCCCACCCGGGACTGAAAGCAAGCCTGCTCCACTAAGAAAGGCATCCTAAGAATCTACCTGCCAGGGAGGTATGATTATAATGATACCTCATTTATACAGGAGAACAGAGGCTTAGAGAGATTACCTATATGCTCAAAATTACATAGCTAATAAATAGCAGACCTGGATTCAAGCATGGGCTCCAGAAAGTCTATGTTCTTAGTCACCTTGCTGTATTTCTTTTTAAAATTTATTTCAACGGATTTAGGGGTATGAGTTGTTTTAGGTTACATGGCTGAATTATATAATGGTAATGTCTGTGTTTTAGTGTACCCAATACCCGAATAGTGTGCATTGGAGTCAATAGGTAATTTTCTCTCCCCTCTACCCCTCACCCTCTCTCTTTCTGAGTCTCTAGTGTACATTGTACCACTCTGTATGGCCCCACACACCCATAGCTTAGCTTGCACTTATAAGAGAACATGCAGCAGTTTGGTTTTCCATTCCTGCATTACTTCATTTAAGATAATAGCCTCCAGTTCCATCCAAGTTGCTGCAAAAGACATTATTTCATCCTTTTTAATGGCTGAGTAGTATTCCATGGTGTGTGTGTGTGGGGGGGGTGTATACACCACATTTTATTTACTCCTCAGTTAATGGGCACTTAGGTTGATTCTATATCTTGGCAATTGTGAATTGCACTGTGATAAACACACAATTGCAGGTGTTTTTTTGATATGATGATTTCTTTGGATAGCTCCCCATTAGTGGGATTGCTGAATTAAATGATAGATCTACTATCTACTCTCAGTTCTTTGAGAAATTGCTATACTATTTTTCATAGAGGTTGTACTAATTTACATTCCCACCAACAGTATAGAAGCATTCCCTTTTCACCACATCAATGCCAATATCTGTTGGCTTTTGGCTTTTTAACAATGGCCATTCTGACTAAGGTAAGGTGGTGGCTCCCTGTGATTTTAATTTGCATTTCCCTGATGATTAGTAACGTTGAGTATATTTTCATATGTTTATTGGCCATTTGCATATGTTCTTTGGAAAAATGTTCATATCAGTTGCCCACTTTTTAATGGGATCTTTTTTCTTATCGATTTGTTTGAGATCCTTGTAGAGTCTGAATATTAGTCCCATGTCATATGTATAATTTGCAAATATTTTTTGCCATTCTGTAGGTTATCTATTTACTCAGTTGACTATTTCTTTTGCTGTGCAGAAGCTTTTTAGGTTAATTGAGTCCCATTTCTTTATTTTTGTTTTTGTTGCATTTGTGTTTTGGGGGGCTTAGTCATAAATTCTTTGCCTAGGCCAATGTGCAGAAGGCTTTCTCCTAGGTTTTCTTCTAGAATTTTTATTGTTTCCAGGTCTTACATTTAAGTCTTTGATCCATCAAGGCGATAGTAACCAAAACACACGGTATTGGTATAAAAGTAGACACATAGATCAATGGAACAGAATAGAGGACCCAGAAATAAAGCCAACTACCTACAACCAACTGATACTCGACAAAGCAGACAAAAACCATATCCTGGGGAAAGGATACCCTATTCAGTAAATAGTGCTGGGAAAATTGGATAACCACATGGAGGGGAATGAGACTAGATCCCTATCTCACCATACACAAAAATTAACTCAAGATGGATCAAAGACCTTACTTTATTATACAGGTTTGGAAAGCAAAACACGCTTGTGTGGAATCCCAGCTCAACTACTTACTCAGACGAATATATAAAGTGTTATGCTTCTCAGAGCCTCAGTTTCTTCACCTGTAATAAAATAGGTGTATCAAAACCTATCTCATAGTGTTGCTTTGAGTATTAAATCAGCTAACAGGTGGAAAGTACTTGGCAGATAGTAGATAAAATTTAATATTGTAATATTCCTCATCCTTTATTATATCTTCTATATTTAGTGAAATATTAATGGTATTCTTAAGGGAAAAAAATAAAAAATTTCTCTAGGATTATTTTACTTCATAAAAAAAGATCATAAAAAGTGCTGAGAGATAAACCAAAGGTCATGCCTGGTCTTTTATTTCTATTAATATAATTTAGGCAGGAGGGAAAGAATTGCTATTGGTCTGCACACTAAAGAGATCAAGAATGTTGCAAGAACAATACAACTTGCTCTATTTTTAAAAAAAATTGGCGTATTTGAGGGGCCCACCTTAAAAAATATGACATATAATCACAAATAATTAGGTTGATTTTTGCTCCAAGTTACAACTGCCTTTTTTCAACATTTCTACTTTCCTTGGAGACTGTTCAACAGGGTGACAAGCACCCCCACCCACATTTGCTTCAGGCTAACTAAGCATGAATTTATCCAGGTGCTAATGCCACAGAAGGAAAAACTAAACTTGAAATAAAACTGTATTGTTAGCCTTGTAGTTACTTAAAACAAAGGCCTTTGAATATATAATGAAAAGAATAAAACTTTTATATTACACATTTTTCTCCTCATTTCTAGATAATCTTTTCCCTAAAGACAGAAATTTATAAATACCATATTCTGAATTTTATTAATCCCAGTTTCTTGGTATTTTGAAAATGTACATAGCTAGTTCAGTTCCAGGAGACTCAAGGTGACATGTCCACTGGTCAGCTATGCGAGGCTAAAGGTGCGTAGAGTCAGAGGGCCACAAGGCTGGGATTTTCTTTACTCCCAACCACCTACTCACTTGCTCAGGACCACGTCATGCCAGCCCTGTTCTGGACCTTAGTCACTTCCTTAGTCAAAAAAAGGGAGTTGAGCCCAAAAGTAATCACCATGTACTAGATATTGTGCTATGGGATCAATATAGGTTATCTCCTTTAAGCCTCCCAAGAAGTAAGTGCTCTTGTTAGTCCCAGTTTCCTGGTGCAGAAACAGGCTCACAGATGAGAAGTTACTTGGCCAAGTCAGGAAGTGATGTGGCCCAAATGTTGCCTGCATCTGCCCCATTTCTTCTAGCTTCTGGTATTCATTTATTCAACTCAGCCTTCAGCCCTGAGCGAGGTGCAGAGGGTACAGCAGGCCTCGAGGGTGCACATTCCAGCACAGAAGGAAGCACCCTGATGGGGATGGGCGGCGGGCAGTGATCGGGAGCACTAGGAGGGCGGACTTGGCATGAGTCAGTACAGCAAGGCCTCGGGGGAGGCGCCAGCCAGGCTGAGGACCGAGGGCTGGGCTGCTCGGCTGGGGGAACTGCCCTGTCTTCCTGGAGGTGGGAGAGGCAGGATAAGGACTTTGTACTAAGGACCCTGGGGAGCCAGAATATAACACGGCCTGGCTGACCGCTAGATGCTGTGTGGAGAATGAATTGTAAGGGGACAGGAACAGAAGTAGAGAAACGAGTTGTCTATGTCAGAGGCTGGCAAACTTTTTCTATGAAGGGACAGACAGTAAATATTTTTGGCTTTGTGGGCCATAAAAGTCTTGGTTGTAGCTATTCAACTCAAACCACAGACAATATATAAATGATGAGTGTGGCAGTATTCCAATAAAACTTTACGTAAAAGCACAAGAGACCGACATCTCTCTACTTCCCCTTTTCTCCAGCCCCTGGCAACCACCATTCTATTCTCTGCTTCTACGGGTTTGACTGTTTTAGACTCCCCGTGTAAGTGAGATCATATAATGCTTGTTTCTCTGTACCTGGCTTATTGTAACAGAGGCAAAGGCCTGAAAAAGAGCAAAATGTTTTACAAGCTGTCTTTTTAAGACCCCCCCTCACTCTTTGGGAAATAAAACCTTCATTTATGCCCAAAGCCAGTAATCAAAGGGGCAGGGGAGTGTCCTTTGTACGACAGGAAATGGCTCAAGGGAATTGTCCAGGCAGAGATCATGCAGTTGTCTTCACTGGAGATGCTGTAGTTAAACAGCAATAGCCTGCAGCTGAAAACTCCCTTCAAAAACTCTATTTCTGCTTACGGACAGGACAGTGGTCCTTTAAGATGTGAGTCTGCCATTCTCCTCATTTGCTGGCAAAGAAATAAACTTCTCTTTCCTTCTCCTCAAACCACTTGTCCTCATTCTTTGCTCTGCCATGGGGACAAGTCGGAACTTTTGGTAACAGAATTTGGCATCCCTACGTACACCCATCAGTGCCCCAGTGGAACAGCACCCTGTGACAGCTGGAATGGGGGGTAGCAGCCCAGGGACAAGCTGGGGATAGGAGCATTGCCTTTTTGGGTAAGAAAGTAAAGGACTACCCCAGAAGCTGCTGGAGCCCCTTTAGCTCCAGTGAGCTCCTGTCTCTTTCTCCCCAAATTAGATGCAGCTCCAACCAACCTGAACTTTTTTGAGAGAAAGGAAATGGACTTGGGAAGTGTCACGATGCTTCCGCCATTTTTGGTGAGTTCCCCGCTGTGTACACTGAGACCCTTGCTTCCACCCATTTGGGGGAGGTTTTCAAGCCTTCCAGCCCTATGGCAGGGCATTTGTTTCTAGGCACCATTTGGGGGTGGAAGTCATGAGGTTGAGTGGAACTTAGGAACCTGGGGCATTCATTCCCTTTTGGATTAGGAGATGTTGGCCCTCATTTGAGAATTTGGTTCTCATCTGTGTGGTTCCCATTTGTTTGGTAAGGCCTTGCATTAAGATGATTTGCATTGGGAATCCCCTGTATTGTCTATTTGTCATGTTGTGTTCATAGATGTTGTTTGTCAACAACAATGGAGGCTCTGTTTCTATTCCATCTGAAAGCCCTTCGGGAGAATCTTGGCTTAATGGCCAATTTATAGCTATAAGTCTATGTCTAAAAGAAAATGGTGTTATTATAATCCAATGTACATGATGGAGTTTGAGAAGTGGCTATTGAATGAAACCTTAACACATTAACTGCCATAAGAGTTGTATTTAACACAGTCTAGTTTTGACCCTGGGGCCATGTGAAGCATATATAAAATCTTACTTGTTGATGTTCTTATTGTTACAATTAATGTTGACAATTTAATTCTAAAAGAGTGGATTAAATGAATAGAAGTCAATAAATTTCATTTTTCTATTTATGTTTACCTTTAAATTACACATGAAGTTTTTATTCTATTTTCATAATAAAACACTGTGGCCTCAAGGAAAAGTTTCTGATTCTGTGTGTGTGTGTGTGTGTGTGTGTGTATGTGTGTGTGTGGCAGTCAATGTGTTAAATTATATTACTATCTTACAACTGGAATTATTTTGTCCCAAGATCAGGTAAATGGGACAAGACCCCACATGTACAATCTTTCATGCACTTGCATAATAAGGAAGCTGAAAGACTGGGTGATAAAACTGGGGAGGATTGACCACATAGGATCTCATGAACCTGCCCCTCTGATGACCAGCTCCCACCCGCTGAGGAAGGCACCGTGGGCTCGGCTGCACTCGAGCTCGTCCTGCTGAGGCCCTGCTGCCCTGACCACCATGGGCCCTTGTGATATTTTGTTTTGTTGGACAATCAGATTCCCCTGGTCCACACCAGTTCTGGGTCAGCTGCTGGGCACCAGCCAAGGTGAGGCACTGGCACAACTTTACAAGGAGGTTAAACAAATAGGCACCGACAATCAACAAAAGGAGACTAGCTACCTACTCAGGGTCCCAAGAAAGGTAAAAACCAGGTGGCTGATGGAAGATACCCCTTATTGGAATTCCAAATGTTTTAGGGGTGGGAGTCGTTAAGATTGTATAACCATGTAGCCTGCTTGTAGGTTTCCCTCATGTCCTCTTCTGCTTGCCTAGAAGTAGTAACATACGTGCAACACACAGTGTTTAGCACAGAGCAAACTCCCCCTGCTCAGCCAGCAGATAATCCAGTGCTAACCTATTATCCATGTTACCAAAAGTTCAGCACTTGACCCTGAGGCTGCATCAGGAGATGGGGGACAAGTAGTTTGAGGAGAAGGAGAGGAAAGTTTATTAATTTTCCAGCAAATGAAGAGTATGGCAGACTCACATCTTAAAGTACTATAATCCTCTCTATAAGTGGAAATACAGAGTTTTTAAAGGGAGGGTTTTAAGCTTCCGGCTATTATTGTTTAACTATAGTTGATGGTTCTGATCCATCCCATTTCCAGTGAAGACAATCTTGTGACCTCTGCCCAGACAATTCCCTTGAGCCATCTCCTGAGGTACAAAGAACAAAGGACACTCCCCTGCCCTTCTGATTACTGGCCTTGAGCGAGAATGCAGGTTTTAGTTCCCAAAAAGAGTTGGGCGCAGAGGTGAAGAGACAGCTCATAAAACATTTTTGCTCTTTTTCAGGCCATTACCTCTGTTACATCCATAACATTTGCTGGTGAATCTGGGGAAGTCCTTAGATTGCTCAAAGCATCCTATTTCTTGTGGAGTAGTATAAAATGATGCAGTGAAGTTCCAGAGAGTTACTTCTTGGTGGGCAAACCCAGCCCAGGGGATTAGGAGCCCGACAGAAGCTCTAACTCTGGCCAAGATGAGGCTGATTGCATGCTTCTTTCAAGGAGCAGCAGCAGGGATGATGTTATATAGGCATAAATTAGAGGGTTTTAGCTGCTCCAGGGTACACTGACCTTAAACCAGATGTTGTTGAGGCAATAGTAACCATAAATGTCATGGTTATGGAGAGGGAGATTACTTATAGCCTTACTAAAAGGGTGCCCACATAACCATAGATAGACTCATGGTGCACAAATTCACATAGGTGTTGTGTTGTTTGAGCAGCTGCAAAGTTCGCTGCATCCTTGGAGTGTTTGGCGATGGACAGGAGCAAGTGAGAAAACCTGGGGGAAACTGTTAGGCTAATGCATTAGGCAGGTGGCATTTGGGAGGTTTGGTGGTGGGAAGAGAAAAAATAGTCTCAACTTGGGTGGGGATCAGAACTCTCCAGTTTGAACAAGAAGCATCATAAGACCCTGCAGAGTTAGGTCATCTATGGGTGAAGTTAAGCTTACAAGTGGTCTTATTGAAGGATCCAACTTGGTAAGTACTATGGCCTGTGTGAGAGGTTTGAATTATAATTATCTTAGTAAAATCCATGAATGTTATTTAAGCACCAAGTACAAGCCCTATTTATTTGATTACAGGAGTATTTCTTTTTTTGAGACAGAGTCTCACTCTGTTCCCCGGGCTAGAGTGCTGTGGCGTCAGCCTAGCTCACAGCAACCTCAAACTCCTGAGCTCAAGTGATCCTCCTGCCTCAGGCTCCTGAGTATCTGGGACTACAGGCATGTACCACCATGCTCAGCTAATTTTATATATATATATATATATATATATATATATATATATATATATATATATTTAGTTGTCCAATTAATTTCTTTCTATTTTTAGTAGAGACGGGGTCTTGCTCTTGCTCAGGCTGGTTTCGAACTCCTGACCTTGAGCGATCCTCCCAGCTCGGCCTCCCAGAGTGCTAGGATTATAGGTGTGAGCCACCATGCCCGGCCAAAAGTATTTCTTTATAGTGCGAATATAGGTGGTGGAAAGTGGAGGAGTAAGACTGAAACGTGGGGTTCGTGTCTAATTTGGAAGGGTCCCCAAGTGAGGGAAAGAGCCCAGCCTGTGCTTCCATGTCACACGGGTAAAACTGTAAGGCAGGAGGGTGTGCTGGCACTGCCCAAGACAGAAACTTATGTTTTAGTGGTCCCTCCTGACATACCCAGCAACGTGAAAGATTTTGTCCTTTTGCTACTAAGTCTGAAATACTTATCAAGTAGTTAGCCAGAGCAGATGGAATCCATACAATTAGAAACAGCAAGAATACAGCTTTGAGATACACTACAATTGCTGACAAGAGACTTGGATCCGGTTGTTGGGAAGCAAAGTAAGCCTAACCATTAGAATGTCAGGAAAGTGCCAAAAAACACCAGAAAGAGGAGAACTAGCATTTCATATTAGTATGATGATGTTACTTAGCCTTTTGGCTACCTTTGGAAGGTGACTTCTCGAATGAGTATCTGAGTTTTTCTAGAGATCTACAAGTTCACCCGTGTAGGTCATGATGCCTTCTGCGGGTGCCTGTGGGGGCTCCTAAGAGACAGGTTTTTATTGTACACAGGTGCCCCAAGTGAGTAATTCCTTGGAGTTTGACAGCAGTGGGGGTACTCAGTAATATGGCATGAGCCCCTCCATTCTGGTTGTAGCTAGAAGTCAGGAGATCCTTCTTTCCAGATTTTCCGTAGGACTAGGTATCCTGGTTGCTCAGGGGAACTAACCTCTTCCTTCATAGGGGAGGGCAGTATTTTATTTCCATATTCTGAGAGGGCCATTTGAATCTGGCTTAAGTTGACAACATGAGTTAGGGTCTTATGTGCTTCTTCTTCAAAGGAGAGATCTGAGGTTAGAAAGGGCCTCCCACACATCATTTCAAATGGGCTAAGCTTCAAAGTCCCTTCAAAAGGCCATCCTGGTTCAGAGAAGGGCTACAGGTGAAAGGGAAACCCAGTGTTTGGGGGTCCCACTAAGTTTTACAAAGTTTTTGTTAATATCCTTTTTTTGAAAATACATGATTGGCTTTTTCCACTTTACTCAAAGATTGAGGCCTCCAATAGGAGTGGAGATCACATTGATAGGTAACGCCTAAGGCTGAGCAGACCTGCTGGGTCCCTTTGGCTCTGAAAGAAGGTCCGTCACTTTGTAAACTTTTGGTAATCCAAATTGCGGGATGATTTCTCTAAGTAAGAATTTTGACACTTCTAATGCCTTTTCTGTCCTGGTAGGAAAAGCCTCTCTCCACCCTGTAAAGCTATCTATAAACGCTGACAAAGACTTCAGTCCCTTGCAGGGAAGCATTTGGATGAAACCCATTTCCCAGTCCTCCCTGGGATATGTCCCTCGATGTGTATGGGTTGGAATAAAGGCAAAGGTATGGGGTGGATTCCAAGGCCATTAGGAGCACAGAGTCCTCAGGCCCTGGTGACCCTCTTTACTGTCTGGAACAAACATTTTCCTGGAAACATTTGGAAGATGAGCCTAAATGAAGAGTCTCATTCCAGGTATGATGAGTCATGGACGTGTTTAATTATCTTCCATTGTTCTGTTCCTGGGAGGAGAAGTTTGCTTTCACCCATTAACCGTCACTAAGGGTCCCTTTGCAAGCTTTTTCATTCAGCCCAGTAGATTTCTTCAGTTGTATAACAAGGCTGTGTTGACATGTGCTGCTTCTGAATACTAACCCTCGAGCCTGCAACATCAACTCTCCTTTTGCTGTGCTTCTAGCTGTCCTGCCCACCAGGGCATTTCCTTTAACAATGGAAGTATCCCCCTTTTTGTGTCCTTTACAAATGAATGACAGCTATTTCTTTGGGGAGTTGAACCGCCTCTAGAAGTTCTAAGATTTCCAAATGGTGCTTTATAGGGGAGCCTTCAGCAGTTAATAATCCCCTTTCCTTCCACATAGCCACGTAGGCATGGAGCACCAAAAACCCACATTTAGAGTCAGTAAAGATACTGACTCTCAAGTCCTTTCCTAGTTGGAGAGCTCTAATTAAAGCAATTAGCTCTGCCTTCTGGGCAGAAGTGTGGGAAGGTAAAGTCCTCGCTTCGTTAACTTCCTGCTGACAGACTAGCATATTCTGCTTTTCTCTGTCTTTCATGGTGAGTGCTGCTTCTGTCCATAAACCATTCGACACTGGGGTTAAGCAGTGAAAGGACGGCTTTGCTAAGGAACTGTCCAACAGCGAAAATAGCTATCTAACTCACTGTCTCCAAAGATTGGCCGCAGGGACATTAACCTTAAACTGGCTGTTCTTGAGATTAATTACCTGTCTTTTAAGATTAACTGATCGCCTGCTGAGATGTTTTTTTTTTTTTTTTACAGCCTGCAGAGATGTTTTCACAACATTTGAAAAGAGCTGAGCAGACAGAAAGGAGAGTGTAAATCCTCCTTTACATTTACCAGACCAGTCTGGCCAGATAAGCGAATCTCCAAGAGCAGGGGGAAAAAAACAGGAGAGACAGACACCCTGACATCTTACAGCTGGCTCCTGCTAATCAGCCTACAGCAATAAATTCTTCTTTACCTCTTTACAACCCCCCAGAAAAGTCCAAGCTGCTTGGCCTCAGTGCAGGCACTTCCCTTCCTTCCTTTTGTGTGCCACAATGACTGGGACCCAAGGGCCGGCGAGTTGGGGGCTCTCTTCTGGGCATCCCAGATGTTGACCTCGTCATATTCCATACGGTGGGTAACCTTGAGGTGGCAGGGGGCTTAAGCCACCAACAATTGGGCCTTATGATTATTTCTTTTGTTTTCTTCTACCTCCTTTGCCCTGACCTTATTGTCAGAAACTCCAAAAGCCATATCTAGAAGCCGATTCATAGGAGTCTGAGGGCCCATTGCTGCTTTTTGCAGCTTTCTTCTGATATCAGGGGTGGATTGGGAGATAAAAGGCATACCTTAAGAAGACCTGTGCCTCCAGGGAATCAGGATCTGTGTTAGTATATTTCTAAGAGCCTCAACTAGGTGGCCCTGAAATAGGGCAGTGTTCTCATCTTTTCCCTGGGTGACCTCTCTAACCTCATCATGCCTTCTATCAGACAGTTACCCTATGGTTTCAGTGTTCGCAGTCTATAGATTCTCTCTGATAATTCCACTGGGGGTCTAAGGAACAGCATCTCCCCCTACACGGTAGATGGCATGACCTTGATTTTGAGTGGCCATGCCATCCACCTGTTCACAGGCAGGGCCTAGGAGTCTCTGTTTTTTCTCTACAATGCAACAAATAGAAAATAGTATCTGTGAGTCCTGCCAGGTTAAGTCAAAAGTCTTTATTAATTTAACAAATACTTCAATACATTTTCCTGGGTTCTCAGAAAACCGGCCAAACTTTTCCCTGCATAATAGCCAAATCTGACGTAAGAAAAGGCATATGCACTAATGATTTCCCTGTCTCTGTTAGCCACCTCCCACAATGGGTGCAGGTTTGATTTTAGGGGTGATAGGGGCCCCACTGCTGGTGGTGCTGGTGGGGCTCCCTTCTTCCTCCAGTAGTGGAGGGTACCTGTGGTACTAGTGGGAAGGGGGAGGAGGGTCCTGTTTGGGGGAACTAGTGGAAGCCCCCTCAGAGCTGGGAGACTGAGGAGGCTCTGGGGTGGCACAGGCTGTCTAGGAGGGGCAGCCAGGAGAGGATCATCCAGAATATCTGGTGCGACTTCCTGGTGCCTGGAGGTTACGTAAGCTGGGCACATCCTGCAACTATCCCTGAAGTCAGGATCAGATGAAAGACCATAAAAGCTTGTACATAAGGGACCTCCCCCAACTGTCCCTCTCTCTTGCAAAACAAACCTAATTGCATTATGGTATTCTAGTTTAGAGGACCATTTCCTGGCCAAATTTCCTGATCTCCTAATTTATATTGAGGCCGAGCTGCATTACAATAGAAAGTAAGTTTCTTTCTCTTTAATCTTTCCAATTGAAATTTGTCCCAATTGCTCAGAAGTCACGATGCTTGCCCCTGTCCCCACATTGAAAAGGGGTCCTGGCTCAACACTGAAGTCCTCCTAAGTCTTGCAGTAAACAAACTATTTTCTCTTCCCCATTGGCACTCTCCCTCTTCATTAGGGAAAGTTAACACAACAATAGCGGCTAAACCTTGCAGACTCAGAGTGGCTCAGCTGTGAAGGCACAAAGAGTGGAAGATGAAAGACAGATCTTCGCAGGAGAATGGGGGCTGTGTCCTCCAGCGCCAGGAGCACGGCAGAACAGATGCTTCAACACACGAGGTGTAGAATCGGGGGTGAAAGTAGGGTGGCCGGAACAGGCTTCCGTCTGAGTCCAAATACAGCACTGGGGGCAATTATAACTTGACTTCCACGAAAGTCAGAGAAACCATGGAGGGTTTGGGCAAAAGAAAGCAAGCTGATGGCAGAAGTAGAGACCTGAGTGCCAGCAAGAGGAGACTCCGGGCAGAGGAATGGGTTTTCGAGATTGCAAGTGAGTCAGACGAATTACAAACCCAGCTCACTTAAGAAACCAAAGGGAAAGCTGGAGCTTAAGAGAGCCCTGGCTGTCCGCCACTGATAGCAACACAGTAAATGTAAATCCTTCTGTTGGCGACCACCCCGCGGCATCCCTCACAATGGCGGAGCAAGCAACCCAGTGACCGCTGGGGAAAATGAGTCTACAGTCTTAACTGTAGAACAGGCAAAGGTAGGTGTCAGAAATGAGTCGTATGACAAAGGCAGCGGGAAGAACCCTGAGTGAGGGTGCATGTCCTCCAGGGTGCCACCCTCCCCACACCTCCATGGAAGCCCCCAGCCCCACACTGTAGGGTTTTATGGATTCACCATTACGTAGGCACGACTGATTCAGTCATGAGCCATTGGTGATCGGCTCTATCCCCAGCCCCTCTCTCCTCCCTGGAGGTCAGGGTAGGGCTGAAAGTTCCAATCCTCTGATCAGGAGGTAGATTAAAAGGGGCTGATTATGAACAACAAAAGATGTTCCTCTCACCCCATCACTCAAGAAATCCCAAGGGTTTTAGGAGCTCTGTGCTGGGGACTGGGGAGGAAGACCAAATATATATTTATTATATTCCAATATTGTAGAAAATTAACAAAACGAGCCTGGGCCAGAGCCCCTGGGGCCCAGGTAATGCAAAAGAGCACAACACAGTGAGGTGGGGTGAGGAGACTTGAAGTGTATCTTCCGTGGGCCACTGGCGTATCCTTGTGGACCAAAGCCAGGTGCCAGGGCAAGCTGACCCCACAGCAGGGCTTGAGGCAGACCACCCAGATAGCAGCTGGGTGGGGGTCACAGCAAACAGTTGGGACAGAGCAGGCAGTGGGATCCTAGGTGAAGCCAAGTCACCCAGGCCCTGAGAGCCACCAGGCACAGAATACAGGTTGTCCTGCTGCAGACTTCAGCAGCGGGGGCCAGGAGGGCACACAGATGACCAGCAGGTGAGGGACAGCACCCAGAAGGGAAGCAGATCCCAATGTTTGCATCCCAGGGACCAGCCTTAGGCTAGGGACACCTCCTAGGGCCATTGGACAAAGGAGGCTGTGGCATGCAAGGAGTACAGCTGTCTAAACCTGACCCTAGGTGGCAGGGACAAAGGTGCATTTCCCGGAGGAAATGCACTCGAGCTTTGCATCCCACCGAGCTGATAGCTTCCTCCCTCACCCCAAGGGCTTGTAACTTCCCACAGACCCAAACACCCAGGTGCTAGACAGCTGGCATTGCTGGACATCTTCTGTGAACAGCTGGCACGCCGGAGGTCTGCAAACCCTTCCTCGTTACACTTGCTCTCATGCCTGCTGCGTGAGAAGGGAGACTCGGGCCTCCCCGGATGCAACACCCACTGGGTGTCCAGCAGAGCCCCCTCCCTCCTGCCTCCTAGGGGCACCTTTCTGGGGCCGGGAGGAACTATGCCTCCTTTTCCCGCCCTCCATGGCTTTGTGAATTTCCTATGTAACCAGTAAAGACCGTTTCTAACCCTTGCCCGTGTCATCATGAAATCCTTCCAACCGCATGACCGGGACACAGGCTGTGTGACATGCACGCATGCTTCAGCTCGGGCCCACGGGGGGAGGGCAGGCCAGGCCAGGGGAGTTTCCTCAAGGACCAGTCTGCGGATGAACGTGAGCTTCTCACTGGACGAAAATCGCCAAGCTGCAGTGTGCACCCCAGCTCCCACTCACGGGGTCCCCCTCGACGTAACCACTCCTGCACTGTGGGGCTTGCACTCGTACTTTGCGTCCCCTGGTCCTGCCTCTGCACATGTGCAAGCGTTTCTCTAGAGCAGGTTCTCAGCTGGAGGCAATTTTGCACCCACCAAAGAACGTTTGGCAGTGTCTGGGAACATCTTTGGCTCTCACAAGTTGGGGGGTTCGGGGTGCTGCTGGCCTCCTACTAAACATCCTACTATGCGCAGGACAGCCCCACAGCTGCTGGCAGACCCTGGGAGGCAGGCTCTGGCATGTCCTGTGTGCCATTTTAAAGTTTGATAGATGCACCTGAGCTGGCTCCAAGCCTCAAAAGTGGCTCTAACAATGTACTCTCCCTTCGTGCACAATTGTGTCAAGCCTTTCTACCAAAATCAGGATTAAGATGTCCAGATTTTAAATTCTGCGTTCCCCACTCCTGGTGTTCAGGTGACTCCTCTTGTGTACGTTGCGGGTTGCTGGCATTCGTCTGTTTTTTTCTTAGAGATTTCCAGGAGTTCTCTAGGTATTCTGTATTCTAGTGCTTTGTATAGACAGTAGTGCCCCTTATCTGTGGTTTTGGTTTCCTGATGTCACCATGGTCTGAAATAGTAAATGGAAAGTTCCAGAAATAATTCCTAAGTGTTAAGCTTCACGCCATTCTGAGTAGCACGATGAAATCTCGCACCGTCCGGCTGTGTCCCGACATCTGGGTTGGTACACTCTGCGACATTGCAATGTCACCTAAAGACAGTTCTCAGCACACATCCCGTTAAGTGACATGTGACTTCATACACGGAATTCCGTACCATCGAGGTGTCAGGCACCCACTGGGGTCTTGGAACGCATCCTCCACGGATAAGGGGGGACTACTGTAGTCCTAATATTTTCTTGTGCAGAAAACATTCCACTTGAACAAATTCATTGTTTGTCTCACACTGTCCTTTGCTATCTGAATCTTGTTTGAGGTCTCTCGTACCTGAAGATCACGAACATATATCCTTGCACTGTCTATAAATGCTTTTACAGATTCATTCTGTAAGGTTGGGATTTCCATCCATTGGAGATTTCCTCTTGCGAATGGAATGGTGTAAGGGGAGGATCCCAACTTCCTGCCCCCACTGCGTTGTCCCCCTGACCCGTGCCCTGTTCTCCCCTTTCTTCTGCTTACAACAGAAGGACCCCCCCAGCACCCTGGCCTCCTGCCTCATCCCTCCTGCTGGCGGACTCTGTTCCTCTGTCCCCTCCCTCCTGCCGGCATGACCACATCTCCTGCAGCTCCATGCTGTTGCATCTCGTCCCTCCAGGAGCTCTCCCTTGCTCCTGTTCCCTTTGGGCACCCCAGCGCCCAGACCACTATGGGTTTTCCCCCCTTTCCACTGTGAAGCTGCACCCGGGGCCTACAGAATCCCCCCTTCCAGATCAGAGCAGACTGATCACAATTTCCTCCCCGATGTGGACCAACAGGCGATGGAGAACTGAAATGGTACCTTAACCTTTTGGTACCAGTGGCTGCTTTTCTACGCTAGAAATAGGTTGAAAAAAGCCTCCACTTCAGCACAATAGTTGATCACAAGCAATAAAGTTTAATTAACCAATACTGGGAGGTCACCTGCGTGGACCAGCCTCGCTTCCATCGCTGGAGGACTGCACGAGGGGGTGAAGCACGGGCCAGGCCAGACCCTTCCTTCCACGCTCCCCACCGCGTGGATGGGCTCACCGCAGCTCAGGTATTGACAGCTTGCTCAGAATCGATCTATTTGGGGCCAAAGGTCACCAGGGCTGATGCCCAGGGGGCATCTGAGTCCCCCCGTGCAGACCTGGCTCCCTCTGAGCCACTGACTGGTGATGGCAGGTTTCCCAGTGCCTGGTGGGTGTGGAGCAAAGGGGACTTGGGGAGTGGACTGGAAAATTAGCTTGAGGGACACAAAAATGAAAGAGAACCCATGGCTTGCAGCCGGCTGGGCAAGTAGCCCCAAGCACAGAGCCGGGTGGGCAGAGCGGGACTGCTAATGGAGGAAAAGGGGGAAGCAGAGCACAGAGGGGCCCAAATGCCTCCTGTCCCCCAGGGAGGCCATGCTGGGTATGTGAACAGAAGAGCAGGTGCACAGAGATCCTCACTGGGGAGCCCACGGAGACACAGAGCAAGAGGAAGTAGGGCCAGCGAGACCTGGGGGAAGGAGAAGGACGGTCAGCGAACCATAGCCAAACCGTGCGCCCCTCCAAGCTGCGCTGGGAAAGGAGGGCAAGGCCAGCTCCAGCCCCTCCCGGGGACCTGGCCCTGCCCTGGCCTGGCCTGCTCAAGCTGCTGCCAGTCTGGGAGAGAAGCCCTCTGCGGGTCAGTGCTGGGCCCTCAAGGGCCACTGCCATGTGGCACCTCAGTGGTCAAACCTAGGGACCCAGGATCACTGGATTTGAGCTCGATTGTTGCTGTTCCCAGGCTCTCTGGGCTTGGAAAAATCATTCCAACCCCTGGAGTGTCAGTTTTCTCATCTGGGACATTGGTATATGCACCTCACAGAATTCTTGCAGGAGTTAAATGGTGACTATTACTCAGTGAGGTCCCATGCTTTGTGACCCAGCCATGGGAGCCTGTCCATAGTGCACAGTCACATCCAAGGGGACGGGGGAGGAGGGAGGAACAGGTAACTATGTAGGAGAAACCCAGGGACCAGCAAGGAGGGGAAGGAGACCGGCACTGTCCTCCTGGCAAGAGGAGAGAGGCACAGGCCCGACATACCCGCCCGTCGGCCACTCCTGTAGGCACTCCCGGCCGCCATGGCCACCACCGGCAGGCGCAGAGTTAGGACCAGATCCTCCGAGCCGAAGAACTGCAAGAGAGGGAGCTGCCGTCAGGCCCCCTGGGAAGTGCTCACCTGGCCAACCATAACCTCATCGCTGCAGGCCAGAGCAGCAGGCAGGGGCAGGAGGCAGGTGGCAACCCTGGTTTGTAGATTTCCACAGCCCAGGGAAGGCGTCCCTCGCCCCGCTATGCACATGTGCCCGGGCGTGCTGGCGCACGCACCCACCCCCGGCACCCAGGCCTGCGAGTCCTCTGCAGTCGGCCTCCTGTTGAGAGTGCTGGAAGGAAGACGGAAACAAGAGGACAAGGAGAGGCGAGAACCCCTAGAGTGGGCAGTGGTACAGGAGGAGAGCCACAGCAGTCCCCAGGGCCACTTGTCACCCTCACCTGGAGCCACCACAAACTTGCCTCTCTGTAGTCCACTATTTCCCAGACCTTGGAATCCGATGCTAGGTACAGTCTCCCAGAGGACAGCTGCCACGTGCAGGGGAGCTCCGGGATAGACCTCCTGTCTTGGCACGCAGGCTCCCAGCCAGGCGGGAGCATCCTCCGCAGATAGACGGTCATGCTGGGTTTATTCTGAAGGACCAGAGAGGAGGGGGCACATCAGGGATAGGGCCTCTGCCAACTGGGCTACACAACAGCAGGGTCCTGGATGTCCCAGCTGGTGGGCTGCCAGGGTCAGAGGTCAATGTTTTCCGAATCCCAGACCAAGAGCCTTGGCACTGTCACCTGACACTCATCTGGACCGGATGACTGGTGCTCTCCTGGCCCCCTCTGGCACACCCCTCCGCTCCAACCTGCACCTCACTGTAAACCGCCCCCCCCTCAGTCACTATTTACAGCCAGACAACAAGCTAGATCTGGTGTTAATTATTCTCTTGGGGCTCTAGCTCAGCCATTTTCATTGTTTTTAAATATGATTTTTTTTTTTTTTGAGACAGAATCTTGCTTTGTTGCCCAGGCTAGAGTAAGTGCCATGGTGTCAGCCTAGCTCACAGCAACCTCAAACTCCTGGGCTCAAGCAATCCTGCTGCCTCAGCCTCCCGAGTAGCTGGGACTATGGGCATGCGCCACTATGCCCGGCTAATTTTTTCTATACATATTAGTTGGCGAATTAATTTCTTTCTATGTATAGTACAAACGGGGTCTCACTCTTGCTCAGGCTGGTTTCCAACTCCTGACCTTGAGCAATCCGCCCGCCTCAGCCTCCCAGAGTGCTAGGATTATAGGCGTGAGCTACTGCCTGGCCTAAATATACTTTTTAGAAACAAGATATCATGGACCCCAGTATCTGAGGGTGATAGGGTTTCCCCCCAAAATATATTTCAGGTTTGATTCACGACCTTCACATACTTACAGTATGTAAGTAAACACAAAAGTATAATAAACACAAAAACAACGATAACATTCAGCCAATGCCAAAAGGTATAAAGGTGAAAGGAAAAGTCACTATAAAATTATACCCAAAGCTTCCTGTGTTACGCAACAAAACGGAAAGTCTTTTACAGAATTTTCTAATCGAAGTGTTTGTCTTTTGTGATGAAACAACTTTATGAGTTAAGAAAACTAGCCCTTTATCAGTCACACATGCTGTGAATACTTTTTCTCAGTTTGTAGTCCTAACATTTTATGGGCTGTTTCTGCAGGAAGAGATGTTTTAAATCAGGCGTCCTCAAACTACAGCCCGTGGGCCACGTGCCACCCACCTATGACATTTACCTGGCCCACCAGGTGTTTTTGCCACCGCTGCCTGTCCTGCTTAGCAGCCGACTTGTCCTGGACCCACAGTGCGCATGTGTGGAATGTGCGCCGCACTCTCCAACGGTCTGAGGGACAGTGAACTTGTCCCCTGTTTAAAAAGTTTGAGGACCCTTGTTTTAAATTCTACAGCAAAGCCCCTCCTTCCCTCTGGATTCTTACTGCAGAGCAGAGGTCAGCAAAGGAAGGGACAGAGGTGTGCCCTTGCTTGCCATCTGTTTACTTAGGCTGCCTCCAGCTTTTGACTATTGTGAATAATACCGCTGTGAACACGGAAGTACAAATGTATGTTCAAATTCTTGCTTTACAGTCTCTGGGTGTATTCCCAGAAGTGGAATTGCTGGGTCGTATGGTAATTCTGTTTTTAATTTTTGGGGGGAACACCCATACTGTGTTCCATAGCAACTGCACCATTTGATATTCCCATCCATGAACACTTGTCTAGGATTTTTTAAATCTTAAAATATTTGATGCAGGAATGCTTGCATGTAGCTATGGAAAAGGCTTTCAACATTCAAATAACCTATTCGAAGATTACTAGGAAATGTGTTATATTGTTTAAAATGTCAATGAACTAACCGTTCATAAGCAAAACAACATTTTCAGTACCTGAATAAGCTTTTACTATATCACACTGAGGACAGTCGGCCCTTCATATCCATGGATTCCACATCTGTGGATTCAACGGAGCTCAGAATGAAAATATTCGGGGGGGAAAAAAGAGATTTCTCAAAGTTCCAAAAAGCGAAACTTGAATTTGAAGTCATATGTAGGTGTGGTATTAGGTACTACAAGTAACCCAGAGATGATTTAAAGTATCGAGGAGAATGTGCATAGGTTATATGTAAATACTACACGGATTTTGGTATCCACAGGTGGTCTTGAAATTAATCCCCTCCAGATATCGAGGGGTTTACTTTACCTCTCAACGACAGGCCGTGATCTTAAGCCCTAATCTAGAGCAGTTTTCAACCAGAGTGATTATCATTATCATCTGGTGAGCTTTTGAAAAGTAAAGAACCCAGGACTCCACTCAAGCCTCCTGAATCAATTTCCAAAGGTGGATTCCAGGATCTGTCACCTGTCAAATGATTCCCCAGCCCATTCAAGTGGTCAGCCACGTCTGGACTCACCTGCCACAGAGGCATGTCGTCCCCAAGCTCCAGATTAGGACCCTGAAAGCAATGTCAGTTTCATACTGTTAGTCTACCTGCTGCCTCCAGGTTACAATGCCTTTGCTTATACCAGTCCCATCTCTTCTCTGGACCTAGGAAACTCCTACTCACCCCACAAAACCCACTTTAATAGCTGCCCCATCTGTGAAGCTTCCCAACATGCACTGGGGTGGCACTATGGCTTGAGCTACCTCGGCCTTGGCCTCAGCATTCAGGACGCTTCATCTCCTGTGAATAAGCGTGTGCCTGTGGCCCCTCCAGGTAGGAGTTTCTGGGACTAGGGACATCACTATGCTCCTGGACCCAAGGCAGAGTTTTCCAGCACAGGTGAGAACATTCCCCTCCGAGCCCATCCCAGGCCCACACGGGCAGGGTTCGGTGCACAGCCCTCCCGTAGCCTCCCCTCGTGCCCCAGGACTCGCTGTGCTACCCCCGGCACCTACTGGCTCAGGGGGACTGAACCACACCACCATGACAATCCAGGTCCTCTCCCTCTCATCCAGGTAGACGCCAGGCTTCTGGAGACTCAAACGGTCAGGAGGTGCCACAGGGCACGGAGACGCTGCAGAGGTCATTGCAAGGCTGCACCCTTGGCGAGCTTCCAGGCGCAGGTGTGAGCCTTCCGGCTGCTCCGCCTCCTTAAGTAGAAATGCATGCGCGTGGGGGTGGGGCCAGAGGGGCGGGGCAGCCCGCAGCTGGGGGCAGTCAGGGGCGGGGCCAAAGGGCAGTGGGCTAAGGAACCAGGCTGGGTCTCCTGGAGGGCTAGGGACTGGGCCAGGAGGCTCGTGGGGTGGGAGGATAGCTCCCTGGGGACAGAGCTGCCCTCTGCACCAAGGCAGGGGTGGCCTCAAAGATCAATACTGCACCTTCCTTCCCCTGGTCCCTCCACAGCCTCACCTCTGAGCACACTCTGCCCGGTGCCCCAGCAGGAAGTTCACACACACACTGCCAACCTCCCGGACCCAGATTCTGAGCTAGCACGCACAATGCTGCTCTCCTCCACCCATGTGGCCATTCCTTTAACAGGACTTCCTGCCAGGGACGCTTCTGTGAGCTTAGAGCCATCCAGCACAAGGGCTGTGGCTCAGTGGACTCTTGCCCTGAGGGTTCCTGGCCACTGCACATCCTGGATAAACAAAGCTCCCCTCTTCTCAGAAAATGGGCCAGCGCCCCAGCAGCGTTCAAGATGAGGACCATGTAAAGTGTGACCAAAACAAGGCCAAGGGAGAGCGTGTGTCCGTCTCACCAGCCCTATCCCTGGCCATGGGGTCCAGAGTGCCCGCTGGGCCTGGTCGTCTTATTAGCTCTGCTTTGCCAAGAGGCCACAGAAGCTCAATGAAAAGGCAAGAAGCAGATCCATTCGGTGAGTACCCTGGGCCTTGTCCGAAGGCACCATGAGCATGGTCATTGTCCTTTTGAAAACCACAAGTATGATGCTTCTAGTTCACGTGAGAATTAGCAGGGCGATGATGCCATTCTCTTGGGGAGATTTAAAAATGATTTATGGACAAGTTCCTGAACGAGCGTTAAATGGCTGGCAGGATGGCCCCTTTTGAAGAACTCACTAGGCAGCTAATGTAAAGGTCTGAGCCTTTTGTTTTTCCCACAGTGGTTCCACCTCCTTCCCCAGTGTCTTTTCAGGGAAGCCACATGTGGGGTGGGAATGAAGTGGCCCCAGGAGACCAGGGGCATTTTGATCTCATATACTGTGGCCAGCTGCATGCAATCACATATCTTCGCCATATCCTATTGGTCAGAAGCAGGTCCTGCTCTTGCTCAGTGGAAGGGGGCTATGCAAGGAAAAGGACATGAATACCAGGAGGCAGGCATTATGAGGACCCCCTGAAGGCGTTCCGCTGCAAGTGCCTACCCCAGTGGGCTGCTCTGAGGATCAACGAGATGGGTGTGGAGTGCATAACGCTTGGCACACAGTGAGTACTCAGATATGCTGGCCAGTAGCTCCGTTCCCAAACCAGCCCTTCTCCCAAGCAGAATTCATCAGTCCTGCGCTTGTAACACTAACTAGGATTTACCTCTAACACTCCATATGGCAAATGTGTATCGACATTCTTACCCTCGCTCCTGAGGGGAGGGGTGTGGCTGTCAGCAGGTGGGGGGCAGGGGCTGGTTAATGTGTGCGGAACACCTGCACCGTGTCAGGTGTTTTTCACAGGGCATCTCATTGATGTCTCCCACCAACTCCATAAAGCAAGCATCCTCAAACTACAGCCCGTGGGCCACATGTGGCCCACCGAGGACATTTATCCGGCCCGCCGGGTGTTTTTGCCGCCGCTGCCTGTCCTGCTCAGCAGCCGACTCGTCCCGGGCCCACAGTGCGCATGTGTGGAATGTGCGCCGCACTCTCCAACGGTCTGAGGGACAGTGAACTGGCCCCCTGTTTAAAAAGTTTGAGGACCCCTGAACTAGAGACTGACAGCCCCATTTCACAGGTGAAGCGCCTGCGGTTTGAGTGGTTAGTAACCTGAGTAAGATGAGTGGCAGAAGATGGAGGAGAACCCAGCTGTTCTGTTTGTGGCCCGCCTTGGCCAAGTTTGAGTTTCTCCATGGAAGAGGCAGAACCTGGGGAGACCCACAGTGGCCGCTGTGGAAATGGCATGGGGTCTGCAGGCGCAGGCTAAGAACACCTCCCCATGAGCAGGTGGTCAGGAGGTAAGCACAGGTATCCATGGGCAAAAAGAAATAATCACCAGATAATGCAGAGCTAGGAAATAGACTGTTTCACTGATCACTCTCCCCTGCCAGGTCCCCCAACCCCATCCCTTGAATGTGCCCTGAAGACGGAGCCAGCAGGTGATGCAAAGAACAGAAGTTTGGTCCCTTGTCCTTCAGCTGGGTTTTGTCCATGCCACGTCTGAGATATGGCTATGTCTTCTGGCCAGCTGTCCCTCTTGTGTACCTGGGATCTGAAGGGTTCACTCTTGGGATGGGTGTCACCAAAGTCTTTTGAGAAGCACATTGACCTCTGCAGAATTGCTCCCAGGATTGCCTGGTGCTGACACTGTAGTCAGACCCGGGCCCAATGCCCTCCTCTGCCAGCAGAGGGAGCCCTTCTCAAGCCCCAAGCCCAGGTGTCATGTCCCTTGGACACCCACCTGCAGGGATGATTCTAGACAAGCAAGGGGGCACTGTGCCAGGCTTGGAGAGGGCTAGGTAAGAGTCACTGAGACCTCTGCATGCTTCTGTTCAGCTCTTCCCAGGTACCGTGCCAAAATGGCAAGGCAGACAAGATGCTGGAGGCAGATAACCTAGATACAGCATGGCATAGGTGAAGTCAGCAAAGTGATTCCACTAGGGAAGCAGGGTTCCTTTCGCCAGGAGAGATTCCCCAGTGGAATGTCCTCCAGCCTCTAGCCTGCCTGACTGCGGGGTCACCTCCTCATCTCATAAGCATCCACTTCCTAAACCTCCCACTTGGCTAGTTGCTGCCCTGCCCACAGGTGAGCCCTCTCTTCCATGCCGGCCCCGATGCAGAGTCCCCATCTGACCTGCCCAGGTGGGTGCTGCCCAGCCTTACGGGCTTGGATAAGGGGACATGGGGTGCAGCTAGGATGACAGGCTTCCATCCTTTGGCCAGAGGTGAGCCTGGCCTCTCCCCATTCAACTTTCCACATTAGCAAGAACGGTGAGCCTGCCAGTTCTTTCATTAATAGATCTTTGGTGTTGGCATGTCTCCCAAGGACAGACATTTTATTTTTCCCGTGGGACAGAACAGTCTAAAACTGAATTGAAAACCAACACTTTCTCCATTAACACAGGCTTGCCCTCCCCTGGCAAACTTTGGTCTCCATTATTGTCAGGGGGGCTTTCGATTTCTTCTCTGCTCCACTGGAAGGGGGGTGGGAAGGGGAAATCAGGATTTATCTTTCATGCCTGAGCTTTGTGGGAGGACCAAGGGTTAAATTCATTTAGCCCAGCCATTCCTTCTCCCTCCCCATAAAAATGGACAGAGAGGGCTCCTAGGATGCAATCATAGTATTTTCCCTTTGCAAATGAGTTAGGGAACCAGGAGTACACAGTGTCCAGCCTATAGGTCTCTTGCATTTCCTTTGGTTAGATTTATTATCTCCTGCTCTTTTGTTCAGATGTCAGTTATATTGTTGGTCTTACTCGGACCAGACACATGCAGTGCAGGTGTATATTATCTGGATGGTATTTCAGGCTTTGTGTCTGTCTCCACCAATCTCTGTCTCCTGAACAAAAAGGGGACCCAGAATACTTGAAAGCATAAGAGTTTTAACAGCAGATAGCCCTGAATCCAAAACTTAGTTCTGGCACTTATTATAATAGTCGTGTGACCTTGACTTTATAACTTAACCTTTTTGAGTTTCCTACTCCTCACCTGTAACACAAGGAAGGTATCTATCTTATTAGATTGTTGTAAGAAATATCACGCCTATAATCCTAGCACTCTGGGAGGCCTAGGCGAGTGGATCGCTCAAGGTCAGGAGTTTGAGACCAGCCTGAGCAAGAGCGGAGACCCCATCTCTACTAAAAATAGAAAGAAATTAATTGGCCAACTAAAAACATATAGAAAAAATTAGCCGGGCATGGTGGCACATGCCTGTAGTCCCAGCTACTCGGGAGGCTGAGGCAGGAGGATCACTTGAGCCCAGGAGTTTGAGGTTGGTGTGAGTTAGGCTGACGCCACGGTACTCTAGTCTGGGCAACAAAGTGAGACACTATCTCAAAAAAAAAAAAAAAATCAATAAGATTCATAAAGCCCCTGGTACGTGGTAGGTCCTCAACTAATGGCAATTTATTAACTGGAGGATAGAGACCACTTCTTCATCTTCGTATCCTCGGCATCAAACCAGAAACATCAGAGGGGCCCAGAGAATACTTGTTGGATTGAAATATACTTTAGTCAAATCGTTTCCTGGTTCAAAACAGTTCCAGCCAAGTCCAGCATGAACCCAGAGGTGTGCTGGAAACATAGCTCATTGAGAGACTCCCTTCCTGCCAACTCCTTGCAGACAATATTCTCAGATATGTGTTCACAGCAAAAGCAAAGTCCCTGGGCACAGAGAGTTTGCAGTGAAGTAGAGAGGTCTGCCGGCTCAGTAGAGACAAAGTGTCACCCAGCACAGATGGTCCCCCAGGTCGCTGTAATTCTCATGTCTTCTTTGGAAGGTCTGCGTTGTGACTGGCCTGTTTAGGTGAGCAGAGTCGCTGGGCGAGTGGTGCAGTCCGATTGGTCGTGGAGCTGCTGTCATGTGCCCGGAGCTTCTCCTGACCGTGGTACAGAACCTCCCCCAGCGCGTGCAGGGAGACCCACCTGCATCTTCCTCTGCAGCCTCTCCCTCTGGCTTTTCGGGCTGTGGTTTTAAATGGTTCTTCATTCCATCCATCAGGAAGACCCAGAAGGAAGCAATTGTCTGTAAATGGGTCATTCCCTGAAGCGTGGTGGCAGCCTTCTTGTAATAAAGAAATTGGGTCTTTGCAAACATCCAACCAAAGGCTGGGGGGAGCGAGGAGAGGCTGATGTGTGTGGAGAGCTCCCCATAAAACCATGCTGTGCTCTCGTTCTCATTTTAGAGATAAAAGAACCACGGCTCAGAAAGCGACCGTCACTTAGCCAAGATTGCAGAGGTAGTGAGTGGAGAAGCTGGAATCTGAGCTTCAGTGCGTGTGTGATTCCAAAGTCCACACTCTCTCCCACTGTGCCACGGGAATAGAGCGGACACTGCAAACTCTGTTCATTGATTGACAGAAACCAGGCTGGTATTCATGAGCTGGGCACAGATGCCCCAGTCACTGAGCAAACCTCTCACGTTACACTGTCAAATACTAATCGCTCACAGAGTCCACGTGGGGGCCAGCTCCAAGCTGCTGCCCCACAACAAAGGGCCTTGTGTAATTTATACGTGGGCCCCATGGAATCCTACTTGTCAGGGACCCATTCTGGGGATGAAATGGAAAGAGCCTCATTGCACAAGGTAATGAGTAGATTAGCAGGTACACAAGGTCGTGGTTGCTTGGAGATCTCAGGTCCCAGGGATGCCAGCCGATATGCCTGGCTTTCTGGGCATGGAGAGAGGGAGTAAGCCATCCTTCCTCCCCACTGTTCACACAAAACATCCTTAGAAACAAGCCTCTCCACAACCATATTTCTGTGTTAAGGATTAATATAGTACGAACTAAAATAAAAATTTAAGCCCCCCACCAACTGAATGGACCCAACCTACTATCCCCTCTTGGTCAAGGGGACCCCAGAAATGCCCTAAAGCTGAATTGCTGCCATGAAAAGGTCAGACATGCCTCATCATGCCCCCCTCTCTTCTTGGAGATGTCCCTTGTAACTCTTGAACCGGCCAAAGACAAAGCTTAAACCACACCTACAGGTTATCAATTTACTTAACACATCCCTTGAGTCTGGATATACTTCCAGTGGCTTGTCTCTGATTAACAGGCTTCCTTATCTTAACTTGAAACATTCCAAGCCTTTAGACAAAGCTTCATTTCTTTAGCCAATTACAAATCAAAGAATCTTTAAACCCACCTATAACCTGCAATGCCCCACTTTGAGATGTCCTGCCTTTTTGGGCCAAACCAATATAAGCCTTCTATGTATTGATTTATGACTTTACATATCATTTCTGTCTCCCTAAAATGTATAAAACCAACCTGTAACCCAACCCCAGCGAGTCCACTTCCTCAAGGCTTCTTGGGTGTGGTTCTCCTGGCCAAGGTCACACATATTCAGCTCAGAATAAACCTCTTTAAATTACGTCACAGAGTTCAGGGACTTTTCCATTGACCATACATAGTATATGGGTTAAAAACGCAGACCCTGGAGCCAGATTACCTGGGTTCACATCCCAGCCATGCTATTATTAGCCGTGTGAACTTCAGCAAATAACCCTCCTGTCAAAGACGTGTGATGAGAATACTACCTGCTCTGTACAGTTGTGAGCTGATATGTGCTGAGCACTTAGAACAGTGCCTGGCACACAGTAGGTGCCTTGGGTGTTATCACTGAGCATGGCACCAGCTCTCCAGCTTTGCCTTCCAAGCCAGACTTCTGGGTCTACTTCCGGAGGCTCCATCCCTCAGGCCTGACACCCAGGACCCTATCATTTTATTTAATCTTGTTTCTGCCAACCCCTCGCCCGCCATGTCCCCACCCTGCCCTGAAACTGCCTCCTGAAGGTCATGGATGATGCGTTCCTGGAGGAGAAGCCACCCTGGCACCTCTGCAGCACACAGTGTGGCCTCCCCTTCCCAGCCCTCTGTGGTTCTCCTTGGGAGACACTGCCGACTCTCACCCTTTGACATAAGGTTTGAGACAGTAGGTGAAACTAAAACTAACCCTCATTCATCTCCTGCAAGTTTCCCCTAAACTTCTGATAATCGCATATATTTTTTTCCCTACCATGTGCCTTCAGAGAGACCTGAGCGTTCCCGTGATTTGGGGGTCTGGCCAATGAGGCTCCGCCGAGCACACAGAGCCAGAGTCGTGCTCGCTCGGCAGCCGCCCATTCATCCACCAGACTGCGTTCCCTGGTCACGCAGGGGCGAGGCAGAGCGGGAAGGGCGAGGGGGCCTGCGTGCGTGCAGCCATTCTGACCCACACCAGACTCTAAGCCCCTGAACAAGGAAGTCGCCAGCAGTCTCAGGCCCAGGACCCCCAAAGATGGACGAATTACTGAGCTGGATGCCTTTCTGTACGGCAGTTTAGGTTTAACCTTTACAGCCTGAGCTCAAGACAACGCCGGTCACATAAGGCTGTTTCCCAAGGGGTTTTTGAACATTTAAAAACATCACCATTGCTCCATAAGGAGTCCCCTCTGCTTGGGAAAAGACCCCAGCTGTGTGTGTGGAGTAGAATGCATTGTCTCTCTCTCTCTCTCTATGAACTCTCCTGTTGACAGTTGGCTCACACTTGAATTCTTTTCCTGCGTGAAGCCAAGAACCCACTTGGCTAATTCAGGGGGCTTTTCCTTCCTTCTCTGCGGCGCCCCCTGCATCGCTTGCATCCACAGAAAGGGCAGGGGGATTCTGGCCGTGTTCCCACCTTCCTTGTGCTGTCGGGACCTGCTACAGGACATGGGCAGGCATGGGGCAAAGCAGAAGCAATGACAGCCCCCAAACGTGCACAGACGTGTAACATACAGCCAAGTCCATGGTGCTGTGTCCTGCTGGGTCTGTCACTCACGGCTCCTCTTGCCAATACCTAGAACCACTCATCCCCCTGTGAGATCACCCCTGAGCCGCCTTGAGTCCAGTTCTCTCCTGACTTAGAGAAGGGGAGTGGGTTAAGGACTCCAGTACCTCTCAGAATTCAGCCACTCCAGCCTGTCTGCTGGCCACACTAGTCAGAAACTGAGGTCCACGCCCCTGCGCCACACCCCAGTCCTCTATCATGGAAGACTTGTCTTAATATTGACAATGCAAGGGAGCACCTTCTACCCCCAAGCTCCACCCTGCCACACACACACACACACACACACACACACACACACACACACACACACACACTCATCCGGGGGCCATGCATCTGATCCAGGGCTTTGCCTAGGCCGATTCTTGATCCAGTCTCTATGATGGTGAATGGAGAGAGGAGGGCTACCTCCTCCTGGTGTTTGCAGTAGGCCCGGCACTGATCAGGAGCCTGACAAATGTCGCATAAACTCCTACTGCCAGCGGGCTTGGGCCTGCTGTGCAGATTGGCAGTGACATGTGGCAGCGTGTGCTGTAATAATGCCTGGCCTGGGTTTGATTTTGAAGAATGGTGATGATGGAACCTGAGTATTAGAACTCCCCGATCCCTTGAGAAGGGAAATAAATCAGAAATGTACATTTTCCTTTAGGAAAAGAATTAACTGTAATTAAAGGAAATTATGAAGCAATCCCTGGGCCCTTTGCTTATCCAATGCAAAAATGCTGTCTCTGCTCTGGATCACAAAGCATGTTATCTGGACTATCTGGGGCTAAGATTAAAGGTCTCAGTTCAGATTGCCTTCTGCTATAGTCGGATCTTTCTTCTGGATTTTTCCCCCTCCCAAAGTTTCCTGGCTCTCAAGTTCTGGGAATGCAAGAGATGTCTCCGCTGGGCACAGGTCTATCATTATCTCTTTCTAAAATGTAAATCAGAGCCCTATATTCTGCATAGACTTCTAGCTTTGTGAAACATGTTCAACATCATTGCCTGAAACCATAAAACATGGCAAGTGTAGGAGGTTGCTGAGACTTGAGACATTTATTCGTTTAAGATGTAAACATTCAGGATTTGTTCTCGTTAAGTCCAATGCAAAACACGATAGTAGCAAATGTCGCTGTTGCCATCATTGTTGTTGAATCCCCATATATAGGCTGTCCCCAGACAGTGGCAGTCACCCACCTGCTAGGGTACCAAATTTACCTTTCTGCTGAGTCTCTCTCCTTCTGCCTTCTGTCACCTGGCCTTCATTTATTCATTCGATAAATAGTTACCAGGCTCCTGCTTCATGCTGGCGTGGTCCTAGATGCTGCAGATCCTGCACTGAACAAGACAGGCACATCCCTCCCTGCTTTTATGGATGTCCATTCTAGCGTGCGCGGCAGATGATAAACAAAAACCAACGGATGCAATTCTGGATGGTGATGAGTGTTATGGGAAAACGAAGGTTGGCAAATGGGCTAGAGAGATGGAGGGAGGCATCACGCCAGACCCCAGGGCCAAGGAGGACCCTTCGGAAGAAGGGCTTTGGAGCAGAGAGACCTGCGTGTCGTGTCGGGAAGGAGCCAGCTGTGTGATCTGGGGGTGGGTTGGGGGGCACATTCCCAGGAGAGAGAAATACAGTGTGCAGCTCCCCAAGCTGGAGTGTTTGAGGAACAGGCTGACACAGACAGGAGAGGGATCTTAGATGAGATTAGGAGGGGGGGACAGGTGGCTGGTCACACAAGGCTATAGGCCAAGGTTTTATTCCAAGGACTACGAGAAACCAAGCAGAAACAAGAGTTGGCTGCACATTAAAAAGATCAGTCTGGTGTTCGTGCAGAGAAGGCGCTGCAGGTTTGAGCAGAAGCCAAGACCACTTGGGAGCTGTCGTGGGGTCCCAGTGAGAGCTGCGGTGGTGTGGATCGGAATGGTGAAGATGGAGGCGTGGAGAAGGGGCTGGAATCCTGGTGGTGAAGCCGACAGGACTGGGTGGCAGACTGAGGTAGGCGGGAGGAGGGAGAAGGACAGCTGACTCTGCCTCCCCGCTGGCCTTCAGCGACCACCCAGGGCCTTAGGCCCAGCTCCTCCTCTGCCCAAAACCTTCCGATTCCACTGCCCCCAGGCCGGACATTCCAGGGCCCTCCTTCGCCCCCTCAGCTCTGTTCTGACTCCGAGAAAGAGAAGGAAAGGGAAAAAAGTACATGACTAGATTCTGCAACGGCAGCTGGGATGTAAATCCACTGTCTCTCTGGGAAACACAGGAAACAATTACTCATGCAGATGAAAAACTTTTATTCCTCTCCTTGACAGCTAACATCTCCAGGAGCCTTTACTATGTCAGTTCTCAGTCGAGATGGAAGCGAGTATTTTCCATCTGTAGTCTCTGGGATAATGCAAGGCAGCTCCTGGTTTAATAATGAGCTTCCAATTTCTGGCAGGGCCACAAAGTTACAAGGCAGGGGGGGGAGGGAAGCGCAGAACAGGGAGAGAGTGTACAGGGAGGTACACCTGAGAATTGCAGGGGGAAAGTTATTTCAAAGTCAAGGGAAGTCAGGCAGGAACTGGCCTAGTTACTGAGTTACTTCAGGGCTCCTGGGAGAGACGAACCCTCAGACAGTCCCTGAGCAGGGGACAAGGATTAGAGTCCTGGGAATTGGAGTCCTGGGTTCCAAGTCAGCGCTCCTTATTTCATTTAATCATTGTCACATTCGGCAAATGCCAAGGAAGCTTCCACAGAGATCCCAGCCCTTTGTAGATCTCACTTCAGGACTGGCAGGGCCTGGGGAGGGGTAGAGGGTTAGATGAGTAAACAGAAAAATTACAATGCAGGGTGACAAGCGTTAGGAGAAACCAACACAGATTTGGACGCTGCTGACAAGAGCCGAGGAAATAACATCTAAGCCAGGGGTCCTCAAACTTTTTATACAGGGGACCAGTTCACTATCCCTCAGACCGTTGGAGGGCCAGACTATAGTTAAAAAAAAAAAAAAAAACTATGAACAAATTCCTATGCACACTGCACATAGTTGGTTGCTAAGCAGGACAGGCATCAGCAGCAAAAACACCCAGCGGGCCAGATAAATGTCCTCGGCGGGCTGCATGTAGCCCATGGGCCACAGTTTGAGGACCCCTGATCTAAGCAGAGGCCTTAGGCTGAGGTGGGCCAAGGGGGAGGGATAGAAGTCCAGGCAGAGGGAACAGCATGTGCAAAGGCAAGAGGGGCTCAGCAGGCCCAGGGAGCTGCTGGGAGCCCTGTGTAGCTGGAACAGACTGTGAAGTGTGGTGAGCAGCGTGTACAATGGCTCCCAGAGATCTCCACCTCCTAGAGCTTATACCTCTGCATAGGCATGGGCCCCTCCCCTTGAGTGTGGGTGTGACCCATGACTTGCTTCTAACCCATAGAATACAGAACGATGTTGACCCGATGCATCGTATGTGCATGTGTATGTGATTATATTACGTAAGATTATGGTGCCCATCTAGCTGGAGTCTCTTACTCCCTTGCTGGCTTTGAGGAAGCCAGAAGCCAGCAGGGACACCCCACATGGCAAGGAATGCAGCTCTAGGAGCTGAGAGTGGCCCCCAAACAGCAGCCAGAGAAGGTGAGGCACTCAGCCCTGCAAGCACATGGAAGTGAACCCCGCCAGCAACTGTGTAAGCTTGGAAGAGATCCTTCCCCAGTCAGGCATGCAGACGCCATGGTGTGCACCTTGATTTTGGCCTTGCAAGACCTGAGAACCACACCCGGACCCCTGCCCCACAGGAACCGAGAGGGGATAGTTGTGTGCTATGCTGCTAAGGTCATGGTGACTCGCTCCATAGCAGTGGGTAACTGACAGGGGAGGGGAGCGGGGAGAGAAGAGGGTCGGATGGTGGCCGGCCTTGCAAGCCACAGGGAGACGTGTGGGCTGACAAGCTCGAGGGCCTCAGATAAGTCAGTTATCCTCCTAGCACCTCGATAAATTGGACCAGATGATCTTGGAGATGAAGTCCGGACTTCGCCAGCTAGCGCCAGCTCAGTGGGTGGGCCTGCTGGTAAGGGCCCAGCAGACTCTGGAGAATTACTTCCTACCCACTTTGGAAAGAAAGTGGTGACCTAGAAGGCAGCAGCTCCCACCAGCTGGCCTGGTACGACCTCGTTTCCTCCTGAGGGCTGTGCCGTGGAGGGAGAGCCTGTGGAGAGGGACGTGACAACCCACAGCACACAGCACACAGCCTCCCCCTTCCTCCCCACTTCAAAATATTTTAGGTTTCAAATAAAGTAGTAAAGGATGTAGATTATGGACGCACACTTCCCTACCAAGCAATGACAACCACAAATCCGCCATTATGTGACTCCTGGTGATTTATTTCCTGCAAACAGAGCTGGGCTGAGTGTTTGTTGAGTCTGAAATCACCATAATGCTATGACTAGCGACGCCTCCAGGGAAAGTTCTCTTCCCCAAAAGTACTCTTCCCCACTGATTCTCTCTCCATTCTGACTTCATTCTTTGGGGTCTCGAACATTCGCAATCTTTGACAGCAGTGTTTCCCAGACGATAATGTACACGGCAATTGCCTGGGAATCTTGTTAAAATGCAGAACCTGATTCAGTAGGTCTGGGATGAGGTTTGAAATTCCGCATTCCCAATAATTTCCAGGTGAGACCCATGTGGCCGACCTGGGGGATACAATTTGAGTAGCAAGGATAATAGTTCTCCACTGGGCCATGTATTGATTTAAATCACCTGGAAGCTTTTCGTAGTCCCAATGCCCAAGGTGCACCCCCAAATCGAGTAAATCAGAATCGCTAGCAGTATGGCCAGGGTCTCAGGATTTTTTAAAGCTCCCCAGCGACACCGATGGGTAGCTGAGCCTGAGAACCATGAGCCAAGCCCTGGGTTAACCTCTGACACCACAGCAAGCAGGTAACACCTTTAGGGCTTCTCAAACTTTATGTGCCCACCAATGACCGGGAAGCTCGGTAACACTACGACTCTGTCCAATGCGCTAGTTCTTAAAGCCCAGGTGATCGCGACACAGGAAATCCCTTGAGAACTTGCTGCCTTAATATCAACTCAAGGCAAACGGTCGGTAAACACCAATTTGTAAACAACTTGTTTTTTAATTAAAAGCTTAGATCTAGCCCTGTGATAATCAGCTAACTCCAAAGTTACCAAACTAGCACTTAGCTGTCTGCCTGCTTATCAACGCCAACCGTCTCACTCACATCCAGCAAAGAGCAGCCTTGACAGCTGGCTCAGGCGTGCGCACGCTGACACCGCAAGAGCCGGAGAGCTCTGGACGACAAGAACGAGGCGGATCAGGGAAGCAGGAATGCACAGCCGAGCAGCAGCCGCCTCCTCCCAACCTGCTTCCTCCACTGCATTTTCACTCAGCTTTCTCTTTTGCTCTCTACTTTCCTGGCTGGCCGGAATCCGAATCAATTTACAGGTGACTCCATACACCTGTCTGCCTCTGCGTTTCCATCCCCCGAGAGGTCTTCCTCCTGGGGGAAGCTAGGAAGTGGGGACTGTCTTATTCAGCCCTGGCTGGGAGCAGTTCCTGGAAAAAAGAGGCTGCTCAAAAGATGCCCATAGAAAGGAGTTGAAGTGAGCGGACAGGGAATTCCCAGCTTGTCCATGCTGGAGTGAAGCAGAGGGCCTGTTCTGTTAGGCCCATTTTTTGGATGGGGAACTGAGGCTCAAAGAACATGTTTCTTGAGCCTTGTATTTTTGTTACTGTTTTATTATAAAAAATATTTTATTTAAATGGTACAGAAAAAAATTATGCATACTTAAAATGATTAGAAGTTCACATTATAAAATGCTAAAACCCCAATAATTTATACAATCATAAAATCTAAAGCGATGGGGGAAAACATAAAATACTTTCATTTGGTTTTCTCACCTAACAAAACGATTACAAAAATCAGATAAATAATAATTACTGAAGCTGGGTTAGAAGCACATGACAACATCATTCCTTCATACACATCTAATCTTTTTATATGACAAACTGTTATCCCTCAAATGGAAGGGTGAACAATTTATTTAAAATATCAGGAGTGCATTATGCACTTATAATGAAACCACTACCTTCTCCAAAGATTCAAACAGATTACACTGCAAAATAGTTATTTCTATATAACACAGACTTCTGAAAAATTCAATAATCATTTGAGTTTAACAATATGCAAATAAATATAATTTATCCTGCTTTCAACAACAGATCTACAAAGTCACAATTTTTCTCAGGAAACCACTCACTTCCTAGATGCAAAAACACATGGTAGCTTTTCTGTTATCTGTCTGCAACACTTTCAACTCACTGGATGTTTAATTATTGACTTTAAATTTACATGTCTGGCCGGGTGTACTGTTACATACCTACAGTCCCAGCCAATTGAGAAGCCAAGGTGGGAGAATCACTTGAGCCCAGGAGTTTGAGGCCAGCCTGGGCAACATAGCAAGACCCCACTCAACTCTTCAGAAATCATCCAAAGAGGGAGATAAACATTGCAACCCCTATAAATTGGGTAAACAACAGCAATGGAGTGAAAAATGACCGTACACGCTATGAAGCAACACTGAAGCAAATCCCTGCTGTGATAAACGTGACAATTGTAGTAGGTACCAGCATCAGATACATGACATCATATTGTCCAATCCCAGGACACCATTCTGGGTAGACTATGTTATAAAAGGCAATCAATAAACTGACAACCAACAAGGCACCACCAAAGAGGAACCCAACGCCAGTGTGAAAGTTTTCTTTAAGGCTTTTAAAGAAAACATAATAGGTCACGACAATGGGTGCCAAAACCCAGAGTCCGGAGTGCATATGAAGTCTTGGAAGAAGTTCCTCCCTTGTGCCTGGGACGCTGGGCTTTACTGGCACCTCTGCCATGAGGCCCCGGGTGACTGCAGGCAAGCCACCTATTCTCAAAGTCTAGGGGAGGCTCAGAAATCTGCGATTCATCATTCGCTCAGCAAACACTTACGGAGCCTCTGCGAGGGCCAGGCCTGGAGATAGGACTGGTGAAGTAAATGCAGGAGTGAGAAAGTCCACATTTTTGCAGACCACAGGAATTACCAATTTTGTCCGGACCACGAATGCTTTGCACTCAGCCCTCCTGCTAAGTGTCCAGAGGTGGATGGCTTGGGCGGGGCAGACCAGAGGGGACCCTGATCTGAGGCCTTCTTTAAAAACGTGGCCTCCGAACTGGAGCCAGGCCACGCCATGGGAGCCGGGTTGGCTCTGCAGCCACGTGTCTGCGAGGGTTTGGGTCACGTTTTCCCACTGGCTGAGGCTTGGTCACACGTGGGTAAAGCAGGGATGAGAAGGCCTGTCTCGCGGGCTGCTGTGAGGATCGAGCGGTAACGGAGGAAGGTGCACGGAGCAGTCCAGACCTGCAGCAGACCCTCCAGCCGTAGGCAGTGTGGGCCAGTGGGCAGCTCTGAGGGGACAGCCATGGACAGGGAAGTCCGCAGACCAGGGTCCCCTCTGGTCTGCCCCGCCCAAGCCATCCACCTCTGGACACTTAGCAGGAGGGCTGAGTGCAAAGCATTCGTGGTCCGGACATCATTGGTAATTCCTGTGGTCTGCGAAAAAGGTGGACTTTCTCACTCCTGCATTTAATAGCTCCAGTCTAATCAGAGCTACAGGGAAGAATCATGATTTTGATGTTCTAGTAATTTTCCTGAAATACACACAGAAAAGTACATATCAATTATGATAAGTATCTACCTTTGTAGCAGTTATAGCCTATCAGGGAAAATTATAGCTCATGGAAAAGCATTATAGATAGGATAGAATCATTAACAAGAGGTAGACTGTGAAACCTTCTGCGTGGATGGGCTGAGTAGTGGGGGGGCCTGGTCTCCCAAAGGGGTCTCTGGCTGTAGAATGAGGCAAGAGGTGCCAGGTGAGCCCAGACAGGAGAGAGGGGGGGGTTGGGCTCAGGCCTGGGAGGGGCCCCCACTGGCCCCGTGGAGGGTGTGGCACGATGCCCAGCAGGGCCCTGTCTGGGGAGAGACTTGTCCCTCACCCCCTACTGAGCTCAGAGCCCCCAGGACAGCAGACAGGGGTGGTGTGTGCAGAGCAGGCTTCAGCCCAGAGCCCAGCAGGGCCCCTTGGTGTTCCTGGTGCAGTCCCCGGGTGACCTCTGTCCCCTCCCTGCCCTCCACTCCCACCCCTGGTCCCCAGGGAGAGGAAGCAGGGAGAGCCATGCCAAGACGGGACCCCAGGCCAGCAGGAAGGCAGGCTCACTGTTCATCTGCCCACAGGTCGGAGCCTGTGGCTCACAGACGGTGTGGTGGTGGAGCACTGGATCTGGAGCCAGGCAGACCCCAGTTCAAATCCCGGTTCTGCCACTTACTAGCTGGCTGACCTGGGGCCACCTCCTGGCTTTCCTGAGCCTCCATCTCCTTCTCTGTGGGAGAAAGGAGACTTGTCTCGTTCGACATGGCGTTCGCCCGATGCTTGCTGAGCGCCGGCTGAGTCAGACAAGGTCCCCAGCAGATGCTGGGTGTGACTGATAGTCACACTCAAAGGAACTGTCATTCATCAAGTGTTTCTTACGTGCGGGCCCTGAACGCAATGGTTTTCATCTAATGTCTCATGTAATCTTCACCACAACGCAAGGGGAACTAAGTTGTCCCATGTAGCAGTTGAGGGAAAGAAGGCTCAGGAGGCGAAAGGAGCTGCCCGGGGAGTCGTGGCTCAGCAAGCTGAGCTGGGACGGAGCTGGCCCGGCAGCCCAGCCTGCCTCCCAGCACCTCCCGCGCTTCTGCACTTGGGATGTTCTGGCCAAATGCCTGGGACTGGCCGTGGTCCTTGCCGCCCTTCCCGACCACCCTGCACGCCGGGCCGGGCTCGCTGCGAGTGTCCACGTGGCCGGGGGGGGGGGGGGGGGTGAGTGGGGCAGCATGGCCGAGCATTCCACCCCAAGGCAGGGCCTGCCTGAGTCTCAGTGGGACCTCCGCCCCAGGTCACTCCCCGACTGGGCCTGGGCACCGAAGAGATGGCAGATAATAAAAATCTTTAAAGAATTCTCAGAGTACCGATCAAATACAATGAGTTGTCATTTAGATAGATGGAGCGAGTGTTTGACCTAACGAAAGGCAGAATGGAGCTTGGATCCTAGCCTGCCACACTCCAGCTTTGTGACCTTGGGTGATTCACTTACCCTCTCTGAGCCTCAGTGCAACTGAGTTTCTGTGTACGGGGGACAGTAGCAATGCCTCCCTAGCAGAGCTGCTCTGAGGTTAAAAGAGGCGCTGTAGGCCGGGCACAGTGGCTCACGCCTGTAATCCTAGCTCTCTGGGAGGCCAAGGCGGGCGGATTGCTTGAGGTCAGGAGTTCGAAACCAGCCTGAGCAAGAGCGAGACCTCGTCTCTACTATAAATAGAAATAAATTACTTGGCCAACTAACATATATAGAGAAAATAAATTAGCCAGGCATGGTGGCACATGCCTGTAGTCCCAGCTACTTGGGAGGCTGAGGCAGGAGGATCGCTTGAGCCCAGGAGATTGAGGTTGCTGTGAGCTAGGCTGACACCACGGCACTCTAGCCTGGGCAACAAAGTGAGACTCTGCCTCAAAAAAAAAAAATCTGAAGGTAAAAACGTGTTTTGCCTACAACTCAAGATAAGAGGCCCAGTGGAGCTTTCCTGGGCAGGGCAAGGAAGGAAAAGTATATGATAAAGATGCCAGCTCCATGCTCTGACCCGGCCAACCAATGCTGAAGCTTCTGGTCAGGGATAAAAATAAGCCCCTCTCATTTCAGACACACAGGCCAGGTTTTCTGCTGCCGGCTGCTGACAGTGGTCCCATCTGATGCCCGGCAGACGCCTGGCCCCTGCAGCTCCCTGATCTCCGCAAGAGCAGGCCGGACACCAAGAGGCTCCTGCTCCATTTCCCTGCCAGAGGCCCGTGACCAGTTGGCGCGCTCCTGAATTTGGTAAAAAGCGTGCTTGGTGCTCAGCCCAGATGTAAGATAAACGTTCTGATCCAACTTCATTTTTTCTCTGCTGATTCTTTATGAGACGCTCCCAACCTGTTGTATCTTTTTAAATACCCCTTGTCACCCCCGCACCTGCAACAGCACAACCTAACAAGGTACCGGGACCGTTCCAAACTGCCGTCCACTTAAGAACCGTGCAGAGTACACAAAGAAAGTGGGAGAGGACAAACCACACGACACCAAACCTGTCACCACCACCTCTCTCCCGTCCCCAGCGCCACACGCACCCTCGGAACGCCCGTTTGTGATTGCAGATGCGCAGCTGGAGGGCGAGTGGACAGACAGCGTGAAAACAGGCGGCACGGGGTGCAGAGAGAGCGCTGAGGCAGGGCAGGAAACTGAGTCACGTGCTGCTCGGTGCAGCCTGGCTGTGTGATCCTCGACTTGGCACTCCCCTCTCTGGGCTTTGGTTTTCCGCTATGTAGAGGGAATTCTCACTAAGCCCTCTTCCGCTCTGCTCCTCTGTGAGTCCAGTGAGGGTCCTTCTCTTTCATTTCAGCCACTGTCTGCAGCTACAGCTGTGTCCGGGAAGCGTGATAGGGCTGGGACACGTGTTTGGAGGCAGGAAGACCTGAGTTTTAATTCCAACCCTAGTGCCCAGATGCTGAGTTAACATCGGACAAATATTTAACCCAGTCTGATCTTCGGTCTGTCATCTGTACAAGGGGAATAATAATAACACTTTATTTTTTTTTTAAGTAGAGATAAGGCATTTGATATATAAGCACACAGCAGATACTTCTTGGATGAAAAATATCCTTCTTATTATTTTTATTGTTGTTGTCTTTTTTTGTTATGTGACTGCAACAGAAGTCAGAAGGGCATTTGCCCAGAGGCCGGGTGGATAGAGCACACGAGAATAAAGTCACTAGAATGGAGGCAGAAAATTAGACGTTCCATATGCCGTAACGCGGTTTGGGCTGAAAATTACACAGACCTCGGTCGGGAGTGTCATTAGAGACCTGGGAAGGATGGGAGGTGATTAGCACAGGTGGCTGCAGATGAACACGGCCCCGACACCTTGTTTGATAGAGAAGAGCTTGCATAGCTGTGAGCCTCACATTTCAGTTATTGTGCACTTATTCTGTATCTTGTCACCGTGGAGTTGAGTTTCGCAGTCTATTTGCAAAGAAGAGCAAGGAACGTTCCAGTATTATTGAAGGGCTTGTTGTGACAGTCCTAAGGACCTTGAGAGATCACATTAGTTAGCAAGCGTGTCGTAGAAAAGCGTGTTTGTTCGGTGTAAGTGGAAAACCATGTTTTTCACAGGTGGTTGAGTCCACTGTACATTTCTGGTGACAATTAACCCACCATGACCTCCCACCTTCAATCCTAATCAACTCCACCTGTAAAAAGAGCTTATGGATACCGGCAAAATTAGGAACATGGCTAAAGGCGTTTTTCTCCAGGTAAGTATTTGTTTTGCAAATAAGGATAAAGTGACTTTAAACAAGTGTAGAATAACAATTTGTTTCAAGCACAGTAACGCCCCTGAGAAACAGCAAGCTGGCAGCTCTCTGGTCCAGCTGCCAAGGCCACGGGGAAGGACTCGGGGACCATCTGAGAGGAGGGATTCCTGAATGAAGAATGCAAGAACATCTCAGCCCAGAAGTGACTCCGTTCCCCAACCTGAAACCTCAGAGGACTGTGCCCTGTGCCCTGTGGTGGATTTGTGCTGTGTCAATTTAGCTAGGCTAGAAATAACTTTTTCCAGAAATTCCTTTCCTGCAGAGTTCCAGGTTAACAAGGGCCCGAGGGACATTCAGCGTGAGCTTTGCAAGGTGAAGCAGCAGCCACATTCCTCTTGCACTCGGAAGTCAATATAAGAGGAGCATTCAGCCGGGGACAGGAGGAGGGGACAGGAGAGTGCTGGGAGAACTAAGAAGGACCACCAGCCAGTTTTCTAGCCCACTCTGCCCCACCTTGCCCGCCTCTGCAGCAGTGCTCTCCTTTTGCAGAGGGCAGTGGGGAACACGCTGCTCCCCTTTCCCACTCTCCGGGATCTCTGAGTTATTTGGAGACACACGGGCAAGCAACAGGCTCATTAAAATGCGAGGCTTGCAGGCGTGGCCCACCTCCTCCTTCTGTCTCCAGACCTGGACTCTTCATGCCACCGGCCCCAGCCTGGAAGGTGACCCGTACCTTCCAAAGAGCTGATCTTTGTTCTCCATGTGATTTAGACATGAAGAAGCCCAGGACCAGAGTAAGAGAGGCCAGCACCAGTGGGTCACTGGGTGAAGCTGTGTACATCCGGTGCCGCTGTGTAATCAATGGGCAGGGAGGCTAGGACAGCTGTCAGGACACCCCCATCTCAGACGACCCAGGGGCCTGGGCCTTGTGTGCTGGGTGAGGAGCAGGCCTGCCGGCTGGCGCAGCAGGATCAGCGTGAGGAAGGGCCAAGGGGCTAGCGGAGGGGCCTTCTCCGGGCTCCGTGGCGCTGGGAACTAGGCTGAGAAAGGCTTTCCCATCTAGCGGAGGAAGGCTGGAGGCCTGGAGCAGCAGAACTGTCTTTTGGCACTAAAAATTAATAACGTGGAAAGCTGAGAAAGAACAGGGCTGTGAGCCTGCCCACCAGGCAGCCTGGGCAGAAGTCAATGTGTTCTATTTTTATCAAGAAGTGCCACGTTCTATTACACTACTCCGAAAGAGATGCTCGTTTCAACATGGCAAGGAAGTCTCGGTCAGGGGTGGCTCGAAAAGGAAAGTCTGGATTGTAGGATGTGTGTGTATACGTGTGTGCATAGGTGTGTATACATGCGCACGTGCACAGGTATGTATGTGTGTGCACATACATGTGTGCCTATGTGCATGTGTGAGCACACACAGGGGCTGTTCAGAGAAGCCAGATCATGCAACTGCAGAGATTTCTAATGCCTGCAGCCTGGCTGGACTAGAGGCTGGTGCCTGCTGGTCATTTCTCCCAGGCCAGATAAACAACCCAACTGTCACTGCCAGGCCCTGCATGTTTGCCCCAAACTCCAGAGGACCCCAGGTGAGCTCGCCCTCCTCCTGTCCCGAGCCTGCCCTCCTGCTCTGGGCCCGCTCAGCCCTGCACAGACTGCGGCACGTCCACGATGCTGACATCCTCTTGCCCTGGGTCCAAACTGGGGCCAAATCCTCTCAACCCACTCCTCACCTCCCTCTTTTCACCACCATCAAAAAATACAGAATCCTCTACTGTCCACCCACTCCTCATCTGGTCCCTCCTCCAAGTCCCCTTTTACCTCTCACTGTGTCATGAGCCACCTGCCCGCCCACACCTGAGCACCCTCCTTCCCTCCTCCTTGTCTGGCACACCCTGGCTTCCCAGCTCCATCCCGTGATGTCCCACAAACTGGGAAGACTCTGACACATGGTGGGACAGTGCCCACATCTAATCCCTCTCTGCCCCTAAATGCCACAGAGGTGACAGTAAGAGGATAGACTATTAATAGAAGCTGCTGCCCCACAGGGACGGGGAGAAGGGATCTCAGGCAGTGGTGGCCAGGATCAAAGGACTCAAACGTTTGGGAGCAGCCTCAGAAGAGTTGAGGAGAGGTGACAAGAGTGGGCTAGGGCGTGGGGAGGGAAGCTGAGTGGGCACCAAGAACAGAGATGCCCCAAGAGCTTCCGGTTGGGAAACATCAGGCACCGAGAAGGCCTGGCACTGAATGCGTGGGATTGGTCAAAAGTCGGTAACTGGTAATGAAGTTACCAGTTAGAATCCCAAGTCCCTTCCCCCACCTGCCCAAGCAGACGACACCCCTCCACCCCCTGTCTCAGGAGCCTCCAGGGGACAGGGTAGAGAAACCACACCTGTCCAATCTTGAGGACTCCAGGTGCAGGGGAAGGAAAGGGCGGCTCCCGGCTAAAAAATGGGTGGGGGTGTGTAAGGGGAACTCTACGTCCTGAACTGTGGGAGCCCCCACTCCCTTCCCCACTGGCAGGTCCGCAGGCTGCCCCCACCCAGAACAGAAATGAAACAATTCATTTCTGGAGAAACTGAATTTGCCAAGAGAAAACCGTTGCCCCCTGACATCTGGGGATCCCCAGTGGGAAGCTGGGCCCCCTTCTGTGTTAGCCGGGGTTCTCCAGAGAAACAGAACCAATAGGTGGATACGTGAGGGATGGACGGATGGAGTGACTGACAGACAGAAGACATACACAGGTGGATATGGATTTATTATAAGAGATTGGCTCCCACGATCTACCATCTGCAAGCTGGAGACCCAGGAGAGCCGATGGTACAAGTCCCAGTGTGAGGACAGGAAAAGACCAAGATTCCAGCTCAAGGCAGAGAGAGCAAATTCTCTCTTCCTCCGCCTTTTTGTTCTATCAAAGCCTTCAAGGGACTGTGTGATGCCGCCCACATCAGAGAGGGAGACTTGCTTTGCTCAATCCATGCATTCCGATGCTAGTCTCATCAGGAAATACCCTTGCAGACACACCCAGAAATAATGTTTAGCCAAATAAGTAAACGTGGTCCTGCCAAGTTGATGCATAAAATTAACTATCACACTGAGGACTGAGCTCTGATTTCTTTCTCTTTGCTCAAAATTCCTTCCCAGGGAGACTGGAGAGAGTCATGTTTGCAGTTCACCAATTTCACTCAACAGGTCATTTTGACCCCATGTATTGTGGCTTGCTCTGGGCACCCGACTCTGGCATCGCATCACCTGAGGATTAGCAGACTTCCCTCTCTTAATTTAAACATTCCTTTCTGCTGACCCCAAGTTTTTAGACAAAGCTTTACTCCTTTAAACAATTGCAAATTAAAGAATCTCTGAACCCACCTATGGCCTGTAAGCCCCTGTCTCAAGATATCCTGCCTTTTGGGGCCAAATCAACGTATAACCTCTATGTATTGACTTATGATGTTGCCTGTAACTTCTGCTTTCCTGAAATGCATCAAATAAAGTCACACTTTGACTGCCTCCCGTGCACTTTCTCAGGTTTCTTGAGATTGTGTTTCCCCAGGCCGTGATAACTCATATTGGCTCAGAATAAACCTCTTTGAAATATTTTACAGAGTTTGGATTTTCTGCCAACAACACTATCCAATCACCCTCCAAGGAAGTGCTGCAGGCGACAATACCCATCCCCACAAACGGTCTGCCCTTAAAGCTCTTAGGTGTCTGCTATGGTCTTGAAAAGAAACAGCTGGCTCAGGAAAGATTGAGGAAGAAAGAGAGAATTAATTCTCTCTTAATTAATTTCTCTCTCTTAATTAATTTCTTCCTGCAATTAGGCAGAAACCCATTCTAAGAAAACATTGCCCAGCTGACCCCAGTGGACCACCTAATGGCAGCTGACTGGGACATCCCCCACCTTGGGGGTCCTGCCAGCATCGCCAACTGGACAGGGGACTGGCCTTGCGGACATCCTTTCCTGATAAGCAGCTACAGGCCCTAACCCGGTTCCAGTTGGCTTTCAGAGACTGTGCACAAGATGTCTTTGTGCCCTATAGTTCGCCTTTTGATGTGAAGAGCTGAATTCCACCCCATTTTAATGTTAAAACCCTACTCCAAAGTGAAAATAGAATGTATGCAACATGTATGTTAACTCACCAGGCATGTGCCGGATGCCTTGCCAACTGTGCTTACCCTTCTGTGACAGCAGTTTATCATTAACCTGTGTGGCCTGACCACAAGGCAATGCTGATCACGTACAGCTGTTTCCCAGCAGGGTTTCTGAATATTTAAAAACATTACCATTGCCCCACAAGGGTCCCCTCCTGCTCGGGAGAGGACCCCTACTCTGTCTGTGCGGTAGGATCTATTGTCTGTCTCTCTCTCCCAATAAACTCTCCGGTCACTAGGTGGCTCACACTTGAATTCTTTCCTGCGCCAAGCCAAGAACCCACTTGGCAAGTTCGGGGGGCTTTTCCTCCCTTCATTGGGACACCCCCTGATTAGCATCATTTTCTGGAGATTCATCCAAGTTGTTGTATCTGTTAATAGTTTATTCCTTTTTAATTGATAAATATTGATAGTATTCCAGGGTATAGATACACACAGCATTTCAACCATTTACCTGTTGAAGGGAATTTTTGAGTTGTTTCCAGTTTCTGACTATTATGAGTAAAGCTTCTACGAACATTTGTGTACAGGTTTTGTGTGAACGTAAGTTTTTATTTCTGGGTTGCATGGCAGTTGCATGTTTAGTTTTATAAGAAACTGCCATACCATTTTACATTCCCACCAACAATGTAGGAGTGATCCAGCTTTTTCCACATTCTTGCCTGCATTTGGTGTTCCCATTATTTTGTATTTTAGCCATTCTAATAAGCGTGTAGTGGTATTTCAGTGTGGCTTTAATTTGCATTTCTTGAATGGCTGATGATGTTGAACATGTTTTCATGTGCTTATCTGCCGTGTCTATATCCTCTTTGGTAAAATGTCTGTTCACATCCTTTGCTCATTTTCTAACTAGATTGAGAATTTTTTATTTTTTTACTGTGGAGTTTCAAACATTCTTTGTATATTCTAAATACTAGGAGTATTGGGCTCTCTCTAGAAGGAAACCTGATAGACACAGTTACTTAACTTTTTACATCACTTTATGTATGGAGCTTGGTAACCAAATTTTCCAAATCAGGGACCCAGGGAAGAAGAATGAATAAGAGAGTGCAGAAGAGTTTGGGAATGGCTTACAAAGTCTTAGGACCTCGGACTGCTAGCTTCTGCAGAGTCCCACCAAGACCCTGTGGTCCCCTGGCTGGGACAGGGAGCCTGATTCTCACTTATCAGGTGCTGACAGCCTCCCTGACAGCAGACGTTCCTGCCACCATCAACAGCCAGGGAGGCGTCACTCCTGCAAATGCACGGAACGGTTTATGAGCATGGCCCTAGGGCTGGGTTTGGTCAGTGGAATCAGAAATGCAGCTTGAAGGCTGCTGCCCTATTTCACCCTCCCACTTCCTTTTGAACACATTTCAGAGCCATTGATCTTAAAAGTAGACGACTGGACACTTCAAAATGAGGCTTAGAGAGCTGTGCTGCAGAGGAGAGCTGGTCTGGGGAACACAAGCGGCTGGCCTCTCTTTATTCTCTACTTCACCTGCACTGAAGCCCTGTCCTCTGGGCCCATGGGGCAGTCCTCCCACCTGGGACCCCTCAACAGTAAGGGCAGGACAATTAAAAGAGGCCAAACACGTCCGATGCCACCATAAGTGACCGATAGATGGTGGAGAGGAATCCAAGCGTTCCAGCACCTGCAGGCGGAGTCGGCTCCCAGGCCTGCCAGCCTGTCTCCCAGGAGGCCTCTTGGTCAATTTTTTACAGTCCAGGGTATAACCGTCAACTCTGCATTCTTAGAAACTAGATTTCTCCAGTTCTTAATAGATGTCCATTAAACTAGCCCACAGGAGTGAAGTAAGAAACACAAAGCTAGTTCACGAATTTATTAAAACAATGCAAGGTGTACCCCCTGTGGGGACCAGAGCAGCCCAAGTCTATGTGATCACCGCCTTCTCTGCTGTGAGCAGACGGGTGGGAGCCTGGCGTGGCTTAGTGGGCAACAGGCAAAGCCTGAGGACCGGGATTCGCACCTAGGCCTCGGACACTACAGACTGTGCTCTCACCACTGTGCTACGCTGCCTCCAACACGTTCGGTCAGAAATTAGCTCGGGGCCTGTCCACGCACTGCCACTGGTGCCTGTGTCTTGTTTTGCCAGGAAGGCCTTTCACCCAGTCTCAGATGGGTCTCAAAATCACACCCAAATCGGTGGCTTCACCGCCATCTTAAGGCACTTTGGGCTCTCATTCCAGAGGCTTGGTCCAAGCCAGCTACCCTCAGCCCACCCCCCCCCAAAAAAAGCAAGTCCCCACACATACAGGCAACATTCTGTTTGCAAGCAGCAAAAAGCTCAACCCAAAGCTCAGCCACATGCAAAAATGAAAGTATGCTTGTTGATTTAGCTGAAAGTGCAGGGAAGGGGCAGCTGCGGTGTAGCTGGAGTCGGGGCTGACCTCGTGTCGGGCTGACCTCGTGTCGCCAGCACTCAAGATTCTGTCCTCGCCCTGCCTGGCCTTCCTGAGTCGGCTTCCGTCCCCACCTCCCCCTGGAGGCTCTGCTCTCCCGACTGCAAGGTGGCCGACTCAGCCACGTCACCTTTGCTCCTCATCAGCAGGTGGAGGAGGGGACAACCCGCTCCCCACGTGACCGGAACGGGTCTGGGACTGGGGCTTTGGGGCTCCGCGGCCAGAAGGGGTCATGTGCTCATCCTGAGCCGATCCCTGCCATCAGAGAGGGACCGGAGGCTCCGATTGGCCAGGCCAGAGTCACATGCAGCGGGAAGCAGGGAGAAAGTCACCCTAGTCAGAAGCAAGTCGTGGAACTTTCAGAGGAAATTCGTGTTCCAACTGGCGATGGAATGAGTGGGTGCTGATTGGTTCCAAATGACAAATGTTTGTCCCTCCCCCCACCTCCCCCCCCATGCTCCACATTCACCCCTGCACTTTTACTCTCCCCAGTGCCCCCACCTGGGCACCCCTGTTCATCCCACCACTGCCTCGTCCTACTCTCCTGTTCATACTTCAGGGGACCCAGAGCCTGCCTCCACCGGGCAGCCTGCCCTGATTGCCACGGCCCACACATACCCTCCTCTGCACTCTGAAGGCACTTACTGTCCACAACACTCACAGGGCATCTAGCACGGGCTGTCTGTTCAAGGGCTTTGCCTTTTGGGGCGTGTGCATTTCTCTCCAGCGCCGTCCTGGTGGCACATGTCCTCAGCCTGTGCTGAAGCCCCCTTGCCCCCAGCTTGCTCTCTCACCCTTACGCCCGGGGGTGTCTGTTCCAGGCTCATTTCTGCTCCTCTCTCTCCCCTTCTTTTACAACTGGCGCACTCCGGAAGTTCTCTTGGCACTGGGCTTGACTTTCAAAAGCCCTAGGAGTCTTCTTTGGCTCCTCTCTCTTCTATTTAAATTCAAAACCCACAATGCTTGCCCGGGTTCCTGCTATCCCAGAGCCATTAGGAGATTAAAATTGTGCAGCACCTGCCTCTCTGCTGCTCCCAGGGTCCCACTGTTCATATCAAGCGATGCACAAGCCCATGCCACCTGCCGCACATTGGCCGTATCTTCCTTCCAAGTGTGGGGCAACCTGTGCGGATGGGCTTTCTAATAACACGGCCTCGTGTTTGCGACCCGCCTGGTTCACTTCCCAGGCCCTGCAGGGGACCTGACAGAAACCCACGAGGCAGGGAGGGTGGGAAGCTCTGTGCACAGGCCCCCGGCAGGGAGTTGATCCTGGCTCTGCCTCTCACTCCCTCCGTGATCCTGGGAGAGTCATGACCCATTCAGGCCTCAGTTTCCCCATCTCTAAGAAAGATGTGGAATTAAGTGTTCTCTAGGAAGCCTTCCAGTCCCACCTCCTCTGGTGGTCTCTGGTTTATAAGTGAGAAGATTCGGGCCTCCTGACTGGGGCTCAGGGCTCTTGCCATCCAGATACACACAGTAAGCATGTATGATGACACATGAGACATGCACCATGCATACAACCACAGTGCACACATAATATGCATCCATGATCAACATGGTGTAGGGACTTCCTCCCATCTGGAAAAAAAAGAAACTCACTCAACCCTATACTTGTCTCCAACTGTGGCCCCATTTTTTTGTTCTTTTTATTGTAAAACTGCTCAGTAGTGTTCTTGGGGAGGTTTTAAAATATGTCTGCCAATTCTTTGACACCTATCCCATGGACAGGTGTCACTGCTGTTTTCCCAGCATCTAAGTAGCATCTGGCACATAAAAGGCACTCAATAGAGTGAATGAATGAATGAATGAATGATTTGATTATGCCTCCCAATTGCAGCCATCAGAATGACACCAAACCCAAGTTGTTACCCTCACCCTTTGATAGCTCCCCATTGTCTTGAGAATAAACCCAACCTCCTTAATCCTATGGTTAAGGCCCTTTAAAATCTAGCCCCATTTCTCCCACCTTTGTACTTCCTACTCCAGCAATGCCAAACTGCTTGAGTTTTTCTGCATGTCCCCATGACGCGTCCCCTTTTGCCTGGCATGCCCCACCCCACGCCTTCTCTCCCCAGTGTCACTGTTTCTCATCCTTTAGTGTCCAGCCCAACTATCCCCTCCCGGAGGAAGCTTCTCTACCTACCCAAGGCTGGATCAGCGTCCTCTTTTCTGTGGTCCTAAGGCACCCTGCGTTGATCTCTATCTCTATAGCCAACACCCGGGTGTTTACTCGCCTATTTTCTGTTGCTGTCTCCCTACTAGAGAATACCAATGACTAAAGACTTGAGCATATTAATTTAACGAATGGCAAAGTCCAGGGATAATGATATGCTACAGGATGGCTTTGGATAAAATAAAGAGGAATGTGAGTCACATCTCCTTGGTCCTTCATCAGGGGAAACTTGGATATCACTGGATCTTAGGTGGTGCTGTGCTGTGGAATTATAACTTCCTTGTGCGTGCTCTGTGAAATGGAGATGGCAGTCGTGCCTGCTTCCACCGGCTGTCGCAGGCTTTAAATCCCGCATACGTGAAATTAGGCATGTCGTCCAGAGGCGCTGAAGACGGCAGAGCGCAGTCAGCGGCGGTGATGAATGGCTGTGATGTTTACATCTGGCCCAGGGCCAGGCATGCAGTACATGCTCCCAGAGTGCCTTTGAATTGGAAACGGAAAGGAACGCGTGAGCATGTGGGTGTCACACGCGACGCCAGCCGGAGTGTGTTTCGGTGGCAGAAGGAAGAGGAGAGAGCGGAGCCACTGCTCAGAATCCTTCGGGGTGGGGTGAGCCCGAGTCCTGAGCCCACGGTGCGGTGTCTGGTCGCTGCTCCTCTGCCCCAGCCTTCGGCAGGCAATGGCAGAGGGCTCCTCTCACGTACGTGAGGTGACGCCTCCCCAGGGCCCAGGGAGCTGAGCTAGGGGAGCTGCTTCCCTGACAGTCGTGGAGAGACCCAGGCTGAGGCTGACCAGGAAGGGGAGACCTCGCCAGGCCCCACTGGGAGACTCAGAATCACCCATGGCCGTGGCCGGGGAATCCAGCCACCCACTAGCGACGGGAAAGAGTGATAAGCCCACTGAGAGAGTGATCACCAGTAACAAACGAGCTGCCTGCTGAGGACATAACTCAAGGTCATTTGAACTTCATGTGTTAATTCCATGAGGCAGGAGTATTATCCCTGTTTTGTAGAGGTGGAAGTTGATGGAGTGCACCATCTCCCAGAGTCCCGCAGCATCAGGATTTAGACAATTCCAAAGCTCTTTGTCCCGCTGCAGAAACTGACAAGTTAACAAGTTTCTGAGAATAAGCCCAAATGATGAGGGAAGGGGGTCCTGTCCCAGCAATGGCGCACCCTGGTTCTGGCCATCCCCCAGCAGGACCATCCAGCACGCACAAGACAGAGACCCTCGTCCACACACACACACACACACACGTGTGCACGCACACGCACGCACACGCACGCACAGTGAGGAGATTTCTGGGGACAAGCTTTGCCTGGGGGCCCTGCCAGGGTCCCCGGCTCGAGACTGCAGTAACTGAGTCAGGCACCAGCAGCCCCACCACCCTCACCTAGACTCTTGGGCAGCCTCTCCTGCCGCCTCCCTGCCTGCCATGGCTTCCTCTACATCTACCTGTGCCCTACGAGGCTGCCAGAGAGGATCTTTATAAAACTCCAAGCCTGTCCCATCATGCCCTGAGCCTGGGAGCTGAGGCCGCCTCCTTGCTTTGTCTGCAAGCTCCTTCACCAGGCGGTCACCATTCGCCTCCCAGCCCCTCCCGCACACTCCCCTCCAGACTCCCCTTCCTACTGTTCCACGCCTCCACGTCTTGCCACGGGTGTTTCCTCAGCCTGGAAGTCCTCCTCCCCTCTGCTCTGTGACGGTATCACACAGGGCCCTGCCTCTGAACCCCTCCCTGGTCCCCACCCCCTCGTCTCCCAAGCAGATGCTGTATATAGGACGTGGCCCAGGTCCTCCTTCGGGACTAGCTCTCATCCCAGCTGCCGGGACACTGGAGGCTGACCGCGCCCCACTGAGTCCCTCCCTGGGAACTGCCCTCCACCAAAGGGAGCTGCCCCTCCCAAGGCCTGCGGTCCACTCCACCACTCTGCGGCAGCCTGATCATGGGCAACATGGAGGGGCCGAGGGTGGGTGGGGGAGGGGGCACGGCCCACCCCGCTCAGTATAAAATCCTGTTGCCCTCTGTCTTTCCCTGAAGTACGTGTGCCTGGCTGCCGGCCGGGGCTCGGATCCCCAACCTGTTGGAATGCCGCCCAGCAGGCTGCCACCCTTTATGAGAAATACGGCTCCCCTTTTTCCAAATATAAACTTTGCTGATAAATTTCTTTTTCTAGTTAACAGGGTGAATGCATGAAAACCCCTAAATAGGCCACCCTAAACAGGACTGTCCTTTCTGCCCCTCCCACCCTCAGTCCTCAGCCAAGGCCACGCTGGTTCTAGCCTTGCGGCAGACCCTCGCACCTCGTGGTGTCTCTACCTTTTCTGTCTGCTGGGCCCAGCAAACAATCTCCCCTTTTCCTCACGGGGCAGCTAAGATGGCTGTTCTGTGTTGTGTGCTTTCCCTCCGTTGGCTAACCTCAGAGCTCTTCCTCCAGTGCACCGAGTCTGCCGTCCTGGATCATTCTGGCCTCTTCTTCTGCCTCCAGCCCTCAGGTCTCCCCTCCAACCCCAGCCCAGTTTTTCTGGGCTCTGCTTCTGTCTTTGCACTTTGTCTCTATGGCTGTGGTCCCCAACCCCTGGGCCGCAGACCATTACCAGTGTGTGTCCTGTTAGGAACCAGGCCGCACAGCAGGAGGGGAGAACCGGGTGAGCGAGAGAAGCTTCCTCTGTATTCACAGCCGCTCCCCATCGCTCACATCACCGCCGGAGCTCCACCTCCTGTCACATCAGCAGGGGGCGCATGGAGGGATTGGGGTCACGTGCTCCTTATGGGAATCTAGTGCCTGATGATCTGAGGCGGTGATGCTAGCACTGGGGAGCAAATGCAAATACACATTGTCATCAGCAGAGAGGTTTGACTGCACAGTGAATGTAATGTGCTTGAATCATCCTGAAACCACCCCAGGCCTCTGTCCATGGAAAAACTGTCCTCCATGAAACTGGTCCCTGGTGCCACAAAGGTTGGGGACCGCTGCCCTAAGGGCCCTCCCTGTATGTCCCCAGCATCTGCCTGCACACTGTACGTTTTCAGTGAGAAAATCACTCCCATTGACGGTGCCACGTTTTTAAAAAGTGCTTAAGATGGCACACTTCTTTCTCCATGCAGACAGATCCACACCCACGCTCTCACCCCACTTCAGACATGTCTCTCCTAGATTCACAACCGCACTTTTGGGATGAAGGAACCGTTTTGTCATAATGACATTCAACATTCTAAACATTTCCACTCCTGGTAATGTATTAATATCTTAAATTGTCAAACCTCAAAGGAAACAAAAAAATCATTTTAATCACCTTGAGAAGCTGCGTTTCACGAGTTATTGATGACAACTCTTACACAACAAAGTGCCAAAGCAGACATTTCTTCTCCACTTCTCCTTCACCTATTAAAACGCCCACATCCCACCTGTGGGAGTTACACACAAGTGCTGCTCATGACACACCTCATCATTTGGAAGGTGAATATTCTAAGTGGAGTCTCTCAGTAGATTTTAATAGTCGTGCCCTGGAGCTTAAAGATTCCGGGAAGCACCTCAAGGGCAACACTAATTGGAATCTCTGTGTAGGAGAGGTTTGGGGAGGCACTCTGGTTAGAAGTTGGGCTTGGACCCTTGTCTTGATGCTGAATTTGCATGACAAACTCACTACTGGAGGTTGAGTGGGGAGTTTAACTCCATCCCTTAGTATCTGCCACTGCTGGCGGCTGTCCTTTGGAAAACAGGAAGACTAAGAAAAAAAAATCTGGTATTTATGAAGCATCTGCTATATGCCAGGTGTTTTCCAAGAGTTGACCTACTCAGTCATTACAACAGTTCTGGAAGGTAGAAACCACCTTCATTTTATAAATGAAAGAGGCTGAAAAAGGTTAATTAACCTGCCTGCATTTGGTATCTATTACTGCATAACAAATTGCTCCAAAACTTAGTGGCTTAAAATAGCAACATGTATTATCTCACAGTGTCTGTGGGTCAGGAATTAGGTGGTCTGGCTCAGAGTTTCTCATGAGGCCTGCAGTCGGATGTTGGTGGGTGCTGCAGTCATCTGAAAGCTCTGCTGGGGCTGGAGGACCCACTTCTGTGGCAGGCAGAAGAACCGCCCCATGGAGATGCTCACAGCCTAGTCCCTGGAACCTGTGAACACGGCAGGCTGCATGGCAACAAGGAATGGATGCTGCATGTAGAATTAAGGCTTCAACCATCATACAGGAAGGTTATCCTGAACCAGCCAGGTAGGCAGTGCAATCACAGCATCCTTAAAAATGGAACAGGGAAGCAGAAGGGGAAGGCCAGTGAGAGACAGAGAGCAACAAAAGCAGTGTCAGAAAGGTGTAATGTTGGTTTTGACAATGGAGGAAGGGGCCACGAACCAAGAAGGGATGTGGGCAACCTCTAAAGCTGGAAAGGTTGAGGAAACAGACCCTGCCCTAGAGACTCCAGAAAGGAATACAGCCCTGCCGACACCTTGATTTTAGCCCAGTGAAACACCTGTTGGACTTCTAACCGATAGAACTTTAAGTTAAATATATGATGTTTTAAGCTGCTAGATGTGTAGCAATTTGTTACAGCAGCAATAGAAAACTATTAACACAGCTTCCAAGATGGTTCACTCATCAGACCTTAGCTCCTCGCCACGAGAGCTCCTCCACAGGCTGCTTGAGCATCCTTACAACATGGCAGCTGTCTTCCTCCAGGGTGATCCCAGAGGCAGAGCAAGGAGGAGGCTGCAATGCCATTTACGCGCCGTAGTGCCAGAAGTTGTAACATCAGCATTTCTACCACATTCTATCTATAGAGTCACCAAGTACAGAGAGTCCACGCATAGTGGGAGAGGAATTGGACTCTACCTTTTGAAGGGTGGAGTTTCAGTCTCCAGCCATATCACCCTGAGTGTGTCTGACCTCATCTGAAGGGAGGAGTTTCAAAGAATTTGTGGAATTTTCTCACACTGCCAAAGTCACACCAGGTTAATCAGTAGATTTGAAAAAAAAAACAAAACAAAAAAAACTGAGGGTTATGACCCCAAAGTCTACATTCTTTCCATTTCACAGAATTACAGAGCTGGTTCTAAGATCTGGGTACCCCAGTCTTGCCACATTACCAGTGATGCTGCACCTGGGTACCCAGGAGTAGTGATGGGGGTCTGAGGACTATTTTCAACATCTTTAAATTGCAAAGGGAACATAATACTCCCAACAAAGATGAGGCTGCACCAGCTCTTGCATGAAATTATATCAACCCAATTTGCTTATACTGTGATCGGAAGCTCTGGTTGGAAGTTATAGATGTCTTTAATAAAACATGGAAAACCTAATGCTATTAAATGAGCTCTATCTGACAGACAACATCTTTCAAAAATGTGGCCTCTAAGGGCAGAAAATAAAGAACATAGTGGTGGGGAAGAGGTTGGAAATTCTTGCTGTACAGCAGCCTTCATTTTACAAATGGAGAAACTGAGATTCAGAGAGGGCAAGGCCTCACCCAGGCCGCCCAGAGGGTCAAAGCCAGGATTGGCCCAAGACATCCTCACTCCCAAGTCAGTGCTGTGGGAGGGGGAACAGGCAGTTTAGTGTTTAATGGGCACAGGGTTTCAGTTTAGGAAGATGAAAATGTTCTAGAGATGGACGGTGGTGATATTTGCACAACAATAGTAACATGTACTATATACATAAAAATAGTTTAGGTGGTAAATTTTATGCTACTCATAGTTTGCCACAATTTTTTTTAAATTTAAGAAAGACATTAAGGAGGTCACATTACTGGGGAGGGCTAGAGAACCTGGCCTGGTGGCTACAAAGCCAGGACTGACACCCCAAACTACCCTGCAGGCCCCTCTGGGTGGAGACACGGCTGCCACGCTGCTGGGCACAGACATCGTTGCCAGCACTGGACGCCTGACCCTGCTGCTGCTGACCTGGAAACCCGATGGGGCTGTCACTCCACACCTACCTTGCCAGGATGTCTCTGCTTCTGCACAAACTTCCTTAAGGAGCAGAAGCCTGGGTCACATGCACACGGCCTGGAGGCACCTGGGAAACCAGGTACATGTAATTTGCATCGGCGTCTATTGCAAGAAGTAGATTCCAGCTCACAAAGTAGGAAATTTCTCCCAAGTATTTTAGAAAAAATGGCTTCACCACCCTTCTAGTTCAGGGAGCAGTGTTTCTTGGGCCAACATCCCTAACTTCCTCCTCGCTGCTCTTTCTCTGTCTCTGGAGCTGCCTGCTTCCCATAGGATCTCCACTCAGCCCAGGGACTGCCCTGTGGCCCCTGTGTTCCCTGGAGTCCTCTTTTCCTTACCCTCATGCTGGCTATGTCGCCAAGACCAGCCAGCTCTGCCTCTGTTCCTCTTCTCTTCTCCACGTTCCTCTTCCCACTCCTTTCCTTTCTACTCTCAGAGTCTTTGCTCAGGCTCCCATCACCTTCCTCTGGTCCCAAGCCCAGAAATGCTCCTCACCACTCTCAACTTCCCACCATGATGCTTCTAGGAGGTAAACCTGCTCCCCTGCCTTCCTTCTCCCTTTCCTTGCTGCTGTGGCCTGAATGTCTGTGTCCCTCCCAAGCTCCTGTGTTGAAATCCTAAGCCCCAACATGATGGCATTAGGAGGTGGAGCCTTTGGGAGGTGGTTAGATCGTGAGGGTGGAGTCCTTATCAATGAGATGAATGCTTTTATAAAAGAGGCCCAAGAGAGACCTCTCGCCCTTTCTGCCATGTGCAGGTGTTAGGTAGGGACCAAATGTGCAGGTGGCAGGTGTAGGCCAGGAGGGTGGTTCCTGGCCGAGGGGGCAGGGTGGGGACCAATCAGGGGAAGGACCCACAGGAAAACACAGAACACCTGATTGAGTAACATCCCACACCTCCTGTAAGCCCTCCCCTCAACCATGCCTATAAAAGGAAACCACCTGGGAGTCCTGAATGTCTTTCTTTACTTGAGGAGATTGACCCGTTCCTCTCTCTGGAATGTATTTTCACTTTGGGTAGCTTCCTTGTTTACTTTCACTTGATATAGCTTCTTTCTTTTCTGTAATAAACTGTTTGTGTGGGATTGCTTTGTCTTTGTGACCACTCTGTCATCAGCTCAACTTGGTGCCAGAACTCACTCTTGACACTGGGAAGTGAGGACCAGGGAACATCGAGATAGACCTAACACAGGCACAGTGAAAAGACAGCTGTCTGTGAAATGGAAAGCAGACCCTCACCAAACACTGAATCTGCCGGCACCTTCCTCCAGGACTTCTCAGCCTCCAGAACTGTGAGCAGTAATTGTTAGAGCAGCCTGAGTGAACTATGACGCTTCCTGTCTTCCATCCACAACCATTTCCACGAAGTGTCTTTAGCCTGTCAAATGGGGGACAATAGAGGAATGAACAAATCTTGGTGTACCAGCTCTTCTGGCCCCTGTGCCAGGTACCTAATATGAAGCATTTCACTGCTTCCTGCCCACAATCTCTGACTTCGGGATTATGATACTCAGTTTGCAGAGGAGGAAATTCTACTCAGACAGGTCCGATCACTTGTCCAGCCTGACTCATTAAGTCACATGGGCAGAGTTCAAACCCTGACTCCAAAGGATACGCCCCTCTCTCTGCGCCATCTGCTTTTTCTGCTCTGACTACATCTTCCGCCAGAGGAAGATGCCTGACCCTTCTGCCCTTGAAGAGCTTTCAGTACCACAGTAGGAAGAGCATTCCCTGCCCACCAAGAAATTCAGACAGATGGTGGAGGAGGCCCAGAAAGAGGGACATTCACTTTCTGCTGGGGAGATGTTTGAATTCTGTCTTCAAGAATAGGTAGGGCTTAGGCTGTGGGGAAGAAAGTTCAAGGACAGGACAGGCAGGAAGGATGAAGCTACAAGAACCTGCCGGTCTCTCTGGAACTCTGAGAGGCCCATACATCACTGGGAAGTGGTGCCCCTCCCTGCAGACCATGGAGGAAACCAAAATATTGGGCAATGACAAAAATAGCATCAGTAATGACGTATTTTTTGGAACCATCTGAAAGGTGCAATATCGCTGACATTCAACTAGTGAGATTGTTTGATTTGATCTACCTATGCTCTTGGGGATGGTGCAGAGGGGCAAGCAATTAAACCTATCACTTTAGGTAGAGGGGAAATAAAAGGTTACTTTGGTACTAAGATATTTCCCCAAGTCACAGAACCTAGCAATACCTAAACTCTATCCTTATATAACTGAGGGCTTTGCAGCCCAGGGCTCATTGTCTGCAGTGAGGATTTTTTAAGGAAACAAATGGTCCTTGTTTAAACCACAATGACAGAAAAAAGAGGGAGGGTGGGAGTGAGGAAGGGAAGGGAGGGAGGAAGGGAAGGTAGGCAGGAAGGGAAGGAAGGAAGGAAGGGAGGAAGGGAGGGAGGGAAGAAAGAAGGAAGGAAGGAAGGAAGGAAGGAAGGAAGGAAGGAAGGAAGGAAGGAAGGAAGGAAGGAAGGAAGGAAGGAAACCAAGGGGAGAACCCCTGGGATCATTTTGACAGGTGACCTTCACCTGTCAAAAAGGCACCTTCACAGAAGGCCCAGGACTGCCGGCCTCCCTGGAGGGGTACAGGGGAGTGAAGTGCTGCAGTTCTCCAACTTGCTGGAGGTTTGGCTTTGTTTCTGAGTTTTTCTTACCAAAGTTCACTCATTGTGTAAGAATAAGAGAAGAAAGAGAGGCCTAGATTAGCGTGCTAATTACTCCTTGGTAATTAAATTAGCTTTAATTATCAGAAAACAAAAATTGTCTCCCCAAAAGGCATTTCCCTTGTTGGTTTATCTGCTAGCACTTAAAACCAAATCAGCATCTATTCAAAGAGCATATATCTGAGGGGCCTGGTAACAGCTACGAGGTCCTCTTCCTTTATAAAAATAATCTCAAAAAAAGTAAAAATAACCAATACTATTAGGAATTTTACTATGTGCCCGGCTGGTACTGCCTATCTTCTTATATTTATTAACTCTCATTTAATCCTCAAACAACTTTGTAGAGCAGGTACTTCTGTTATCTTCATTTTACTGATAAGGAAATGGAGGCACAGAGAAGTTAAGGAACTTGCCCAAGTCACACAGGCCATTTGTGGCTGAGTTGGGCCTACAAGTCAGGCCCTCAGCACCCAGTTCTTAACCATCATGCCATCTGCCTCTTCGGAGGGCCTTTATTCCTCTTTTTCTTTAATGTCTGTATTTAGTACCAAGTATTAGAGCAGAGACTGGCAATCTACATGTGTGGGCCAAATTTGGCCCCCTGCCTAATTTTATAAATAAAGTATTATTGGAACACAGTCACATTCATTTACATATTGTCTAAGTCTGCTTTCATGCCACAGCAACAGAGTTAAGCAGTTGTGCCAGAGACCAGCTAGCCTGCAAAGCCTAAAATATTTATTATCTGGCCTTTTTCAGAATAAGTTTGTCAACTCCTGCCTTAGGTCATTGGTTCTCAAGCTTGCCTATATTTTGGGGTCACCTGGGAAATTCAGAAAAATACCTATGCCTGGGCTCCATTCCCATGATTCTGATTAAACTGGTATGGGGTGCAGCCTGGGCACTGGGGTTCTTCAAAGCTCCCCAGGAGATTGACATTCAGCCGAGTTTAAGAACCACCTGCCTTAGACTGTAAAGGGACTTCACCACCCTTGTCGTGACTGCGTGACTGCAGAGGTTGAGTAAAGCACATAGAGAGCACTTCATATGGCACTTAACTATAACCCTGTCAACAAGGGCCTCCTGCCCCGCAAAATGCTGTTAAATCTGGCCCAGAGCCCAATTCCACCTTACTGTGAAGGTCCAGCCCCTCCCCGGGATTTCAAAGGATTCCACTTGACTGGTGGCCCAGACTTCTCCCTCCTCTCCCCGATTTCTCTACTTCCTGTTTCTTCCCTTGGAGCCCAGAACCAGATCCAATTCTCACAAAACTCCCACTCTCTCCAGCATTTCCAGAAGTTACTCAAGGGTGATGTCGTTGCTTGGGTGTAGATGCCGCAAAAGGCCACTTAGCCAGAACACTGGAGGGCCACTTCTCGCTGGCTCCGCCCCCTTTCCTCCCTTCCGCTCCCTCCCGCTCACTTCCTGTGCATCGCAGAAACCCTTCCCCTCTCTTCTGCGCACTTGCAGCCCTGGAGACCCGGCATCCTTGTGTGCCCCGGTTGGCTTGTGTATGTGCCTGCTCCACAAAGGTAGATCTCCCCTGCAAGGAACGCCATACTGACTTCTGATTTTATTTATTTATTCTTATTTTTTTAATTTCTGTGTGAAAATAAAAAACTTTCTATGTATTGTTCATAAAAAAGCAATCAAAGTGCTTGACAATGGGATAAGATAGGAACCAATAGTTCACCCCATTTTTCAGCTGAGGAGACGGCAACTTGGAAAGTTTCAGACACTTTCCCCAAGTCACACAGTTCATTCTGGTCAGCACTAGCCAGCAGCGTTGGGCGTCTGGCCACAGACACTGCCCGGAGGAGCACACAGAACCCATCTTAGGTGTTCTGGTCTGCAGACTTTGGCCAACCAGCCAGCTCTACCTACCCACTGCTGCCTGTGGCTCCTGTTTTCCTGGTTCTGTGCATGAGAGGCTCTGAGGAGCCTCCTGTGTCCTCCTGGGCTGTGACACATCAGCTCATGTCTACCTGCCTCCAGTCTAGCTTTCCCTTTGTATCCGCCCCCCCCCTGCAGCATTTTGAAGTGAAGATGTTCTGACCACCAAACTTACCCCTGCAGGACTGACATGAGTTAGCCAGGCCTCTCCTGGGGGAGGGAGGTGGGCATCACTGACATAACAATGATTTATTGAGTCCCTGTGTGTGCCACTTAGGGACTGAGACTTCCATGAGGAGCAAATCAAACACAGCCTCTGCTATCATGGAGAGACAGGCTGTGTATTATTTATGACTACACATTCAGATCCTGGTTCTACTTCTCACCCACTGTGTGAGACCGCTCTGTGCCTCAATTTCCCCTTCAGTAAAATGGGGATAATTAAGGTACCTGCAGTAGCTTCATAGGGTTGATGTGAGAAGGAAATATACATGAAATGCTTAGACAGTGCCTGGCATGGAGGAAAGTGCTACTATTTTGCACAAGTATTTGCTATCATTCTGGAGCTCACAGCTCTATGGGGGAAAGAAACCTGAAACAAGTCATTAAAGTAAAGTGGATCCCAAACCCGGCTACATGTTAGAATCTTTTGTGGAGTTGTTGCAAACAGGTCGTTGGGCCCCTCCCCAGACTTACTAACCCAGACTCTCTAGGCATGAGACCTAGGCATTTGTATCTGCGAAAAGCTCCCTGATTAATTCTGCTTGGTCTGAATGGGAGCTGCTATCCTAAACACAAACAGTCCTCTCTATAGAAGTGAGAGGACAGGAAACGGTTGCACCCAGCTTAGCAGAGCTAAATCGATGGATGTGGCTGGATATTGGAAACTGGGTAGGAATTAGCTGCAGCTCCCCTTCCTTCAGCTTCAGCTCAACCAGAGGCAATCCCCAAGCCTCAGATGTGGACAGGTAGAATCTGTCTCTTTAAAGAATGAATCAGTAGATGGGGAAAAACACCCTGGGACGCATTAAAAATACTACAGCCACAGAGAAAGGGAACACTACAAGGAAGCCTCAAGAGCAAGGGATTGCTCTGAAAAGTATTTTTTCTAATAAGCAGCAGGAAACAGGCATCATCTGAAAGGTGTCTCAGAAGAAGATGCGGCCTCAGTGGCACAGGACCGAAGTTTCAGGTGACAGTCTTAGACGCCAGAGCAGCAGGCTGAGAGGGAAGGGATGGCTGAAACAATAAAAGCCTGCGAGAAAGCTGAAATGCAGTTACAAAAACCAATCCACAGCTGAGGCACTAGAGGCAGAGCTGACCACGCAGAAAATCAAATTAAGAAGCTTGTGGTGAATGGAAAGTGCCCTCCCCCCCTCAAATTTATGTCCACCAGAACCTTGAGATGTGACTTTATTGGGAAATAGGATCTTGGCAGATGTAATTAGTTAAGTCGAGATGAGGTCATACTGGATTAGGTGAGCCCTGAGTCCAAAGCCAGCGTCCTTATAGGCAGAGGAGAGTACACACAGGAGACGCACAGAGAAGAAACCATGTGAGCTGGAGGCAGGGACTGGAGCCATGCAGCTGCAAGTCAAAGAACACCAAGGATTTCCAAGAGCCAGCGGAAGAGGGAAGAGGCAAAGAAGATCCTCTAGGCCCTGCAACACTTGATTTCAGACTTTGACCACCTGAACTGTGAGAGAATAAATCTCTATTGTTTTAAGCTACCCAGTCTGTGGTTATCTGTCACAGCAACCTTAGGAAACTGATACGAATTCTAGGTCACACTTCCAGTTGAAAAGGAAAAAGACAATGAAATAAAGATGCTGAGAAATGAATAGCTATGAAGGAGAAAAAGAAACGCCCTCACCCCTGGGGCTGTCTTATCAAGCCAACAGGCCCCACGTGGGTTTGCCTGGAGACATGGGAAAGAATTATAAAACAGTCTTCCGTCTGGCCTTTGCTGTCTTATAAAATTTAAAGGAAATAAAGGGGCAAAATACTAACCTATTAGTAGTAAAACGTTTTACAAACAAACCAGCATAAACCATGCAGGAACAATAATCCACACTTCAGTAGAAGAGAACTTCCCGGACCTCAGAAGTTACACTTTCCTGCCCAGACACTAAACTAGCCGACAGTGAGGGCTGCCCGGGTACCAAGGGCAGAGCTGGTGCCCCACGGCTGCCACCTTCCCGCTCACGCTCTGTGCTTCAGCCACAGTGAATTACTCCAAGTTTCTCGAACGTGCGCCTTCCTGCCTTTTCACTTATCCTCATATCCTTTCCGAAAACTGGAATTCCTTCCCAGTCTTCACTCTGTCCTGCCCCCGCCCCACCCACCATCTCGAGAGCACCCACTCGCCCTCCAGGCCAAGCACCCTCTGCGCCATGAAGCCTTCGCCACAACTGCTCCTTCCTTTTCTTGTGCCCGATAAACCCCAGACACATTCCCACGATCGCATTTCCCACAACGCCTTGTAATGTACATTGTCACCTCTCTGTTTCGCCTTCTAAACTGAGAGTTTCCAGGAGGCATTTTGGCCGCCTTTTCCTGTCCTTGTATCTTCAGTCTCCTGCTCCAAGCTCTGGCTTATCTTACCCTTTGGGGATAACTATTCATGGTGCCTAAACCCAGCTAAAATTTCAAGTGCCAAAAAAAGAAAAAAGTTTGAGACCTAAAAAAACTGATAGCCCCAAATACAGAAAAAAGAAAAAGAGTGCAAAATTAAAGTTAATTAATGGTTGTCTATTAACTATAACATCAAATCAATTTCATTAATTAATTTAGTGTTCATAAGGATGTCACTACAGTTGAAAAAAATTGTAAGGTAGGTTTTCTCTCTTTCCAAGAACACCTCGTATGCACCATGATTGATGAAAAATTATAGACAATCATAATGACAATCGTAGACAATCATATACAAATAATTTCAAAAGCAAAACGTGAGGGGATTGGAGAGATATTGGTCAAAGAACACAAAATTTCTGTTAAAGAGGAAGAATAAGTTCAAGAGATCTGCTGCACAATATGGCGACTATAGTTAATAGCAATGTACTATGTGCTTGAAATTTGCTCGAAGAGTAGATTTTAAGTGTTGCCACCGCAAAAAGAAAATGCTAAGTATGTGAGGTAATGCATACATTAGTTCACTCGATTTAGCCATTTCACAATGCATGCATATTTCAAAACATCATGTTGTTACATAGAAATATATATCATTTTTATTTGTCAACTGAAAAAAATTAAAATTAAATAAAAGTAAAATCATCTTAAAGGCTTTCAAAAGTTTTAAAAGAAAATCTGTCATGCGGGATGTCTTCCATGTACTTGGCCTGGTGAGAGCTGGGCGTCCTTAGGCGGGAGAGCCCAAGGCTGGCAAAGATCTTAACCGGTTCTGACAGCTGTGGCACATAATAGATACTCAATAGATGGATGTTGAGTGAATACATGAACACAGCCCACGTTTCCTTCAAAGCAAACAGCAGCCTTTGGGCTACCATCCACTCGGGGAGAGTGTGTGTGGTGGGCTTTGGGAAACCAGGTGCCAGGTGGATCGCGTGCCCAGGTGGTACCTGGACAGGACCTCCATGCTTCCATTTCTAGGAACGTCAGTTAGGGTCACGCTTGTGGCCTCCTGCCTCTGGATTCTGGTTAGGAGAAGGGGAGGTGGCTGTGCTCAGTTCACCCCTCTTCCTTTTCTCCTTCTTCTTAGAGACACAGATTCCTACAGGAACTGTGCATTTGGGGCTGCCCTTCCTTGGGTGTTAAGTTTATAGGGGCAGGCCCCATGTGGGGAAGCCAGCAGTGGTCCAGCTGTGCCTGTGAGCAGTAGGTGGGACCTTCTGACAAAGGTTCAATGTGTGCTTTGTTACCGTGTTCCACACATAGAGCATATGATTGCCTTGCTGTTCTCCCCTCCCTGTCCTTGGGATGATTCATTGTGGGTGAACCTGTCCTTGGTGCTGAGCTCAGCCATGTGACTTCCTTCAGCGAGTCATGCTAGTTACAGGCTGAGACTTCATGAGGCATTGCACATTTCCATGCACCCTGCATTCACTTCTGCCACCTGTCATGGGAAGAGCATGCCCACCTGCCTTCTGGTCCCAGCAACAGTGCAGAATAGAGCAGAATTGAACCCTACCTGCAGCCTGAAGCAGAGCTTCCTTAGTGAATACAGATCAATGAGTAAGAGAAATAATTTTTGTTGTTGTTGTAAACCACTGAGATTTGGGGGATTGTTTGTTATGCAGCAAAAAAACCGAAAAAACTAACCAATACATCCTCCAACCTAATGCTTACAGGTGATATTTTAGTCTCTATTTGGTCAGCTCAAGCTGGGAAAGAGAGGTGTTATTTAATAAGCCCCTCGAGTGCTAACAACATGCAACATCTCTGCGGAAAGGCCTGTGCTTGGGAGACTCTTTAGACTAGATTATTCCTGAACCATTTTTGCAAACTTTAGGGAGGTTGTATGTTTGTATGGCGAGCCCTCATGTAGTTGATGGAGATAAAGTGATTTGGGAACAGGGTTTGGGGGAGAGATTCAAACCATCCTGCTACCGTGTTGAGTCATTTGGAATAACCAGGGATATTGGAGAGCACTTTCAAAGCTTCCAATTTCCTAAAGATTTGGTTTCTAACCTTGGATTATCTTTAGCTGCTGCTGTCGCCCCTCTTGGCTGGAGCTTGTCTGTTTTTCCTTCTGTGCTGGGGACCCTTTGAGGTGAGGACCCTGTGCCTTACTCACCTGCACCAGCACCTTGCTCTGCGTGGCTGAATGAACAACAGGAAGGCTCCCTGACCCTGGCAGGGCAACGTGGGTTCATGTTTCTGGTCTTGGAAGTGACGCCTCCCTGGCCCCAGTTCTCCCAGACTGTCACCGTCAAACGAGAAGGCTGACAAAAGCCCACATCCTCAGCTCTGCATCTGCTAACTCCGCAGGAGGTTTCTCACTAAACAGATCGAGCTGTGCTCCTGGGGACCATGACGACATTTCTCTAAAAGGATGAGGCACAGTGATCCAGAATGAATTATTCCTCACAGTAGACACCCTGTTGGCAGCTACGAAAGGAGTGTCTTCATTCACAGCTGGGGTATGAGCTTTTTCAAGGGCAAAAGAGGCATCAAAGCACATGAGCGCCTATGTGGGCATGTTACCTCTCTCCCTACCAGCCCTGCAACTTTGGGACACAAACTTTATTCCTGAAGCCTCTATTTCCTCTTTTCTAAAGTGGCCACCTTGCTGCCTGCCACAGAGTACTTAATACACATATAGCAGGTGCAGAGAGAGTGTCCAGCCCACAGTAGGCACGACTTAGAATCAAGGATCTTTAAGAAAAAAAAATGCTTTGGCAACAGCTGGACTTTTAGCTGAATGGGCTTTTTATAACCTCTTTGGCCCATAAGCCTCAAAGGTAATTCTATTTTGTTTCAGTACATCTTGGATCTGCTCATTCGAAGGGATGTCAAGCAGAGAAATGCTGATTTCTGGCTATTTTAAGGACTTTCCAGAGCATGACACATCTTTCAATAGCATATGTGATTGTTTTGCAAACTGGAAGTGAAAGTTAGCTTTCACCTGAGTCTCAACTGGTGCCCAGCCCCACTCTGCCTTCTCAACTTTCTTGACCACTACGGGCTTCCCGTGTGGGGCCCTGGCTGCTGCCCCTTCCCTAAACAGCCCCGTTCTGGGCCGGCAGCTCACCCTTTCCCCCATGGCAAATAACAGTTCCTGAACCTCACCCCTGTGGGTCCAGACCTTGTTCTGTCTTCAAAGTGGTGCAAATGGCACCTCCTCCAGGAAATCTTTCTCACGCCACAGGACATTTGCTCCTGCTCTCATGTGTGCTGCAGTGCATGGAGCCCTGGAGTTAGCACTGGGTTTGCAACCTTGATTCACCTCTCCCCAGCTCTGTGACCTTAAGCAAATGGCCTAAGCTCTCCGTGTAGCTATTTCTTCATGTGACTATAGAACAATCACTTGATTTGTAGGGTCATAGTGAAGATTAAAAGATATAGCTCCCTTATATAAAGGGCTTGGCCCCTGGGGAACACTCAGGAAGAATTTCTTTCTTTCTTCTTCTACCCATTGGCTGGTCTCACCACCTTGTGTGTTCTAGATGGAACGCTGAGGTCTTTTCCAACAAGCCAATAGCTTATCATTCATTCATTTGTCTAAAAATATTCATTGAGGACCTATTTACCAGGCACTGTCCAGGCATTTGGGTACATGCGTGAATAAAGTATTCAAAGACCCCATCTTCATAGGGCTTAACTTCAATCTGGGAGGACAGAAAATATACAATAAGTATAATAAATAAATACATTATTTTGTAAGTTAGCAGGTGTTAGCACCATGGGAAAAGGTGGGGAGAGAAGGAAAGGGGAGATCAAATGTGCGAGGGGGGAGACCAGGCTGCAGCATTAAACAGGTGGACAGGGAAACCAAATGGAGAAGGTGTGATTTAAGTACAAACTTGAAAGGGATGAGTAGATTCCATCCATTTGTTGAATAAATGAGTGAGTGAATGAATGAAGCAATAAATAACCACATTTCATTTATTTCTAAGAGAAGATGGCTCAACAACAAAAGCTTAAAACTTTATAAAATTTCTACTAAACCCAGATCATATCTATTTAATAGAGAAGAGGGGAATCTTCTAAGTACTGGCCCCGAAAGTCACATGCCTCTTATAAAGAGTGACATCCTGCCGGGCCAGGGAGAGGGGACGGGGGAGGGAGGGAGGCCTGAATCAACAAGGGAAGTTTTAATTGACTTCCTTGTGTAAATGATATTTACAAATTGCATCTGACAAGAGAAATCTGTTTGTACAGCGAGTAATTCCTCCAGCTAATTCTGAAATGAGTTTGCAGATTCTGACTGAACTGTGTGGGTAGCTCTCAGGAAGACTCGGCTGCAGGTGCAGCCGGAGAGGCCGGATAGAGTTTTAAAGGTTCTCCTCCTTAGACTGGTTCTGGACGGCAGAGAAAGCGCTTTGCCCTCCTGGTGGCCGTGTCCCATGGGGCCTGCCCCGTAGCCACCTGCACACCTGTAGAACCACTGACACTGTAGAAAGGCTTGCAGGTCACTCCCCATGTGGACTTCCAGCAACCCCAGGAGTTTGCAGAGGTGGCGTCTTCACCTGTGCTTCACAGACAAAGCAGCAAAGGCTCAGAGAGGGCCAGTGATTTCCCAAAGTCACACAGCTACTGCCCCGCACTGTTCAGCCTCAGACTCAGATGGTCTGATGCCCACTCCAGTTCTGACCCACCCAGGCTGGTTGGACTCCAGCCTAAGGAAAGGGACTAGATGGAAAAGAGGGTCTCCTGCTTGTTCTGCAGCCCGAGGAGGGGAGTGGGCACTCACAGACTGATACAAAGCATCGCCACCCTGTTCAGCTCCAACGGGCCACGTGAAATGTGCTCACCAGAGTCCCCCTGGGAACTGGTCCATCTCAAACATGCCAAATGTGCAAAAAGGGGCACAGGGTTCTTTAGCTATCAACCTCACTGCATAAAATTTCCCAGCAGGAGAAGGAATTTCTTAACGGTTCAGCTCTGCGAGTCTGCAGGGGCCAGACGTCAATGCAGATGGAATTTTCCAGCGTCCATTCCTTCCTCCAGTCCAACCTCACCTGGACATTATTAAAGCAGCTTTTGGACTTGACAGGACCTCACTCCTTTCTCGATATGACCTTATGTTTCATTTGTTCGTTCATTCATGCCAAACATTTGCTGAGCGCCTGAGATATCCAGGACCTCCCGTGGGTGTTGGGGACCCAAAGCTAACAGGACCCTGGCCCTGCCCTCAGGACCCATGGCAACGTTAGAGGTACTAGGAGGGGGGAAACGCTGAGAATTAAAGGAGCCAGAAGAGGGGTACCTAGCTGTGTCTGGGGTGAAAGCAGGAGGTCAAGGTAGGCTTCCTGGAGGAGGTAGAGCCGGAACTGAGCCTTGAAGGATGGGGGCGGTTATCTAGGTGAAAGAGGTGGAGGGGACAGCGGAGAGAGTGAGAGCATGCCATCAGAGGGTGTGAGCAGAGACCAGAAACCACCACGAGAGGGCAGGGAGTTTGATGTTTGTACTGCTGGAGCAGGATGGATGTTCTGCACCATCCTGGGCAGATGGAGCCAAGAAAGAAAGGCAGAGAGAGAAACAGGGCCTTGGGAGCCAGACGTGGGCTTGGTCTGCAGGGAGGGCAGAGAGAGCCAATGAAATGTTAGGAAGGGAAGTGACAGAGCCAGACTCGTGTTTTAGGAAGATCAGTCTGGCATCTACAGGGAGAAGAGACTGGCAGAGGTCTGGAAGGATTCTACCCTCTCCCAGCTCCGCCTCACACACTCTCTGCTGGTCTCCACCAACCCCCCCTCCCGCAGGCCAATGAGCCCTGGTGCCCAGGGCGGGGTCCTGACACTGGGATTCTGGGCTGCAGGACCAATGTGGAATCTCCACCAGATCAGCTCTCTGCTGCCCCCCACTGTCTCCAGGATGCAACCACACCTTCCTTGGGCTTTGCAGGCTTTTTCTAGTCCCCTTAGATTCCCCTTAGTACAATTTTTCTTTAAAACATGAGATAGTAAAATATTTATACTTTGCAAAACATACAGTCTCTGTTGCAACTACTCAATTCTGCTGTTGTAGCACGAAGACAGCCACAGACAAAATATAAATGAATGAGTGTGGCTATGTCCCAATAAAACTTTATTTATGGACATTAAAATTTGGTTTGTATGAAACTTTCACAAGTCATGTAATATCATTCTTCTTTTGTTATTTTTTTAACCATTTAAAATGAACAGCAACAAAACCCCAAATAACTCAGTTTAAAAATGGACAAATGACTTGAAGAGATGTTTCTCCAAAGATGCTATACAAATGGGCAACTAGCACATGGAAAGATGCTCAACCTTTGTTTGTCATCAGGGAAATGCAAATCAAAACCACAGTGAGATATAAACTATACCCCTTAGTATGTCTACTGTCAAAAAAAACCCCAAATCCAAAATGTTGGGGATAAGGAGAAATTGGAACCCTTATACGCTGTTGGTAGGAATGTAAAATAGTGTAGCTCCTATGGAAGACTGTTTGGCAGTTCCTAAAAAACTTAAAGATAGAATTACCATAGAATCCAGCAATTCTGCTTCTGAATATACACCCAAAAGATCTGCAAGCAGGATCTCAAAGAAATATGTGTGCACCCATGTTCTTAGCTGCATTATCCACAATTTCCAAGAGGTGGAAGCAACCCAAGTGTTCATCAACAGATGAATGGACAAACAAAATGTAGTGTGTACATACAACACAATATTATGACACATGCTATGAAAAGAATGAACCTTGAGGACATCATGCTATATGAAATAACTTAGTCACAAAAAGGCAAATACTGTCTGATTCCACTTATAATGAGGTACTTAGAGTAGCCAAATTCATGGAGACAGAAAAAATAGTGGTTGCCCCGGGGCTGGGGGAGGGGGCAATAGGGAGTTGTTTAATGGGTATAGAGTTTTAGTTTTGCAAAATAAAAAAGTTCTGGAGATGGATTTTACAACAATGTGAATCTACTTAACACTATTGAACTGTACATTTTTAAATGGTTAAGATGGCAAATCTTGTGTTATATATCTTTTATCACAATTTTTTAAATGTAAAAATCATTTTTAGCCCAAAGGCTATACAAAAACAGGGGGCAGGCTGGATTTTGTCTTTGGAGCACAGTTTGCTGATTGCCGGCCCCCATTCTAGCAGAATAGAATCCGTTGAACCCTAGAACCCTTCCTTAAAACTGTACAGCACCCCATCTGAAGTTCTCAGGACCAGCAGGGTTGAGGACAGAACTTTCACTGGCTCTTGATCGGATGTGGCTTGTGAACCCTCAGTCAGGATCAGGTGAGTGGAAGCAACAGCGTCTGGCCCCTCTGAGCTAGGGTGAGTTGGTCCCACATCTGTTTCTGCCTTTGTCCTCCTAGCATGAGAGACAGGCTCAGTGAGTTGCCCAGAGATGCAGCCTCCGAAAGGTCCAAGTTCATACCTGATTGGTTTGCCACAAACGCTCTGATTTCAATCTTTCATTTAACACGTTCACTGAGCATCCAGTCCCTTAACTAGACCCTGGGGTTACAGCAATAAAGAGGACGTGGCCCGTCCATCTTCCAGGAACTCACAGCCTCATTGGTATATGTGTGTCGGGGGCAACAGCCCTCTCGGGGCCTGGGATGGTAACTTGTTGAACTGGAGGGGTCTGAGGCCCACCCAGTTCTAGTGTCCACTGTCATGGACTCTTTCTTTTCTTTTGGCCCAAACTTGTGAAAGAAACTGGTCACCACTCAGTATCTTGGGACAGAGAGGATCATAGCCATTCAGCAAGGCTCAGGGTCACTGCCAGGTCCATAGCAGGTGTGACAGAGCTTCAAACCTGCTTCCCTCCCCTCCCAGCACACAGCTAGACTCCGTTCCCAGGTGCCTTGTGTTAGGTGGACCAAGTTCCATGAACCTCCCATTGATGGTCCTCCACGCTCTCCCCCATGCCTTGGAAGCCATGGGTTGAAGCTGGGAGAACCACACGAAAGAAGGACCCAGTTCCCAAAACAGTGCATGCACGGGAGATGCCAGCTGATCCGAGCATTTAGTGGATAATAAGGAGTCAATTTTAATTTTGCCAAGCTGCTGAGATTTGCAAGTTCATCTGTAATAGTGGCTAGCATTGCTGTGACTTGATATGTTGACGCAAGATGAACAGAGTGACAACAAACACACATCTGACTTTTAGACTCTGATGAAGACTGACACAGAACAAAGGATGATGAGAGGAGTGAGTGTAGACAGCAGGTGTCAGATGGTGGGTCAGATTTGGGCTCAGATCTCAGATCCACCACTAAGCATCCAAGTGGCCCAAGACAAGCTCTTCCTTCCCTTTTATGAGCTTCATTCAGTCAAGTGGGCAGTTGACCTGTGACTTTGTAGAGCTTTCAGTGAATTTGAGATATGGGTTTAGGGGCCTGGCATGGCGCTGGCACAGAGCGTGAGCTTGGGACAGAAGTGACCCCTGTGGGCAGCACGGTCACTTGCTAAGGGTGAGTATAGGTTGCGTCTCAGTGTAACGTTTGTCAAAAGAATCTTCAGTTCCCTACGCATCATGTCATCCTTTTAATGGGAGTCTGACCTTTAGCCAGCCCCGCAGATGGACCGGCAGATGGGCACGGAGAGCTGATTGCCTGCACCTGGAGGAAGGAGGCCAGCTTTGCTAACATCCCCTGCCCCTGGTCTGCGTGGCTCCGGCTTCTCTAGTAATCATTCCTTTTTCTTTTGACAAATGCCTCTGCAGGGAGAGTCTCCACGCTCACTGCTTTCTGTGCCTCCAACGCTCTGTCTTCTCCACTGAAATTTCCCTGAGCTTTTGGGCAGCTTCTCTTTCCCCAGCGGTGTGTTTCTGATGGAGGTGATACACTCTCTGAAGTCACCAATAGTACGGTGCTTATTATCACACGACATTGCTCCATGGCCTTTGTGCCAAAGGATGGCACTGCATCTTGCTAACCCAGCCCAAGTCACGAGACCATGAAGTGAGGGGCAGGAGGTACCCCTGTGCTTCCATCTGCGACATGTGACAGCAGCTCCTCCATTGGCTCTTCCTGAGGGCAGGTGCTAGCGGCACAGTCTCCTGCCCACCCCTGGCTTGCACGGGGCAAGGCTAAGGGAGAAATGGGGGCAGGGGTGATCTCCCCATCCCTGATTTATCTAGAAAGGAAGGAGAAAGAAGGCACCAGGCTCGGTGTGTAAACATGGGATGCCATTCAGTCCTCACAGCGCTCGGGGGCAGGTCCTGTTAGCTGTGGGGGTGGGAGAGCATTCTGGCCTGGATCCCGGCCCCCCAGATCCTTGGCCTGCCACACGCGTGCACACATTCACACACACACAAACACACAGGGGCACAGGCGGGAGGACAGGACCAGGCCAGATTGCTCTTTAACTGCAGTCGGGCTCTGGCCCCGTGCTCGTGGTACCCTGGCCTGCGGGCTGGACGAAGCCAAGGATGTGACTCTGGTGTGTCTGGTGTTGTGTGGCATGTATGTGGTGTGTGTGTGGTGTGTGTGTGTGGTGTGTGTATGTGCTGCGTGTCTCAGGACCCTTTCTCCACGCCAGCTAAGGGAGAGAGAGGGGCCAAGGCCCAGAGCGCGGAGGCACCTGCACGAACAGGTGCACCCACCAACAGAGCAGGTTGGGGACGTGCAGGAGCTGGCACCATGCTGGGTCCTCATCTGCACTCCCTGCCACGCAGGTCTCCCGTGTGTCCTCCCTAACCTGATCAAGACTCCTCCATGGTGGTGAGATGAGGGGAAAACTTGGTTCCCCCAGAGGCTGGGGAATGCCGCCTACCATCGTCCCCATTTACAGACGAGCAGCCTGAGCTCCAGAACGTGAAGCGCCTGGCCCACGGGACCCGCCATGCATGGGGCAGGGCTGGAATTCAGCACCCAGCCGAAATACAATACACGCCACACACGCCATTTAAATTTCTCTAGCTGGGTGTGGTGGCACCTGCGGTCCCCGCTACTCAGGAGGCTGAGGCAGGAGGATCTCCTGAGTCCAGGAGTTCAAGGCTGTAGTGAGCTATAATCAAGCCACTGCACTCCAGCCTATAATTATTTATAATTGTTATAAATTATTATTATTTATAATAAATAAATATTTAAACATAGATTTTTCTACTAGTTATTCTAGAAATAGAATAACTATTCTATTAGAAATTAGATTTTTCTAATGATTTATTATTATAAATTATTATGATTTATAATAAAAAAATATTTAAAAATAGATTTTTCTAATACCCACATTTTAAAAAAAAGGAAAAAGATGCGAGAGAAGCTCATTTTAATACTATGTTTTATTTAACTCAATATCCCCACGTATTATCATTCTAACATGTAATCGATATGTTTAAGAAACGAGTAAGATACCATGCTTGTTTTTGTACTAAGGCCTTCGAAGCCCAGGGTGTGTTCTGCACTCACGCCCATCTCCCTGCCGAGTGGCCGCGTGGCGCGCGCTCGCTGCCCACGGGCAGCTCCTGGCCAGCGCACTGGGCAGCGTCTCCCCTTCTCTCGGCAGTCGGGGGGGCCCTGCCCGCACCGGCTCTCTCCTCGGGCCGCAGCCGCCTCACCACGCTTCCCCCTCCTGACCGATTAGCGGGGCGTCCCCACTGTCGGCAGACAGGACAACGCTCGGCCATCACTGGGACTTAATGAACCAGAGCGGCATCAGGATGTGAAAGTGCCATGAGGCAGCCCTCCAGCCACAGGGCGAACCAAGAGCGAGTTAGGGAGATAATTGGCCGATAATTGCCGTGGAAATGAAGGGACTGTCTTGAGCACTGACAACACCTCGGAGCCGTCCTTCCAGGATGCTGCTCCTCCCCAAAGGAGGGACACAAGGCAGGAATTATCCCTCTAACTTTGGTGTTTAAAAGGATAAGAAGGGACACTGCATCAATGACCAAAAACATATTTTAAAAAGGATCAATCTCTGCAATAGTCAAAGAAACCCAAAGTGAACCACAACAATGCATAATTTTTCACATATCGAGTTGACAAACACCTTTTAGAGTGATAATACCCAGTGCTGGTGAGGCTGTAGTGAAACGAGCAGTCCAACATACTGCCAGCGGGGGTAAATGAATACAGCCTTCCTGAAAAGTGAAATGATTTCTAAATATGCAGTAATCCTCCCTCTTTCCCCTGGGATCTATCCTTAGGAAATCATCAGAGAGGCTTTGTGGGTTAGCCTGTGCTATGAAACACACCATGCCAAAACTTAATGGCTCAAGCATTGCATTTAGCTCACGATTCTGTGAGTTGGCCGGGCAGTTCCTCTGGCCCTGGTGGCGTGGCTGACCTTTCTCCTATGTCTGCAGTTAGCTGGAGGCTCGGCTGGTGACTAGATGACGTAGGCTGGTGAGACAGCCAGGAGAAAGAGCCTCGGACCTCAGTGACAGGGAGCTTAACTCACCAGGCACCTAGCTGCTGGGCCCTGAAATCTGTGTTCTCACGGAGGCCACGTTTTCACGGGCCACTCCCTGACCAATGTCCCCACAGCATGGACACTGGGGCAGGTGTCCTCCGACAGCCATCATCAGCTTGGGGACTTCCCGGTGGCTTTGCCAAGCCGTCCCTGGTTTGTGCAGCAGCCTGGAGCACTCCCTCCCCGTCTTCCTTCTCTCCCCTCCCTGGGGGGCAGCCCGCGGTGCTCAGCAGCCCTTGTCTGCTCCCCCGTGTCCTCCCACACAGGCATGTCCCCTAACGAAATCCTCACACACCTTCAATTCTGTCCCGGCTTCTGCTCTTTGGGAGACCCCGACTAATCCGAGGGACCTCACTCTGTGGCTGGCCGCTGTGCGGCTTTGGCCATGGTCCCCCGCCAGGCGGCCTCTCCGCCTCCCACTGTGCAGGCCAGCTCTGCACGGCCTCGTGGCTCTCTCAGCAAACACCGCAGCTAAAGGTTCCCCAGTCTCACTTTTTTGTCCCTTCGGCCACGCCCAGAATCGGCGTGGAGGGAGCGGACCTAAGGGCCCGGCCACAGGCAGGAGACTGCTGCGGCCGGGTTTGCAGATGGCCCACGCAGAGACGTCCAGAGACGTGTCACAAGGGCCTCCAGGCTCCGTCATTTATGCATCCAACGCAAACTCACTGACTGTCCGCCAGGGGCCGGGCGCTGTCCAGGATGCTGGGAATTTAGTTGTGACCACACTGGCGAGCTCGGAGTTCTCCTGGAAACTGTGTTCCAGTGGAGACAGATGGGTGTCCCAACAGGCACACAAGCACGGAAAAGTGTCAGAGTCCAGGCCAAAGGACCGATTAGCAAAGGCCCAGAGCGGGAAAGAGCAGACCAAGCCCCGGGGACTCTGCTACTGGAAGTCGAGCAGGGAGCCACGAGAGGGGACGAAAGGGTCCCACAGGGAAGCAGGGGAAGCCAGGAACGAGCAGGAGCCGAGAGCAGAAGGAATGCGAGAAGCAAGGCCGTGCTCAACCGTGCCCAACGCTGCAGAGACAGGAACGTCGCGGAGACAGAGAAATCAGCGTTGCGTTTGGCAGCACGGAGGTCACTGCCGCCCTTGTCCGGCACGGGCTCGGGGGAACAGTGGTGACCGGAGACAGATGGAACCGGCTCAGGATGGGAACACCGCGGGTGGCCAGGCAGAGGGTGTGCGCAGGGAAATGAGGCAGCGGCTGAAGCGGGAGGCGGCATCACAGGCGGATTCCTTGGTTCTTTTCTAATCCAGGCAGGTTCCAAGCTGACGGGCTAGACAAGCCGCAATGGAGACGTTAATTATTAGGGAGACGGGAAAGAGCTGCACGAGAGAAGTCCTTGAGAAAGTCCGAGCGGCAGGGTCCTGAGCAGGGGTCCTCAGACTTTTTAAACAGGGGGCCAGTTCACTGTCCCTCGGACCGTTGGCGCACATTCCACACGTGTGCACCATGGGCCCGGGACGAGTCGGCTGCTAAGCAGGACAGGCAGCGGCGGCAAAAACACCCGGCGAGCCGGACTCGGTGGGCCGCATGGGGTCCGCGCACCATAGTTTGGGGACCCCTGGTGCGGGGCACGTGTGGAGGGCCTGGCCCCAGACAGAGCAGTCAGATAGCGTGGTGAGCTGCGGCGGTTCCCTCCCCGCCTGAGAATTCTGTTCCTCGTGTCCCCTCCACTGGACCATGAACGTACAGCCTGGCAGGAGGGCTGGCTGTGTCCCCCGCAGCTATCCCCGCACGGGGCACACTGCATCTGCTCAAAGGATGTCTGCGGAATAAGCCCTACATCAATTTCCGATGTCCATGTTAAAAGATAGGGGAATTCTGCTGTGCAAATAAAATCGACCGTGTCTGCTATACAGTGATTCTATTTCCTGGAGGGCCTTCTTCATCCCCATCTCTGCCTGTCCAAGCGGTTCCCGGCCTTCCGCCGATGTCGCCTCCTCCAGGAGGTTTTTTGATTCTCCCAGCGTCAGGGACCAGCGTCCTTTCTCAAGCCCGCGCCAGAGCATATTGATATGCCTCTCCTGCCAATGCTCCCATTTGGCCTGGAATTAGACTCAACCGTGTTTTTCTCGACTGGGTCCTAACCTCACGTGTGTGAATGAATGAAAGGTGGGGTCCCTAGGGATGGACTCCTATCCTGTTGCTTAGCAGGCGTCAACACGTATTCACTGGATTGAACTGGATAGCTTACACTTAGCATTGAGTCTTGCTTCTTCCACGGAGTTTGAAATTACACACTTGCTCTGCAAAAGGGGAGCTGGCTTAATCACCAGCTCCATGCAAATAGCCAAGTGATGGGCTCTCGGTTTTCAGCGCATGTCTAATGGGGAAGTTAGGTTAAACTGGCCCCGCCATAAACCCAGCCAACAAAAGCAGCTGCTCCCTTCTCATCAAGCCTCAAGGTGCTTCCAGACAGGGTCAGCCCAAAAGCCTGCTGTTCATTCTTTCATTCCCGGCACCTGGCACGGCGCCAGCCCCAGGGTAAGCCCTCCAGGTATTTGCAGCAGTGTCTAATTCTGGAGCTTGCCTGTGGTCTCTCTACCATTGTATTCCTGGTACTTTAAGTAACTGATAAATATTTGCTGAAACATATACTTGAAAAGATCATTTTAAAGACCTGACATGACCTCAACTCTGTATCAGTGCAAGGTGAGAAACAGCTTGGTGGGGAGGCACGAGCTGACTGGGCTGATTTAAGGGAGCTTCGTGTGGACGGAGATTAGATCTGTTCTATGTGGTTCCAGGAGGCAGAATCAGGACCAAAGGACAGAGAGAGAACTTTCTCAAAGGCAGATGTCAGCTCAGACCTGGGATGAACCCTTTAACAATCAAAGCTTGCCATGACGGAGCAGGGTGTCCTGCAGAGCGGCACCCACTCCTCTGGCCCCCAAAAACGCTAGCAAAAAGTGACTCCATGAATGCTTTTGGCTTTGGAGAGAAAAGGTAGACATCCGTGCATGTCAGCAAGTGTGCAGTCCTTGTGCCGAGGGGACCTGAGGCCTCCTCCCCCACTCTGTGTGTCCTCACCAGCATTGTCATACTCTAAGGGAGTACATCTAGAACTACCTGTGGCCCTCTGGGATGTGATCACACTGCCGTAAACCTGATGATATCCTCACACTGTAAATGCCAGGCCGCGGCCACGACCGTGGGAAGGCGCCGGTGAGCCCGAGGCCCCAGCCACGGAGGAGCCCCTGCCAGGTCTCGCACAGACTGCTGCCGTGGTCTCGCAGAGAAGCAGACCCTTCCACGACTGTCCAGCATTCCTGAGCGCTGTCGGCTGGGAGCAAGGCTTTCAGAAGCGAACCCAGCTAATGCTTCCGCTTACCAAAGGGGCATCAGCTTTTGGTGCCAAATTGCTCAAAATCTCACCTACGCTTGGGAAAACGTCTGAGCTGAGGTTCAGATGCAAGGTTTTAACCTGGCATCGTTGGACCCTAGAGGGTGCATGGACAGACTTCAGGGTGGCCGGTGAACTTGAATGGGGAAAAAGTTCATGTTCATTTTCTCTACTCTCTCATTGAAATGTAGCAAAATACTTCAATGAAGACTATAGACAAAAAACTACAGTAGTATTTTCAATTACTGTGTATTTGTCACAAGTAGAAATCACAGATGTTTTCTTATTATATTACCGCTGTTACAGATATCTCAAAATATCATAGACACTGATCTGTTTGAATCGATGGTAGTTACCAGATTCCACTGCAAGACCTGGTTATTTAATGTGTTAATAAAGAAGTACATATATTAGTAACTATGTCATATAGTTTTATATTTTGATATAATTGCTTTCCTTTTAAATTCAATGCATTTCATATTATGCATGTAAACCTTGATTCTGAGAAAAGGCCATAGGCTTCACCAGATCACCGTGGGGGTCCTGGCACAAAAATACTTGAGAACCCCAGGTTTCCATTAGGTTAGTTTACTCAGCAGAGAGAAGCCTGGAAAGAGTTTAAGAAGACGTCAGTCATGTTCAAAGTCATAAAAAGGCACAAGATACTGCATATATGCTAATATTCCTTTAAATCTTTCGTTGTTTTCATGTTTCTGAGTAGTGATTAGATTCCATCTAATTACTACCAATAATTAATTAGATACATCTAATTAATAGCAATATGTTTCCTTTTTAACATTTTTATAGGAAGCCTAGGGAGATACGCTACATTTCTTCCTTCCAACAAATCCTTGTACACAGTGGTGCTAGTAAGTGTTTAACAACCAGCTCTCCCAGGGTAGGGGGGGGAAGGGCCCTGATTTGTAGTATTCACCAATTTTTGTGAATAAATAAATGCTCCCACCATAGTTGGTTTCAAGCTGCCAACTAACATTACAACAACGAAACACAGAGTTGGGAGGAGATGCGTGCAGTAGCGTGCGGCCGCGCAGGGCAGTATTTCCACCATACAGATGCAATCGCAGTCGACGTCAATAACCTCAAGAGCATAGGGAATAGCAAGATGCAATAAGTAAGCATCAATGGATTTTGACTACCTGTGACTTTGCTTTTAAAACAATTTAATTGTAAGTTTACATAATTTAAGCTTTCATAATGGCTATTTTTAACAACCAGCTCTCAAAACTCCTAGAAATTGAACCATCCTCTCCAACAGGCTGCTGTTAGAAACAAACATTTTCTACCACAATAAGACCTTGCAACACCCGTGAGCAATCCAGAAGGTGAATTCAGCTGCAAGACAAACCTAAAGGGACAACATCTGCTTCTGGCGAGCCACTAACAGTAGGAAAGCCCCCCGCACATGGGGAGGAGGGAGCGGACGCCTCCCACTGTCTGGAGTTTCCATTCCAGGCACTCCTCCGTAATCCGCCCAGGCTCCCAGGGTCTGACTTCACCGGAATCAGATTCCCATGGACATCAGTTGCCCTGATGCCCAGACCCCAGAAGAAGGGTCTTCTGAACAGATAGCCACTTTGTTGGGATGTTCAAAGAGCCTGAAAGTGCAGTTTCCCTGCGTTGTTCCCTCTCTCTCCTGCTTCCCTGATCAGTGGTCCCTGCTAGGGACCGCTCCTGCTGCAGGAAGCGCTGCTCTGTGCTGGTGTCCCAACTCGCGGGAGGCGCCCCCCAGGCTGTGCTCCTGTTTCCTTGCCGTTCAGGCCGTCTTTGCTCTGCCTTGGAACCCCTCTCCTCTCACCTCCCACCGCTCTCATCTGCGATCTTGGTAACACTCTCTTTGCTGATGTCAGCCAAGTCCACACCTCCCGGCCTCCCTGATGCCAGCCCACCTGCCGGCGGGACAGCTCTACCTGAACACCCCACAGCACCTCAAGACTAGCCCCAGACTCCTCTCCACACCTCGCCACCTGCCCCAGGCTCAGCCAGAAGCCCCACCTGCACCCAGCCCACCCACACTGTCACCTCCTTGCTCTAGGGAGGCCCCCACTGCCTTATCTGCCCAGCCCCAGGGCCAACACCCCATCGCCCCTGGCCTGGGGGGGGGGTGCCCAGCCACCTATCCCGCCCCAGCAGCCAGAGCTCCTTCACCCCATCTGCCTGCTCCTCCAGCTTCAGCCTCCACCCACCACCCACCACCCACCGCACAAGCCTCTGCACTCCCAGTTCGTTCTGCCTCCTGGAGGCTCTTCCCTCTGTTCCCTGTCTCCCTTTGCGCCTGGCCTCCTGGCTCTCACTCCACCTTCATGGCTTCCACTCCCTGTCACCTCCTCCAGCCAGCCTTCTGTGATGCATCGATCAGAGTTAGGGGCCCTGTCTACCTACTTCCGTGTCACCTGCCCTGAGCAGCACTTGTGGCATTCTACCGTAGTCGCCCATTTCTTATCTGTGCCCCCCCAGGCCCTCAGCTCTGCCCGGCCTGGGACTTTGCCATCTTCACATGCAACCCCCAGTGCCTCACACTGTGCTTAGCAGTTATGCGGTGCTCATTAAATCCTTGTTGCTAGAAGTCTGTATTTTGATAATAGTAAGAGGCAGGATCTTCAAAGCTCTTACTTTCTCCTTGGTGCTACTAAATAAAAAAACCTCTAAATAAAAAAAAAAAAAACTCATTGAGTCCTCACAACAGCCCCGTGAGAAACGCATGACTCTTGTCCCCATTTTCCAGACGAGAAGACTGAGGCATAGAAAAATTAAAGTGATTTACCCCAGGTCACAGGGCTATGAGTGGCGCAGCTGGGACGTGAGTCCCAGCAGCCTGACTCCACAATCCTTGATCACAATCACAGCGCAGCCCGGCCGTGTGGCGAGTGGGGAGGGCACACAGGCTGGGGGGCTCGTCCGTGAGCAGACAGGCCCTGGGTGAGGGGGGAACAGAGCCCGCATCGAAGTGAGGGGCAGGGATGCTAACAACTGACACGCAACGTCGACAGGCTTTAAAGCCTGTTTGCCACCTCCCCACGAATCTGGGGTGTGGACAGAGCATGTAACACTGCCCCCCTTTACAGAGGAGGGTCTGAGAAGCTGCGTTGTTTCAACAAAGCGACACAGCTGGTGAGTTCCAGGGCTGGGCTTCCAACTCCAAGACGGGTGCTCGTTCTGGAGTTCCAGGGCTCCCCAGATTTCCTTCAGAGCTTATGGAGCAGACTGGGCGTCTCGGGCCTGAGCGAGCAGTGACTGCACGTGACAGTGAAATTTCAAATTGGCCCAGGCTGGACTTGATAGCAACAAAAGTGCTTGGAGCGCCATGGCGTTCGCAGGGGCTGTCAGGAGAGGAACAAGGAGGTGCAAGTGGGCGTGGCCAACAGGAGCGTTTGGAGAGAAATTAAAGCCATTTCTGATCCTACGGCCCAACTTCCAAGCGTTCAACAAACCAGCCTGTTTGGGCTTATTCAGCAGCCTGTCTGGAAGCCCGTGGGGGCCCCACCGATGTTTGCTCAGTGACCCGGGGGAATGGATCAGGTGCCAAACTCTCTTAGGCTGCCTGTGGGTTTCTCCACTTGGGGGTCAGTCCCACGGATGCTATTACAGAACCATAATTGGTTTCTCAGAGGCAATTTAGCCCTCTTGTTAGCAGACAAGAGTAAGCTGCGGATTTCAATCTACCAACATTTAGATAGCTTTGGGAGAACCGCCAGCAATCCTCGCACCCACAGAATTTTAAATGCCTGCGGCCAGTGGCCCTGCGACAGGTTCTGGGAGGAATGGGACTGGCCTCCAAGTCCCAACGACCTTAGCTGAGGGCCGCAGAGAAGACGGACATGTGCACACACACACACACACACACACACACACACACACACACACACCGATGCCTGCTAAAGAACTGGGGTGACAGATGTGGTCACTTTCAGTCCGGGGTTTCACTCGACTTTGAAGACCATCGTTTGTGCAGGGGGTCTTGGCCTCTGTGACCACCGTCACCTCCTCGCACCTCTGCGAGGTGTCGTTCGTGAAAGCGGGTTTCCACTGCAAAGCACCAGCGGACTCTCAGCTGATGAACTTTGGGGTCCTCTCTGTCCTTGGCTGGCACCTCCGTTATGCACTTGGCCCCCGTGTCTTTGTTTAGGCTGGTCACCTCCCAACCCACCACGCCACCTCACCCCCGACCGTGCCCCCTCGGGGCCCTCCCCTCACCCCCACCATCTGACTTCCCGCTCTGGGCCCAGCAAGGGCAGGACACGTTCTGTTTGCTCTGACACCCTAAACGCACTGCCTGGAGTCTGGCACGCAGCCGTTGAAATTTGGGGGCAGTAAACATTATATATCCCCACCTTAACTTTTCTCACCTCTCCTCATTGTAAGAAGGGACCAGAAAACTCCCCAGGGCTAGGAGATGAGAGGTGTCCGGGAGGAGGGAAGCAGCCTGTGAGTCTGAGTGGAGGGGCCCACAGCCGAGCCACCGTGCGGCCTGTGAAATGGGGTGGTGACGTGACGGGAGCCATGGGGGTGCTGGGAGGGCTAAGTGAGGGCCCCGTGCAAGTTGCCGTGCCAAGACGAATAATCAGACCTCTTGGGAGTATCATTCCCACATGTGCCTGCAAGTGCCGAATACACACTAGGCACCCACAGATGTGTTATAATGGGGTGTTTTGAGGAACTGGGCCTTTAAAATAATTTTTATAACAGGCCACACTATCCTTTCCAAACTTGGAAACAGCATGTGCATTCTGGACCGGAGCTGGCCTTGCCTTTGGGCAGACAGTCCCTGCTCTGGGAGGGATGCCCCACGGTCAGCCTCTTGGCTTGGACCTAAGGCGAGCTGTGCCCACTGTTCTTGGGGGCATCTGAAGGGAAACAGCAGCTGCTTCTGCGGGAGAGGCTGGTTCTGGTTAGTGTCTAAAGCAGGTGCGTAATCAGAACTATAGCCCTACAATGATGGGGAAACTATTTTCTGCTAAATCTGCATTTAAATCAACCTCTGCATGAAATCGATGTTGACCAAATTGTCCTGCCTTGGGAAATTCAAGGAGGCTCCTGGGGCTACAGAGAAAAGCCCCAACCTGGAGGTGGGGATGGGATATTCCCTGAAGGAAGTGGATATTCCTAGGGAACCAATGAGGGGGCTCTGGAATGGGAGGGAGACAACTCTAGGGCCCTCCAGTGGGCCGCTAGAGATGCCAGAACCCAGTGTTGGAAAAGGAGCTGCCTTCACCAAGGAGAAACTGCCACGGGCCAGGCAGGGAGTCAGCCTTTCAATAGACCCTGGGGGCAGATCCGAGCCTGTGACCTCTAAGAATAGACTTTCTATTCTTAGCAGTTCTAATACTCTGTGCTTTATCACCGATAGCTCTATTGAAAGTCCTATTTAAGACCCCAGGCAGGTCCTACTGAGCTGTGGGAATTCCTGTCCTGACCCCAACTTGGAAGAGCCATTCCATTCTGGAGCCCGTGCAGGTGTCAGAGGAGCTGGGCTGGAAAGGCAGCTGCCCAGCAGAGAGGGACTCCCCCGAGAGCCACTAGCAGCAGCAGGCGAGGGTGACAGGGACGGAGAAGATGGGGTCCTGCTGCAAGCCCATGAGGCAGGGCACTGCAGGCATGGTGCTGGGGGTGCTTGGAGACCAGGGCTCATCCGTGAGAAGTGGCAGGGAAATGCAGTTTCCTGCAACTCATTTTGCAGTTGCACAGTGGCGAGGCCTGGAGTGCGGGCTTATGTGCATTTCTGCTGTGTGGGTGTTTCTGATGGACTGACTGAATATTTTATAACATATGACAGAGCCACTCGTTCTGACTTCCTTCCCAGGGCCTGTCTGTTCAGTTGTGTCGGGAAGGGCAGTGGGACAGGCTGAGAAGGACCCCGAGAAGGCTCATCAAGGGCTGGCATTGTGCCTTGCCCCAGCCCTGTCACCGTGCCGGGCACGAAGCAAGGTTGGTGAATGGTAGTTAATGACGATGTCAGCATCGCAAATAAACACACACGCAGAGACAAACACACAAAATAAACCACAGGTCAGGAGATGTCCAAGATTAGCTGAGGTTGCCACAGGCAGCAGAATGATCGATGTTGGATTAGCCTACTGGGAGTGTTGCTACTGCCATTCATTAGTAATTATTGTGAACTGTTTTTAGCAAGAGAGGGCAGAATCGCAGAACGCTCTCAGGGTCAGAAGGAACCACATAGGCTCCACCAAGCAGGGTGGCCCTTTGGTAGTGGTTAAGCTTGGGGCTCTGCAGCCAGACTGCGGGGTTTGAACCTGGCCTCTCTGCAGCTACTCTGACTCTGCTCACCTGCCTTGATGGACATTTGCAGATCCCCTCCCAGCTGGGCAATCCCTCACCCCCCGCCCAATAAAGAAATTTAGTTGTTATGCCTCCTACTTCTTTTCCATTTGCTAAATCACTTCCACTTTGGATTTTTCCTCTGTCTCTACCACAGGAATATAGATCCCCCCCCACCCAAGAACAGGAACTTTGAATCTCATCTCTGTACACCCAACGTATGGTGCAATTGCTGATGCCCGGAAGGTGCTCAGACACACCGCTGAAGGCTGAGTGACCCACAGCAGCGTCTCAGTGCACAGGCAGGCACTACGTCCACATTTCAACATTTCTGAGTTCAGGATGCATCTTACACCCACTGTGGCTGGTGGCCGTCATTCCTGTATGTGCACGTCAAAGCTTGCAGAGTGTGGGTGAGCCTTAGCCCATAGTGAGCACTCTTTTAAGAAAATACTGTATATGGTAGGCAGAATAATGCCACCTCCAAAAGATGTCCACCTCCTACTCTCTGAAACCTGGGAATATGTTACCTTCTATCCATGACCTAAAATAAAACCCTAAGCCCCACTGCCAACTCAATGGACCCCCTCTTGGCCAAGGTGACCCCAGAGAAACCTTAAAACTGAGCTTCCAGCCATGATGGAATGGGAGGTCAGACACACGGCATTACACCCCTGCCCTCACTAACCGCCATCAGCTTTGCTTCCCTAAGAGCTAAACAGAAACCAGCCTCATGATGCTCCTCCCTCTTTGCAGGTTTGATATGACAGCTGACCAGCTTTCCTTCTGGATAAGAGAACATCAGCCATGGAGTGGTTCTGCGGAGGCTGCTGCAGAGAGGGTTTTCGTGTCCTCTGCTTCACCTTTCAATGTCAGAAGGCAAAAAACTCCAACCACAGATCATGCTAAAGCCACCATTTTCTGACCATGGATCCCATGAAGCAGCATGAAGCTCAATTATGCATGTGCATGTTTCTCCTTTCATAGATATCCATGACTCCTCCTGTAGCTTATTAAATATGTATATTTGGCCACCCTGCGCAGTTCAAATTCTTGTTCCCATTGCCTTTTCCTCAAAGTACATGCTCTTGGCTTCTATCCAAGACTATGCTTCCCAGCCTGCAAGATGGCCAGCCTGCAGGCTGCAATCCTTAATAGGAAAGAAATAAAGCTCCCCCGCCGGGCACAGTGGCTCACACCTGTAATCCTAGCTCTCTGGAAGGCCGAGGCGGGAGGATTGCTTGAGCTCAGGAGTTCGAGACCAACCTGAGCAAGAGTGAGACCCCCATCTCTACTATTAATAGAAAGAAATTAGCCAAACAACTAAAAATAGAAAAAATTAGCCAGGCATGGTGGCTCGTGCCTGTAGTCCCAGCTACTCGGGAGGCTGAGGCAGCAGGATTGCTTGAGCCCAGGACTTTGAGGTTGCTGTGAGCTAGGCTGATGCCACAGTACTCTGGCCTGGGCAACAGAGTGAGACTGTCTCAAATGGAAAAAAAAAAAAAAAAAGAAGGAAAGCTCCCCTTTCCAAATTTATGAACCTCGTCATTTCATCAGTGGACACATGGAAAAAGGAACTTTGGAGATGTAATTAAGCTAATGATCTCAAGATGGGGAGATGACCCTGGATTATATGGGTAGGCCCACTGTAATTACAAAAGTCCTCATAAGAGGGAGATAGGAGGGTCAGAGGGAGGGAAGTTTATATAGTGACAGAATCAGAGGTCAGAGTGACGCAGCCACAAGCCAAGGAATGTGGGCTGTCTCTAGAACCAGAAAAGACAAGGAAATGGATCCTCCCCTAAAGCCTCTGAAAGGAACACAGCCTTGCTGAAACCTTGATTTCAGCCCAATGAAACTATTAATAGTTTTGAATTTCTGATCTACAGAAATATAATAAGTTCGTGTTGCTTTAGACCACTAAGTGTGTGCTCTTTTGTTATGGCAGCAACAGGAAACTAATGCAGGGCATCTCGCCATTTGACAGCCATCACAGTTATAATGAATGCAGGCAAGATTTATCAATGGAGATAAAACTAGGGGGTGAAAGTCTGATGGGAAATGGGATATTTACATAGCCTGCACGTATCTGTCTACAAGATGATTATCATCTACAAAGGGAAAAACAGCTGCTTGAGGGCAGCAAATGCTGAAAGACATCACCTTAGCCCAGTGGTCAGCGTCAGCCTCACCCAGATGGGACAAATTGACATCAGGTGTCCCCTGACATAATGTGATGAGAAGACCAAATAATCACCCTGTGGTGATTGTGCCAGAAAAGGCAAAACCTGAATCTGCTCATGAAGAAATACCAAACACATCTGGACTGGGAGACATCACACAAAAGGACCAGTCTGTACTCTTCAAAAATACCAGGATCACGAAAGATGGAGAAAGTTTGAGGAACTGTTCCAGATGAAAAGAATCTAAAGAGACATTAACAACTAAATGCAATGCATGATTCTGGATTGAATTCTGGAGCAGAAAAAGTATGTGTGTGCATGTGTGTATGTGTGTATGTGAGTGTGCCTGTGTGTGTTAAAGATATCACTGATAAAATGATAAAACTTGAATACAGTCTATAGGTTAGATAATAGTATTGTAACAATTAATTTCCTGGTTTTAGTCATTGTTCTATGGTTAGGTTAGAAAATGTCCCTATTTTTGAAATACATGCTGAAGTGTTTAGGGGTAAAGGGACATCACATTTGTAACTTATTCACCTCTGATTCAGGAAAAAAAAGCAACACACATAGGCATATACATATAGGCCCACATACACAGGCAGAGATAATGATAAGGTGAACATAATAAAATATAAAAGTTTTAGCAATCTGGCTGAAAGGTATAAAGGAAATCTTTGTACTAGTCTGTCATTTTTTCTCTAAGTTTGAAATTGTTCCAAAATATAAAATTTTTTTTAATTGCATCACTAACACACTTGATTACACAGAGGATATCTACAACTCTGAATTGGAAAGAAGTAAGATTTAATTTAAAAGAAGTAAGGTTTGAATGTGAAGAAATGTTAGAAATAATTAACCAATTTATTTCAATTATATTGTCTTTCCTATACATGCAAAAGAATAACAAATGATCAAAGTCCATGTACAAATAAGTTTAAAAGAGCTCTTTACAGTAAGTTTACAATAAAAATTCTAAATGCTAAGGAAATACTATGTCATAGCTCAATAGCTAGCTGTTTTCCTTTCCTAGTGGTACATAAAACAATGATGCATCCTTGAATTGTGAAATAAAAACTAAATAAACATTTTTAACTGATTTTGCCACTGATTAAAACGTGTGACCTTGGGCAGTTCACTCGGAACATGTTTTCCTCGTCACACTGGATGACGGTATCCACCGTGCAGAGCTGTCAGAGGATTGAAACATCATCCTAACGATAACACCAGCAACGAGGACATTTAAGCCAGTGCATCTGCTTGCTGGGCACAGCGCTACCAAATACTAGCGCAGAGTCTGGCGAAAAATAGATGCTTGATAAATGGTAGCTGTTGAATCAAGGTCACACATTTAATTTGTACTATGATCAAGATGTGCTGGAGAAAAACGCTTTTACTTAAAATGTGAAACAAATCTACTCTTTCTCCTGAGCTCTCACCCACTGGTTAAGAGGCAAAAATATGATTTGCTCCTGTTTAGGGTATTCTCACGTCTGAGCCTTCAAATGGTACCTCCGTCTTATACATCTGTCCCCTCAGCTGGCCTCTGCCTGCCCCTGCCGTCTGCTCACTGCCTACGGTGACGTGGTGAGTGGGCAGAGGGGCATATATATCTCAAGGTGCTACCAGGGTAGAGGGCCTGACCTGTCCTTGGAAGTGCCCCTGGCATGGGTGGGTCCCCAAGGTCACCTCTGGCCCTGAAGCCCACTGGGGGCCGGGGTAGTTCTTGGTCTGATCTTGGGCTCGTTCAAGATGCAAGATTTCTCCTGATTGCCCACAATGGCCCGAGTCCCACATTGCCTTGTCCAGGGCAGACCCTTGGGTGGTCCAACCGTTCAGCCTCTGTGCCACTCAGGGGAAAGCTAAACCTCAGGGTGCCTCAGCTGACCCTCCTGGCACCTTTCTGAAGGTGGCCTCCAGGGGAATGGTCAGCAGCCCCCTCTTTGCCCACAGGGCACCCTCGCTGCTCCTGCACCCTCCCCTAGGCTTCTGCTTCCTTGGCCTTCCAACCTCTCACACCCCTCCCACTCCCCCACAGCTCCCCAGGCTGGGGGCTGCTTGCTGTCTTTTACCTCCAGGTGTCCTCCCAGATCCCATTCTCAACTGTGGCTGGGCCTGTCCCTCACCGACCACTGGGGATCTCTGGGAGCCTCTAGGCTTCGCCCTTGATGTGCTAATGAGGGTGATAAAGGAATCCTGGCAAATCCTTTCTCATCAAAGCTTTCAGAACCAGGTCTCCCACAGCCTCTCTTGCCTTGGGGCAATAAGCCTCTGGCAGCCCCTGCCAGAAAACTGGATTTAAAGAGGGAAATGAAAATGCATTGGTTTAAATTTACAAAAAGATTACCCTTTTGTACATTACTGTGATGAGTATGGGCCTGGGAGTCCGGTGAGGTCTCCAGAGCTTGAGGATAAACTTCAGGCAGAGCACGTGCCTACGACTGCATGGTCCTGGATTCCCAGGACAGCAAGTGTGAAGGAAAGTGCAAGGAAGCAGAAATCCTTAGCTGGGTCCAGTCCTGAGCTCTCCAGAGCCCGTGTGTCTTTCATGATAATCCAATGCAGCATTTGGAAGAGGCCATCTCCACGGGCTTTCAACTCTGAGAGTCTCTGGCCAAAGGTTCTAATTCCATGTCCTTCAAATTTCTGATTAAAATTGCCAAGTGCAATCAATATTCTAAAATCTAGGTGCTTAAGGGGTTTGAGATCCTAGGTTCTTCCAAAGCCAGCTGCCTGCTGCATCCCTCTCCCCAGGAGAAAGAGTGGTGGACCCTAGCGAGGGTTCCTTAGCAGGCAGCTGTCCTGGGCAGGTAGACAAAAGAGCAGAGCCCAGCTGCAGGGAACCCACAGGGAGCAAGAAAATGCAGAGCAAGGTGGCAGGATGTGAGGGACTGGGTGACTGATGTCATTCCAGGAAACCAGCAAGTACAAAACCATCGGCCTTCATCCATTCCCATCATCTTCATCCATTCCCATCATGGGTAAGCCAAGGGCACAGGGAGCTGCTACAAAAGCCACCCACAGGTTTTCCTAGCTCCATTCCTGGCCCCTCTAATCACTTCCCCATTCTCAAGAGCCGGAGAGCCCCACCACTCTGCACCTTCACACTGATCAGGATCAAGACCAGGCCCTGCAGGGCCCTGTGAGGTCTGGCCCAGTGGTCTCAGCGCTGACTGCACACGGCAAGCATGCTGGCCCAAGCCCGAGACATTCCGATTCACCAGAGTTGCATAGCGGTGGCAGAGACCACTGGACCACACAGCCGAAAGTATTTCCTTCTGGCCCTTTACAGAGAGTGTGCCCACCCCTGCTCAGAGCTGTTCAGTGGGGGACAAACCCTGTCTGTATTGTAAAATGTTAATAAAGACAAATTGAAGAATTTGATCCCCTGAAACTGTACCAGGGTCCAGGCGGCGGGGAACCTGGGGCAGGTACTTTCTGTGTCCAGAGTCTGGATCCCACACTCAGTAGAGAGGCATTGACCCTGAGCAAAGAGAACGGCCCTCCCTGCCTTTGTCCCTTCCCAGGGGGTGTCCCTTGTGCTCACTTCCAGGAGCTGCTGGGACGGGGGCTGGGCTCCGCATCAGGTGCTGCCCCACCCTCACCATCCTGGGACAAAGCCCAGCCGCCCCAGCCTGCCCCCACCCCAGTGTCGGGGGACTCCTCGCTGAGCCTCACCCCTGCTCTCCTGCATCCAACCCCGTGAGGCTGCACGACCGAACCCCGGAGGAGAATCTGCATAAGGGCAGGCCCCTGGCAGGCCACGTGAGCTAGTTGCCATCTGCAGTACAGGAGGAGGACAGAGTCAACGGCGACAGTGCCCAGGTGATCACTCCTCCCCGTGTGTCCTTAGCATCTCACACTTGGGATCCAATATCTGTTCTCTACCCCCAGGGCCCGTGGATGCCAGGCACAGAGTGACTGCTCAGTGAGAGAGCACAACAAGGTCGCCCCCCAACTCTAGGCTGCTGACAGTGCCAGCTCCTGTGACCCTGCCACAGCCCAGAGGGAAGTATGAATTGTCTCTGCCTTTTGCTGAGGCGCAGAGAACTCAGGTGACTCCCCGTGATCTCACGGCTGGTGAGCAGCAAAACGTGGATTTGATTTCGGGCCATGCTCTTTCCAAAGCAAACTTACGGGACAAATAAAGGTGAGAGGAGATGGGAGACAATGGACTGGAACAGGGGCTTGGAGTCAGTGGGTTCTGGGGAAAATCCTGGCTCTGCAATTCATTGCAGTAGAGGCTGCTACTTACCTCGAAGACTATTCCCAGCCTCCTTTGCCTCTAAGCACGCCCATGTACCTACAAGGCAGCTAACAGGAGGTGAGCAGAGTGCTGTGTGTGACCTCCATCAAGTCTTTAAGAGGAACAGGCACACCTGTCTGTGTCCATTCCTCCATCCTCCTGTTGGAAAGAAGATGTGATGATGGGAGCATTGGCAACCACCTTGGATCATGAGGAAGAGGGTTACACCCAAAAGACCTGGAATTGAAGAGCAGAGAGAGCCTTGTAGAGCTGCTGCACAAGCCCTGCGTGTTTTCACACAAGAGAAAAATAAACTTCTGTAAGCCACTAATTGTGGAGAATTTTTAAAAAGCAACTGAATATCATCCTACCAAACTTACTCTCCCTGAGCCGAGTCTTCTCACTGTGGTCTCCCGACCCAGAGTATGAGGATAGGAAGATCCACGTCATGGTCATTATGTGGCTTCAATAACAGCAAACACTTACTGAGCACCTAGTGCTTACCAGGCACTTGTCTAAGCATTTTACATTTTACTTACTGTGTACTGACACGTTAAGTCCTCAAAGCAAACCCCCAAGGGAGGTACTGTTGTTATTTGCCACTCACAAACAGGAAATTGAGGCACAAAGAGGGCATAAGTTAATTAGGTTCAGCTGTGAGTGACAGAGACTCCAAGCCAACAGTGGCACCTGTGTTTCCCCCACGTGACAGCCCAGCAGCACGCTGCCCCGGGCGCTGCAGATCCTCTGCTCCAGGAAGTCCCCGTGGCTCCCCAAGCTGCTGTCTCTGGACTGTGGTCCCCACCCAGGCTCCATGCTGGCAGCACCACAATGCGAGCAGCATGTTAGAAGAAGGGATTGGGCTTGTCTCTTAAGAAAGACTTTCCGGAAACTACCATGCGACATTATGGCTCAGATTCCATTAGGGGGGACTTAGGTGCATGGTCACGTGTAGCCGCAAGGGGGCTGGGAAATGTGGTCTGTATTCCTCAGTGGCGTGTGCCCAGAGTAAACTTGGTCACTATGAAAAGGGGAGGATGGATGTTGGCGGACTTAACCAACAGAGGGTAAAGTCTAATGGAATAAAAAGTGGCAGAGCCGGGATTCAAACCCAAGTAGTCTGGCTCAAAGATCAGTTATTTGATCCAAATGGGCCACATTCATGGTTCTGTAAATAAAGTTTTATTTGAACACAGCCAAGCCCATTTGCTTACATATTGTCTATGGCTGCTTTTTCACTAAAAAAGCAGAGTTGGGTCGTTACGCTAGAGGATTTATGGCTAAACAGGGCCAGAAATATAATATTTACCCTTTCCAGAAAAAGCCTCCAATCCCTATGCTAGACTGACTATCTTAAATAAGAAAAAGTAGGTAGAGTGATTGGCACAGCTCCTGACCGAGAACTCGCACTCACAATGGCGATTGTGTTGCTGTTGTCGTAATAGCTGATAACATCGGGACTGCCATTAGAACCAGCACCACTATTGGTATTTCACCAGGCTGCCTTCCAAAGGAGAAGCAGAAACCCCGCTGCCAAGGTGAGGCTGATGGAGAGATTAGCAAATCCTCCAGGGTGCTCGCAAGTTCTCCCTGCTCCGCCCGGGGCCAGCGGAGAGGAGGGGTCAGTGACCGCTGCTCTCAGAAGATAGAAGAGGAAGCGTCTCCTGCCGAGCAGAGCTTATGTTTTGCAGGGCTGGGGACAGGCTGAAATTGCAGCTATTTTTCAATGCCTCAAATGTGTGTAGGTGAGCAAAAGTTAAAAAGAGAATCTGTTGACAAAATGATTCTAAATTTCATCAGTAAGAGGAAGCTGGAAAGATAACCAAGAAAAGTTAGAAAAAGAAAAATATGATAAATGAGAGAAACCCTGCCAGGAATTTCAGATTATGGCATCTCATTTAATCCTCACAGTAACTCCATACGGTAAACGCTGTTATTAGCCCCATTTTATCTATTTATTTATTTATTTGTTTTTGAGACAGGGTCTCTGTCACCCAGGTGAGAGTGCTGTGGCATCATCGTAGATCACAGCAACCTCAAACTCCTGGGTTCAAGCAATCTCCCTGCCTCAGCCTCCCAAGTAGCTGGGACTACAGGCATGTGCCACCACGCCCAGCTAATTTTTTAATTTTTTTGTAGAGATGGGGTCTCGCTATTGCTCAGGCTGGTCTTGAACTCTTGGCCTCAAGCTATGCCCCTGCCTTGGCCTCTCAACATGCTAGGAACACAGGTGTGAGCTACCACACCTGGCCTTAATCCCACTTTAGAGATGAGAAAACTGAGGTATATGAAGAAAAATGTCCACAGATTATACATTTAAAAATTTTTTTTTGTAGAAACAGAGACTCATTATGTCGCCCAGGCTGGTCTCAAACTCCTGGGCTCAAGCCTCTCAAAGCACTGGGATATACAGGAGTGACCCCCCTCGCCCAGCTAAGGATTATAGATTTAGATGCATATATATCTTTCTCTGTACCTATGCCTATAGCTAAATCTGTGCCCATACCTATCTCTGTTCCTATATAAATGGATTGAAAATGCATTTTAATGCAGGTTTTTTCCAACCAGATCCTAGACTCTCTGCTTTCTCCCAATGCCTCCAGAAATGCTGGTCCCCTGGGAAATGCCATGGGAGTGATTAGTATGATTATCTCAAATGATTAAAAATACCTATCACACTTCTGGCACACTGTGATCTCTAAATGTTGCTATTTAATACATAACCCCGAATGAAAATTATGTCACACGCATACAGAGAAAGAGAAAGAGAAAGGGGAGGTTGTTTAATGTCTGCACCAAGAGCACCCACATATATGCAACAAGAGGCTTTATGACTCCAAACCTGAGGCTGAACCATGATTAGTAAATCCCAAGCCTCTTTTTCTTCCTGCTATTTATTGCTAGGGCTTAGAGAATCTCAAACCGTTGGGTCAGTTATTTGATCCAAAGGACAGGATTGATCAAAGACTCCGACAACCTCTCTGCTAATTAAAATCTATTCCACACACCAGTGGTAATTAGAAACTGCAAGGGCATCCAAGGCCCTCTCACAGGACTAGAGTTGATGAATAATTCCTGATAGCACCTGTTAGCACTTGGCTCTCACAGTCTGCTACTGGATGGGTTTCAGGCAAGTTAGAAAAGCTGCCAGGGTTTCTCTCTCTCACTTCCTCTTCCCACCCCCACCAGGCCCATGCAAATGGGGGGACCAACACATTACTACATAGTATACTACTTTGATCTCTGTAAAGGAAGCCCTAGACAACAGCAAATCTGGAACCCACCCCTGCCCGGCCTGGGGAATGCTAGTTCACAGGTCATGGTACTCAGATCCAGCTTCTCTCTTATCCCGACATCCCCAATTCTTCCTTCTAAATATCCCTCGAACCCTTCATCTGTCTCCACCACCATTGCTGCCTCTAAAGTTAATGAAAATCCCTCAAATAACTTGAATACATAGCAACGTAGAAAAAGTAACATCTGAGCTATTCAGTTTACTTGGTATCTCTTAGGTGCAAAGCACTGTGTTAAGTACATTATATACAAGCTCTCTTCTAATTCTTTCCACAACTCTTAGGTAGATATTATTACCGCCATAGTACAGATGGTAAAACTGAGCCCAAGAGATGTTAAATAACAGTTTCATAATCCCCAGAGCTAGAATTAGAGCTAAAATCTGAGTTTTCTATCCAAAACCCAAGATGTGTTGGACTCAGTCCAATTCAACAAGTATTTTTTCAGCATCTACTGTGTACCAAATTTGCTCCCAGGTGCTTGGAAAACAGCAATGGACAAAACAACCAAAGGGCTCTCCCAACGTCCACTTCTGTATAGAATGTAGTAGGTCTCAGCATCCCAGGTTCCTGCTGTAATAACTAGGAAAAAATGGGGAAAGTTACAAAAATTATACTTTATACACACTAAACAGCTTTGGAATCAACAAAGAAGATGAGCTAAAGTTCATACAGCTGAGGAAATAGAGAAACTCCAGGTTCTCTGTCAAAAGTCCAGGAGGCCCATGCCCAAAGACCAGATATGAATCAGAGGTGGGTCTATGGCTGTACCACCCTGAATGCATCTGATCTCATCTGATCTTAGAAGCTAAGCAGGATTGGGCCTGGTTAGTACTTGGATGGGAAACCAGAGATAGACTGAGCCTAACCTAAAGTCCATCCCAGCCACCATCCAGCTTAATTGCTGGGAAAGGAATAAGACTCTCTTATAGCCTCTATGGATCTCTTATAAACAATGGCCAGCATACAACTGCTAAAAAATTGTGTGAGATTCAAAGAAGAAAAATCATGACTCATAAGCAGAAGAAAAAAATAGACAATAAAATCAGACCAATAGATGTTTTAAAGTTTGAAGTTAGCCAAGAAGGATATTAAAATAATGATCATTAATACGTTAAAAGTTGAAGAAATGATGCACTAAAGATAAAAATGGGGAATTTTAATCAAGAATTTGGAATCTATTTTTTAAAAAGTAAATAATATTCTAGAACTGAAAAACACAATATTTAAATTGAGAACTCATTAGATGGGTCTAACAGCAGAATGTATATAATTAGTGAACTTGAAGACAGGTCAATAGAAAATATCCAAACCAAAGCACATGGAAAACAAAAAGAATGGAAAGAACAGAACAGAGTAAAAGAGACACATGGGATGTGATCAAATGGCCTAACATTGTGTAACTAGAGTCCCATAGAAGAGGAAGGAGATTAGGCAGACATAATATTTGAAGAGATAATGGCTGAGAATTTCCCAAAACTGATAAAAGAGATTACCTATAGGTTCAAGAAGTTCTATGAGCTCCAAGTAAGAGAAATACAAAAAAAACCCACCCTGGCACATCATAGTCCAACCACTAAAACTAAAGACAAAGAGATAATATTAAAAGCAGCCACAGAACATTGCCTTCAAAGGGGCAACTGTAAGATTGACGGATGACTTGTAAAAAGAAACTATGGAAGCCAAAAGACAATGAAATGTCATCTTCAAAATCCTTTTTTTAAAAAAAAAATAAATTCAAAATATTAAGGAGGTATAGGTGTTTTTGTTGCATGGATAAATTGTACAATGCCGAAGTCAAGGATTTTAGTGTGCCTGTCAATCCTCCCTCATGAAGCTTACAGTATACTGGGAGAGTCAAGTAGCTAAATGCACACACATACGCACACGCATGCATTTTTCAAGTGGCAATAAATGCCTTGAAGAAAAACAAACTATGGTAAGAGGCTAGGGAGTGGCAGGGCATGGGGCTATTTTAGATGCCAAGTTTGGTGGGAGAGTTCTGAGTACGTACCGATGTAGCTGAGCCTGGGGCTCTTGGTGAGCAGAGGACCACATCCCGATTCTTTCTCAGGTGACTGGCTTTCTAGTTACTCCCGCCTGCTTTGTCTTTAGGTTTCAATCATTTATCAAACACCACTGAGCCTTCTGTATACCTGGTGCTTTGCTGTGAATGGGGACATAGAAAATCATCCTGGACACTGCCCTGGGACACTGCCTGGCTCCTGGCGGGTGGCAGGAGGCCATGCAGAGCCAGGGCTGGACTCCCGATTTGCTGGCTTCCAATCTAGTGCCCTTCTAGGGCCCAGGAATACATGCGAAGATATATTGTGGAAATCTCACCGAGGCACCAGGTCAGGGCTGAGAAAAACGAGGTCTTCTATTATGTGATCCTCATTTCTTGAATCCCACAGCCTCGGGACAACACGGGCTAGAGCAGTGTTTGGCCCAAAGGCCCCTCCAATTTCGTTGCAGGGAGTGCAGCCCCCATTCCCTGCCCACCAGAGACCCTGTCTCCCACTCAGTTCTGCAGTTAAGGCTGAGTTGGGCTGTCCCTGACATGGAACCAGTTCTGCTTACGATGTGCCCAGAGTCAGAAGAGAGTGCACCCCCTCAGCCTGCCCCAGGGGGCCTAGCTCCTGGAGGATCCTGCAGGGTCCAGCCTTCCCATCTCTCCTCTCCTCTCGTGCGAAAGCCCCTCTGATTTCCCCTGCAGCATAACCCCCTCCCGGAAGCCTTGCTTGAACACCCGCACCCAGGTCTCCATTCCTAAAACTGCCTCTCTTCCCTTCCATGCCCTTTGATGCTCAGTGAAGTGATCTGATTCCAGAGGCTCCCACAGCTCCCCAAGGGCAGGAGCCAGGCCCGTTTTGGCTCTTGTGGTGTCCTTGGTGTCTTGCATGCACCCCACAGGTATACGCTGCATTCAAAATGTTCTGATGAATGAATGAATGAACAAAGATGCCTAGATCCATACGGGACAGCTGGGGATGCTGAGCACAGGTGTCGGGGACCCCCTCTTCCATACTTCCTGACATAGCAACACCGATTAAAGGCCCAGGTTAAACAACAGCAGTTCCTGGCCATTCCACAAACACTCCAGTTCTGTGCTGGGAGTTACCACTGAGATGGGATTGGGGACAGGGCTGGGGGGAGTGCATTTCCTGGGGGGAGTGCATTTTCTAGAAACAACTGATGCCAATATCTAGGTAATTGTTCTCATTTAATAATAATCATCATGATGATAATATATTTAATGTTTATTAAGAGCTTCCAATGTGCCAGGTTCCGTTCAGGGCATGTCACATGCATTATGCATCATTCTATTTAAGACTCATGAACACCTGCTTAGGTATGACTCTTATCCCCTTTGGCAAATGAAGAAAGCCTGGGGCGCAGAGGGAACAGGGAGGTTTGCCCAGGGCGTCACAGGAGTCAGAGGCAGGAGCCAAAGCAGTGCTGCCTGATCCCCCGCCTGGGCCCCTTCTCCTTGCAGTGCGGTCCCTGCAGCGAGAGAAGCCATGGCTCTGCACCCCGACCGCGGTGCGGCAGGGAGCATGGGATTTGGGGCCCAGACTGCACCCCAGACACAGTCCTTGCAAGGCCAATGACACCCTCACTGCAACCCCACAAACAAATGCAGCATAACCCCCAAAAGTTGATCAGCAAGGCTGTTCTCAACTCACCACTCCCAGAAGGGACAGTTCTAGCAACTTTTCTCCCCAAAGCCCATGTTTCAGGGCATTGGCCTTGCAAACCCCCAAGGCAGAAGGCAGCCAGCCAGTGTCCTTGCCTTTACTTTCCCCTGACACTCAGGCCTCTGAGTGCCACAAACTTACTAATGTCTCTGAGGGTCCCGGGCCAGGCCTCTGCAGCGACCAGTGGAATTCCGCAGGCATTTGCCCTGGCACTCCCTGCCCCTGGGGTGGCCGGGGCCCCTTCCTCAACACAGCTCGGCCCATGGGCGTCCTCTGCAGGAGCACGGGCGGGAACTCGCCACCTGAGGCCGCTCAGCTGTGAGAGGGAGTGTCAGGATTTGAACCCAGGCTCCCTGGCTCCCAAGCCATTCTCCTAGCCATTGTGCAATGGCGCTTTCCTGAAGGCCCTTAGAATCTGGTAGTGTTGCCAACACTTACACAGCTAAGCCCGACCCAGGGCTGGTTACGGCATGCCGGGACTTCAGAGGGAGACAGCAAGCTGTGCATGGATGCATCAGGGAAGAAGTGTGATTTCCCAGCACGGCAAGGCCTCCACCCCCACGGCCTTGGCTCAGGTCCCTCTGGGAGTTTACGTTCCTGTGGAGACGAGCGACTTCCCTCTGCCCCCTGCGAGGGCTGCGACAGGAAGAACAGGGCCCCGGGAGACACTTGCTGGGATGCGGAGACGGGACCTACAGTCACTGGAGCAGCAGGTCTCCCCGAAGAAGGGGTGTTGTGAGCCAAGCCAATGGGATGAGCGATTGTATCCAGGTGAGAGAAGGTTCAAGAAGAGGAAATGAGCTCCCAAGGAGGACTGCGTTTCTCAGACCCAAGGGAGGAGACAGCCTGGAGCCGGCAAGAGAATGGGAGCAGCTGAGCCCGAGGGAACATGGCGTGAAAGGGGACATCGCCAGAGAGCGGCCAGAGCCTCAGGAGTCACCGCAGGGGTGTCCTGGGCTTTCTGGAGCACGGGGCCACTGACTAGTTAATCCAGGGTGAGTGGCGGGAGTGTGGTTTTCTAAGCGTGGATAATGGACGGGTATGGCCAGGGTACCGGGGTGGGGAGAAGAAACCCAGCTCAGTTTGGGGACAGACAACACCAGGGCGCGTTTGGACTGAGGGAAGGAGACGCATGGGGTGCCCAGGTGTGTGGTTTGGGCAAGTCTCGCTGGACGGTGGCTTTGCACAACAGGCCTACTTATAACGTGCAATGCGTGTGCGACACGTCGCATTTTCCAGCACGCTGTCACGCCTATTCTTAGAGCTCACGGCCACCCTGGGAGGTAGGGACGTGGGAGGTGAAGGTGCCATCAAGGGCCCCTGACGGACAGTGCAGGGAGTCCCCTGTCCCAAAGACAGCAGAGTCACACAATCGCAGTTGAGTCCACGGCTGGACTTTGAAGCGTTGCCCCAGTTCTCGGGATCCGGCTTGGAGGAATCGCAAGCCTTGGCCGGTGTGACCGGGAGAGATGGCAGACGCCCCGCAAGTGTGCGTGAAGAATTCAGGAAAGTTGAAGGGTGCAAAGCGAAAGTACCTTTCCTGAGGGGAAACGGGCCTGTCTCGGGGAGCGGAGGAGACGCAGGCTGCTCTGTTTCTCTTTCTATCTCCTCCATGGTTCATTAGGGTTAGTTATAATTAGGACTGAATTCCTTTCTATGTTTGGACGTGACTTAAAAGTTATGTTGGGGAAAGTTCCATAACCTGGTGGTCAGTGTTCTGTGGCCTAATTGCCCATTCTTTAAGACTGAAATAACTGGCCGGGCGCAGTGGCTCACGCCTGTAATCCTAGCTCTCTGGGAGGCCGAGGCAGGCGGATTGCTCAAGGTCAGGAGTTCAAAACCAGCCTGAGCAAGAGCCGAGACCCCATCTCTACTAAAAAATAGAAGGAAATTAATTGGGCAACTAATATATATAGAAAAAATTAGCCAGGCATGGTGGCGCATGCCTGTAGTCCCAGCTACTCGGGAGGCTGAGGCAGGAGGATCGCTTGAGCCCAGGAGTTTGAGGTTGCTGTGAGCTAGGCTAATGCCACAGCACTCACTCTAGCCTGGGCAACAAAGCAAGACTCTGTCTCTAAAAAATAAACAAAATAAATGTTTAAAAAAAGATTGAAATAACTGTTTCTTTTCTTATTTTTCTGTAACTATTTCCTCCTTATTGTTTCTCTTTTTATTTATTTATTTATTTATTTTTTGGAGACAGAGTCTCACTCTGTTGCCTGGGCTAGAGTGCCGTGGTGTCAGCCTAGCTCACAGCAACCTCAAACTCCTGGGTTCGAGCAATCCTCCTGCCTCAGCCTCCTGAATAGCTGGGACTACAGGCATGTGCCACCATGCCCGGCTAATTTTTCTCTATATTTTTAGTTGTCCAGCTAATTTCTTTCTATTTTTAGTAGAGACGGGGGTCTCACTCTTGCTCAGGCTGGTTTCGAACTCCTGACCTTGAGTGATCCACCTGCCTCAGCCTCCCAGAGTGCTAGGATTACAGGTGTGAGCCACCGCGCCCGGCTCTCTCGGTAAGTGCCTTCTCCTTTCTGCTTTTCTGATTTCCATTACCCCTCACTTGTCCTTCTGTCCCTAACAAAACCCGGACGATCTTGGGGAGATCCACACCCCACTCAGATGCTTTCTTAGATGACACATCTGCAGCCCCAGGGCAGAGGACTCCGAGAGCCTCCTACCAGCATCCCCCTACGAAAAGGAGAGTGAAGTTGGCCTCTCCAGCTGCCTAGGGCTTCACCTTCCCCTCTCTCCTCTACCTGCCATATAAATCCTACTTTTGCCTTTGCTAAATCTGTTTTTTTCTCTCTTGAGATAAGCAGGTTAAAATGCTCATTATTACCTATGTCTCTGGTTTATTCTTTGGCATACACTGTTATTTTCTCCATTTTACAGGTGAGGAAACTGAGGCTCAGGGAGATTGAGTGGCTTGTCCATGTTAAGTGGGAGCCGGGGTTCTGATTAAGTCCCCAAATTCCCTCCTCTCTCCCCAGGACAGCTCAAACCGGGATTCTGGCCCGTTAGAGGAGGCATCTCCAGGGGGAAGAAATGGACCTGATAGACATTAGGCGTTTCTGATACGATTGTACCACCTGGTGCCACAGTGCTCGCCCAGGAACCCCCAAAGTGCCTGGGAGGGAGGCAAGGCCCAGAGGAAATGCGGAGCGTGGGGCGTTGGGGCTCTACCTGGGGACAAATAGCAATCTGCCTGATTTGCTTTTCACATAAAGGATTCTTTAGGGAAGGTCAAGAATGCGTCTCTGCATGGCTGAGCCTCAGTCGTGTACCTGCTAACAGGAAGGGAGACGGGAGGCCACGCGCCGTGGGGGCTCATTCCCAGGGAAACAGCGCCACCTGCTGGACGCCATGGCGTGACGCGCTCAGTGACTACAGAACAAAGGCATTCCTCAGCAGCACCTATCTCAAAGACAGGTGAAATGCTAACTTGATGTTTCACTGTTTGGAGTAAAATTTGAGACTATGCAAGGAGTGATGCACTTAGCACTTACGACAAAATAAAAAAAAAAAGCTACGATAGTTTGAATGTTTGTGTCTCTCACAAATTCATATGTTGAAATCCTCCCCCTCCCCCCCACCAAGGTGACAGTAGGAGGTGGGGCTTTGGGGAGGTGATGAGGTCACGGGGTGGACCCATCTGGGAGGAGATTTGGTCCTGGGCATGCAGCCCTCATGATGGGATAGGTGCCCTTTTAAAGAAGTGCCCAGAAAGACCCCCACCCCTTCTGCCATTCGAGGAGATGGGAAGAAGATGCCGTCTATGAGGAAGTGAGCCCTCACCAAACACCACATCTTCCAACACCTTGATTTTTGACTTCCCAGCCTCCAGAATGTGAGTAATAGATTTTTGTTGTTTAGAAGCCACCCAGTTTATAGTATTTTGTCATAGCAGCCCAAACAGTCTAGGAAACAAGCATTTGTTAATTATTTGATAAATATGCATTGGACACCTAGTAAAATAAGACAGACATGGTTTCTGCCTTTTTGGATATTGCATCCTGGTCAAAGGTAGACTGTGGTCTCTCTCCCTCTCTCTCTCTCTCTCTCACACACACACACACACACACACTCTTATGTGTACACAAGCCTGTGTACACATGCACATGCATGCACACACATGCAAGCTCGTTTTAGGTGTCGACAAATGTCATGAAGAAGACAAAATATGAAAGATGAAATTGACTGGGGTTCTGAAGGAGTGAGTAGGGGTTTGCTCTCCGGCCAGGGCAGTGGAAAAGGCCTCTTTGAATTAAGACCGAATCATGAGAAACAGGCAGAAGGAGGACAAATTTTCCAAGAAGGAACAAGGAAGGTCCTGTTAGTTTCGTTCCAGGTGGAAACCTGAAAAGTATGTATGGGACTAAATGCAGTTAACGGAAGACTTAGATAGTGATCATAAAGCCCGTGAAAAGAGCTGCAGGTGTCTAGAGCCCAGAGGTTGTAAATCCAACTCTGAGCACAGAGCGGCATTCCTATCCTATCCCCCGCCCCATAAGGACGAAGCGACCTCCCCCCCATCTCTGCAGGATGAGACCAACCAAGGGTTCCCAGAAACTGGTTGTTTGAAAAAGAATTTATTACAGTGGCTGTTCTGGCCCAGTTGCTCACTCTCCCTGGAAAACCCTCTATAAAACTCAACCATCTATAAAACTTCTTTTTCTCTCAAGGATGTTCTTTTCAGCCTCCACCCATCTGCACCCAGATGCTCAAATAAACAGCATTTTGCTACACGTGAGGCTTTGTGTGTCTCCCTCTTGGCTTGTCTCCCTCCCTCCCTCTGGATCTAACAGGTCCCACTTGACAAAGGGAGAAAGACGCCACCGTGGCTGGGATGCAGCGAACGCTTGGCCCGGCTGAGTCCTGTGGGCAAAAGTCCTAAGTTTAAGTTAGTAAGATTCACTTTTCCCAAGATTATCTCTTGGAAAAAAAAAAGTGCTTATAATTGAACATTTCCAGATTCTTACACTACAGAGCACTCTTTCAATTACTTTAGTTTCAATAACTACGGTCTTTCTGGGGATGACCTCAGGTGAGCTACTTTAGCTAAAGACATTTAAACCGGATGCAACCAGTAGTTGTAAAGCGGCCTTTTAACCACTTGGGTACGGCACTCACCAGCCACGAAACCGTGCCCACAGCCGGCACTCACGGTCCCCACGACAGTCTGTGCTATGCATTGACGGACGTTATGAGGAAAGCTTTGAAGCACTGAAAGCCTGTTTTACTTTACAGACAGTTTTACTGGTAATGTACATCAGAATAGGTAACATATACATATATGTTTTCATTACGTCATTTTTAAATGTTCACAATTTTATTTTGATAAATGAAAAATTAGAAAAGTCATATCATGGCTGTCGGCTAAAGTTGACGCCCGGTTCTGTGGCTGTCGACTATAGTCGACGCTCGTACAGAAGTGGTTAAAGATCACTTTCAAAAGCAAACCGATAGCTGGTTACGTCAGAGACCACGGTTAAACACCTCAGGTACAGGTCCCGCCAGTGCAGTGACTGTGGAGCATGACACATGATCCCCTAGCCTCTCAGATGGGGCCACCTCTGTCACTTGCACAATTTCTCTCCCCATCACCAGGGTGGGCCTTGCTGGGACACAGAGGTGGCAGCAAAGACGTCCTACCAAGGAATGCTGTCTGGGGCCGCCCGGTACCCCCAGGGCCATTGTCCTCCAAGACTCAGCACAGGCGTCACCTCTCAATGACCCCCAGCCCCAGGAGACCACCACTCTGTGCCTCCCTGGCACCCGGGCAGACCCTGCCTTCCTGCTAGAGATTTCTGTGTTCTCAGCCACGCCCCTCACCAGCCCCCGGGGAGCCAGCCGTGTCTGGCTACGAGTCCTACCAGGTGACAACCTGCCCATCCGGCGAGTAAATGCTGAGTGTCTGCCACCCACCAGGTGTGATTCCAAGCACTCGGAGTAGAAGGGGGAACAAAACCGCCTCTGGTCTCACGCAGCTTCCAACTGCCGTGATGTAGCAGGCACTCGGCAGAAGCTGATGGAACGCTAGGACATGAGAGGAACACACCGAAACAAAAGTGAGTGTGTTAGGATGGTAGTGGGGCATAAACTGCTTTCTGGGACTTAATTTAACAACTCGTAAATATTCATTATCTCTGACCGAGAAGACCATTTCTTGGAATCTACCTGTATTAGTTTCCTGGGCCGCCATGACAAAGTGCCACAGATTCGGTGGCTTAAAACAATAAAACAGGGATTTATTCTTTCAGAGTTCTGGATGCCAGAAATCCAAAATCAAGGTATTGACAGGAAGAATCCATTCTCTGACACTGCCAGCTTCCGGGGGTTGCCAACTTCCTTGGCTTGTGGCCTCATCACTCCGTCTCTGCGTGTGTCTTCCCATGGCCTTCTCCTCTGCGGGTCTGTGTCTTCTTTCCTGTCTCTTCTAAAAACACTTTGTCACTGGGTTTAAGGCCCACCTAGACAATCCAGGACAATCTCCCCATCTCAAGATCCTTAACTTAATTACATCTGCATTCACAGGTTCTGGGGAATAGGGTGTGGATATATCTTTTGGGGGGACCACCTTGCAACCCACTACATTACCATATGGTAAAACTTCTCCTATTTAAAAATACTTATATTGTAAGAAGTGAAAAAAAAGCAGAATATAAAATTGTCTACACAGCCCGATTTCAAACATATAAAATTATTCAAAGAATAATAAGTAGAAGGAAATGTGCCTTATGACAAGTATTTGCCATCAGTGAGTGGGATTATTGGCCTATTTTTTTCCTTCTTACTACTCCTCTGTGTTTCCTAAATGAACACAAATTATTTTTATGATATGAAGAGATTTTGAGGAAAATTTGTTTACAAAGAGACATGCAGCTAAACATGGTGACTGACCACCTACACTCCTTTTGGCTTCCTCCCTAAACTAAATTGGGAGCAAAGGATTGAAAGAAGATATAAAAATGATACAAATCATAAATAGGATAAAACCACAAGCAAAGGAGAGAAGAGACAAAAGAAGACGAGAGAAGCCGACACGCTTCCAGGGGACGGGGAAGTGTGCAGAGACAGGATGTCGGTGAGTCCAGCTGCTCGGGACAGGCAAGCCCCACCAAGGTGCCACAAAGGGGGGCGGGGCTGCAGGAAGGGTGAAAGCAGGTATTCAAAGCAGAAGACTTGCAGGGTGCCCTCCCCCTTCCCCCACCCCCAGCAGTAACCACCTCCCACCCTGGGGACAGAGAAAACAGGCCCAGTGGAGAGAGTGGGGGGCTGGGGCAGAAAACTGGAACAAGCGAAAATGCACACTCTAATCAAAGGGGTCCCCAGCCTTCTTCTACTCTAGCTTCCAGAAGACAGGAGACATCCCCTCCTAGGTGGGATGGAAGATTCTTCTCTGGAGACGTTAAATGGCCTTAGAGAAGAGATGGTGGAAGACTGACATTGGAGAGTTCACCACGAGGCCAGTGGAGCCCCAGCATCTCCATGGGAAAGCCACCGGGCAGCCACCCTCAGACTCACGCCCCTCACACACAGTGTTTCCAGTCCCCTAACTGACTGACGCTTCGGCTCTCAAATGAGACCCAACAGCTGGGGCCTCCAGTTGCAAAGTCTCCAGTACAAAAGAGACCCAAAGAGACAAAGACATGGAGAGGAGATCTGAAGGTTCAGGGAGAATGTAGACAATGGAAACCTTTTAAAAGAACCCTTTTAAAAACCTTAAAAAAAAAAAAAAAAACCTCTAAGTAGTATCCTGAGTTAAGATATTACATTCACGAAAGGTGGCAGGACACAGTGGCTCACACCTGTAATCTAATCCTAGCACCCTGGGAGGCTAAGGCAGGAGGATTGCTTGAGGCCAGGAGTTGAGACCAGCCTGAGCAAAGGCGAGACCCCATCTCTACTAAAAATAGAAAAATTAGCCGGGCATGGTGGCGCATGCCTGTAGTCCCAGCTACTCGGCAGGCTGAGGCAGGAGAATGGCTTGAGCCCAGGGGTTTGAGGTTGCTGTGAGCTATGGCTCTAGCCCAGGTGACAGAGCGGAACTACGTCTCAAAAAAAGAAAAAAAAAAGATATTACATTCATAAAAGTAAAACAAGGGGCTATCAGAAGGACTAATCCACACTATTAGGACAGTTACTATGAACAAACAGAAAAAGGAAATGTCAAGTATGGCAAGGATATAGAGAAATCAGACCATTTGCACAGCTAGTAGGAATGCAAAATGGTGCAGCTGTTGTGGAAATGGCAAGGAGGTTGCTCAAAAAATTAAAATAGAACTACCATATGATCCAGCAATTCCATTTCTGGGTATATATCAAAAAGAATTGAAAGCAGGGACTAGAACAGATATTTGTAAACCCGTATTCATTACAGCATCATTCACAGTAGCAAAAAGTGGAAGCAACCCAAGTATGTATAGACAAATGAATGGATAAACAAAATGTGGAATATACATATAATGGGACATTATTCAGTCTGACCAAGGATGGAAATTCTGACACATGCTACAACACCCTGTGCGAAGTAAAATAAGCAGCTAGTGTAAAGGCAAATACTGTATGATTTCTGCTTGTACGAGGCACCTACAGCAGTCAAGTTCATGGAGACAGGCGTTAGAATGGTGGTTGCCAGGGGCTGGGAGGTGTGGGGCGAGGGGAGAAGAATGAAGCGTTATTGTTTGATAGGCATAGAGTTTCAGTTTTAGAAGATGAAAAAAGTTCTGGAGACTGACGGTGGTGATGGTTGCACAACAATGTGAACATACTTAATACCCCTGAACTGTACACTGAAAAATGGATAAAATGATAAATTTTAAGTTTATGTATATTTATCACAATTTTAAAAAAAAAAGATTAATAGGAAATAAGAGCTCTCTTAGGAATAATATTTTTAAGTTAGCAGAATTAAAGTTAGATCTCTGTCTGCTGTATGCAATATTATCCCAGCCTTAGAGAGCCAATGAAAATATTTTTGACCCCTTACCCAGATTGTTCCTTCTTAGCTCTTAACCTAACCAATCATTGACCCACTATTAGTTGCTTCCTCTGTCCCCACAGGCAGGTGGCCCATTGGAGCAGGAACACTGTCTGCACTGCTCGCTGTTCCCTCCCCACACCTGGAGCTGTGCCCGAGTTCGAGTCCCGGCTGGCTCACAGCAAGCCCCTGCAGGCCAGAGGGGGAAGGAGAGTCCAGGAAACCTTCCAAAAGGAGAACAAAAGTATAGGGGTTTGAAAAATAGGAGAGAAAAGAAAAGAAAACTATGGAGCCAATTTAGGAGACCCGACCTCTAACAGGAACCAGAGAGAACAGGAAAAACCAGGCAGAGGAATTCTCAAAGAATAACAGTGGAAAATTTCTCAGAACTGAAAAACAGTACCCCGCCCCACCCCCCAGACTAAAAGCCTCTGAAAGAAAAACAAAGCAAAACAAAACAAATATTCACACTGAGACACACACACATACCAGGGATTTATAAAGAGAACTTAAAGAGGATTTCTCCCACAAAGGAAAGCAAGTGACAGAAGATCAGATACCAGGATAGCACTGGACTTCCCAGCACCCACAGCAGCCCTGGGAGCTGGAGGAGAGAGAAGTGTCCCGCCCCAGCCAGACTCTCAGATATAGCACCCGGGTACAGGGAACCCTCTGCAGACAAGCCGGTCTCAGAAAGTGAACCTCTGTGCATCCTCCGTAGGAAGCTTTTGCTGGATGTGCTCCAGCACCGCAAGGGAATAAAGTAAAAAAGACGGAGACAGGACAGAGAATCCAACTCGGGAAGACCACGGCCGGTGGCAGCCGCCAGAGGGAGCAGGAGGGCGGAGCAGTCCAGGACCGGCTCTGGGAGGGAGGGGAAGACTGTTTCCTCTGCAGCTGACAGTACACTGTATGAAAATCCAATGAAAAGTAATCAAATAAAAAATACACAATTTTAAAAAGACAGTCATTAACAAAGGAAGGAAAAAATTTATAAGAAAGGACTACAGTATTTGACTTAGCAAGAAACATATAGTCATAGCATCTAAGGTAAACACTGATTATTGTTCTATTTGTACGAGGAATAGGAAGAAGTAGAGTAGGTCATGAATGATATCAGGACATTGAATCTTTATCAACTCAAATGGCAAAGAGATTAGATGCTGTCTGAAATTGATTAGTAAAGAAATAGTAATATAAGCACGTTAAGAAATACAGAGGCAGGCCAGGCATGGTGGCTCACGCCTGTAATCCCAACACTCTGGGAGGCCGAGGCGGACAGATCGGATCACTCAAGGTCGGAAGTTTGTGACCAGCCTGAGCAAGAATGAGACCCCGCCCCTACTAAAAATAGAAAGAAATTAGCTGGACAACTAAAATATATAGAAAAAATTAGCTAGGCATGGTGGCACATGCCTGTAGTCCCAGCTACTTGGGAGGCTGAGGCGGGAGGATCACTTGAGCCCAGGAGTTTGAGGTTGCTGTGAGCTAGGCTGACAGCCATGGCACTCTAGCCCTGGCAAAAGTGTGAAATGGAAATTAGTTGCCTCCAGGACACAGAACAAAGGTCAGAAAGGCGAAAGGTAGGAAATTGCTGTTTTTCATGATTGCTGCAGTTTTTAGTATTATTTCAGTGATTATATGTATGCATTATTTTATTAAAGTAAAAATTAACTAGCTTGAAAATTCAAATTAATGGGATTCTAAAAATGTATACATATTATTTGACACTGTTGCCACAACCAGAGGGGACTGATGGCAACTGTGACAAAGGGCAGGGCTGAGGGGCTGCGAGGGCTGGGCCCAGGGACACTGGCAGGAGGTGAGAACTTTGGGACTCAGGGCAACAAGTGGCTCTGCAGATGGACAGAAATAACCGACCTGGCCCAGGGCTGCGACTGAGGTTGCAGGAAGTGCAGGGAAAGCCCTGCCGACTATAGCAGCCTATTTGTAAAGCACTTTGTTTACTTCCTGCTGTTTGGATTGCTCTGGCCTAGCCAAACTTCTGCATGGCCACACACCATGTGGAGCCCGGGGTGCTTTCTGTGGCATCCTTTGCGCTCACTGTCCACTTGTCTGATCTCAGGGGTGGGACCCTCTGCCTCCTCACACACTTGAGAGTGGATGGCCACGGGAAACTTCCGAAAGCCCTGGCCTGGCTCTTTCAATAGGGAACCCAGGATCAAATTCAGTTTTTCCACTCCAGAAACTGCAGCTGGAGCTGCATGGCGTGGCTGGCGCTCGCTGGGCCGGACCCCTGAAGACTGCCACAATATGAAGATCACAGCTCTCACTCCACTAGGCAGTGACCTTGGACAAGTGGCCAGAACTCTTCCAGTCGCTGTGTCATCATCTGAAAGGGAAAAATAACACCCGACATTTGCAGATCTTCTGTGAGGAGCAAATTAGGCATCTACATGCTCAATGATTATTCAAGCCTATCTGCTCATACCCAGTGTTGGGACCATAAAAACCCAGACAACCAGTTGCATTAGTTTCCTGTTGCTGCTGTAACAAATAATGACAAACTCAGAAGTTTAGAACACCAATTTTTCTATCTCATAGTTCAGAAGGTCAGAAGTCCAAAATGACTTTCACTGGTTGGCAGTAAGGCCTGAGCTCCTTCTGGAGGCTCTAGGGGAGAACCGTCTCCCTGCCTTTCCCAGCTTCTAGAGGCCACCTGCAGTCCTTGGCTCGAGGCTGCTCCCCTATCTTCCAGGAACATCACCCCAACCTCACTTCCCTTGCCACACCACCTTTCTCGACCCCTGTCCCTCCTGCCTCCTCTAACAAGGACACTCGTGCACTGGGCCACCCAGATGACCCAGGATCATCTCCCCATCTCAAGATCCTGAACCTAAATGCATCTGCAGAGTCCCAGGTAACGTACTCACAAATCCTGGGGATTAGGACACGGACATCCTGCCACGCCAGACCTCTGAAGGTCCACTAAAACTGAGCTAGGGAGACTTTACCAAGGAACCATGGGCGAAAGTTAAAAGCCAATTTAAAAAGCCAGAGTGACAGAAAGGGTGCTGCTAGTTCTCGGGATTATAATTTACTTGGGAAGGTACTAAACAACTGCTGGAGCTCTCCTTCAGATGTAGACACCTGTGGTCCTGTGACCTGTTGACACCTGCCTGAGGTCCTCTGTCCCCAGCACCACTCACCTCAGGGCGAGAGGTGAAGGGTACCTGACCCCCAGCTGAAGGCTCAGCCTCTGACCAGCCTGGGTGCAGAGCAGGAAGAGGTCCCCACAGTCTAGGGCTGGGCACGGCTCCGGGAAGGCTAGTTCATCTGTGGTTGTTGATTAGCAAAGCTGATCACTTGCTCAGGACTAGTGAAGACACAGCAATAATCTAGAACTACTTCCCACATTTGAGCAGCACATTTCCCATCAACCAGGGAACATTTCTACCTCCTGTTTCTGGCAAAATGTATTCCTGTGAAAATTGCTCATTAGGTACCGTAGAACCCCCTGTCACATCCTTGCTACCGATAAACTGCAATCAACTCAAGGTTAAACAGCATTCTTTCAGGCATAACTACACACAGTAAGTGCCTGACATAGCAGTTCAGAAAAGACTTACCACTGTAGTTGAAATGTAGAATTTTTAAAAATAAAATTCAGTGGTTGGAAGTCAAACTATAACCTTAGGAAATGATTTACAGGGAATTCTCTCTGGCTGAATGCCCTCCCAGCCCCTGGAGCAGCTGGGGCACTCCACTGAGATGATCGTCACAAGTATTAGACCTTGTCCTTCACCTTCAAAGACCAAGCTCCATGTTCTGGGAAAAACTAATCAACAATGCTCTTTTAATAAGTGTGGATGTACCTCTACCCCCTCAAAACCTTCCAATGGTGGTGAATAACACTGCAGTACTAAGTTCAGATGTAACCCAATGTAGCTATCAAGGTGAATTCATATTGAGAGCTCATTATGGAGCATGTTCTTGATAGGGTTCTTTCATCTAAGCTCCTAACAAGCCTGAGGTCGATGGCTTCACTGTTTGCCCAATCGAGTAGGAAAAGGAGGTTACTAACTAACTTGTTTGAGGTCAGCAGCACAGCCAGGAAAAATGGAATGAAAATCCAGGAAGTCTGCCCCAGTTCAAGTTCTTGTTTAATGCCCTGTGGCGTTAGGCTGCTAAACTGTAATAACCTCACACTTCTTGTGAGTAATCCAAAAGGAATGAAGAAAGGGAATTCTTCACTCTTTTTAAAATGTATCTTTGTAAGCACTCTATATGCTGGCCACAGGGGCTCCTGAGCGAAGCCAAGTGAAGGACAATTAGGTCCTGAGGTGATGAACAGAGAACAGGGCCATGGAACAGATCGGGGTCTGCTGCACCCAGGGGGCTCAGGGAAGGCTTCTCAGGGGCAGGAGAGACCTCACGGTGATGCCAACATAGCACCCTGGGAGATGTGCAATGAGCAGAGTGACATGCCCTTCTGGCTGACGTTGGGCACAGGATCTCTGAAGCAAGGTACGTCTTTGGTGGTATATTATCGGCTTGGACTCAGGCTACATCTGCCCTCAGCCCTTCCACGCCAGGTTCACGGAGCAACTGCCAAGAAAAAAAATGTGCTCATAAATTGCAAAATGCTCACGTGGCTATAAGACCTACAGTGACGCTACTTTCAGGAAATAAGGCGATAATGCAACTTTATACAAGTCTACCTCGGTCACTTTATACATCCAAGTCCCTGGACATTAAAACAGCTCTTCCCTGCACCATTCCCTCAAATTAGCTGTAATATGGTTCTTAGGCATAATTGAGGCTATTTTTTAGATTTAGTAAACACTTCTTAAGGGGAATATTACATCTTTTTCTTTAAAGGTTTATAAAAGCAAATCAGCTTTAGGTGTGACCACTCCCCAACCTATATACTGTTTCCTGTCAGTGACAGGAAAACTTTCTCACCTCCAATTTAAATTTGCTTCTACAAAACCTTGCTAACAAGTCACTCCTAAACCCTTAGCACAGTCCCTACTGTCACAAACATGGGACCCAACTTTCTCAAGATGAAAGTTATGCCTAAATATCCAAGTAAGCTATTTAATGAATGTAACAAGACTTCTGTCTTAAGCTGGCTGTTACAGCTTTAAAAATTATAGGAAAGCGCCAGGCCCCAGATCCTACACGAGCGAATTCAATAGGGCCAATAAAAATAAACTCAACTTAAAGGTTACCTTCTGTCCTAAAACATCTCCAAAACTCATAGCTGAAATGAAGTGTAACAACATTTATGTAATTACCAATCTATGAAATAAACAGTACCCGAAATAATAAAAATATTTAATCTTCTAAAATAACTTCATCTATTTCTAAAGGGTCTAATAACACTCCACTTTGAAACTGTGGCAACAATCCCACACAATCACAAAGATACAAGTCTAATGTGCTATACTGGAAAGCTAGGGAGCTTCCCGTGCATTTTATATAGATGAAGTGTGATCCTGCTGTTGGCACGAGGACCTTCCATGTCACTGTTCTAATTCTCACAGTGACTTCTAATTATGCAGATCAGCAAAATTATTCAGACTCACGTTAGATAGCATCTTCAATTTTCCACTTGGTAAAGATTTAAGCACATAGAAAAAATTACTAATTAACTTTAGGAAAGAACATTTACATTTCTTATAGAACTCAGTGATTCCTTCAACTTTTAGGTTCTCTGGTGACTTTGATATGATCTCACTATGATTCATAAGTATCGGAGTCAAGTCATTCATTTGGCAGCCTTCTCCTAGTCCTAATAATATTCTAGAGAGGTTTCTGTCACTGGTGTTTCCCTGCTAATAAGTTTCTCATTATTTCATTTTGCCCTGAGGGTACGGAGGCAGATCTAAGGGAAAACCAAAAGAGTGAAATTGTGAACAAGTACCGCATTATACACCAGGCCTGAAGGCGAGAGACAATCTTGCAGAGTGTGCCCCCCAGCTGTTTTCACCCAGGGGGGTACAAAGTGCTTTGTGAATGGTCCTCTTTACACAGGACAAGGTCACAACCTTGATGACAGTAGGGCAAGGTCCTGAGCACACACCCTTCTTCAGGCCCCCGATTTCCTCATCTGGGAACCAAGACAGCTGACTTCTAACCTCCTCTACGATTGCAAATTCTCTCAGCTCAGACACAAAGGTTATCAGTAGATATAGTGTACAACTGATGTCATACAAAACCTTCCTCTGAGAATAATCTGCTTTTCTTTTCCTTGGTGCCGTGAGGTCAGTGATTGGGGAAGGGCAGTGCTCTAATCTGATGGGACCGTCCCCAGTGGGGTCACTATCATTCCTTTCCTTTGGGAATCCCCAAACCCCCGGGGACGGGCGGGCAGCAGGTGCAGATCCTGTGGCAGAGAGGAGGACCCATCCTGTTCCGGCCTTACCTCACAAATGAGTCCACTTTGAGTTTTCTAAAGAGGAACTCGAGGAGACCAAACAGTCAAGGAGCAAGCCTCTGGAGAGGCTCTGGGGAAAGGAGCTGCCCGCAATCCTTTTTGCCCTTTTTATTCGAAAATGCACCCTTCTTCCTACCTCTGCCACCCTTCTAAACAGATGCTCTCATAAAGACACCCTTCTAAACAGATGCTCTCATAAAGACACCCTTCTAAACAGATGCTCTCTTTAAGTCCCTAGAGATGAATGAACGCTGCCAGGAGCCACCGTGCTAGGATGGGCTTCCTTCCCAGGAGCCACTGTATAGCTCTCCCGGCTCCACCACGCCCCAGTCTCAGGATGAAAACACGCAGGAAAGGTCTCATAAAGACACCAAATATTGGAAGAACCTCTGTCATAATTCCAATTAGTTCCTTTTTTAGGAAGGCTCCATTTTTTAAGAAATAAAATACTCATTAAATCCCATATCTTAGTGGACTGTTGATAGCTTCTCCCTATCTAACTGTAGCACAGCTTGCCAAGCACAAGGATCCAAACATAGGCAGCTAGCCAGGCGTGGTGGCGCATGCCTGTAGTCCCGGCTACTCGGGAGGCTGAGGCAGGAGGATCGCTTGAGCACAGGAGTTTGAGGCCGCAGTGAGCTATGATGACACTACTGCCACTCTCCCCAGGGCAACAGAGTGAGACCCTGCTCAAAAAAAAAAAAAGAAAAAGAAAAAGAAATTGAACGCCCCTCCTCACCCCCTCTTCATTTAAAAAGAAAAACAAACAAACAACAAAGCACAAAACAAAGATAGGCAGGAAGAGCTGCTCTTCTGGACTCATCCACACCTCCAACTTCCCCACCAGCCCGCCTCCACTTCCCTCCAGCCACACATGCCTCCATCTGGACTGCTGGCTCAGGCTTCCCTAGAGAAAGTGGAGCATAGATTCCTGTCAATTCTTGTGGCAAATTTAATAGAAAAGCATGAGAATCAGCATTAATTAAAAAAAAAAAAGGGGTCACACGAAGTCACTAAAAATCCTTACAGACATGTTCAGAATTAGCAACCCATGCATGCATGGGATCCCTGTGTTGGCAGTTTATTTTTAAAAAACAACACTCTAGTTATCACAGTTTCTTCTTTGCCCACCATTTTCTTTAACAGAAAAAGTTCCAAAAACTTGCAGGGATATATTCTCTTTGCAGATTTGACACATCTGCAGAGGAGTCATGAATAATAATGATTCAAAAGCTCCTACTTCAACTCCTGAATCAGGCAAAGAATAAATGACAACATAAGAACAAATTTTGTTTACAGCAATATCATAATACAACATTGAATTATTACAGTGCAGTGGTTGCAATCAAGTTCACAATAGAATATTCTTAGACCAAACACCAGACAAACTAAAATCACCCAACTGCTTACAAACTGGAATAATCAGTGCAAGCAGTTGTCTCAATAGTGAAAACCAAAATGGGTAAGGCTTTTCTGGCAGTGAGTCTCTGGCATGCACGGCCCCTTCTGCTCAGGACCCGGGCGCCCTCACTTTGAGTCTTGATCTTTCTTTTCATCTAAAAGGGCGGAGTGGATCCCCAGCTTTTTCAGTTCTTCCACCAGGTCCCCATTCTGGTGCATCTGCAGAAGAATGTCACAGCCCCCCACAAACTCGCCGTTGAGGTACACTTGCGGGATGGTGGGCCAGTTGGAATAGTCTTTAATTCCTACGAGGAAAGAACATTTATTCAAGAGTTATTTCAATGGTCAAAGCTGAACCTTTTTCATGGTAAAGTATGACTTTTACCCACTCCTAGCAGAACACCCACTGTCCGTCCCTTGCTTCCCTGATTCTTGGAGAGCACTGTGTTTGCCATTAAGAGCTTGAGTTTTAGAGTCAAACAGACCAGTGCTTAAACCTTAAGTCTTACAATTATAAACTTTAAGACCTCACACAAGTCATGTGTACTCCATCCTCTGTTCCCACCCTCATTTTCCAAGGTTTTTGTGAGAATCAGGTAAGTAAAGCTCTTAGTAAAATCCCTGACGCATCATCAACACTGGATTAATGGCAGAGAACCAGACTGGTTAACATAAATCACGTAAGATACACAAAGCCATAATTCTCCACGCATCTGCCAGTCATGTTTTCAGCAAAGCAAAACCTGAAGAAATGTCACAACCAACTTCACTTCTCAATGGACTACTTAACATGGATCCATCATGGTTAACTCACTGTCGTATCAGGCAATCCTATCCATGTGCTTCTCATGACTATCTAGGTTGGCGTACGCCACCAGTTACTTATGCCCAAGATGTTAAATTTTTTAATCCTTAATAATTACTTTTACTCAGAGAAAACTCCCTGTCCTGTGGCTATGGACAGTCAGCCTCCATCCTACTCAGCTCCCCTGATGGCTCTCTGTGGGGCAAGTGATTTGGCTCAACCCAAAGTGACAGACAAGTCTAACGAAAGAACAGGCCAAGGCTCCTCAAGGTCCATGTCCTGGGCCTGCAGTGGGACCTGCTCTGCTCTCAAGAGCTCATAGTAGATATGAAATCAACTAGTATGCACGTGATCAGTCCCATGTGCAAAACAAATTGGCTTTGAGGACACAGAAGAGATGAGGCATGCCCTGTGACAGTGTAGCCATGTGACTATTCTGTTCAATTCTGGGCCACAAGATGATGGTTATGACAAAACAATAGAAAAGCAATGTGGCTTTTTAATCTTAAGACATAAAAGATTGTTCTTGTTTAACACTCCCTTCCATCACTTATTTCCTACTCGCATGTTGAAACGAATGTACTTTCAAAAACATCAGGCCAATAAAAAGTCTGTGTTGGGTATGTTAAAAAACAGAGATGGTCAAAGAACGGCATTTAATTCCTAGAGTTATGTATATGTGATTCTTCCATATTTATATAGATTAATATTTTCAAATGGCCTAAATAATTATGAAGATAAATAAAACAGAAAAGCCAGCAGATTCTTCAAGCAAGATACACTATTATACAAAAAATCAGTCAAAGGCCGGGCACAGTGGCTCACGCCTGTAATCCTAGCACTCTGGAGGCTGAGGCGGCCAGATCATTTGAGCTCAGGAGTTCAAGACCAGCCTGAGTAACAGCGAGACCCTGTCTCTACTAAAAAATAGAAAAAAATTGCGGGGCATGGTGGCACGTGCCTGTAGTCCCAGCTACTTGGAAGGTTGAGGCAGGAGGATCGCCTGAGCCCATGAGTTTGAGGTTGCTGTAAGCTAGGCTGACACCACGGCACTCTAGCCCAGAAAACAGAGTGAGAGACTGTCTCAAAAACCCAAAAAAACAGGCCGGGCACAGTGGCTCCCACCTGTAATCCTAGCACTCTGGGAGGCCAAGGAGAACAGATGGCTCAAGGTCAGGAGTTCGAAACTAGCCTGAACAAGAGTGAGATCCCGTCTCTACTATAAATAGAAACAAATTAATTGACCAACTAAAACTATACAGAAAAAAATTACCCGGGCATGATGGCGCATGCCTGTAGTCCCAGCTACTCAGGAGGCTGAGGCAGAAGGATTGCTTGAGCCCAGGATGTGAGGTTGCTGTGGGCTAAGCTGATGCCATGGTACTTTAGCTCAGGCAACAGAGTGAGACTCTGTCTCAAAACAAAAACAAAAACAAAACAGAAGCCTAAAAATCAGTCAAGTGCTGATATTTATGTAGACAAACTAAAACTAAAACTACAAAAGCTTGTTCCCGATATCATATCATTTATTATCAAACATTTATTTTCCAAATAAAATTACCAATTTGATTTGTACCAAAATAACAGTCCCAAGATATAATGTGTATTTCTTTTAACAGTTACTGCCTTCTAAAAAAACAGTGACTTTGCTCTAAATGACAGCCCTGGAAAAAGTCCTTGAGCTTTATCTTTCTCCTCCAGACTTCACTTATTAACAAATGGTTACACTGTTACAGACCACTCTTGATGTTAGTGAAAAAATCAGAGAGAGGTTTGATGGTCACCAATAACAGGTAAATTCCATTAAACACCAAACATCTTTATAATACCAAATACCTAGATCTACTAAAATACTCTGATGAATTCAAGTTTTTCATCATTCTGATTTTAGGTGCTATGTAAACAAAAACAATTACTTAGAATATAAGTTGTGTGATTTCTGTTAGTTTCAAACTCTATCCTTAAATGCAGTCTGTCAGAACTTACTTTTTACCATGATGCCAGTTACAAATCTTTTGCCTTTCTGTTGACTAAGAGCAAGGTATGGGAATTAAGAAATGTTTAGGCTGGGCGCAGTGGCTCACGCCTGTAATCCTAGCACTCTGGGAGACCAAGGATTGCTTGAGGTCAGGAGTTCGAAACCAGCCTGACAAGAGCGAGACCCCGTCTCCACTATAAATAGAAAGAAATTAACTGGCCAACTAATACATATAGAAAAAATTAGCTGGGCATGGTGGCGCATGCCTGTAGTCCCAGCTACTCGGGAAGCTGAGGCAGGAGGATCGCTTGAGCCCAGGAGTTTGAGGTTGCTGTGAGCTAGGCTGACACCACGGCACTCACTTTAGCCTGGGCAACAAAGCAAGACTCTGTCTCAATAAAAATTAAAAAAAAAATAAAAAAAAAAGGAAATGTTTAAAGTAAACATGAGCTGCTTTTAATTTTCCTAAACTTTCTTAAATACCTTTTATACCAGTGAACCACTTGTATGCATATATTTTTTCAATTAATAATATATTGTGTGAAGCTTTCCATGACAATCCGTTTTTACTGATTTCTTTGGGTGGGTGCCTACGATTTTTGAAGCACATCAAAAATGAAAATAAATTTGTTAGCTGAGGGCCACTCAAAAACACATGTTTAATCCTAAAAGGTACAATTTTTTTTTTAAGTAAATCTTTGCTGAGTAAAAGAATGAATTGCTTTTCATCAATTATTTTTACAGTATCACATTCAATCAAAGCTTTGGGCCTGTCTCATTCATTAGGCTTTATGGCATGGCAGACCATCAGAGAAGGGCACCAGAACACTTACCACCAAAACACGTGGGCTTTCAGACCAGATGGGTTTCTGGAACATCCTGAGCACTCAACACACATAAACATGTGCAGGTAAGACTAACTCCTTCCAAACCTCTCTGCCCAGGGCCGTCTTACCTAATAACTTACATTTCAAGAACTCAGAAGAACTCCACCTCAAGAGTGAATGGCAGCATTTTCTTGACAGTATCCAAGGTGTCTACTATCTGACAGTTTATCAAAATAAATTTACCTCCTTCTTAAATTTTTAGATTAACAGATGATGTCAAGGTAAAACTTTGGCATCCTTCTTAAAAGCAATGCTATTTTCCATTTTTAGGAACTCTGACTTAAAGTTTAAATAGTTAAGGAAATATCCAATTACTTCCTATAGAGTGAAGTGAGAAACATTTTTTTTTTTCTTTTTTCTTTTTTTTGGAGGCAGGATCTCATTCTTTTGTCCAGGCTGGGGTGCAGTGGTTCAATCACAGCTCACTGCAGCCTCAAACTCCTGGGCTCAAGCGATCCTCCCGCCTCAACCTCCAGAGTAGCTGGGGCTACAGGTGCATACCACCATGCCTAGATAACTTTTTTTTATGTTTTGTAGACAAAGTCTTGCTATGTTGCCCAGACTGGTCTCAAACTCCTGGCCTCAAGTGATCTTCCCACTTTAGAAGTGTGAGCCCCCACGCCCAGCTGAGAAACTTCTAATAATAAAAGACCATTGCTCATAAGTTGAATATTAAAATGAATCCAGTGGTTAATTTCTCTTACACTCTAGTTTTTAAAAACTGCAATATACAGTGATAGTTCTTACAAATATCACCTGAAATAACTCAGAATCAGAAAGCAACTCTCTTGAAAACTAGAAAATCATACCTCAAAATGGATTTTACTGATAATCATATTTCATATAACAGTGATTCAATTTGGGACAGAAAATGTCAACTGCAAAAACAGAGTAACACTAGGAATTGGGAATTAAGAGAGTGTCTTACAAAATTAGTCTATACATATCTACTGCTTCACACACACACACAAAAAAACAGATTAATAATCCAAAGTATCAAGCCAGCAAGAATAGAGAAAATGTACTTGAAAATTCATTTCTAGAACTTTCAGAAGGTACTTTTCAAAACCCTTCACATTTCAGAGCACTGGACTTCGTTCCTGGTTTGGACACTAAACCATAAGAGCACCATAATCATAGTTTCATTTTTTTTCCTGGAAGAATTTCACTACAGGAGCTTCGCAGTCTGATGCAGTCTTAATTCCAACGCTGTCTCTCCTTACTAGGCTCTGTGACCTCGGGCAAGTGACATCATCTCCGGGAGTCACATTTTCTTCATCTTCCCTAACTTAGAGAATGGCGTTAGGACTACATGAGATCATCTGAGCTGAAAGCATGGAAACCTGTAGACCCTCACCAGAGGAAAAGCAAAGCACAGTGGCAGAGTGGGCAAGGCACAGGCATATGGGTCAGCAGACCTGACTTGCTAGCCCATAGAGGTAGCCTCAGATAAGCCTGTTAATTTCTTACCCTCAGTTTCCTCATCTCTAAAATGGGAATAACACTTCTATACCTCACAGATTTGTTATAAAGATGAAAGAAGACATAATTGGCGAAATGAATTAAGCTCCTAGCATAGCGCCAGGTGCAATGTGAACATTTTCTCTGTGCCAATGTCATCTACTGCCCACCTTTCACAGGAATGCTTTTTCCAGAAAAATATGCAACAGAGAAAGCATAGGGAAAGAATGCAGGAAAAATACCAATTAAATATGCCATGCTGGAATAAAAATACCATTTACAGAGCTAAAGATTACTGAGCTTCCTACTCATAAGTGTTTTATACAATTAATCTTGTTTAATCTTTACAAAAATCCCACAACGTAGGTATAATTATCCCTGCTTTACAGATGAGAAACTGAGGCTCAGAGAGGTTAAAAGACTTACCCAAAGTCACAATGTTAGCATGTAGTGGAACCACCATTTGCATCCAGGTTTCCAGAAGTACAAAAATCCACATGCTACCTGAGTCCCTCACTAGAGGTAGTATCCGCCCTGCATGTCTCTCTTGACCATGAGCTACACGTGCACTGCGCATGTATCTGCAGTATGTGGGGCTGTTTTACATCTTCTAGATGTATATACGCAAATGCCATTATGCCAGAATTACCTTTTTGCAAATTGTTTTCTGACTAACCATTGTATTTTTGAGATTTAGCCATGCTGAATATATTAGACATAGTTCATTTTAAACACAATTTAGTTTTCCATCATATGACTATAGTTTATTCAGTTTGCTTACTCAGTCTGCTACTATTAATAATAGATCAAGATCCCTTTTTGTCAGTTTCTCATTATTGCAAGCAAATGCTGAAATGAACACCTTTATTTGTATATATAAATATAAATTTTATATATATAAAATAATACACATATGTAGGAGTCAGTCTCTCTGGACCACAGGGTGGCAAACTATGGGCTTCAGGCCAAATCCAGTCTATTTCCTGTTTCTGTAAATAAAGTCTTACTGGAACTCAGCCACGTTCATTTATATATGTCTTGCCCATAATTGATTTCAGGCTCTAACAGCAGAGTTGACACAACAAAGACCATGCAGCCCACAAAGCCTGATGTGCTTCCTCTTCCAGCCCCTACTCCCTTCTCTCCTCCTCTGCAGCTCTGCCTCTCTAGACTATACACCTACGAGTGAAGCAGCTGGGTCTTAAGGCTCTGTTCACCATGAACTTAACTGAGACTGACCACACACAATTTGTTATCCAACTGATTTCCTGATACCGGAAAGGTTGAGCATATTTTCAAATGCTTAATAAACATTCAACAATAGAATATCTATTCAATAAATATTTGAGTGCCTATTCAATCAGACACTGTTCCAGGTGCAAGAGATACAATGGCGATCTAAATCAGCAGAAATTTACAAGTGTTTACAATGCTTTTTAAGATCGGGGAAGAGACTTTGCAATATGATGATAAGTAAAAGAAGTATTTATTTATTCATCAAAACATACTTTGAAAGCTTGCTTTTCGCAAGCAGTACACACAGCATCACAGGCAGTTGCATAAGACCTCTCCCTTGCTCTCAGGAGGGCAAATTACTACGTATAGACAAGCATGGTCTCATTATGTGTTTTAAAAAATATTAGGAACTAGATTCAAAGGTTAATAATGGTTTATATGGAATTACAGGTAATTTTAATTTTCCTCATACTTTCTAGTGTTTTCCAAGTTTCTTCTATGAGCATGTTATATAATTATATTTATAATTGAATATAAAGGATATTCTTTGAAAGACCAGGGTTAGCAAACAATGATGTCAGTCTTCTGGAACTCGATCTCTGTGGCTGTCTTCTGTGTGTGTTCCAGATAAAAAGGAGAAGAATAACAAGGCCAGAGCTCATTGCTGCCTCACAGTCACCTTTGTTCCTTGGGTCACAGTCTCAAAACCTCTCTGTATCACACTCCTGGGAACCTAGGGCCTAAAACTAGGAAATAGTCCTCAAAACTTTGAGGACCCAGGCTTGGGTCCTTGCAAAGCTCAGCCCTCTCTGCAATCAGAAAAAAAAGAAAGGCCAATTTTGCAGGAGCTCTGATCCTGTTACTAGCAGTGACCTAGGGCCTGGGCAAGGTACACAGATATATCTATGGCTGACAAAAGCAGCATCAGACAGCCTGTGAGTCTCTCTTGGTAAACTCAAAGGTGCAGAGAGCAAAGAGATGAAGAGTCTTAGTACCCTAGCTAAACTAATCCCCATTGTGGAAACATGCTTATTCTACCCTGCCCCAGTCTCACTGTATTAAGAACATAAGTTCAGAAGGCAGATGTATAAGCTGGAAGACAGAAATATAAATGCTATCAGCACACATTCTTACTTCTGCTCCTACTTTCAGTTTATTAGCTATATTCCAATATATCCCATCTCTGGTTATACTAAAGATGAGAACATAAATTCATAAACCAAAGACACTCAAAACTTTGTAAGAAGCAAGATAACAACACAACTTTTTACTAACGCCACATTGGCAATGTATACGGATATGTTGCAAGGTCCCAGTTAAAAGATAGCAGAACAGTTACTCTTATCTTTTAAGTGGAGAAGCTGCCTCTGAATGAAGACTACAGATCCCCCGCACATGATAGAACCCAGAGCCTAGGTGGAATTCTAGGAAGACAAAAGAGTCTTGAGAATAATACATGGTAATATTATATATACCTGGTAATGTTAATCTGCCTTCTCTACTCCTCCAACTAACAGGCCTCCTAGGTTCTACCCACTGAAACTATCACCTACAGCAAATATAGGATCAGCTATCACCAAGAATTGTTAAGGATTAGATATAACCTGGGAAAAATATATTTGAAAGCCATAAAGTGCTAATAATAAAATAGCTACCCTTAATCTGGGTGCTTTCTGTACCAGGTAAGATAATAAGCACTTTCTATCATTTGTACTTTCTTCCTCACAAAAACTGTGCTAAGTTGGATCTCATTATCCTCATTTTATGGAAAAGGAAAATGGAGTTAAGTGACTTGTGTTGGACAAAGAAGAGGATTCTAACCCAAAGCTCTTCCACAACACCAACTTGTCTCATCAATGTAATAAATGACTATGATTAGTAATCGCAAATTTAGAATTATAGTCCATTCTAACATAGAACCTGGCACCTCTTTTTAGCACACTGTGACTAAACAAGAGTACTAGGCTAGGGACATGTGGGGGACTCAGTCATTTAAAGGCTCTAACTTGAATGCAGGGTACTCTAAGCCACCCCCACCCTCCAAAAGGACAGGTACAACATTCCCATTCCTCTGCCAACCCTGACCAACCTTTGCTAAGGAGCAGGCCCATGTGCCTGGCCCCTTCCTTTTTCCTCACTCAGATAAAAATGGGAAGATGCATGTAAGGTATCTGGAAAAAATGCTAATTAGCCGCCAGGGTTTTCCCTCCTCCTTGCGTGGGGCCAGTGAAAAGCCACAGGCCTTCTGCAGCACCTGGCCTCTGACCCCTGGGCTCCAAGATTGAGGTAGTGAGTTAGCCTTGGGCCCGGGTGTCATTGCTGCTGCTTCTTCCCACAAGTCTCTCCAAGTCCTAGCCCCAGCCAGTCACCTCTGTGCTTGAGCATCTAAAAGCAAAGGTCATGCCCTTTCCCCCCAAGAGCACTAGATTCCCGACTAAGACCAGTCAACTGCAGCACCAACCCTTTCCTTGTAGCAATACAGAGGATGGTACCTGACAGCCTGTGCCTTGAACCAAGAGAGGCCAGCCTCTGACCTCACTAGCCTCAGATAAAGGCAACCTCCGCCCTCTTCCCAACATCAACAGCGTCAGTGCCTTATCCACGAAACAGGCCAATTGCTTCCAATCTCCTCAAAGTGTCCCCAAAAGTGCCTACCTTACAGTGGGTACTTACTATGAGTTCCCTCCTTGCCCCACTTGCCAGCCCTACAGAGCGGGGAGTGAAGCTGACGATCACCTTCCTCGGACCCGGCCCAAGAAAAATCGCCCTGAAACACCTATGTCAGCTCAAAGTAAGGATCAGCGAACCCCTGACCTACCCCACCGCCCAAGCTGGCAACAGTACCAAGGCCTCAGACCCCCAAGACTTCATTCAAGTCACCCCGACTCAGATCTCCGCCCCAGACTCTGATCCGGAATAGCGCTCCCCGGCCTGATCCCGCCGGAATCCCCAGACAGACCCTGATCGATAGAGCCCCAACCCCCAGCCCGGCGCGGCCGAGCCCCTGACCCTCGGCCCCGTGCGGAGAAACCCCGCAGCCTCGCGCAGCGACCCTCCCGGTCCCGGGCCGGTGGACCCCTGACAGGCGCGGCGGCCTCCGCCGGCCACCCCCACCCCCGCCGGCAGGCCTGACCTTGTCGGAGCTCGGGGTCGTCCAGCACGTTGTAGGCCGCGTAGTCGCGGACGCCGTGCAGCCGCAGGATCTGCACCACGGCGTTGCTGAAGCCGCATTGGGGCTGCTCCGGCGTCCCCTTGAGGAAGACCACCACCTTGTCCTTCTTCACCAGCGCGTCCAGCTGCTCCGCCGAACCGCCGCCGGCCGCGCCCGAACCCGCCGTCCGCACGCCCAGACTCCACAGGCCGCCGCCGCCGCCCGCGCCGCGCCCCCAGCGGAGCAGAGCCGCCGCCGCTCGGCCGAGGGACCCGCTCATTCCCGAACGCTCGCCGGAGCCCTCGATCGACTCGGACCTCGGCTCGCAACCCGACTCCCTCCCCAGCCAGACGGCAGCCCGCCCCACCCCGGAAGCCCTGATTGGACGGCTCCGAACCGCTCTCCGTGATTGGACAAAACTAGCCCGCAATTACTCAATTCTACCAATCATGTTGCTCGTCCCGCCCCGGCAGGTGGGAGGTGGTCCTTATGCCTGAGCTGCATCCTATCCCCTTACAATTGGCTGTCGGCAACCGTTTTGTCAGTTGATTGGAGAAAGTGGATGTCCATCAGAATTACGCTCGCAGGGCAACGAGAGGCAAAACCAGGAGGAAGACCACTTTCCTCCCGAGAGCCGACGGGGCCAGCTGGGATACTCCGGGACGCCTGAGACAGGCGCTGGGCGGGGTCTCGCCCGGTTCGCGGAACGCCGGGAAGGGGTCACTTCCAGATGAAGGGGTCACTTCCAGATGAAGGTTCCGGTTCCGGTGTCGGCGGCTGTCGGATTGCCATGGCAACCCGGCTGGCTGGCGCGTGGTGCCAGCATCCCGGGAGGTGGTGGGACTAGGGCAAACCGGCGTGCCCCTCTGCCAGCCTAGGTGAGCGTCCCCGGCGACCCCGGAGGGCCGCGGCCCAGTGCAGTCCGTCGTGGCGGGGAGCGGGGGCCTACCTGGGACTTCCGGCGCCGGGGCTGTGGCCTGGCTTCCTGAACCCTCCATCGGCCCCGCCGTCCACGTGGGAGCTGAGGCTCTGGCCTGGCCTTGCGGCTCCGGCCTCTGGCGGGCCATTGTTGCTCCAGAACAGCTTCTCTTTTAAAATCTTCTAAAGCGCTCGTGCCTGTGTGATTTCTTCTGTGTTTCGAGCCTCCTTGGCCTCCCAGCCCGCTGAAGCCTTTGGGCCAAAGCTCAGGAAAGGTTTGTTGAAGGGAGAACTAAGAAGTGACAAACGTTTCCGAAGCAGGTGCTGGGTGCTAGGCGCTGTACCAGTGCAGAATCTTCAGGGAGATCTGGTGCCCAAAGCTTGGAATCAACGTGAGAAATGGGAAGCAGATACAAACCAGTGTGGGAGTACAGAGGAGAGAAAGAAAGCTTCCTTAGGCCCGTTGCTTGCTCTGTACTCTGTTGTACTTGTTACTGTTTTACTAGCTTGTTCATTGACTTCTCTCCCGGGCACTAGACATTATTCACTGCTGTATGCTCAGTGCCTAGGACAGTGCTTGGAATGTGGTAGGTGCTCATATTGGTGGAAAGAATGAATCCAGGAGAGCAGGACTCAGTGGAATTGCTGCATAATCTGTAGTCTTGGAGCCGCACAGGGTTGGTGCTACCCTGGAGCACACCAGACTTGCAGAAAAAGCATACCCCAGAGGAAGCTGAGGCATGCCTGCTCAAGAACCAGCGGTTCCATGTGCAATTTTCCTCTGATAGTTCCTAGATACTGTTGCCACGGTGATGATGACTGTGCCATGTCATTATCTATTCACCAACAGTAAGAGAAGCTTGGCAGTCGAGATATTGTTTAGCAGATGGAGTGGTTTCTGTTGGACACTTTAAGTACTGCTACAAATCACTTTTAAAAACCTTAAGTACTTTTTAAAATATTGCTGGAGGTGACCAGCTTTTATACTTTGGGAGTGCTTACATTTAAAATCAATTTCAGTGAGTGAGTCTTTCAAGTAATGGTTGGGTATGAAACTTGAGCCTGGCACTCACGACACTACCCAGGAGTGTTAGTGTCAGATTTTCACCCCCGTCAATATTATTGATGCTTGCTAATTTTCTAATGTGGGACAGAAAATGGATCAGGTGCTTAAAGAATCTTTTTGTTTTTCAGATTCATTGATTCCAGGTAAATCAGAGGAACAAGCATCTTGAACAGAAATATATAGAAAATGCTGTTATGCTGAAGCATAACTTGTTTCAGAAGTCCAGCATCTGGTGTACTTAACAATAGAGCATCTTTATTAAATTGTTTCCAAAATCACGTTTTGTTCATGCTTATATTGTAGTACGTTTTTTGTTTGTCTTTAAGTAAATGTTGGTGATTTGTCCCTGAAAACCTAAGTTGTTTTTTGCTGACAATCTTAATAACAATCAGGTTCCCTAAAAGTAAATGATATTTATACAGGAAAAGGGCATTGCAGCGGAGTATGTGTGCCATAGTAAACTGTTTGTATTCAGGGAGGTAAAGGAAGACAGGTTTTTGAAGGAAAAATGAGGATGATTACATAATAGTCTTGAGGTAATTATCCTTGGCTACAAGGATCTGTAATAAGGGTGACACCACCACCAAGGCTGGAAAGGCAGTTGCTGGGCAGATGTCCTTGCAGGCATATTTTTTGTGTGAGGTTATGATGGCCTTTGTGCAAGTTTGCAGTTTTTGCGGAATCTTCTGTGATCGATTTTGTTATCAGGTATTTATACGTGAGAGCCCTTCTCTTCATAACCTTCCCCAGCTCTGTTTGTCATGTTTTTCTTTTAATACAAGTGGCTCTGTTTTGATTCTGGCAGCTTTCACGCTGCCCGCTGTAAACTCTCTAAATCTGCTTTTGTGTTGCCTGGAATTGGGAGAAGAATTTGCAAACTTATATTCTGAGGACCTGAGACACAAAGCAGTAATGGGGAGTATTGCTTCCCTTACCTGGTGTATAATATTGGCTTCAGAAGCACAGTTGTATTTTTTAGTTGTTACATGTTTTATTAAGTTGAAAATACAACTGTCATTAAAGATTAAGAGTAATCCTTGAGCAAGAAGAGTATAAAGCCTGTATTTTTCAAAATTATAGTGGAGTTGCTGTGTTATGTAGAATATAAGAACACAGTGTATGAAATGTTAAGGCTAGGAGAAACCATGTTGGTGCTGGTTTGAGGAGCTAAAAAGGGTGTCTTTGAGTCTTTGGTAGCATGAATAAGAACAGGGAAGCAAATCATGTAAAGTGAAGAAATTGAAACAATATTAAATTTTTAATAAAACCCAACCCAAAATACAGTGAAATGTTTATTGTATATGTTAAGAGATTTTTTTTCCTGCCTTTGGTTTAATGCCACTCTTGGAGTATTAGCACCAAGCATCAATAATTTTAAGAAGTAAAGAAAACAGTATTTAACATATGTCTTCCAAAGCATCAAATTTTGTATATAATTTGGCATTTTAGTTTTGAAATTTCTCTTTAGAAAACCTATAATAATGAAAACGTGACAAAATATACTTCTTAAACAGTTGTGTTTAATCTGCACCTATGCTCAAATATTTTTGAGTATTTTGAACACATAAGCAAATGGTCTATATCAGTTTGTGATCTCTGCCTGTGGACATTAATGGGGAGGTGGGGATGGGAAGTACACAGAAACTTATGAGAATCCTGGGATTTTGGTCACAAAATGCAATTAAATTCCAAACTAATCGTGCCATGTAAATGTGCTGACTCAGGCATCCTAAAAATGTTTTCTTCCTGTGCTTATTTATAGATAAGGCTTCACTATATTTGGTAAAACACTTTTCTACCACTTGTCCCAAAACAGATTCACCATTGAATCCAGAGTGAAAATTCTCACAAATCTGGGATAGGTTCTTCCTGTGTCAGCCTCACTTAAAGAACTAGCATCAGGATTATTGAGCCTAAGATAAAACTTGACCTGACCGTTCAGCATGTCGGTGTGTCCATCTCTTTACTTTCATACTCAGTGCTGCATTCCTGTTTGTTCAGCAGTGACCAGTTCTTAGAAAATGAGAGTATCCTGTGTACCAGAGCAAGTGTGATAGAGAAGTGTCTCTGTCCCGGCTGGCCAGAGTATTCTGCAAATGTCACATTAAGAGAAAAGCGGCTGTTTGTTGGACAAGGGGCTGAGTCACCAAACATTCCTGAGCTAAAATAGTGTTTGGGACTCAGAGTTCCATCGATTTCAGCTGGAACCTGAAACCTTTCTCTGGTGTACTTAGCTATTATCCAGTAATTTTAGATCATCACTGCAGCCCTGGAATTGGATTCCCTGATGTCACCAAAAATAATATAATATGTGAGAAAGCAAAGCAAAACCCAGGCCACCAAGAGAATATTTTGAATCCCTAATGCAGAGATGGAAATGCCTTTTGGATTTTGACTACCTCTATCTAACAAGGCAGCTGGTTTATTAATACTTCCGTGGCCATGGGAGTGGCCTCAGCTTTGCTAATCGCTGGTGCCCACATCTTGGAGACAGGCTAGAGGCAGGAAGGCAGGCCTTGCTCTCCTTGCCTGCCCTCAGAGTACTGGGTCAGTGAAGAGAAATGGTGTGCAATAGTTCAGTCTAGAATAGACCATGGGAGATAGGTGATTATGAAAAGCCCAGATGGTATAACAACCTGATTCTGTCCTGGGTTCCAGTTCTAAACATCACTAACTACTCAGGAGTTCTTTTTGATTTTCCTCGGATTTTTCCACACCTCCTATTTTCCCTGTCATGGACTTTTGAAAACTACTTGTGATAGCTGCTAAAGGTATACATATTTCAAAATTTCCTTATATAAGGGCTACAGAGTTATAAGGGATCTATTTGTACTCTATCCCTCTGCTCCTAAATATTTACCCCAAAATTATATCATCTTGTAATTTATCTTGTACTTTTTTATTCTTCAAACCACCTTTGTATATTATATATACGAGTTCATTTGAACCTTCCATTAACCCCAGGATAACAGTTCTCAGATATTCGTCTCCAAATTATGTTCTCTTTCATATTTATAACATCTTGTTGACAGACATTAGCACTTTGCATACCTCTGTAACTTGTCTTGCCTTCATGTGCAGTTTTTGTTTTCCTGCTGAATCATACATCACCAGCAGTTCCTACAGAAAGTTAAGTATCTCAGTTATCTTGGGTAGCTCTGCATGTGTATACAGTGGATACAGAGATGATTTCTATGCTTTATAAAATTACAATGACAATTTCAACCCAAAAGTCCAGTTTTTAAAACCCTAAGCCATAGCTTTCACTTCTGAAATTTGTGTCCTCGAGTCCCCATGCTGCTTTCTCGCCGAGGACTGAGCTCCTTGGCTATATGCCTGTGAAGTCACATCTGCTGGCCTCTGTTCCATTGTGAGCCTTATTTAATTCTGAGGAAAAGAGCCTGAGTCTACTGTAAAGTGGGATTAAGAATGAAGTGGTAATCATAAAACTTGTTAAGCCTTTTGATTAAAGGTGGTGAAAGAATTGTTGATTTATCCTCAACTGCCTGTTTAATGGATTTTAATGTTTTGTTTTATGTGTGTCTATTTTTACCAGCAGATAGTTTCTATAACTCAAATTATTAATTACTTTCTAAAGACTTAAAATATCCCAAGAGCACAGAATATAAAAAGCAAGAAGCCAGTGCTGTTGTGTGTCAAACTTGTTAGGAAGATTTATCTGTTAGCGGAAGTTTATATCTGCCTCTGATAGTCACTGAGTTTGCAGCCAGAAGAACATTTAGGAAGTTTAATTGTTTTCATTTGAATAATTACTAAGATGTATTGCCAAGGCCATAAATTCTCTTTACAACGTGTCAGAATTTCACTTTGTACTTAAACCTTTAAGCCTTAATCATTTCATGCCTTCAAAATTAAGTCTTGCTTTTGTGAGAATCCAGGCTCCAGCCTTCTTCAACAATTCTTCTAGCAAAGAAGGAGAAATTCCCCACCAGTTTCATGGTGGGGAAGGGATGGTTCAGGTTAGAGATGGGATGAGACATTCTTTGCAGGAAAGAAATGGAGGATTTTGAATAATATTTTTTCTGCTTTTATGGCCAGAAAAATTCTATTTGTTGATTCTAAACTTTATATTTTTTGAAAGTGTAGCCTACTGAGATATTGTTAGTATCAAATTTCAGTGGGCCAGAGTTTCAGATGGTTTTTTTTTGATACAGAGTCTTACTTTGTTGCCCAGGCTAGAGTGAGCGCCATGGTGTCAGCCTAGCTCACAGCAACCTCAAACTCCTGGGCTCAAGCGATCCTTCTGTCTCAGCCTCCTGAGTAGCTGGGACTACAGGTATGCACCACCATGCCCGGCTAATTTTTTCTCTATATATTAGTTGGCCAATTAATTTCTTTCTATTTTTATAATAGAGACAGGGTCTTGCTCTTGCTCAGGCTGGTCTCGAACTCCTGACCTCGAGCAATCCGCCCACCTCGGCCTCCCAAAGTGCTAAGATTACAGGCATGAGCCACCACGCCCAGCCCAGAGTTTTAGGGTTTTAATAAAAGACATATCATAAACCAATTATATTCTGTTAAAAACAAAACAGAAAAAGGGAATTTTTTTGAAATAGGCTTACTTGCAAAATTGGGTGACCAAAAGAATTTTGTATTAAAAGTCTTAAAGTTCAGAGAATACATTGCCTGTGTTTAAAAAAAAGAAGTCTCGAGAAGCTGCCATATTAACATACCTTCTTCCGCTGCAGATGAACGGTGATCTGACATTTTCATCACGTAGCTTTATCAGTGCAGCCCTAACAGGACATGTCAGTCCAGCTGATGTGATATCCCCATGGGTTCGTGTCTTCCTACGGTTCAGTGGCCTCCCTGTGATAATTCACACATTCTGTTGGCTGTCTGGGGATAGGGCCAATAATATCGTCTTACTTGAAGGAATTTTTGCTTGTGTTCCAAAATACCACATCTTTCATTGGGAATAATAGTAAGAGGAGTTAAAACACATGCTTTTTTTTTCAAAAAGTAAAAAGAATATATCTTCCAAAATCATTCTGTCTGTTGAGAAACTTGGGGCATTTGATAAAGAGTCTCTGTCTTCCCCAGCAAGGCAGGTAGGGGGCAGTAGGCTGTTTTGCTTGGGAAGCTGGGGCAGCCAGGAGCCAGTAAGGGCTCCCCCGTAATTACAGACAGTGTCTGGCACTTAATCAATTTGCCCACTTCTAGGAGGGGGTCCCTCGGTTCTCACCCAAAGCCTATTATTTTAGGGAATGGCTAACTTGCTTATTTTCTGATATAGCTACAACAGATTAGAAGCAGTAAATTTAAAAAGCTAACACTAAAAGAAGAAAGAAGAAATGACTGATAGATCAACAGGAGATAAAAAAAAATAAGCAACAGACATTCTGGAATTTTTTTTAAAAGCAAAATTCTCAGGACATTTGATATAAGAAGGGGCAAACGACCTTCACAAGGGATTATTCCCCGTGCGGTAGAGCCTTGTGTAATGTTTCCAAGTAACCTCGAAAAAAATTGTTTCCACATACTCAGGGTAAGAAGTCAAGGAAACATGCAGTTTATTTTAGCTTCCCAACAAAAATTATACATACAGAGCTTAAGGTTAGGGTTATGTTAAAAAAAAATAAACTTTAGAGGAATGCTTTCTTCCCCCATTATGCCAGATAAACAGTTTTATTCTAGCTCTTATATACGTCAGATTTGTCCACGGTAAACACCATAGAAATGCTTACTAAATTTAATTAGGTGGTGAGGGATTGAATGATATTGCATAAAATTGAGTTTTTCTAACTATAAACCAAATGGGCTTGAGAGAGCTTAGCTGATATTAGATCAGAAAGGGCCATCCGTAAGTGGTTCTGCCAGTGCTGATGTACGATCCAATCCAGGACATACACTTCTAGGCATCAAAGAATATAGCCACTTCACTTGCCTTACTGCCCAGCCCTATTTTACGGCTGTTGGGGACCAAAAACCCGTCAGGGAGTGTATGTGTCGTACTTCTATTTATTATGCCCCGACATACACACACACACACACACACACACACACACACACACACACACACACACGACCATCAGCTTCTAGTTCGGCAGAATTTATTTTTGTAGCTGGTGCCTTAGCTCCATCCCTGGCACTTAGTATATGCTCAATACATAACTATCGAATAAAGAACACATGGTGAACAATATAGACAGTATCTCAGCAAATCTCAAATCGTGTGAAGCTCTATATTATCCACAGGTGAGGTGAAGAAACATTCGGCCCTGGAGCGGCGACAAGCTTCGTGCTAAGCAGGAAGGGGGGGAGGGCACTTGACTGAGTCTTGAATGAAGGGTAATGAGCTTCCATAGAAAAGGAAGGGACATTCTGGGAAGAGTAAACAAACAGCCAGGGCAAAGGCACAGAGGCCCATGTGCGCACTGGGGGAATGCCAGGTCATTTCTTGAGAAATGCAGAGACGTACGTAGCTAGGGTGAGGTCAGGTGGAAAGAGCCTTAGGATCTTGTCCTTTGGGTGAGAGGTCCAGCAGGAGAGTGAACTGCAGAGTATTTGAGCTGTCACGCTGGCATGAGTGACGATGGAGTGGAGGTGGCTGAGCTAACAGAGGGAAGCCAGTTGGAAGAGAGTTGTAAGATTTAACCCTTCCTAGTCCCTGGTGGTGCCAGGGAAGGTCTCCCACGCAAGCCGAGTTGGATACCTTGAAGGTAGGATTGGCAGCATTTGGTGCTGGCTGCATGGGGAGGGGCTGGGGGCTTCTGCTTACTGATGCAGGGACCAAGGGGGAGAGGAGGGAGGGTTGAAAAGGTGAGCTCTGCAGCATGACGGAGTTGTGTCTGTGCATTTGCCAAGTGTCTTCTGGCTATTATTGAATGCCTTTGCGTTAGGCCATCTCTGCAGTTTGTGGAGTGAACAGGTAGGGGCCAGTTTGCCCGTAGTCATCATGACACAAACAAGCCTTTCCATTGGCTGATGAAACGGCCTTGATTGCTGAAGCCCGCCTCCGGTCCCATGGCACTGACTGCTCCCACCTTCTCTCCTGCCCACTTAGAGGAGTTGCTTCTGTCTGCCGAATGCGGCTCCTCAGTTAACCAGGAGGTGGAGTCAGTGGCACTGGCCTTTTCTCTCAGCAGACCACGCCCACAACATCAAAGATGAAATTTAGGATTAAAGTTCTTTAAAAGCCTAAGCCCCTGCTGCAGCCATTGCAGTCGTGAGGACTTGTGTCAGCCTGCTTGGAAAGCATTTGTTCTGCATGTGTTTGGTGCCAGTTGTTTGCAGCAAGCCTCTAAGGTTTTGTGGCTACCACAGTGAAAGTCGACTTTCTCTGTCTGGGAGGTATCCTGGCCCGTCAAGAATTGTCAACAAAAGCAACAGGTTTTATACAGACACATGAATCTATTTGAATGTAAGAGCCCCTCCAACTCAGATAAAAGGATAAGCTGGGCCCCGAGCGTGGGTGTCCCCAAAGAGCAGAGCACCGCCTGCTCGTGGGGGCATGGGTGGGGATGGCACAAGTGTCCTGCGTGCGTTCCACTGCCCGAGGTAGGGTGCCAAGGCCACACCTCTGTGTGTCTGCCAGGACTGAGCCTGGAGCCTCCCCCGGCTTCCTGGGCACTCTGCCTATCACGGGGTGCCTCTGATATTATCACGTGTTCGGAACAGCCACGCCTGTTAAAAGCAAGGAGGGAACACTTCAGCAAATTTCAAAAACGTGTCTCCAGGGAGCAGAAAGACGAAAGATTTGTTTTTCTCGCTGGAAAAGCCTTCCTTCCTTACAGCCTATTCACGATTTGATTTCTGTCATGAAGTTTTGTTCAAAAAGCACAGTAAGTGGAGGATTTAATTTACCCTAGTAGTACACATTTGCACAGAACCTCAAGTTTGCAGCACGTTTTCCTCTCCGTAACTCTGTGTGAGCCTTGTGACATGTCTTACGGGGAAAAGAGAGCTAGAACTGGCCCCATCGTATAGATGTGAGGAGGCTGCGCGTGCCCATCTCTGCTGATGGCTGGGGAATGCGGTGCAGAGAGACGCCAAGCCAGGAGACGTCGTTCTAGTAAGCATGGTCCTCTGCCAGCCCACGCCACAGCTGGAAACACTGGCAGGATCAAGGCTGCATCTAGAACTCAAAACGAAAACAAGCAAACAGGCCAGGTCTATGGTATGCTGTTGTTTAAACCAAAAGGATGAAGCTTGGAGGGCGTGCAGCCGTGAGTGCTGTGAGCGAAGAATAATCGCACATCTCGTGTCTGGCAACCAAGGAGATAGCTGAGCGTAGACATGACTTTCCTGGAATGTAGCAATTCAGAGAATACGAAACCACATTCATTATCTGCAGTGAAACCACGTTCATTATCTGAAATGGGCTCAGCCAGCCTGTGTGTGTTATGGTATAAAGCTGCCTCTCTCTCTCTCCTCTCTCTCTCTCCCCTCTCTCTTTCTCTCTCTTTCTCTCTCTCTCCTTCCTCTCTCTCTCTCCTCTCTCTCTCTCTCCTCTCTCTCTCTCCTTCCTCTCTCTCTCCTTCCTCTCTTTCTCTCTCTCTCTCTCTCTCTCTCTCTCTCTCTCTCTCTCTCTCTCTCTCTCTCTCTCTCTGGTACACCCTCACAGGCTGGTGCTCTCCCTCTGGCAGCAGATAAATCACACACAGACTTCTCACCTATTACTAAAGCTGGTGCTTGTTTCTTTGAAATCTATTTCAACTTCTCATCAATCACCTTGATCCAGAAGGAACTCATTATTAACATTTTGGGCTCAGCATAGCTGTGTGTGAAAATATAACCTAAGAAACAGATTGGAATTTAATCATGACCAGAAAAACGTCCTCCACTATTGCTCTCAGACAGACAGACAGACTCATAGTGAGCAAGAGTGTGGGCGCTGGGGTCGGATGCCTGGGTTCGTACCCTTGGTGAGTCACATGGTAGCTGTGTGATGATGGGCCAGTTATCACCTCTGTTTCCTCATCTGTAAAATGGGATGGCAATAGCACCTATGCTGAAGGGTGGTGATGAGGATTAAATGAGAAATATAGGTAAAGGCTTAGAACTGTGCTTGGCACATAGCCCTTAATAAATGTTAAATACCATTATTATTCTCCACCATTCAAGATCTATCTCACAACCCAGCTTATCCAGAGCACCTTCGCCCAGACACCGGGCCCTCACACTCTCCCGTCTCTGGGTTCCTCTCTGATTCCATTCTGTACCATGCGGTCTAGCATTTGATGACATGTAGTGTTATTTTATTATTTCAATGTTTCATGTGTCTCAATGTTGCTTCCAATAGACTGTAAATTCCTGGATGGCAGGAACCATGTAATTTTCTTTTGTTGGATTTTCACACCTTGAGACCCAATCCTGGGCAATTACTGGGCAATTGAGGCCACTTAAACATCCTTGGAGTGTGCTCATCACTAGGAATAAGCAGGAAAAGTCTGGTGGTGTGGGAGTGTACGTGGCTACTGTCAGAGTTGAAACTTAAGATGCAAAGACTTAGGTTGATACAAACACCTGTACAAAATGTTTGCAGCAGCTTCATTCATAATACCCCAAAACTAGAAAAAACCTAGATGCCCTTCAACAAGGGATGGTTAAGCAAACAGTGGTACATCCATACCATGGGATACTACTCAGCAATAAAGAGGCCAACTCTCAATAACAAGCAACAACTGGGAACGATCTTCAGAGAACTGCGTTGATGAAAAAAGCCAATCCAAAAAGGTTAACATTGTGTCTGATTCCATTATATAAATTGAATTATATGAATGGAACATTCTTGAGATGATGAAATTATAGAAATGAAAACAGATGAGGGGGTGACTGAGATTATTGAGGAGGACATGGGGACAGGCAGGAAGGGCAGCCTGTTGGGCCTGCGTGGTAGAAATGCTTCCTGTCGTGAGATGTCAGTGTCAGTATCCTGGTGGCAACATTGGCCCACTGTTTTGCAAGATGCTGCCATCAGGGGGAAGTGGGTAAAGGGTATAGGGGACCTCTCCGTATGATTCCTTACAACTATGTGCGAATTAATTATCTCAAAACAAAACACTTAATTTAAAACACCCACTTACAGTTGTCCCAGTAGAAGCAGAAAGAGTAGATTGAGTTGCCCACTGCTGGGAGAAACATGGCAAGTCTCTTCTGGAAGGATTTTATTTTTTTAGGAATAAAATGTATCAATATACATTAACATTTTTGTTTATATGAGTACTTATTCCTTGGAGTATAATGGTAGCAGTGTTTAGTCATGTTAAATGACATTATTGTCTCATACAGTCGAGATTCTCATAGTTTTTTAAGTTGGGGGAATAACTGAGAGAAGATCTTTTCCAGTTCTCCCATTTCACAGATTCAGAAACTCAGAAGTGACCCGAAGTCCCGCAGCTTGTTAGCAGCATTAACAAGGGCTAGAACCCCGTTGCCATAGGATCCACTCCTGTGCTTCCTACACGTTATAACTGTACTTTATAAAAGCAGCACAATGCAATGTACCTAGAGGAATAGCCTGAATTCTTCCTATTTCCTTGCTTGGTGCTGAGATGACTCAGTGCCACCCAGGAGGGTGGCCCCTTCTCCCCTAGCGGCTGCCTGTGGGGAAGACAACCCATGCAGAGAGGTTCACACACAGGGTGGGGCATCCGCTCACCCGGGAAGCACATGGTAGGACCCGAGTGGGAAAGAACAGACTAACAGAGAACTGGCAAGCAGAAAACGGAGAAACGGCTGAGAGCAGAGCTGAGCTGAAAACCAGCTCTCCACGCTCAGATCAGGACTTCTCTGAGGGGCACCCCAGCGTAAGCTTCCCATCTATGTTAAGCCAGCAGCACTTAACTTAATTCACCACTAAGTGGGAAACCAGGCTAGAGATAGAGAGATGGGGACATAAATTTCCAGTGCACCAATTACTATCCCGAGACCCTGAGTAGTACCCCTCCTCTGCACCCTCTTGCCTCAGTTTACCCATTCATATAATATAATACTAATACAGGGGCTGTGTCAGCCAGAAAAGCCGTTGTTGCAGCTTTCGTTCTAATCTTTCTGCACACACAAACCAAGCACGCTTACAAAATGAGAATTGTGCAGATTGTTGTTGAAGCTGCCTAACCAACTGCAAATGTGAAACAGACCCACGTAATTTCCTCGGGCTTATTAAATTAGCCCCTGCTTTCCCGGAGAGTGCTCGTGGAGATGCTGGCTGCAGGAAAGAGACATGGGGAAATAGCAGTAAAAACTTTGCTTTTTGGAAGACGTTTTGTACGTTGCACAAAACAGCCCCCACTGCCAAGTGAGTCACAATTTCCGAACGGCATAATTTTAGTACCCTTCTTGTGGTTCCCTCTCTGGGCTGCCTCTGAAAAGGAGGCCTCAGGGCGGGGTTTCCTGTGCTCAATTCCAGAGATGACAGAGGGGCTCTTCCCCATCCTTTGCCAGATTTTTTTTTTCCAGATAGGCTTTTATTTCTACTCCTTTCTGTAGCAGCAGGTAATGCTGAAGATGGATTGAAGTTTTTGTGGTCTCCTCGTTGCAAGCTCCCCCATTCTCCTGCATTGCTCACTCAACAATTTTTCCTTCTGTATCGACTAGTTTGGAGAGGAAAAGGAGGGTCATAAAATAAAAAACAGGGTCCTGTTTTTGATAAGATGTTTATATCAGGCTTAAGAAAAGTAATGGGGGGCCCGGGTGTGGTGGCTCATGCCTGTAATCCTAGCACTCTGGGAGGCCGAGGCAGGAGGATTGCTCAAGGTCAGGAGTTCAAAACCAGCAGGAGCAAGAGCGAGACCCTATCTCTACTATAAATAGAAATTAATTGACCAACTAATATATATAGAAAAAATTAGCCAGGCATGGTGGCGCATGCCTGTAGTCCCAGCTACTTGGGAGGCTGAGGCAGTGCGATTGCTTGAGCCCAGGAGTTTGAGGTTGCTGTGAGCTAGGCTGACGCCACGGCACTCACTCTAGCCTGGGCAACAAAGTGAGACCCTGTCTCAAAAAAAAAAAAATAAATAAATAATGGGGGAGTATTCTGAAAAGCAGCAAGCCCTATAGAGCCAAAGACAGTAACAACAACTAATACCTGCATAGTATTTTGCAATTTATAAGATATATTGATCACAGACATTTTCACGTATGAACTATTGCTATCCCCATCTAACAGGTGAGAAAACCAATGTTGCAAGAGGTTACGTAACTTGTGACGTTCACTCACTTAAATAAGTTGCAAAGCGGCACCTGGAGTTTGGGTCCCTCCGTGACTCTGTGCCGCATCTCTGAGCACCACTCTACCCAGTCACAGACGGAGAATCATTGCACCGTGACCTCCTTGAGGGTAGGCGTCTATGCCTCATTCTTCTCAGTATTTCCAGAGACTAGCACATGGTTAACACATAGTTCAGGAAATGTTTGATGAAAGACTGAACAGCTGTGTGCCAGAAACTATAGCCACCATCCTAGATCCACAACCAAAATATAACAGCTCGCAAAGACTCGGTGCTCACAATACCAGTCACAAAACCACACAAGACGGGCTCCTATTACTAGATCCATATAACAGAAGAGAAACCAAAGATGAGTAATCAGCCCAAAGATGTAAATTGGGGCACTTTGGCACCAGAGTTTGAAATCTTAACTTCTAACCAAGCAGGACAATGACTTTTCACAGCCTGTTGCTCCACCCTTCCAGGAGCCTGGGGGGTGGGGGGCAACTCTACCCTTGTGCAAATCACCTGACCTCTTTGTGCTTAGTTTCCCTCAGAAGACAAAACTCATTAAACTTTTCCTACCTACCTCGAGGATCTTTGTAGAGAGTTAATGAGGAGATACATTTGAAAGCATTCTGAAAAGCAAAATGTATTATCCAAATGAAGTATTATAATAATGGTTAATCACCATCTGCACCTTCAGTTTAACTGTTGTAACCCCACGGCCTGCGGCAGCATCTCGGATGGAGTCATGGTGCTAATGAGAGGTTTAACAGCACACCTGGAACCAGTCACCTGGAACCAGGCACCTGGAGCCAGTCAAGTTCAAGGCCGGTCAAGTTCAAGGCCCTTTGTGTGCATCTCCAGCAACGCTATGAATAATTATGGCTTAATGAATGGGGTGTAACTAAGGAGCCGGGGCTGGCACTCTGTCAGTCTAATGCAAGGTAGGTCTACTTGAGTTTAATCCTGAGTTTGGGCTAATTCTTCTGTCTCTTCCTCGATTCAGAAAAGATGCACATACCCCATTACTATCTGGTCATGTACAATTTAATCTCTTAGGACACTGACTTTTACACTGAATTATTCAACAAGCATCTGCCAGCCCTGCTAAGAAACAAAAGAGGAAAACACCCTCCCCAAAGCATTGGATTTGGGCCAGTTATTAAAGTCCTGGAGCTTCCATCTCCTCCTCTGTAAAATGGGCTAGCCACATCTAAATTGTGAAGACAGGAGTTCACATGGCGCCTGGTTTTACAAGTTGTATCCCTCATTAGCGGCTCTCATCCCCATCCAGAGGAGGTGGATCCAATCATGCAAATATGTAATTACTTTGAAAGAGATAAGGGCTGGGGCCAAAAACAGTTCAAAGCCTGGCTGGATGCCAGTGACTGCTGGCCTAGGGGGCGGGGGAGGCTGGGGTTCAAGGCTCTCGGCCAGCACACAGTAGGAGGCGTCTGGCAGGAGGCTGTGGAGCAAACCCCAGACCAAGGCAACTGCAAGCGCAAAGGCACCGAGGCAGATAAGATTTGGAACTTCGGATTCAAGGTTAAAGGCAGTGGCTGGAGCAGGGGCTGGTGAACAGATGAGAGGCGGTGTCTGCCGAGCTGTGGTTGGGGGCAGGAGAGGCACATTCTTGGGCCTTGGGTTTGTGGGAGGATCACATTATGGGTGGGATTCACGTTCCTTGTGGCCCCCCGAGACTGTGGGCTGGGAGGGAACTGACAAGTCCCCGCCACCCCATCGGCCTGGCAGATTGGGGTCACTTCCTTCTTGGGTTTCGCGCCTCCTGGCGGTGTGCCCCTGCCTCTGTTGGCTCTGCGCGGGTAAGACCTGCCGGTCCCCTTCCCCAAGTCTGGGCGCGCAGAGCTCCCTCTCCACATCCAACTTCCCCGGGGGCAGGCAGCTCTGCGCGATCCCCGAGGACGAGACCGGGCTGTGGGGGGGTGTGGGGGGCGCCGGCGGCTCTCCAGGGCAGCGCGGACAGCCCCCACGCCGGCCCGGCTCTGCGACAGGGGCGGTGAGGCTCTTCCCCCGTCCAGGTCCGCGCGGGCCTCCGCCGAGCGCGCGCGGAGCCGGCGCGTCCCTCTCCCGCCCAGCGGGGTGGCGGGGCCGCCGGGCGGGCGGCTCCCGCGGCAGGTCCCGGCGGGGGCGGGGGCGCTCGGGTGTCCGGGCCCCGCCCCGCCCCGCCCCGGAGCCGCCCGGGACGCAGAGAGGAGGCCGGGCCCCAGCCGCCCGCGGCGCGCGCTCCTCCACGCTCCGGGCCCGGTAAGTGGCGCGGGGCCGGCAGGCCGGGCCGGGGCCGGGGCCGGGGCCGGGAGGGTCGGGGCCTCAGCCCCCGGCCCGCCGCGGACACATCCCGTGGGACCGGGCGTCGCAAGTGGAGGGGACCGGGGAGGCGAGCCGGCGCGCGGGCGGGGGCCCCGGAGTGACAGCTGCGGGCGGGCGGGTATTTTTAGTTTGAATCCAGCCGTTCCCTGCTGGCTCCGAAATCCCCCGGCCTTTCCTCTCAACCCCTGCGGGCTCGGCCCGCAAGAAAAAGCCCTAAAAGCTCTGGGCAGCCCGTCCCGGGGGGGCCGGGCGCCTGCTCCGGTCTTCCCTCTGCCTCCCCTAGGGGCGAGGGGACCTGTCACCGCGCCCGTGCCCTGGGCTCGGCAGGAGCGGAGGCTGGAGCAGCCCTCCTGCAGACCGCGCGCGCTCACGCTCCGCGGCGCCCGAGAGAGCGGCGCAGGCGGGAAGGGGGAGAAGTCCACGCGCCGGCTTCCTTTCCTACAGACACCTTCGGGCTGTGCAGCGTTGGGCACGCGGCTGAGCCTCTCTGAGCCTCATTCCCACATGTCTAAAGGAGGAGGAGTGAGGCCAAAGATCGCTTGCAAGGCCTGGGGAGGCTCAGATCAATGTTGGCTTCGTGTGGGGTCTTGACCCCGGACAGCAGACCATGGACCTGGCCCGTTGGTCAGCCCAGGTGCGGTGTCCCACACAGCCCAGCAGCCCTCAGTTTCAAACTGGAAGCCAGGGGCTCCAGAAGGGGCGGTGTAACGAGAAATATTCTTGTTCTACCCCTTTGGCCGTGAAGCTCTGACCCAGGTCTGCTCTGGCCCTCTCCCAGGCCCCTGGTCTCGTTCATGGCTGAAGGGGTCCCCTCCTCCTGGCACGAGGGAGGGGCTTTCTACAGGCAAGAGCTGCGCTTGGCCTAGCCTGATGTGTTTTTCCGGGGCGCGCTCCACCCCGCATGAGTGAGGGCAGGGGGAGATGGTGGGAGCATGTTACAAAATCACTGCCCTTCCGAGCTGGGCGGGACAGCCTCCTTCATCCCCCAAGAGAAGCAGAAACAGGCCCAGAGTGGGGGAGCGACTTGCCCAGAGCCACACAGCCTGGCTGTCCTGAAGGGCCCAGCCTGGACTCCCCCACTGCCCGGCAGCCAACGGCTCACAGGGGTCAGGAGCTGGGAGGGGTGTGCCGTGCCAACGAGCTGTTTTGCTCGGTTTCCTGTCGCGGTGCCCCAGCGGGATGCTCTCACACGTGTGGGTCTGCACATTCCTCAGGCGGGACAACAGGCAGCCTGACAGCCGCAGCTGTGCCAAGCGCTGGCCCCGGGCGTTGTTTTCAGCCAGAGAGGCCCCTCTGGGGGTGGCTGAGCCGGGAGTGGGCTGGGAAGTCTTATTTCTGGAACTCGCGTCTTGCTGGGGGGGCTGAGGGTTTGCTGGTGGCACAGAGGGGAGTGGCGGGGGCCAGGCTGAGGTCTCTGGCCACCGCAGGTGCCCTTCAGGGTGAGTTTGAGCTCTTTCTGTCTCCATGGGAACCACCCTCCAGCCTGAGAGCTTTGCTTGTCGTCCGCAGCGTGGACCTGGCCGTGCCTGGGCGAGCCCCTTTGCCTCCTGGTGCAGACACCTGGGGCAGGGCGCTGGGGTCCTGGTGGGCTGCGCTGGGAGGCCACCCTGGGCAGGTCCAGCATAACCTCCAGAGCACCCTGGCGTCCCTGGGAGCCCAGAGGGTAGGAGTGGGGGTGGCCAAGTTGGATGACCTTGGCCCTTTCCTAGTTGTGTGACCTTGGGAAAGTCACTTTACCTTTCAGAGCTTCAGCGTCCTTCCCATGAAAGGGGAGAAGCACAGCGTTTGCATGGTAGGGGTGTCATGAGCATTACATGAGCTATTCTATGAACAGCGTTTTGTACGGTGCCAGACACAGGGTCTGTGAGCAGTGGTCACATGTTGAGGTGAAGGGGCCTGGTTGGGATACCTGGGTTCCCGCCGATCTGCCGCTTCTCTCTCTGCCTTGATTTCCCCATGTCTGTCAAATGGTGAGTGGTCCTTCCAGCACTGTGAGCTGGTCCTCAGCCTCGGGAGGGAGATTAGAGAGGAGCCTACAGAGGAATTCAGATGTGTCTTGAGGTCTCCCCTCTCTGACCGCCTGTGATCCTGGCAGTAGCCGAGGCTACCCTGGCTGGCCCGTCTACAGATGAGACTGACATCCAGTGGCCAGACATAGTGAGCCAGGATTTGAACTCGGGGCTTTCGACTTAATGATCTTCATTGCACAACACAGCCTGTCTTAATGATCCAATGATAGTGTTATTTGTTAATCATCGAAAAAACAGCACTGACCAGGCCGGCTCCCTGTCTTCATTAAGTCATTGGTACCTGCTGGGAAAAAAATGGATTCTGAACATTTTTTGTTTTCTGTAGCATCTAAAAGCAGCCCAACTAGACCGCCAAGGGAAGAGCCCTGGGCATCTTTGCTCGAGGACTTAGTGACAATGTTCCTGGGGGCTGAGCAGTCAGGAAGCAGATGGGGGGACAAGTCCTGGGAGCTGAAGCCTCAATTTTTCCTCTCTACACTAGTGAAATAGCCCTCCCCAGGGTCGCTGAGAGGATCAGTGAGGTCACATTCAGCAGAGCACCCCGAGTGGTGTGACACACCACATTGTAAACAGGGGTGACCGAGCGTACTGTTATTACTCATCCTGCTGCCGGTCCTCCACGCCGCAGGTGCACTCAGGGAATCCTGTCGTCTGCGGAATGCTCTCAGTCTCGGCAGAGAGCTGCTAAGGGCATTGTAAAGCTCAAAACACAAGAGTTGTTTAGTGATATGTGCCCAAGATGTGAAATGATGACAAAACGCGAGAAGGCAATTACCTTAAATAAAAGTCAAATGTCACCACGGGCGGGGGAGAGCAAGAGGACTGGGGGAGTCGGGAAAGGGGGCGGTCACAAAGGAAGTCACTTTGTAGTCAGTTGTTGGGTCCATGCCTGCTTCACGCATGCCTTTATGCATAGGGTCTCGTTCACAAATTTAAGCAGGTTTAAAAAAGAAAAAGGCAAGGGAATTATAATGCAAAACCAAGGTGATTATCTTTAAGGGAGAAGCAGTGATCCTGTTGTACTCTCAGTGGGATCCATTATGTCCTGTTTTTTCAGTCCAGTGGTGGGCTTGTAGGTGTTATTTCTAAATATTTTTATGCTTCATCATTTGCAAATAGAAGGCACACGTATGTATTCATATATATATATATATATATATATATATATATATATATACCTCAAATCTCACATAGTACAAATAAAATTAAGAAATAATAATGGAACATTTTCAGATGCTTTGTTAGAAGAGCAGCCTCTTTGGATTTAAATGGTAATCTGGTTGGATTTAAAAAATAAAACACAAATCCTGTTGTATGACACATGCCTTTACTTCATTTAAGAAACATAATCTCCCTCTTCCCAAGTTATACAGCAAGAAGATGGCATTAACACTCTGTGATCTCAAGATTATCAACAGGGTTTTCTGAAGTCTTAGCCTAATGATTTATGCCTCTGATTCATAAAACCCTGAAATGTTTGAGCTGGGAGGAACCTCGGGTCCCCCTGGGTCAATCTGCTTGTTTTTACAACCGGGGGAAGTGTCCTGGCCAAGGTCAACATTGGGCACATACGTAGGCGGACACCTCTGGGCTGCCACACCTGTATGACTCTCAGGAGGACACCACCCGACATACCAGTGTGACTCCTGGGCCGCCTCCTCCGGGCAGGCAGGGAGCACACGAGTGGTACATTAAAACGGTTTGATCATTTTAATTCTAAAAAGTTAGAGAAGAGCTATAACGTGCAGTGTGACCACACTCGTGTAGAACTTACATGAACAGAAACATTGTCAAAGGAAATACATAAGCAGTGCTTACAATCTTCTTTCCTACAAGAAGTCCTCTTAGGAGAGAGCCACTCTTACTCATCCTGCTTTTCGCAGGGCACACTTGATCCTCAAAACAATTTAGTGCCACAGGTATGGTTATTCTCATTCTTCAGTTGCGGAAACAAGTTCAGAGAGGTTAAATGCCTTGCCCGAAGTCACACAGCGGGCAAGGATGGAGCAGGAGTTTCACCCAGAGGCAGAGCTGAAAAGGTGAGACACTTTTGTTTTTCGTGTGCTGTGTTGTGAACACTACTCCTTGAAGCTGAACCTCTGGGCAGCCCAGCCCCGCCTGGGTGGGCCGTGGGGAAATACTTGTTGATATTTGGGTGGTGTTCTCCCGGCTGTCAGATCGCACTGAGGATCCGAAGGCTGATGGCTCTAGCTCCGCCTTGCTTCCGCCCTCGCAGGGGAGCTTGCTCCCTCTGCCACAGGGGCAGTGGTGTGCTGAGAGTTGGGGAAACCCATCCCATTTTTGGAGCTTTTGGTACACACTTTTTTCTCGTTCACCTTCTCTCTGCCAACATCGAAGGTGTGCCGGCCTTCCCTCTGTGGAGGTGCCTGTCACAGCCAACAGGGCTCAAAGGGACAGACATCCCAGGACTACTGGCTTCAGGTGGTGGCTTTCCCGCTGCTCAGCCGCCGTGTCCCAGCATGGGTGCTCACCTGGGCAGTGGAGACCTGAGCCCAGGTCCCGGCCCCACTCTGTGTCGCAGGGCCGGTCGCTATGCTGTGAATCCGTCTGTTTCCCATCTGGTCAAGGGATTGGTGATACCTCCCTGTAGGACAGGGCTTAGCGAGGGCTAACGAGAGAGAACTTTGCGCAGGTAGGGCAGCTTTCGGAGTCTAGGAAACAAACCCTGACGTCTGTGCCCAGAGAGATGGAGTGTGGGTGATCAAGAAGTGTTTAGGAGCGACAGCTGCAGTGGAACTGGTGGAGCTGAAGAGATGATCTCTTCCGAGCCTGTAATTTTACATATGAGGAAACTGTGCCACCACGCCCAGAGGACTGGCCCGAGTCTTGCAGGTGCCGAGGGGGTCAAGACTGTGTCTCCTACCTCCCAGGCAGGTGCTCTTCCCCTCCAGCCACCTTTCCCGCAAGCCTGTTTGACTGGAATCCTAGAAGGTTGCATGATGGAAAGGGAAAGCTGGTTTTTAGGGTTAGACACACGCAGTCATCAGCAAGGCATGGATGGAACAGGGCGGGCCACCAGGGCTGGCTGGACTCTAATTTAAGCCAAGAGTTTTATTTGAGATCTGAAAAGGGCTCCGCCCCTCCCAAGTGACATTTGCTGAAATAATGCACCGGCTGATTCACTGGGGTAGCCTTTTTCCTTAATGATGGGAGGAACCTGCCTTTGACCTTCACCTGGGCTGGTCTCGGCTTCCTGCTCTCTAAGGTGGGAGGCTGAGAGTAGGGTGTCTCTCAGCTGCCTCGGAGTCCAGATGTTTTCTCATCCAAGGACGGCAGCCTCACGGTAGGTGTTTGGGGACCCGAGTCTGGCCACTGCAATCTGTCTGCCCACCCCAGGAGGGCCAGGTCACTGACGCTGGTGACTCCCTGTGAATCCTTCTTGCTCTGAGGATGAAGTCTTGAGTCTGAGGCTGGCCCAGCTTCCTACAGCCTGGGCCACCTCCCAGTCCCATGAAGCCGCCACCCCGCTTGATCTTTCCCACCTGGACACCTGCACTCGAGCTGTTCCCTCTGCCCAGCTGCCCTTCTCCCTGTGCCTCCCCACCCACACCTGGCCAGATGTCACCTCCTCCTGGAAGCCTTCCTCGGCCGCCTCAGATGGGATTGGTGATTTCTGTTTTCCTGTTCCCATTGCACTTTGCCATTGACATGAACCAACAGTTTTTGAGTCTGACTAGGCTGTGATCTCCTAGAAGGAGGGGGGTGCAGGTTTTCATCCTGACATCCCACTCCCAGCCTGGGGGGGGTATTGTTATTATTTTAAGTAAAAGCCTTTACACTGTAAAATAGGATCTTACAAATTTTAGGGAAGCTGATGCTCGCAGTGCCTTTACATGGGTCGTGCAGGGCAGACCCCAACCTACCCCGGACGCAGAGGAAAAACGTGCTCCAGAGCAGTGACCCGAGGCTGGGGAGGGAATGTGCCGTGGGCATCGTCTCCCTTCGTGGCCCCCTTCAGGGGACTGCTCTCTTGGAGGACACGTGGCTTTCCCGGGCTCTCTGGAACCTTCAAAATGTCTCCTGACCTCCCCGGGACTCACCCCTGAGTCCTCTCTCCTGAGTATGCCAAGCTCCCTCCCCCTGGGGCGTGCCTTCTTGCTCTGCCCTCTGCCAGAAAAGAGCCTCCCCTGGGCCACTGTCTCTGTGCATTGGGCCCCGCCTCAGAGTCACAGCCTCGGAGGACCTGCCGGCCCACACAGTAACATGTGCCCCCCGCCACTGCACTCTGTCCTGTCACCTGTTTTGTTGCTACCTGAACTTATCTGGGCTATGTACTTGCAGTTGAGTTTATCATCCATCTCTTTAACTGGAACATAAACCCCCTAGGGGCAGGGGCTTTGTCCCTGCAGAGCCCAGCTCAATGCTGTGCGTTCGTAGAATGAGGGAGTATGTGCCCTGAAGGGGTGGACAGGTGCCGTCCGAGATCCCTCACCCGGTTTATCGTCACGGCTTGTGTCTACCCGGCGCTCCTGGATGCCCCGGTGCTCCCTGCCCTTTCCCGTCATCCTCGCAAGCGCTCGGTGGGAGGTGCTCAGACATTGTCTCCAGTTGACAGCGAGGTTGAGTGACCTGTCCTTGGCCACCTCAGTGAGCAGTGGGGTTGGGAATTGAACTCAGGACACTTGGTCCCGGCACTCGGGCAGGTCACCACCAGGCGACAGCAGGCCCTTCCCTGCTGGGAGTGCGCGCGGTGGGCTGGCGCTGCTGAGTCAGGCCCGGCACTCGGCCTCCTAACCAGGCCTCTCCTTCCTTCTCCGCAGTTCCTTCCCACCAACTCTCTCCTTGCCAGGTGGTTCCTCAAAGGAAACCCTTTCAGGGTGACCAGTGTCACGTGGGTCCAGGAATGCCAGAGGATTTCCAGAGCCAGGACCTACCCTGGAGCACCCCACCCTGTCTCTGCTGACCACACCCTGTTCTCCCAGGGATCCCCATCTGTGACTTGTGCTCTAGCTGCTGGGGACTTAGTGACCAAAGCCAGAGGCTGCAGGTTGGGTGTGAGCCAGTGGGGTTGCCGGGTTGCCGTGTACCCTGCACCAGGCAGCCAGGGAGCTGCCTGATATAATTTGTCCATTTTATCTGTTTGCCGATTTCAAACTCAACTTTGCTCGGAAATAATTTTAAGAAATGATTTTTTTTTTAAATTCCATCTTGTAGAATCTCTTATCCCACTTTCCTCTGGGTAAAACTACCCGAATGCCCGGGGTCCGGGGTCCGGGGTCCAGGCCAGGCACTCCGTGGCTCGGTCCTTGCTTGTTAACGTGCTCCTTTGAGGAGGTGAGAGGATGGCCCCATAGGTTCCCATTTTGGACCCCTCCAGACAGCCATGGGTCAGTCATGCAGCTCTTAGCTGGAGCTGACTTTGGTTTGGGAGCCAAAGGCACGTGTTTGTGTCTGGGAGCTGGCACTTCTGCCCTGTAACCTACGTGGCTTGGGCAACGGCATTCCTGCAACTTACTGACACGGATTGAAACGGACACCGGGTGAGAAAATGCCAGAGACAAGTCCGTCCCCTGTAGGAGGAGTGTGGTGCATGAGATGGGTGCTTTAAACACAGTCCTGTCCTAGGGGACAGTGACTCGGGTCTGGGGTGGGGGATGCCAGGAAGGACTCTTTAATTCTGCCCAGGAACACAGTCTTTCTGGGCCTCACCTCCCTTCTCTGTAAAGTGGGGAAAGGTCCTACACCCCTCACCTTGCTGGGTGCATATGAGCTCTGTCGTGAACCACAAACCACCCCTTGGAGGTACGGGGCCATCGGTACTGTTAGTTTACCCAACAGAGCAAAGTGTCACTGAGTCCAGCTGTCTTCCCAAGCGAAAGACAAGTTAGACTTTCTCTGTCCATGGAGTTTCTCTCTGCTTCTGGGCCTGCGATGGAATTACACAGATCTGGGCTGGGATCCAGGTCCTGTCACCTGCAGTGTGATCTTGCCAAGTCACATGACTTCCATGGGCCATTCCATGTGAAATGGGGCCATGCCTTCCCCTCGGAGTCTCAGGTGAGATCTCGGATGTGGAATTCCCAGCACGTGGTAGGAGCTTGGTCATGCTCCCTCCCCCAGATTCGCTTTCCAGCTTCTCTGAGCACTCCCCCCTTTCCTTGGGTGCTCCCTGGCTGGGGAGGTAGCTTGGCCATTATGTAGGTCACTTGGAAGGGAGCTCGCACTTCTGTCTGCCTCTGCCCCCAGCGCTTGCGGCCAGCTGAGTGGGGCATGGCTGCGGGTGAGTCAGTGCTTGGCTCAGGTGTTGCTGGCGGATCCCGCGCCCTGGGCGGTCCAGCGGGGCGTGATGGCTGGGGCTGGCCGAGCCAAGAGGGTATACAGGTGCCCGACCACACACCTTGACCACTCATTGCCTGCCCGGGACACCAGCCATCCCCAAATGGCCAATGTGACTTTTCCCTTTCATAGAATTAACTTTAGGAAAAAATTCAGTGTCACCACACTAGGTCCTCCTGTCTTATTCCCAGCCCTGAGCACCAGGGTCCTCCTCCCTGCAGTGCTGGGGTTTAAACTAGGTCCTGAGAGCTCAGACCAGGGGCTACTAGCAACTTGCAGGATAAACTTGGTGGCACATCCTCGAGCACAGAATGACAGTCAGTCCCTCTCCATCTTTTTTTTTCTTCTAATACTTCTGATCATATGATGTTCTCTTCATCACCTGGGCTCCACCCTGGACCAAATGAGTTAGAAACCTCTGGAAGTGGGGCAGCTTGTCTATTTTAAAAGTTCTCCAGGTGATTCTGATGCCCAGGGATGGGTGAAGGACCCCTGGATTTTGTCTAGGACAACATTCCAGTGGATGCTAATCTGTTTGTAACAGCTCTCAAACCCTTGCCCATCCTCTCTCTAATGATGCGCAGGTGCCAGGTGCAAACGGGCAACAGTGTCCAGACAGAGTTACATGCTGTTTATGTTCATTCTATTTCTTACCGTGTTCTATATATGGCAGCTGATCCTGGCCTTGATTTTCTAATTAAGGTAAAGATAAAAAGTCTTCTTTTAAAATAAATTTAAGTTTAAATGGGTCAAATTAAAGAAAATTAATCAGAAAAAAAAATAGTGCAGATGTGTCTGCAGATGTGGCCCAAATCATGACTGAGATGCACAAAATAGCCAAAGTGTGTGAACACACAGAATTGGATGACACTAAAGGCCCAGCATTCTGACAGGCCCGAGGGCTGCCTGACGAGCTCACCCGCTAACGCAGGGCTGTCGGCACGGCCACCCGGACTGGTAGAGCCCGTTAGCAGACTGACCCCACTGTGTGCATAGCAAAAGTGTGTCCCTGCCTGGCCGTCCTCAGTGAGGCCCCAGGGACAGGACAGCTGGATTCTTTCCCTTACAATGCACTTGCCTTCTCACTCCACCTTCCCTCGGCCACAGGGACAGCCTGAGAAGCCACCTGTCCAGCTCTCAGGGCCATTTTCCTAGAGGCAACATTGCCGCATACACTCGGTGAATGCAACGTTGCAGGACCTCAGTGTCCCCAGGGGCCTGGCTCCCCCGTGAGTGCCCAGGCACACCAGGCCATGGAGGGCAGTGGGGAGCCCGAAGTCCCAGGACAGGACCCCAGACTGCTGGCTCCCAGGCCTAGACTTTGCTAATCAAGAAGGGCCCCCCCACCCCAAGGCTTAGATTCTCTCTAGGGGAGACAGGAACAGAATGTGATGTGAACAGACCCCGCCGGGGCCCATGGCCAGCTCTCCCCACCTGTGTCCAGTGGCCCCTGCCCATTATCACGGAGAGTGGGCCCGTGAGCCTTTCTCTGGAGAGCGATGGTGTGCGGCTCCTGTTGTCTTTTAACTGACAGCGTGATTCGCATCCCCGGCCCTGGCAGGGAGGACCCCATCCTCAGGACCCGGCAATGGTTCAGGTACTGGCTTGGAGGGCTGGGGAGGGGTTTCAGCAGAACCACCCTGACAGCGTGGGGCGACCGCAGCTTACTGGCAAAGGCCCCCACACATTGCAAGGGAAATTGCAGAGGGAAAACCCTGGTGGAGATGCAACTGTCAGCATTCGGAAAGCTTTGCCTATCAGCAAAGCTAGGTTATCAGCAAATTGTGTCCCTGTTTGCTGAACGGAACAGGAGAGAATCTTCTAGGCTCCCAGACCCGGTGGAATGCTGTGCTGATAGGCAGGGGCGGGGGCGGGCCTGCCCTTGGGCTGATAAATGGCCCTGGCCTTTGGAGCTTCTAGAACAGAAATAGGCAAGCTTTTTCTGTAAAGGGCCAGAGAGTAAATATGTAAATATATTTAGCTTTCTGTCCTATAGCTGAAAGCAGCCACAGACACTGTGGACATGAATGGACGTTGGTTGTGTTCCAGTAAAACTTACTTTATGGACACTGGGATTTGAATTCCATGTAATTTCCATGTGTCATGAGACATTATTATTCTTTTGATTTTTTTCACCCACTATTTAAAAATGTGAAAACCACTCTTGGTTCGAGAGCTATACAGAACCAGGCGGTGGGCCGTGGTCTGCAGTCCCTGTTTAGAATCCCCCTCCGCAGCGGAGAGTGGACCTCACAGCTCTGAGCGAGTCACTCTTCTAATAATTTCAGTTCTTAAAAATGTAGTTCTGAAACGGCTCTCAGTCTCGTGTCTGCTAGTTAAAATAGAACCTAGTGTCAATTCATTCGGATGCTCATTTGGCAAATATTAATAATCTAGTGGTTGAGAGCAGAGGAAATGTTCCTATATTGGCTGTGTGACCTCAGGCCGATGGCTTGGCCTCTCGGATCCTCAGTTCTTTCATCTGTAAAGCGGCAGGAATAGTAGGACCTACTGCATCAGTGAAATAGTCCCCATAAGACTTAGCGAGGTGCCTGGCACATGGCACGCCCTTCGTGGAGGTTCGCTGTGTTCTCTCACCTCTGTAAAGGGTTCGGGAAGGATGTGTCTAGGTGGGTAGTGATGCTATATTCCATCAGCCAACAGCCCTGCGCCGCAGAGGAGGCGCGTCATAGGGGAGGCCCAGAGAAGTTAGGGGGCTTGTCCAAGGTCGCAAGCTAATGGTAAATGGTAGAGCTAGAAAACTGGTTCCTAGGACCCAGCTCTTTCCATGCAGTGCCCTTGCAGGGGACCGCAGGGGAGATTAAGCTACTGTTTCTAGGCGCTTGCTAATGGGATTCCTTTAATCATTTAATCATTAGCACCTTTCCCATGGGAGCCAGGGCTCTTGTAACTTCTCTGTGCTGCTCCTCAAATTCTTGGGGAGAGCAGCATTTTTGGGGGGACCTCACAGACCTCCAGCAGCTTGGGGTGGCTCCAGTCCGAGCGTTTTCTGAGAATGTCTTTGGAGGAATCTTGTTGCTCTTCGTGGCGCTCTAGTTTAGAAGCCCCCGTCTAGAACAAGCATCTGGGGAAGACTGCATATTTCTGCGTCCCCTTGAGAGAGAACTACTGAACTACTGTGGTTTCTGAGTCTCTGTAGGGCCAGTGGAAAAGGCTCTAGAAGGATCTGGAAGTTGAGATTCTTCTGAAGAGTTGCTTTTGAATAATGGAATCCTCAGAGTCTTGCAAAACAAATACTGGAGGTGAGTTCCTGGCCGGTTTTATGTGTTAGTTTTTCCTTTTGTAAAATGGAGTTGGTGATGTAATAGTTGCTTGTTGCTTCAGTTCAGTAGACGAGTGTGTGTGTGTGTGTGTGTGTGTGTGTGTGTGTGTGTGTGTGTTGGTTCCTGCAACTGGCCTCGCTCAAGACACAGAGGAAGGCCGGGTAGGAAGCCTGTCCTTGGATCTCGGAGGCCTCAGGAGATAAAGCCTAGGCGAGGGATGGAGTGACTGGATCAGAGAGTCCCTGGCAGCTGTGGCCGGGAGCCAGCCGGGGAGGATGGGCCGAGCCTGGGTTTCTGCACCCCTGGGGCTCTGCAGCACACAGTAAGAGGAGGAGGTGGAGGACACACAGGCCTCAGACTGCTGGCCTGTCTGTCCCCAGGTCCAGCCCCGGTGGGTGGCTGAGAGGTGGGGCGTGGTCTTGAGAGTGGACACGAAGGGAGAAGTAAGTATGACCAGCTGTCCATGCCTTGCCCAAGACTGAGAGGTTTCCGGCGGCTCAGGACTTTCAGGGCTAAAACCTGGAAAGTGTCTGGCAAGCCAGGACAAATTGGTCCTGCTAGGTCAGAGCCATGTCACTTTGACCATGGAGTTGGGTGGATGGTGCGAGGGGGCTTGTCTCTTCCGCCTGAGCCTCAGTGCTCCCCCAGACTCAACTGCTCCTCCCAGTGCTCCCAGAGTCCCCTGTGCCCCTGCCTGTCCCCCACAAGTCTGCAAAGGCAGAAACTTCCCTTGCATCAGGGCCAACCCCTGCCCGCCCCAGGCCAGGGAGTGTTCAGTAAATGCCGCTGGATGAGCGGGGGAGGCTGGAGGGTCTCCCCCTTCATGGCTCCCTCGCTGGTGACAAATTACTCAGATGCTGACTCACGCTTTTCCGCTCTGCACGCCTCGTTCCCTCTCCCACGTGCCCGTCCCTGCCCTGGGCGCCTCCCCCACTGTCCTTGCAGCACCAGAGGCCCCTGCCCTGTGGCTGCTCCCTTGTCCTACCTGCCAGCAGTTTCTCCCACTGCCCCCGCTGCTGTGTCCCCTGTGAACAGACACTCAACCCCCCACTGGGCTGGGCTGTTTTTGCATCTTTCTCCCTGTGCACCGTGAGCTCTCAAGCTGACTGTCTCCTCTGCTGTAACGTGTCTTCAAAGAGCGCATGGAGCTGAACACATGGGGCCGAGAGTCATTCATTCGCTCACTCACTGACTCCTCGGAGGGCCTCCTGTGTGCCAGGCACCGTCCTGGGCAGTGGGTTGGGAGTAAAGACCGGCAAAGCCTTTGCTCTGGTGGAACTTACATTCTAGAAGGATCTAGAGTCATCTAGATTCAACAAGCAAAAAAATAAGTAAACAGCAGTGTACCAGAAGGATGCGTGTGCTCGGAAGAAACCACGGGGAGAAGGTGAGTCACCGGAGGCCCTGCCAAATGCTCGCAGGCCGGGGGCGGAGGCACCAGCTCCTCGGAGGGGAAACCTCTCAGGCTCTGCTCGCGTGGTGCCCGTTCTGTGCGGGCAGAAAGAGTGCATCGTCTCCCGGGTGGGGACGGTCCTACTGTTTAGTGTAGTCCACTTGGGGACAGTGGCATTTGCCTTTCATGCAAAGCATGCGGGCCACCCGTCCCTTTAAGGAAATCCATTAAAGCCAGCATTGTCTGAGAGGAGGGAGAAAATGTTGTGGAAAGTCAGATGGGGTTTTGTGCCTGGTGTGACAAGCCAGTGTGTGTCAGCACCCACCCTGCCCCCGCCCCACCCCCACCCCCCACTGGGAGTACAAAGAACGGGCTCATGCACTGACCCTCCCTCCTCCGGCTGGGTGGGTGGCCTTGGAGCCCTGGCAGCAGGCAGGGACAGTGGGCTCTGCTGAGGGGATGTGGGGAGAACCCAGTTCCTCCAGTGGGAAAGGCATTAAAATGTCCGGGCAGCGGGGCAGTGGGGCGAGGACCAAGGCGGGTGATGAGGCCGAGAGGCGCTGGCTCAAGCTCAGCACACAGCAGTGGGGTATCATCCCCCTGGTCTGACTGGGGGGGGGGGAGGGGGGAGCAGCTTCTCCCTGCTGCCGGGGCATGGCCGGCCGCTGTTGCTGAGGTCTGGGAGGCTCAGGAGGGCACCCCTGCGCCTGCAAGGTAGTCACTCAGCCCTACAGGTAGCCCCTTCACACTGGGACCCACGAGAGCAGCAGAGCAAAAGCCAGTCCCTACACTGGGTGCCCTTGGCTGCACACAGACACCTCGTAAACTGGCGTCTTGAAGCCCTGGCAGGAGCAGGCGTGTGCTAATTATAACCTGTGCAGCCCATTAACAATCGGCCTTGGACTCCAGGGAGGAGTTGTCAGAGGTGCTCTGAAGGTCTCAGATGTAAGGCAGGAGTTGGTGATACAGAAGACAGGCTCTTGGGGACATCACCTTACAGCCCCAGCAGAATGGGGATCCTTTAACACCTCTTGGGCTTTGCTAAGAGACTGCTAGGGAGAAGAAGGCAGCAGGCTCATTTGCTGTGTGACCTTAGGCAGGTTACTTAGCCACTCTGAGCCTAACTTCAACTTCTTTATAAGAAGCAGCTAAGCATTTCTATTTAACAATGGATGGGAGGGCTCAATGAGTATATGTGAACAAACACCTAACACAATCCCTGATACCCGGCAGGTACTTAGCAATGTTGGTTCTCAGTCTTCTACTCCCTGAAGAATTCTGGAAGGCTTCCTGGAGGCAGTGTTGCTAGAGTCGATGGGTGAATGTAGCCAGACAGATAAGTGCAGAGGGACCAGCAAAGACTGAGGGGAGAAACCTGATGATGTGTATAAGGAGTCACATGTAGGGCAGAGTAGGGCAAGCAGGAAGGGGGAGGTTGAGGCTGCAGAAATGGCTGGAGAAGGATTTCTTCTGTCCAGTAAGCATCCTGGACTGTCTCAGGCCGGGGCTATGAGGCGCTGGAGGGGTTAAGTCAGAAAGGTCTTCCCCCTGAGCCTTTAGATGCTCCTTTCTGCCAAGAGAGGACTCTGGTCTCCCTGCCTCCCACAGAACTGGTGGGTTTCCTAGGAAATGAATGGAGGCATCCTCTGAGAGCTCGAGTTTGGATCCAGCCCTGCCACTCCTCGGGCTGGGGTGCCATTTATTAAATTAAAAGCAAGGTTCAAGTGGTTCTTTGTTGTTTTGTAAACCAAACCTGGAAACTGTGGAGGGTATTTTTTTCTCAGCCGGCAAGTAAAGCGTGCTGGGCTTTCTGGTCCGCCTTGTTCCTGGTGCTGCCGTGGACCCAGGGTCGGCCGGATCCAGCCTGGGTGGGACTGAAAGGTGACTTCTTTGTATTGCCGGCCTACATGCCCCGGCCCCAGGCTCTGTGCGTGCTCATGGGTACCATTGTCATCCTCATTTTGCAAAGGAGGAAACTGAGGAACAGAGAGGTCAATAAGCTTGCCTGTGTCACACAGCTAGTAGCTGGAGAAGCTGCGTTCAGTGGTAGATTGGTTGTGGCAAGCTTGTTCTCAGTCTTCCCTGAGTCAGGGCCTTCGGGAAGCACATGGGAATTGCAGGTGCTCCCACCAGGAGAACAAGCATAGGCACAAAGTGCTGCTTACGATTTCAGGGGTTCATGGAGCCTTTGAGGCCCACCCAGGGACCCCAACATGTCGTCAGGTCAAAATCCCTGGTCCATAGAGACATTTTGGGTGTTTGTGAACCGGTGGATTCCAGAAGGTCTCATGGTGTAGACTGAGGGTGGGGCAGGAGAGGAAGTCCACGGGTGTTGAGTGTGCCCCTGTCCAGAGAGGAAAGGGTCACTGAGCTGTCAGGTCACCCACGAGCATGAGCTTTGTCAGGGCGGCAGGATCTTGTCAGTATGGTTCGTCTCTGTGACTTTTAGCACTGGCCACGGTGTCTGGCATGGAGTAGGAGGTGAGATGAGATTTGTCATAAAATGAATTGAGCGTCTCCCAAGCTTTGGGAGGGAGAGAAGTGGGGCTGGGTGTGGCTCTCTGTTGGAAGATGAGATGGGCCCAGCTCAGCTCTCTGCCTGTTCCCTTGGGTCCTTCGAGGGGACAACTTCATCTTCACCAGCCGGGCCTGCTGGGTGCAAGGAGAAGGCAGAGGGCAGCATGGGGGAGAGCTGGGTTTGGGGCAGCCATCGGTTCCGGGAACCCGGGTCTGGGGCCCCCACAGCTGGGGCCGGTGCCCGTCGGGCTGCTCTGCCTGGTTCATTTCAAGCTATATTCTCTCAAGACCTGCCAGGGAGGCCTCACCGGGCCCATCAGCAGTGACCCCGAGCCTTCATGCCCCTCGGGCCTGTCCCCATCTCAGCACACTCACCGCAGAGGGGCTGGTCTGGGTGGGCACCTCACCAGCCCCCACCCTGCCTGTCCCTGCAGTGGGTCAGCCGTGTTCTGGGAAATCCTGTTCTGACTCAAAGAGAAACCCTCCCTTGTTGCCTTCCTGACTCACTTCCTCATTTTGCTGACCACCTTGCAGCATGGCAGGGGCGCTGGAGCCAGGCAGGCCTGGGCTTGCTCCGGCTCGGCGCCTTCCTCGCTGTCTGCTGTGGGAGGGAGAGATGGCCTCTCTGAGCCTCAGTTTCCCCTTCTCTGAGGTGGCACAGCCACCCCTGGCTGGGCAGTTGATGGGGACTTCACAGCATCTGCCTAGTGCCTGGCACACACCAGGTAGCCTCATACATAAACTCTTGCCTTTATGACAGGTATTTGGTGACATTTTACCTAACCCCCGGGAGTCTTCTTTGGCATCCAAAGGTCGAGATCCATGATGACCTTGACACCATGCAGGGCAATCACAGGGTCGCAGATGAGCCAGGATGGAGGACAGGGTAGCAGCAGCCAGAAGACCCCTTACCTGACAAACGGCGTTGGCAAGGTGTGCACGGCTGGGAATTTTGTTGGGAGAGAGACAGTGAGGACAGACATTGGGCTGACACCCTTGGGTGGAATGGGGGCTGCTCCCCAGAGCTCATTAGATGTCTGCAAGTTTAATCAGTTCTGGAAAGAAGGTCCTTCTACATGAATCCTTGGCCTTTTTTTTGACGTGCAGGTTTACAGTGAAAAGAATGGCTTAGAGTTCAGTGGCGTGTTACAAGGCATTTCCTAGCATGTGACCCACGCTGCCACACTGCAAGGGCACTCCTTGATCCAGACAGCTGAGCAGACGCTGCCATGACAGCTTGTGGGTCCTGTCACTGACTAGGCCATGCCACTCCCTTGCTTGCAAGCCCACACTGGCTCTCTGTCGCCCACCGAGTAAAACCGACACAACCCTTTGGAACCCGGTGGAGCCTGCTCTCCACACTGCTCCCTTCCGTCTCCCCTTGCTAATGGTTCCCAAGCCCACCCTGCAGCCTGAACTTGGCCTTGCCCTTTCCATCTGCCCACCTTTTGCCCAGTCCATCTGCCAGTCTGCCCTTTCCCCCTTCTCATCTTGTCCCTTCCCGTCTCAGCCAGGGTGTTCCCTTCCTTGTGAGCCCCCAGAATCTCACTCAGAATCACCACTTCCTTCTCTGGGCTCCGAGGGCGGCTGCCGTGCCGCTGCGTGCAATACCGTGATGTGCACATTCTGAGTCCGTCTGGAGAGCCTGCCGGCCCGCTGGGCGACAGCACCGGCACATCTGGATGTAGAGTCAGAGGGTCTTAGATTTGACTCCTCGGCTCCCAGCTAGCAGCTCTGGGACCCTGGGCAGGCCATGAACCTTCTCCCAACCCCGGTGTCCTCATCTGTAAAATGGGAGTAAATAGTAAACACTGTCTCTCCTGTGAAAATTTTTATTGTTATCATTAATCCAGCAAATGCCATTGAATTGAGTTGAGTAGCCTCTCGCAGGGGAGGGTTTGTTCCTTACAGGAATTTCAAACACCGATTATACGCCTTGGGTTGAGAAGCCATAGCTATTTGAACGCTTCTGAGGGCTTCACTTTGCTTTCCTTTCTTCCGAGACTGCCCGGGGCTTCCCAAGGCAATGCCACCACTGGAGACCACGCCTCCCGCTCCCAGGCCGGGGCTTGCCCGTCCCATCGGGCTGTTGGCATCTCTCTGGGGAGGCAAAGTTTCCTTTCTGTTTGTTCCACTGACTGGTTTGAAAATTTCACATCATCTATATAACGCCTGTAGGACCAGTTTGGATGTGGAATGGTGTCAGGCTCTCAGAAGCTGCCAGGCTAACGCAGCTGGGTCAGCTGCAGCTCTGGGATTCCACAGACCCAGGTTCAAATCCAAGCTCTGCCTCCCGGGCAATAACAGTGACCAATTCTGAGATTTTAGAGTCACGTTATTCCACCTCTCCGAGTCTCAGTTTTCTTGGAAACGGGGATGGTGATACCAAGCTTCAAAGGCGTCTTAAAGATCCGGTGCCGTGGTGAATGCCTGGGGAGGGACAGCGTTTGAGCTGGACCCTAACACGTGCTCAGTGCGTGGAAGGCACCGTTCTCCACTTTGGAAAAGATCTCAAGCAGTCCCCTAGCTCCTTTTGCATTGGCACACCGTTGATAAGGTACAAGTTCTACCTCCCTGGAAGCAAGAATGTCCTTCTTGCCTGAGCCATGTGACAACACAATAGACTGCCTGCAGGAGGTAGTGAGTCCCCTATCCCTAAAGGTGTGCAAGAGTCTTGGGAGCGTTTCGGTGGCTGTATTTTTTTTTTTTTAAATTATTTCATAATATTACAGGGGTACAAACGTTCCATGTTTTGGTTACATGAATTGCTTTTGTACAGTTTGAGTCAGAGTTATAAGTGTGTCCATCACCCAGATAGTGTGCATTGTGCCCGTTAGGTGTAAAGTTATCCATCCCCTCCTCCCTTCTCCTGCCTGCTTGATTTCCATTGAATTTTACTGCCATGTGTGCACATGAGTGTTTATCCGTAAGTTTCAATTTAGTAGTGAGTACATATGGTTTTTGTTCATCCATTCTTGTGATACTTCACTTAAAAAGGTGGTCTCCAATTCCATCCAGGTTGTTATAAAAAGTATTAATTCACCATTTTTTAAAAATGGCTGAGTAATACTCCATGCTATACATATACCCCATTTTATTGATCCACTCATGTATTGATGGACACCAGGGCTCTTTCCACATGTTTGTGATTGTGAATTGTGCTACTATAAAAATTCTAGTGTGAGTGTCTTTTTTAAAGAATATCTTTTTTTCCTTTGGTTAAATACCCAGTAGTGGGATTGCTGGACCAAATGGTAGGTCTACTTTTTAGTTCTTTGCATTCTTTGACACCATCCTACTTTCCATAGAGGTTGTACTAATTTGCAGGCCCTTGGTGGGTGTATTTTTAAAGGAAATCCACACAGAGATAGGTGATTAGACTGGGTCAGATTGAATCTCTCCTAGTTAGGGGGTTCTGTTTTTCTTTTAAACAGCTTTATTGAGATGTAATTCATATGACATGCAATTCACCCATTTGAAGTGTACAATTCAGTGTCTTTTAGTGTATTCACAGAGTATAACCATTATAACCATTATACGTTATATAATGTATAACCATTACCACAATCTTTAGAACATTTTTATTTCCCCAGAAAGAACCCTGCCTCTTTGGCAGTCAATCCCCACCCCCTCACCTCCCTATCCCTAAGCAACCACTAATCCACTTGCTCCGTTGCCCGGGCTGGAGTGCAGTGGCACGATCATAGCTCACTGCAGCCTCCAACTCCTGGGCTCAAGCCATCCTCCTGCCGCAGGCCCCTGAGTAGCTGGGACTACAGGCACACGCCACCATGCCTAGCTTTAATTATTTTTTATTGCTGAATAATATTCCATTGTATGGATAGACCACATTTTGTTTATTTATTCATTAGTTGATAGACACTTGGGTTACTTCCACTTTTTTTGGCTATCATGAACACCTATGCACAAGTTATTGTGTGGACCTACGTTTTCATATTCCTTGAGTGTAAGTTAAGAGTGGAATTGCTGGATCATATGGTAACTCTATGCTTAATCATTTGAGGAACTGCCAGACTGTTTTCCAAAGTGACTGAACGATTTCATATTCCCAGCAGCAGCATCTGAGGGTTCTAGTTTCTCTACATCTTCACCAACACTGTTATTATCTGTTTTTTTGATTATAGCCATTCTAAGGGGTATGAAGTACTACCTCATTCTGGTTTTAATTTGCACTTCCCCTGATGGCTAATGACATCAAACATCTTTTCTGTGCTTTTCAGTGTGCTTATTGGCCATTTATTATGGACATCCTCTTTGAAGACATGTCTGTTGAGATCCTTTGCCTATATTGTAATTGGATTAGTTGTCTTTTTATTATTGAGTTGTAAGAGTTTTTTTGAATATTCTAAATATAAGTCCTTTAAGAGATACATAATTTATAAAAAAATTTCTCTCATTCTGTGGACTATCTTTTCACTTTCTTGACAGTGTCACTTTTATTTATTTATTTTGTTGCCTCTGAAGCACAAAAGATTTTAATTTTGGTGATGTCTAGTTTATCTTTTTTTCTTTTGTTGCTTGTGCTTTTAATGTCACATCTAAGAAACTATTGCCTAATCCAAGGTCAGGAAAATGTATGTTTATGTTTTTTTTCTTAAGAGTTCTATAGTTTTGGCTCTTACGTTCAGGTCTTTGATGTATTTGGAGGTAATTTTTGTGTATGGCATGAGGTAAGGGCCCCACTTTATTCGTTCACATGTGTTTATCTGTTTGTCTCAGCACCACTGGCTGAAAAGGTTGTCCTTTTCCCGTTGTCTCAGCTCCCTTGTTGAAAATTAATTGTCTGTAAACATGAGGGCCGGTTGTTTCTTTCTCTGTGGGTCATTTTGAAGAAATGAAAGCTCCCCCCAGAGGCGCAAGATGTTTTTATACCAAGACAGGTCCTGGCCAAAACTCTGCCAGCGAGCCCTGCAAGACCTGGAGAGTCTGTTTCCTTTGCTAAGCCCCGGCCTCCCATCTATAACACGGTTCAGCTAGATAAGAGGATCCCTAAGAACTGACCTGAGTGTGACATGCTGAGACTCAGGTTTCCTCTCCTGGGACCTCTCCTGGGCTCCTTGTTGTGTCCTGTCATCCCATGGGGCCAACCCACAGCCTCAGATCCGGAGCCAGTCTCAGACTAGGGGCCTTTCCAGCGACTTTCTACCCTGGCCAGGCTCCATGAAAGCCAGCCCCGCCTTTCCAAGGCTGTTGGTGTCGTGCACATTCACCTCGTAAGCAGCTCTGCCCTCTGACTCTGCGCCAGCCCTGTCCCCGGCCTGAGCACACAGAGGAGGTGAGATGCAGCCTCTGCCCTCGAGGTGGCATTCTAGTGGGAAGACAGACATACCGGCCCATGATCCGGAGCTGAGTGGGGCGTGCTGGCTGGCACTGTGTACCACGAGCTGCAGGTGCAAGCAGGTGGATGGCAACACATGGCTTTGCTGATAGGGCCCCAGGCCTGGCCCGAGTGGCACACACTTGCTCTGGGCCATGTCTCCAGAGCCTCAGGTTGAGCTGCAGAGTAAGGCCATTGTGGAGAAGCCTTCGCAGCCATTTCACCTGCCACCCAGCAGCAGCTATTATGAATACTTTGCTCACACCTTTGGCTCTCCAACCAGCCATAACATGCTGACCGGGGAGGTCCTCACACTTGTCTACAAGTACAGGTTAGTGGTGGAGGGGGAAGTCCCTGGAGCTAGATTGTCTAAATCCCAGCTCTGTGTGCTTTTGCAAAAGTTATTTAATGCCTCTGTGCCTTGTTTCCTTATCTGTGATACAGGGATACTAAGAGCATCTACCTGGTAGGATATTTGTTTCTAAAACATTATAAAGTGCTTTGGAAAATGACCTGGCACAGGGGGTAGCTCTTACTAAGGTCTCCCATTGTCATACGGGCTGGAATTGTAGCTTGTAACAATGTAGCATTACCCCAGCATGCTGTGCCCACCCGCAATTGGTTATTACAGCCCATGGCTGTTACACGTTGTAACGTGGTAACATGGTACAATTAGCCTTTAGGTTGCAAGAACAAAAGATGGTAATTATAGTCCTTTACATTTGGACAGTGGAGGGCTTCTCAGCAGCATACATTCCTCTTAATAACAGTGACTCTGTTAGAAACGGTTCCGAGGTGAATGGAATGTGCCCCTTCCCTTCGCAGCAACCTTCCACCTCAGAGCTCACTCACCTCAGAGGGGGTGGAAGTCAGCGGCAACTGTTGCTCCCATTTTACCAAGGAGGACACTGGGGGTTGGGAGCTAGCTGGTGGCAGAACCTGTGTCCCCTCATCCCACTCCAGGGCCTGTTCCAGCCCCACTTGTGGCCAGAAGGAAGCCTCGCCTTTGGGGGTTGACAGAGTCTGTGCTGATGTCCACTGTCGCCGGCTCCCGTCTTTCTCAGTTCCCCTGAACAGCAGCACGTGCACCTCAAGGACTGGGAAGGGCAGAGAGGTGCTCATCCTGCCTCCACCTTTCTTTCTTAGAAAGAAGAAGAAAAAAAAACTGAACACTTTTTGAGTATCTACTAAGCATCAGCAGGGGCCGGGATTCTTATCTGTGTTTCCAGACTTCTCTCTCCATTCACAAATACCTGTGAGCACTTCGTGTGTGTCTGTGTCTGTCCCAGGTATCGTGATCCAAACAGGCAAGGGCCGTGCCCACGGGCAGTCTCTGTTCGAATGAGGACAACAGGCTCAGAGTTCAGGGGAGCTGGACTGAAACCAGGTCCCCATAATTCAAAAGTTGTTGACTTTCAACCCTGATGCCAGGGACCTGGATCTGCAGGAGATGGAACAGAAGCCCCATGGAAATGCTCTTAGGGAGCTCAGAGAGCCTCATGCACCAGGGGTGACTGCATTTCTTTTTCTGATTTTACACACTCTTGGCTGTTGGTTCATGGTGCCCAGTTTTTGTCCTGAGAGCTGCCTGAGGTCAGGGAGCTGGCTGGCAGCGCCCTTGGGATTGGAGCAGGTCCCTGTTGGCTGTGTGTCTCACGGTCACTCAGCTGCTCACTCCGTTAGCCTTCAGCCAGCAGGCCTGGTGCTGGGCACACTAAGGAACCTCCAAGGAGGGATGCCTGGGAAGTGCTTCGCACAGAGCCTGGAAGCTGAGTTAGGGTGTCCTCGATGACAAATACAGAAATAAGTAAGATGATTCACCACTTGGAACTGCAAATTAGAACCACAGTGAGACACCAATTAGAAGGACTAAGATTAAAAAGGCTGACCATACAAAGTTTAGTGAGGATGTGTAGGAATTGGAACTCACACATGGCTGGTGGGCATATATGGTACAGCCACTTTGGAAAATAAGTGGGCATTTTCTTAAAAATACAAACATATACTTACCATATGATCCAGTCATTCCACTGCTAGGTATTTATGTAAGAGAAACGAAAGCTTATGTGCACACAAAAATGTTCACAGCAACTGCATTTGTAATAGCCAGAAACTGTCCATCAGTGGATGAATGAATAAACAATCTGTGGCATAGGAATGCTGTGGAATATTACTCAGCAATGAAAAGGAACAAGCCATCGATACAGGCAATAACATGGATGAATTTTAGTAACTATGCTGAATGAGAGAAGCTGGCCCCCCTGCCCCCCAAAAAGAGTATGGTTGACCATTGAACGATGCAGGGGTTCAGAGAACCAGGCCCTGCACAGTTGACAATTCGCACATAACTTTTGACTCCCCAAAAACTTAACTACTAATAGCCTACTGTTGACCAAAAGCCTCATTGATAACATAGTCAATTAACGTATTTTATTATATGTATTATATACTGTATTCTTATAATAAAATAAGCTACAGAAATGAAAATGTTATTAAGAAAATCATAAGGAAGAGAAAATATATTTACTATTAAGTGGAAGTGGATCATCAGAAAGATCTTCATCTCTGTTATCTGCATGTTGTATAGGCTGACGAGGAAGAGGAAGGCTTGGTCTTGCTGTCTTGGGGTGGCAGAGGCAGTAGAAAATCCACATGTAAGTGGACCCGTGTAGTTGTTCGGGGGTCAACCGTATGTCCTGTATGGTTCCATGCCATTTATGTACAGACTCTAGGAAATGCAAGCTAATCTATAGTGACAGTAAGCAGATCAGTGTCACAGGGTGTGGGCAGGAGGCAGGGTTTACAAAGAGGGTCAGGGAACTGGGGGGTAATAGGTATGTTCATTATATTGATTGGGGTGACAGTTTTATAGGTGTATATGTCAAAACTTATCAAACTGTGAAGTTCCTTGTTTATCAATTATACCAGCAATAAAGCTGTTAAAAACAAAGTAATGGCAACCCTGATTTCCAGCCAATCAATCAATAAGGTGAATCTGACCTCGCCGTCCCCCAGGGAGTGCCTGTAGTCTGTGTCCACAAATGTGAACAGTAAAATACCAACGGTGGGGCGGGACTGCTGCTTCCCATTCTCGCCCTGTCACCAACCTTGCCGTGCCACCATGAGCCTCGGTTTTCTTCTTCAGAAATGGGAACAGTAATAGTGCCTACCTCCTAGGGTTGTTGGGAGGAGAACATGGGAAAATCCATGTGAAAAATGCTTAGTAAACACGCCATAAATGGCAGCACACGCAGGGCCCTGCGGGGACCCAAAGGAGGGAGAGGTCGTTCCTGCGGGGGAGTGGAGGCCGACAAGGTGTGGCCCTGAAGGGCTGGGAGCTGAGTCCTGGGAACAGGGAAGAGTCTGCTAGGAGGAGGGGTGGAGGGGAGGGGTGGGGCAGGGGAGGGGAAGGACTTCCCAGGCAGAACTCCCTGGGAATGTGGCATCCAGACTGGAAGCTTCCAGAAACATCGGCGGTGTGGTGCAGCCGACAGCAGGGCCACCTGTCGAGTTAGGGCTGTGGGGTTAGGCAGGAGCCCCCTTTTCACAGTCCCTGAAAAGTGCCGACTTCATCCCCCAGGCCAGGGTTTCTTGCTTCGGGGTCTGAGGAAGATCTCTCTGGAGGCCACAACGTCTATGGGAAGTTTTAAAATCTTTGCGTAACAAAAGTAAACAAAGAAGTTTAAATCTTGTATTTTGGCATAGCGCTGTTCAATGGAGGGACATTTTCATCTGGTAGAAAGCTGTCATTTCTGAAGTCCGTGTTGGCAGGAGCCGGGTCTGAGATTGTCGTGCATCCAGACCTCTGCTCTGAAAGGGTCTGTCCGTGTGTCACTGGGGCTGGAGGGCCGAGGAGGGCGAGGTGTGCATGCTCGTTGTAGGTGTCATTGTAGGAGACCTGCTCTCTAGGGCTGCAGCATGGACAGTCCAAGAGAAGGTGGCTGCTTCCAGGTGGCAGAGGCCCAGGAAGGGAGGGCCAGCTGGCCAGGCAGGTCCAGCAGGCTTGGGGATGTTCGCTCTGTGGCTGGGAGAAGGCAGGAGGCACCGGGTGAGGGGGAGGCCTGTGTCACCTCCCACCTCTGACTCCCAGGGCCAGGGAGACGTTGGAGAGAGGGCGGGAGGGGGCGGCACAGGGGCCACCTATCAGCTCCCACCGTGCTGTGAAGGATGCTGGGTGGCTCACTGGGGAAGGTGACAGCGGGTGCAGGGACAAGGGGCTGGACGGCCCCACCTCACCTGGCCAGATCTTCTCGGCAGACCATGGAGCCCCTGGCCTGGGGGCTGGTGCAGCAACGGGGTTCAGCCTTCCCCAGGCCACATGGAGAACTCTCCTCTGGGACCAGGGCCTTGGAGTTTCATCCGCGGGCACTTGGGGGTGTGGGTGGGGTCGGGGTTGGGGAAGGGTGGCTTCCTCGGGCTTCCAGAGGGTGCACAGCACGCCCTCCCTCTGCCCTGCCCTGTGCACATGGAGCTGAAATAGGTGATGGTGGGGGACAGCGTACCCCTTGAATGCAGGCTTCGTTCTCACCCACCTGGCCCCTGCCCCCTCGTCCCAAACGAGCCTCTGCTGGCCCTGGGGGGTGAGGTGTGAGAAGTCCCGTTCACTCCTGTTCACCCAGAGCAGGCACCGAGCTCAGTGCGGAGCAGGGAGATGAGGGGAGAGGGATTTCTAGTCTAGTGGGACCTAGGCTGAGATTGACATCTACACAGGGCAAGATGCATCATCAGAGTCCAGAAAGGCTTCTGGGAGGAGGCGTCCTGCAGGCTGAGCCTCCAGGGATGCCGGGTAGCCTAGAGGGAGGGGTGTAGGCAAAGGGGGGACCCAAGGGGAGGGAGGAGACGCCTGGTGTGTGCAGAGGGGACACCACGGGGCCTTCCAGTGTGTCTAGGAGGTCCAGGGTCTGTGGGGCAGAGGTGGCCTCAGGAGGAGAGGCTGGAGCACTGGTGGCCGTGTGGTTTAGGGTGCCCTGCCTGCGTGGGGGGCAGCCAAGGCCCTCAGGTCCCTCAGAGCCACTGAGGACTGTGTTCCGTCCTCAGGTGAATGCCCTCAGGTCTGCTGATTGAACAGAAGCCGCCACTGGGGATAGCTCCAGCGAAGCTGCGTGAAGTGAATACATGGAATTTGGGGAGCGGGCAGGAGCCCCTCACTCTGTCCTCCGAAGGGAGGAAGCCCGCTCTGCTGTTCTGAAACGGAAGTGACTGACGCAGCTGAGGCAAGAAAGGCGGGAGTTCTTTGGGCTCTGCTTTCAGTCCTCTAATCTCGGCCCACCTTGGCTCAAAGCTGGTGACACCTAGCTCCCCCTCTCCCCGGGCCCGTGTAGCACTGTGCCAGGCACACACACGCCCCGTAGCTGGAAGGGGCAAGTCTAGCCCACAGGAGCCTTGGACGTCCTGGGACCCCGTGGTTCTCAAAGTGAGATCCTGGGACCAGCGGCAGCAACGTTACCTGGAAACTAATTCGGAATGCACATCCTCAGCCCCGCCCCGCCCTAGACAGCCCCGCCCCGCCCTAGACTCAGTGGGATCCAACTCTGCTTTAAGGAGCCCTCCAGGTGATTCTGAGTTCTCAAGCGTGAGAACTGCTGACCTAACCTGTTGTTCCTCAAAGGGTTTGTTTTTGTTTTTTGTTGTTTAAATTACAACTCTCAGTTTGAAATACATTCCGCACTCATGCGTATGTAACGCATCCATAAGACAAGCAAAAGTCTCACAAAACAGTATTGATCCTTAGTCCATGAGAGGCACGGTGATGTTTTCTGTTCTGCTCTGTTTTCTTATAAAGCACTTTCGATCAAGACCCCTGAATTGATTTCACAGCCCACCGTCACACTCACGGTATAAAAAACCAGCACCGACCAGCTGCATTGATTGGCTTATCCACATCCCACCCGTGGCCTGTGGCACTCAATGTCCCAGCCAGGTGCCCTGACCTGTGACCAGGTGACCTGTGCCCTGACACCCTGCCCAGCCGTCCCCTCTGACTGGCTCCTCCCACACTGCCAGCAGCCTGCTGTCACCCTTGGCCAGGGTGCCCCTCAGGACCTGCCTGAAAACCTCCAGGGAGCCCTCCCCTTCGCAGCCTCTGATTGGCTGCCTTCCCAGAGCCTGAGCCAATCACACCTGGTCCCAGGAGCTAAGGCTCCACCCCGAACCACCTGCCCTGCCCCAGGGATGCCTCTCCTCTGCGGGCAGCCTAATGCCCTAGCCTTCACCCCTCCCCACGCCCTGCAGCTCCAGACTGCCTTTGCACCTGGCACCCCATCCCACCCCACCATTCCCGTTCCTATTAGTGGCCCTAGTGCCTTCTCACTCCTTTCAGACATGTGGACTTTTGCAGTGCCAAGGCCAGCGTTTCCCAGGTAGAAATCTTGGTGTCCTCAGCCCGTGCCTGTCGTTGGAGAGCTTGGGTTTAGCTCACTCAAGAGTAGTTGGAGCCCAGATGCGATGGCTCATGCCTGTAATCCTAGCACTCTGGGAGGCTGAGGCAGGTGGATCGCTCGAGGTCAGGAGTTCAAGACCAGCCTGAGCAAGAGCGAGACCCCGTCTCTACTAAAAAATAGAAATTAATTGGCCAACTAAAAATATATAGAAAAAATTAGCCGGACATGGTGGCGCATGCCTGTAGTCCCTGCTACTTGGGAGGCTGAGGCAGGAGGATTGCTTGAGCCCAGGAGTTTGAGGTTGCTGTGAGCTAGGCTGATGCCACAGCACTGTAGCCCGGGCAACAGAGTGAGACTCTGTCTCAAAAAAAAAAAAAAAAGAGTGGCTGGAATGGTTTCTAGTCAGCGTATCTGGGATGGAGCTGGGCCGGAGAGCAGCGGCTTTCACTGCCATATACCATTTCTCTGCGATGGTGGGGGTGACTTAAAATGGCTTTTGGAGCAAGTGTCTCGAAAGCAGTCGTTGGCTGGTCCTCTTTGTGGCTGTCATTGTAAAGTGGACCTCACGACCTCCTTACAAGGTGGGGCTTCTTGCATAGCCGGTGCATGGGGCAGGGTGGCCCTGCAGCCTGTGTGGCTTTGGTGCAGTCCAGGGCTCTGTTTGCTCACCTCTAAGGTGGGATAAAACCCAGCAATTGTTCCTAACTCTAGATCAGCTACCTCGGAGGGTCGCTGTAAGATTAATGAAGATGAGCAGGGCCTGGTCCAGTGGCTGCCCTGTGCTCCAGGAGAGCTCCCATCCCTCCTTTGCATGCACTTGCTTCTCAGAAGCACCTTCTGCTGATGCCGCGTCAGAGAGAGTCAATCCCCTCTGTGCCTTAGACAGTGGCCTCCCTGCCACGTCATCAGTGATAAGTAAACAAAAGAATGTTCCAGAATCCACTGGAACAAGCTTTGGGATTGAAACCAGCTGCAGCTCAGATCCTGGGCTTCCATCCGGGTGTAAGGGAGCAGAGGGAGAGAGAGGGTAAGGGTGGGGACTGTGTGTGGCGGGGCAGGAGTGAGTCACGGGACAGCGTGTGGGCCACAGTGAGGGGAGGGACTCTGGTCGGTTTGCGGCGGGTGGGCAGCCCTGGCCAGCTGAGCCGAGCAGGAGTGCCAGGATGTCATCACGTGGGGGGCTGCCACGGGAGCAGGGGTCCACTGGGGTCTGAATCCCAATGCCTTCTGGGTTCCAGAACCAAATGTCCACGCCAGCAGTTGGGCCAGCACAGGGGCGGAGTGACCTGGCACCGTGTGACTGAGGCTGCCTGCTGGCTGAGGGCTCAGCGTGTTGTCCTGAGCTCTGAGCTGAGGCCCAAATTTATACCCTGGAGTTGCCTTCCTGGAACCTGGGTGCTTAGCCATGACGCCCACAGAGGGCTGGCCACCTGGGCCCCCGTGCTGCGTGGCCGGGAGGTGCAGGCAGGGCCAGGGAACTCTGCAGCACTGTGGAGCAGAGGTGGTTAAGAGCAGAGGCCTTGGACTCAGATTATCCTGGGTTCAAGTCCTCCCTCTGCTACTTGGCATTCCTGTGACTTTGGGCAGCAGTGTTAGTGTCGGTTAAGCGGAGTTTTCTCAGCTATAAAATAGGGATAATAGTAAGTGTCTCACCAGGTCTTTGTGGGATAAATGAGTTAATAGCCATAAGTCTTTTATCACAGAGTGAGGCACACACAGGACGCCAGAGAAAGCTGCCTGTCACTGTCACCATTGCTGAGCTCAGATCCATGGCTTTTGGGCAGGCTCTTCGCTTCTCTGAGTCTCAGTTTCCATCTTTGTCAAATAGGACGAATGATGTCAGCCACATGATAGTCACTCTGTGAGCCTGACTTTGCCCCTTTCCTTGCTCAGGAGGGTTTCGTGTCATGCCTGAGGGGTGTTCCCTTGTGGGATTTGGTCCTGAGCAGGGTTCTGAGAGGCGCCTCTAGATCATCAAATGGCAAGAAGTATTGCCATGTTTGCAAACTCCCAGGGCGTTTTAAAATTGTTGTTAGGATGTTGGAAGGATTAAGGCAGGGGACTGTCGTAACCTGGGCCTTGTGGGGTGTCTGCCCCTCACCTGTGGCACTGCAGAGCCAAGAAGGGTCACCACCCAGCAGCCTGAGCTGTGCAGGACTCAGGATGGGGAAGGCACAGGGCAGGGGTCTAAGCCAACCAATTCCAGGAGACAGCTCTTAGCCCCAGTTGGCAATGCGTGGTGCCGACCCGGCAGGCAGCCAACACCAGGCCTTCTTGTCTGTGCCAGTAGCCTGTCCTTCCTGCAAGGCTGGTCCCTGGAGACCAAATTGCAGCTTGGCCAGTTGCTCTTAGGCCTAGAATCAGGGCAAAGGGAGCTGGTGTCCAGAGGGACATTCACAGTCTTCAGTGGACAGCCTGTGAGGCTCTGGCCTGGGGGCCTCACGTCTGTTCCTCGCTGTCCCCTGCTCTGCCCTGGGTCACAGGAGGGCCGAGCCCTGCACATGGCCCAGGCTCCCCTGTGCTGGCTTCTGGCGGGGCCAGCGGTAGGTGCACAGGGCAGAGGCAAGAGGAAGTCTGGGTTCCTCTGACGGCCTGTCCGCCCTGGGTGGGGTCTTCTGCAGCAGTTGTGGCTCCAGTTCCTGCTGCTTAGCGTCCCCCAAGCGGGGTCTGGTGACAATCCTTCCCCCTTTGTCTCTCTGGCCTAGTGGTTGACCTCTGGGATCCCTTTGGCTTTGTGCAGCCCCTTCACCCCCTTGTGACATAGCAGGACTTGGAGTGGGCCTCCTCTGCCCGGTTGGGCCCTGCCCAGCACAAGCTTGCAGCCCTCCCAGGGGCAGTTCTGCGGGATATTGGATGGTAGGTGAAGGGAGACTTCATTTTGGAGGCCATGTGGTCTAGCGAGACAAGCTGTGCCTGGGGCAGGGGAAGCGTGCCCAGCTCCTGGCTCCCGGCCGCAGGGCTCAGCCTGAGCAGACCCCCCTTCTGCCTCTGCTGCCCCCGCGGTGGGCTGCCGATGCCACACCCCGGTGCCAGGAGGACGTAAGGAGGTGGTTTTGGACAGGTGCCCGACAGTGTGGGCATCTCATTCTTCCACAGACGTTAGCGCCCTCCTCTTCCCTCCCTGGTCTTGCCTTTTCCCTCCGTCTACACCACATTTTCCAGCACGCTCAGTGCTGGAAACCACACACTTCTCCATGACACTTCAGCTTCCTCGATTCGCCCTGCACGTTCCCTGTGATTCTATTTAAGGTCTCCCTTTCTGAGGAGACGGCTCAGGCCTGGAGCTCAGGTTCTAGAAGCTTCTCCTAAAGGGCATCTGCACCGTCCACTCCCGGGGAGGCCGTGCCTCCAGTTGTGCCCACAGGGACCGCCCCAGGGACTGGTTGGTCTCCCAGACCAGTGGCGTTGGACCCAGGTTCCGTCTTCTGAGCGTGTGTCTGGTCTCCGGACTGCTCCGTCTTCTACCCCAGCCCAGGTTTTCCATCAAGACAAAAAAAAATCCCTTCTCCTCCAGCTGTCATTTGTGATAACCACACAGGTGCTGGAACCCAGGGCTGTTTTCTTTCTAACTGTCTCCACAGACCAGCGCCAGCCTGAACCGGAAATGGCCAGTGTCCCCTGGGCCAGGCCCCTCGCTGACTCAGTGGGGCCAGCTCAGAGCCGCGCCCAGAGCCCCGCTCTCCTGTGGCCACACCCCAGGGATGGCCCCAGAACTGGCTTGGAGACAGAAGCAGCTTATTGTTTACCCCGAGCACTTTGGTTTCCTGCCATGTTTGAAAATGCTTGGAAAATGCATAGTTACTTTTCTTTTTTCTTAATACTATCTCCAGGCTGGGTATGGTGGCTCATGCCTGTAATCCCAGCATTGTGGGATTGCTTTAGGCCAGGAGTTCAAGACCGGCCTGGGCAACAGAGCAAGACCCCCGTCTCTTAAAAAATATATGCCATCTTCATTTAACTGATCTAGAGTTGAAGTTCTCTCCTGTAGCCTCGCCTTGTGCAGCTGCCGTCTCTGCACTGACCCTCCAGCCTCAGCCCACGTCTCTTCAAATGCTTCTCTCCTCCGCCCACCCTGGCCAGAGTGGCCTGCCTGGAGCCGTGACACCCCCCTAATACTTGCTGGCTCCCCATTGCCCTCAGGGTCAAGTCCAGCATCCTGGCCCTGGCTCCTAGGGCTCTCTGGCCTGGCCCATGCCCCCACTCCAGTTTCCTCCATGGACTATGCCTGTTCCCATGCTCCAGCCTCAGCCGCCCCCTCCATAAGCCCCACCCCCAGTGCGCCGGGAGCCCAGTCCTGTGCCCCTGGCAGGCAGCACCTGCCAGCCAGCCCAACTTCTTTGTGGCCCCCTGCCGCTCTGGTCCCCTCTCACGGGCTCGCACTGGCCTGCGCTGTAGCTTGCTGATCTGCACCTCACACCTGGCGCTCCGCAGCCACTTGTATGCACAAATTCATTCGTCTGACAGCCGGTGACCCCTGTCCCTCCCTACGCCAACCTTGGGAAGGTGAGAGCCTTGGTCCAAATGCAGGTCCCTAGGGAGGGAAAGCGTCCACCTGACACACGCATTTAGGAAGAAGGGAACCGTTTCAAGCATGGCATGGACCCCAGGTTCTGGGTAGGTGGTGTTTTCGTTAATCGTTAATCCAGGTGTTACCCCCACTTTCCAGATGAGGAGGTGGATACCCAGAGAGGTTAAGTGACTGGCCAGATGTCACACAGCTAGTGAGTCTCTGGGTTTGTACCACCAGAACCAATTCTAGGACCTTCTGGCCTCGAGGCCAGCCCTGTGCTGGACACATGCCTCTGGGGTCACTTGGCCAGCGAGCTTGGCTGGCAGCTGGGCTTTCTGCAGTTGCTGGTTGCAGCCTGGGACCATCCAAGACAGGGGCTGGCACACGGCAGCCCATCGGCCCAGTCCGGGCTGTGGTCTGTTTCTGTACAACCAGTGAGCTGAGAACGGCTCTTGCGTTTGTAAAGGATTGTAGAAACAAGGAAGACTATGCAACAGGGACTGTTTGTGGCCCACAGAGACTAAAAAGGTTCACTGCCTGGCCCTGTACAGGAACAGTGTGCCCCCGTCCCCTCGCTGATGTAAAATGTCCCCTGACCATCCCCCTTGGAAGTGGTTCCGGGAGTGACCGGTGGCTGTGAGCAGTCACGGCCGTGGGAGCCGGCCCACCGCCCACCTAGAGCACGCAGCGATGTGGGAAGTGGTGCCCGACGCTGGCTGAGGGTCCCGTGGGCAAAGAAATGAGCTGGGGCCCAGACCAGGCTGGCAGTCCAAGGGCAGAGGCTGGTCCCCAGGCCCAGTGGGGCCGGGCTTGACCTGGTTCACAGGGCCCTCGGTAATAGGGACCCTCTAGCCCACAACCTCGGGGGTCCCTCAGAGACTCCCTGTTTGCAGTGTACAGACAGGGAAACTGAGGTCCAGAGAGGCAAAGGCATTTGCTCAGGGAAAATGTTCAGACTCCAAGCCCAGGACTTTCTCCTGCTGTCCCCACCTTGGCCATAACTGGGCATTTAGGAAGTCCCCACCCCTCCTCCAACCCAGCACTGCGGGTCACTTCATCTGCTCACTCGTCTCTCCATTGACATTAATGAAGGGCTGATGACTTGTCTCAGGAGGCCTAGAGCAGGACTCTCACCTGGGGCCCAGGGACTGACAGGGGTCTGCAGATAGAATTTGGGGGCCCATGAGCTTGGATGGGAAACTAACACCGTCCTACCCACCTCTAGCTGACTGTTCGTCCTTCAGTTACACGCAAGGCACAACCAGCACCCCCGGCATTGGCAGCACCTGGAACTTTGTCACATGTATGTTTTTGGCTGCATCGTGATTGTCACTGGTATCTTGATATGTTGTTTGCGCTCAGCCCATGGTTAGGTCTTGTGATTTAATGTATTAATAAAGAAGTGCGTGTGTGTGTGTGTGCGCACGCGTATCTCATGAATTTGATTTTTAGTATTTGGTAACTAGGTTTTTGTTGTTGTTGTTGTTCTTTTCTTTTTTGAGACAGAGTCTCACTTTGTTGCCCAGGCTAGAGTGAGTGCCGTGGCATCAGCCTAGCTCACAGCAACCTCAAACTCCTGGGCTCAAGTGATCCTCCTGCCTCAGCCTCCCGAGTAGCTGGGACTACAGGCATACGCCACCATTACTGGCTAAATTTTTCTATATATATTAGTTGGCCAATTAATTTCTTTCTATTTGTAATAGAGACGGGGTCTCGCTCTTGCTCAGTCTGGGTTCGAACTCCTGACCTTGAGCAATCCGCCCTCCTCGGCCTCCCAGAGAGCTAGGATTATAGGCGTGAGCCACTGTGCCCCGCCTGGTAACTAGGTTTTAACATGATTGGTTTCCTTTGCAATTCTTTGCACTTTATTCTTGGCATTCAAAGCCCTTACTCTGAGAAGAGGTTCACGGGAGAGTTTAGCCTTCTCCTCCCCCACCCCACGCCCTCACCCCACCCCACCCCCACTTGTGGCTCATCCACCTGTGCAGCCACACTGTGTTCTGTGCGCAGCTACTCCATCCTCCGAGAGCTTCTCTAGGGCAGGGTCGGCGCCTGCTGTCTGTCAGTTGGTGCCATGGCCTTGGACGGAGCGTGCTCGGTTCCTGATTGTGTCATTGAGTTAAATCCGAGTGTTTTGGCAGAATAGGCCAAGAGGAGGCCCGGGGCCTCCTACACTGTGCCTGCAACCTCGCCCAGCCCACGGGGCTAGTTAGCTCAGCCCGCTGGCCCTTGTGTTCCATGTGACGCACCTGGGGGTCCCTAGACCACTGTGCCTCACGGCCACGGGCACGTCCGATGGGAAGGGCTGTCCAAAACCTCGCTGCGTGTCGCGGTTAGAGCCGTGGAGCCCCACTGTCCTGTCATCTGAAACTCAGGGAGACTCGTTTCTGTCCCTGCCACTCCTTGCTTTATAAAAATAAAAGCCGAGCTTTTGGAAGGCAGTCAAGCCACACTCTAGACAAGAAATTATTGCCACAGTGAACCAATTTAAACGCCTCACATTCTAATGTGCTTTTCAAAAACAGGGAGTGGCTGCAGGGGACAACATGTTAAGTTGTTAGGGAAAATCAAAACAGCTCTGGAAGGAAAGCAGCACACAGGGAGAATCTCCGGCCGCTCAGTCGCAGAGCCCAGCCTGCTGGGTCAGCAGTCTTCTCCTGGCCGACCCTTGACCCTCGACCCTCGGCCCAGCGGGGAGGGCGTCCTGGTTCCCAGCAGGTGCTTGTTGAACAACCAACTGATCACTGAGAAGAAAGAACCAACAAGCAATTTAGCCGATGTCAAGGAAAGGGTTTTGTTTGTTTTTTTTAATGTTTTCATTGTAAAGTAATAATTAACCTTTCTAGAAAATTCACAAAGTGGCTAAGAGAAAAATAAGGATAGAAACCTTCCAGTGGTGGTCCCATCAACCACAGATGATCGTCCTTAACCAAGTGGCCTCCAAGGTCACTGGGCATCTGCCCACGCCGAGGAGAGAGGGGCCGGAGGGAAGATCACACGGGATGTGCTAAACCGCCAGGCCTGGGAGTGGCCAAGGCCACTCTGCCCACGCGCCCTGGCTCCGGCCCAGGCACACGAGCCTTCTAATGACAAGACTTCCCAGCCTTTCTCTGAGTGTTGTTTTCTGTGGTCATTAATGTTTCACTTTTCTTTTATTAGCTATAGAATTGTGACTACTCAATACATAATTTTGGCTCATTTTTTTGTGTTATCCTTTTCTTTTTTTTAATTTTATTTTTTATACAGAGTCTCGCTCTGTTGCCCAGGCTAGAGTGAGTGCCGTGGCGTCAGCCTAGCTCACAGCACCCTCAAACTCCTGGGCTCAAGGGATCCTCCTGCCTCAGCCTCCCGAGTAGTAGAGACTACAGGCATGTGCCACCATGCCCGGCTATTTTTTTTTTTTTTCTGTATTTTTAGTTGGGCAATTAGTTTCTTTCTATTTTTAGTAGAGATGGGGGTCTCACTCTTGCTCAGGCTGGTTTCGAACTCCTGACCTTAAGCAATCCACCCGCCTTAGCCTCCCAGAGTGCTAGGATTACAGGCGTGGGCCACCGCGCCCGGCCTTGTATTATCCTAAAAACTCCCCTTCACAAATTCATGTTAAGCATCATTTGCATAATATTCTAAAGTGCAAATGTACCATATTTTAACGAACAAATTCCCTGTCGTTGGGCACTTAGATTGTTTCTACCTTTGTTTTGCAGTTTTATATAATGCTGTGGCGAGCTTTTTGGTGTGTTAAACTTATACCCATTCTGGGCTAGTTCAACACTGGGCTTACTCTGTGTAAGGCATTGCGGGAGGTTGGAGGATAAGCCAGACACAAGTCCTCCCCATAAAATGCACATACCAATAACTTTAGTCCAAGCAGGCTGTAGTTACTACAAGCAGACAGCTAGAACTGGAATACGGAAGAGTTTTGCCTGGGCTTTGAGAAAGGCACAGGAGGAAACCTGAGACTTTGCAGCCACAGCCCAGGCTAGGCTGCGGGGTGGACAGTCGAGCAAAGGGAGTTGGCTTGGCGGGTGACCTATGCCAGCGCCATGGGCGTCCCCTTGGGCAGAAGCAGCAGGTGGGTTGCAGAGCTAACACGAAGCCAGCTGATGGGCAGCAGCTGCCGTGGACCCAGGGCGGTGGAGAAGGAGGGACAACAGGCCGCTAACATGGCCAGCCCAGCCTGAGAGGGTCCTTGACCCCAGGTGGAGCTCAGGGCTGGCGTCAGCTTGGCCGATGCCTGAAACTATGTTCCTTAGGTGGAGACTTCTTTGATCCATTCCAATCAGTCTTTATTATGGGTCCAGGTGTCTCGGACTGGACTTTTGAGGTCCAGGCCTTCAGCCTGAACAGACAGAAGAGAGTTGCCCGGGAGCCCCACACTGGGGGAAGAGGGAGCAGGGAAGCTGAAGGGCCAAAGAGAGAGACACTTGGCCAGCCCGGTGGTGCCCTGAGCCACTGTCCCGGCTCAGTGGCAGAGAGAGGCCGGACTTGTTCTCCTTCCCGTCATCTCAGTGCGTCGGCTGTGCGACAAACACGCTGGCCTCTGGCTGCATCCCCCAACTGGAGCACAGGGAGGATGTTGGTGGTGGGGCGTGGGCCTGTCCCCTCCCACCAGCCTGCCTGGGGGCCTCCCCGCAGCCCCTGCTAACCCCTGCGGTCCTTCCCCAGCCCCCACAGGTGCCATGACTCAGCAGCCCCAGGAGGGCTTCGACAGGAGCGTGGAGGACGCCCAGGCGTGGATGAAGGCCGTGCAGGAGCGGCTGCAGGTCAGCGACAACACCCAGGGGCCCCGTGCAGCCCTGGAGGCCAGGCTCCGGGAGACAGAGGTAAGCAGAGGCGTGGCCTCGGGGCCCTGCGGCCTGGGCCATCCACATCCCTCCCCCTCGGACCTCAGGTTTCCCGTCTGTCGAATGGCAGGGCTGGGCTAGACGGTGCTTCTCAAACTTCCATGTGTCTCCAGATCTCCTGGAGATTTTGTTTAAATGGAGAGTCTGATCAGGTGGGTGGTGGTGGGGCCCAAGAGCCTGGGTTTCTGACGAGCTCCAGGTGATGTCGTTGTTGCTGGGACGTGGGCCACACTCTCGGTGAGGGACAAAGAGCATGCCCGCTGACCTCCTGTCCCAGCAGGGGCACCCGTGCAGCCAGGTGGGTCCCCATCCCCAGCCAGCCCCTTCCCTGCTTCCTTGTGGCTGGGGTCCCTGCCGGGTCTGGGTTGGCCCAGGTCTGCCTTCAGCATGGTAGGGAGGGGGCTCTTCCCAGTGACAGGAGTGACCCCCTGAGCTGCTTCAGAGCCAGGGTCTCACTTGACCCACCCATCTGGTGCAAGGCAGGACCTCAGTCGAAGTAGCATTAAAGGACTGGCACCCAGTGCCTGGCCAGGCGTCGTGTTGCCCTGGCCTCAGAATGGGCTGCCGGGGACAAGGGGAAGAACCCTGAACTGAGAGTCAGAGACCTGAGTTACAATCTCCACGATGATGCTAGAGGGCTATGTGACTTTGGCCAAGTGCCTGCCCCTCTCTGGGCCTCATTTTCCCATCTGTAAATGGAGCAGTTGACTTACATTCTTCTGTGATTACATCCATTTAGCTATCCCATAATTCTACTTCATCACCCAACGATGCTTGTTGCTCTTAGAGAAGGACCTACCTTCTCCTGCAGCAAACCCATCACCCAGCTAGGTTGGAAGTGGTGGTGACCCCACACCTGGCAAGGAAGGATGTTGTCTTACTGATTTTGTGCCTTTTGTTATAAACAGCTCATGCTTTCTTTGGAAGTGAACAGTAAAAATTAAGCATTTACATCACCTTTTCAGAGTCAATGTTTGGTTTAAGCATCACCAAAACATGACCAGGGAGGAGCCATTATCTGCATTTTGCAGTTGGGGAAACTGAGCGTCCACTTACCGTTCCCTCTGCCTGGAGGGCTTTCTCACTCACGTTCTAGCTCCCTTCTCTGCTCACTCCACCACCCAGAGGGGGAGCCTCCCTGACAGATCGCAAAGAGCAGACCACCCCTTCCTTCTGCCATCCAGGTGCACCTGGGGCCGTGGGGTGGGTGAGGCACACCCTGCTCTTAAAGGTTCACAGCCTAAGGGGAGAGGCAGGTATGCAAATAACCAGGGTAGCCACACAAGCCTGTATGAGGAACATCCTTAACATGGGTCTCGTGATGCTATTCTCCTCCTCTGAAACCTTCCATGGCTCCCCATTGCCCACCAAAGAAAAACCCGACTTCACCTGGCATCAAGTGTCCTCCACTGTCTGCACGATCCTGTTTTCCAGCCTCAGCTCCCCACCCCCCCCCCACTGTCACATCTCCCAAGCTCACAGTCTCCTGTCGGCAGAAAACCCGCTTGACTTCCTATCATCGGGCCTTTGTCTGGGCGTTGCCTCTACTTGGAATGCCGTTTTGTTTGGGGCTGGGTGTGCATGAGAAACGAAACACCCCCTCGTCCCCATCTATCCTGACCAACCTTTGCCCTCTCCCAGCCCCGGCACCTGGCCTGCTCCGTCTGAGCATCACAGCCCTGCACGTGTACCCGCGGCCTCTGGGCGCCCGGCACTTGGACCTTTGTGCCCTTGTGGTGGCTCTTTGCCTCCTGCCGGTGGGTCTGGCTTAGGCAAGGGCAAGGGCGGCTCTTAGGAAGGGCCGTCGGCCAGGCCAGGGTGGACGGGCGCAGAAGGCAGAGGGAGAACTTCCATCCGGCGAGCCCCGGGTGAATCTGGGCAGAGGGGAGTCGCATCCCGGGCTCTCTGCCACTGTCCCCTCCCACGCGGCTCAGGCATGCTGCATTTTCTATGTGCGTTGACGTTTCAAAAGCAACTTCACAATAAGAAAGGAAACATTTCTCTCTTGCCGTCTGGGAAAGGGAGCAGCTGGGGCCTTCTCCGCCCACCCACAGAGCTTCCCCCGGGTTCCCTGTGAGGCCTTCACCGACTCAGCTAAGCATGCCACGTCTCCAGTGCCACGGCGACAGGGACACGGGTTCCAATCCCGTTCTGTCCCTTAGCAGCTGTGTGGCCCGGAATGGGTCCCATGCCCTCCTGGAACCCCATTTTCCCCTCTGTAAAGGACCCCCTCGCCCCTGTGTTGCCGAGCGGTTGCAGGGGACTCAAGACCCCTCGTGGAGTGGCAGCCTCCGTGCAGAGCAACAGAGAGACCGCAGCTCCTGGGAGGCGGGATGCCCGGGGCTCAGGTTGAGGGCTTGGGTGCCGGGGCCAGGAAGCCTGGGCTCCAGTATCTGCTGTGGCCGTGCAACTCAGGAGAGATTTCCAGAGCTCCCTAAACTTCGGCTTGCTCCTGGGAAAAGGGGCAGTCACTGCCTTGCAGGAAGGAGGGAAGATTAAGGCAAATAATCCGTGTCCGTACTTGGCACAGTGCAGGGCATTCCCGCAGAGCTGGGCACACACGGGCGGTTGTTTCCTGTGCTTCTAGAGGCTGGGAAACATACCACGTGCACTGTCCCTGACAGCCGGGCCCCCGGGAGCCGGTCTTGCATCTTGTCTTCTTCGCTCTCTGGTTCCCAGCCTCCCCAGCCTTGCACCAGGGTCCTGGCCTCAGCCAGGCAGCTTCCTCACAGGCTCCAGGCCTCTTCCTGGTCAGGGGCCCCCTAGCATTTCCAGGGACCTTGGCTTCCAGGGCCACCCATTCCTAAAGACATCTTGCTTCTCTACCTTTGTTCAAACCCGTTTCTCCAATTGCCTGAACTATAAGGCTTGCTTGCTGAGGCGACCTCCTCCACGAAGCCTTCTTGGATTTCCCCCATCCCTCCTTGAGCTCCCATGAGGCTCTGTGGTCTCTCATGGCTCTTTTTGCTGTCGTCTGTGCTCTTGTCTGCAGCCCTCCCTCCCCCAGCCTGGAAGCGCCGGGCTGCGTCCTGGTCCCGTCCATCCCGGACCCCAGGGCCCGGCAACTGCTCAGCTGCTGGTCGGCTGGTCTTGGCTGTGTTCAGGGAAAACCCTGGTAAGCCCCATCCCTCCACGCTCCCAGTCTCCTGGTTCTTCTCCTCCCTGAGGTTCTCCCTCCCTCCGATCCCCGGGTTACCACTGCCCTCATTGGCTGCTGCTTCGAATCGGAATGACTTCGTGGCCGCAGTTCTAGTACGCCTTCCCAGGGGCAGAGCGGCCTTTGCCAAGCACTCCTGGGCCACATCCTCGCTGGCGACGGGCTGCAAAGAACCGTGTGCGCCAGCCAAAGAGCGGAGTCCTCAGGGCAGCGGAGGAGGCTGGAATCTACTTCTCAAAATTCGGCTCTGGCAGCTCAGCCGCGGCCTCTGGCCTCTCCTGGCTTCAGCCCCGCAGCCAACTGCCCCGCTGGTTGGGGTTTCAGGGCAGAGCTCTCCCTTCAGCAGGGAGGCATCAAACTCACTTGCTCGAAAAGGGCAGGGGGCCTGGGGTCTCTACGTCCGCCCCCTCCGCGTCCCCCGGTTCAGCCTGTGTCCCCAACACGAGGACAAGGAGGGCCAAGGTCCACAGGCCTGGGGCAGATCACGCAATTGGGACGCCAAGCTTTGTACTCTCGGGGCTTTCCGGGCCTGGCTGGCTCCTCCTGGGTGTGGCAGAGAGAGATTGGATTTCTCTTCTTCCCCGAAGTTGTTGGCACCCTTGCTCTACAGAGCGGGACCCTCCCACCCCCCGAGCTGAGATTGGCAGCAGGTGTAGGGCAGGCCTCTGACTGCCGCGGAGACTCTCTCTGCAGAGCTCGGGGTTTCCGTGGGTCCCTGGCGGCCTTGCCTGTAAAACTGGTATTATCACGATGCCCATCCGGCTGGCTCGGGGACTACGAAGTCTCTTCACAGCTCTGGGAGTCAGAAGCGACATCTTCTTCTTATTGTTCTTCATCAAATGAAACCTCTTTCTGCATAGTGAGAAAGCCATCCTCAGCCACGCTGTGGGCCCCGGCTCCTAAGTGGTATGAAATGTCCCGGGTGGGCAATCATACTCAGTCCAGAACATTCTTCTGCAGTGGCCCTTGGATCTTGAGCCCACGCTAGCTACTTTTGTCTTTCACGTCACTGCTGGCTGCTGAGAGGGACTCGGGGTTCCCTATCTGGGTGCTTGCTGCAGCCACTGCCCTCTGGGACCCTGCCATGTCCTGCTACTCAGACAAATAAACTCTGCCCTGGGGAATCTTGTCTTCTCCCCGCTCTACCTGCGCCCCACGCCCTCGTGCCCTTGTGTGCACACAGAGGCAAGCTGTGGAGGGAGCTTGTTTAATCTTGTTCTTTGATAACACAGGTAGGATGGGAAGTCCCTCTACTATCACCACCACCATCATCATCATCATTAACCATTATCACATGAAGTGACAAAAAGGATTGGGACCAGTGCCCAACTGCTTAAGAGTTTACAAACTTATATCCATGTTTTAATTAATGGTCTTTTAAAAATTATTGTTATAACCCTGCGAGTTAACGAAACAGATTGTGTTATCATTGTCTCGGGATGAGAAAGGAAGACACAGAGTAGTGGAGTGACCTGCCCGGGGTTGCACAGCTATCAGTGGGGCAGCATCCGAGGCGTCAGGAGCCCTTCCCCCACCCTTCCACAGAGAAGCGTCAGAGACAACCAGGCCACTGGGACAACGAGGCAACTGACCACCAGCCCCCAGGGAGACAGCTGGGGGTCTGGGCTTGAGCTTTAGGCAAATGTGAGCTGTCAGGAAATGTGATCCAAAGGCAAATAAAAGATGCTAATGGCCAGGTGTGGTGGCTCAGGCCTGTAATCCTAGCACTCTGGGAGGCTGAGAAGGGAGGATAGCTTGAGGCCAAGAGTTTGAGACCAGCCTGCGAAACATAGCAAGACCCCATTTCTACAAAAATGTTTTAAAAAAAATTAGCCGGGCATGGTGGTACATGCCTGTAGTCCCAGCTACTTGGGAGGCTGAGGCAGGAGGATTGCTTGAGCCCAGAAGTTGGAGGTTGCAGTGAGCTATGATCACGCCACTGCACTCTAGCTGGGGCAACAGACCGAGTGAGACTCTGTCTCTAAAAAGAAAAGATAATACTAATAGGGAACAATCAGTGACTGAGAACGTGGTGTGGGCCAGGCAGCGTGCTAAGGGTTCCTCCCGCATTGCCTAATGCTCACTGCAACTGGCAGCACAACTGTGACCTTCCCCCATTTCATAGGCCTGGAGGATTGAAGTCCCCTGACAAAGGTCACACAGGTAGCAGGAGTGGCCCTGGAATTGGAGTCCAGGCATAGCTGACTACAGAGACCGAGCTGTAGCTGCCAGTGAACTGGGATGATAACCGAGAGTCATGCCGGCAGCTAGCGTTGACTGGAGACTGAGGACGTGCAGGACGTCACGTGTCAGTCTCCATCCTCCAGGAAGCCGATGCCAAGACGAGATTCAGTGTGCACGGCATTTATTAGGGGAGCGCCCCTGAGAGAAGATGGGGAGGGAGGGAGCTGGGAGAGCCGGGTGAGAGGGGTGCAGGCCTGGCCCCATGGCCAGGAGAGCAGGGAGGGAGGTGGGGGCAGGAGGCGGCATCTTACACTGCCATGGATTCTGAGGGAGTCTGCAAGGCTTCAGGCTGTCCTTGAGTTAAATAAAGTCACTCACCCAGCGTCTCCCAGGAATGGGCCTGCCTTGGTGTTCCCGCAGAGCTTGGTCTCTGGGGGAGCAGCCCAGCAGCAAGGCCTTGGTGCAAACTGCAAAAGCAGAGATGATTCCGGAGCCTCACTCAGCTGGGGCCCTGGTCCAGCCGGCTCCCTGCAGCGCACCTGAGAGGCAGATGCTCAGATGTGCTGGGACATGCACGTTACATGCATTTTCTCATTAATCCTGACAACACTTTGGAAGGTAGCTACTGTTAATACCTCCACCTTGAGAAAACCAAGTCCGAGGTGAGAAAGAACCCCTTCTGAGTTTGCAAAGCCGGAAACGGGCCGAGTGGGCAGGGAAGGACCTCGGTCTCAGCAGAGGGCACAGGGCCGTCCTCTGCCAACCTCCGTGGCTCCCGCCTCCACCCTCAGAGCCCTTAGCAGGTTGCCCAGGGCCCCAGTAGAAGCTGTGCAGGTGCAGGGGCTGCGATGTGAGCCCAGCTTCTCTGGCCTCTGCATCCTGGCTCGCTCTGCATTTGCCTCGCCCTGGAAACTGGCTTTTGTGTCCACAACAGAAAATATGCCAGCTGGAGCCCGAGGGGCGGGTGAAGGTGGACCTGGTGCTGCGGGCGGCCGAAGCCCTGCTGGCGTGCTGCCCCAGGGACCAGAGGCCCGAGATCCTGGCCCGGCTGAAGGACATCAAGGCCCAGTGGGAGGAAACGGTCACCTACATGACTCACTGTCACAGGTAGGGCGGCCAGCACCGGGGACCTCTGCCCAAGGGACATTTCTCCAGTCCTGGGATTTCTGGGGACAGGATGTTCTCTTGGGATTTGGGCCACCTTGCCTGCCTCTTTCTAATTCTAATCAAGCTTAATGATGGTAACAGACACTGGGAGCCCAGCGTGTTTTCCCAGCAATTCTTAACAGACTTGACTGTCAGCATGTCTTGCCGCAGAATGACAGAGTGGCCCTGGAGAAAGAAGGCCTGTGCCCTGCTGGCCCTGCAGCCCAGATTCCCCACTTGTATCAGGGAGCCAGGTGGTGGTTGTGTGGGCTGGGGGGAGGAGCACAGACTCAGACCTGGCATTGACTCTTGCCCCACTGATTACTTCCTGTGTGGCCACAGGAAGGTTACTAGACCTCTCTGAACTTCAAGCGCCTCCTCTGGACAATGGGGGTAATCAAGTGCTGCTTGGAGGGTGTCAGGAAGATGGAAGGGGGTAGCCAACCTTCCGTCCCCACTGGGTATGATGAGCACAACAGATGCAGTGCTGCTCTGCCAGTGACCGGGCACGTTCCCGGCGGCTGTCTTCTCCTGACTGTCAGAGGACCTGCATGTGCTAAGGGCAGGGGCAGCTGTGTTCAGAGTCCCAGCACCAGAGAGAAATGATTGGGGGTGTCCGTGCATGGATAGTGGGAGCCAGGGCCAGGATTTGGGGTGCTGGGCTGAAGGGCTCCCCAAGCTGCCTCCCCAAGGCTGGTGGTTCTGGGAGTGAGTCTGGAATCTGGGGTGCCTGGTCTTATCCAGGGGGAAGGCCCGAATCTGGGTGGCAACCAGCTGCCCAGGCGACTCTGAGTCTAGAGCGGGTGTGATGGTGCTGCCATCCCACAGCCCCCCGGGACTGGGGAGGGCCATGGCCTCCCGCCCAGGAGCTGTGGGCCCCCTCACAGCCCGAGGTCTCTCCCCACAGCCGCATCGAGTGGGTGTGGCTGCACTGGAGCGAGTACCTGCTGGCCCGAGATGAGTTCTACCGCTGGTTCCAGAAGATGACGGTCACGCTGGAGCCCCCCGTGGAGCTGCAGCTGGGCCTGAAGGAGAAGCAGTGGCAGCTGAGCCACGCCCAGGTGCTGCTGCACAACGTGGACAGCCAGGCCGTGCTCCTGGACCGGCTGCTGGAGGAGGCGGCCTCCCTGTTCAACAGGATCGGGGACCCCAGCGTGGACGAGGACGCCCAGAAGAGGATGAAGGCCGAGTACGACGCAGTGAAGGCCAAAGCCCAGGTGAGGCTTGGTGGGCTCCATCTCCACCCACCCACCCATTTATCCCCCATCTACCCATCCAGCCACCTGTTTGCCCACTAACTGTCCATCCATTTACTCACGGGCTCACTAACGCCCACCCAACACCCTTCACCCACCTCCCAACCGTCTACCTACTCACTGTCTCCCCCCACTAAACTACCAGTCTCCCACTCACCATCCACCCACCCGCTACCCTATCCACTTGCCCACCCGACCATGTATTCAGCCATCCACCCTCCTACCCATGTGCTGACTCGCTCATCCATCTACCTCTCCACCAAGCTAACCAAGCAACTATTATCTCTTCAACTACTTAATCGCCTGCCCACCTGTCCATCTACTCATTCAGCTACCCGTCAACCCACCCACCTCTTCACCCACCATTCACTCCTCCCTCTCCTTACTGCCTAACTACTCACTGTCTACTATCTACCATCACCCATGTGTTCATCCACCCACCACCTAACTGCCCACCCACCCACTGTCTACCATCCAGACATCCAGTCCTGCTCAGTGCTTAACACGCATATGGCGCGGTGACCGGCTGATTGATGGACTGAGATGTTTGCTCTCCCCCGAACAGCTTCCCTCCTCTCCGCCCTTCTCTTTCTCTCCCTCTGGCCTCCCTCCCCTCCTCCTCCTGCCCACCCTTCTCAGCTCTCTCTAGCCGCCCCCCAATCCCTCTGTCCAGCTTTTGTTTGTGTTCCTTCACCTCATTCTTGCCTTGATTTTGAAAAAGTTCATCGAGTTATTAGGTTCTATTATTTTTCATTTTAGAAATTCTATTTGGTTCTTTACTATGTCCACCTGTTCTTTTTTTTTTTTTTTTTTAGTTATGTCATCTTCCCCTGAAACTTTGCGTTCCCCAGGCACAGCGTGTATTCTTACTCCTTCCAAGCATACTACCTACCTTACAGCCTCCGTCAGGTGGTTCTGGTAGCTGAAGTTCCAGGGTCTAATGCTATTGTCTGTTGTATCTCCTGACATGGAAAATTATTTCCTCAAGGGCTTTGCAATTTAGAGCTGTGGGCTCGTCCTGAGCAGGGCTTTATCTGCAGAATCCTGTGGCTGGGACATATCCCTAGAGGGGGGTGTTTTGTGTCACCCTCGGCTGGGCTCCCCTGGAGATTTGCCTTCCTGGTTTCTATTTTCATACCACTGTATTAACTTGGGGGTTCCTGATCCCTAAATGTGAACCCCAAGACAAAATCATGCAGCAGGCTCCAGCTGCATATTCTGAAAGGTGAATGGTCTTTCGTTTTTGTTTGTTTGGTTGGTTGGTTTCTTTTTTAAGCTCAGGCTAAAACACGTGAAGCTTCCTTCTCATGTTATGTTTGTGGAAAGATTTTTTTTCTAGCTCACCCTTGGCTGGGTGGGGGCAGCCACAGGAGGATCTGCCTTTCTGCAGTGGTCTCTGCTTCCTCTGGGTCCGAAGTGTCACTTCTTACTCTGCCTTGAGCATGAAACCCAAGCTTCTAGTAATGCAGACTTCAGGCACACGTGTGAGTTTCACAGGCTGGTTTCCATAGCATCTGTACCTGTGGTCCATGGGGACATCCCTCACCTGGGCGAGACATGGGTCAGCATTTTAACAACACTTGTTATGTCTTATCCAGCATTCCTGCCTCACTGTAGGGGAAGGGCACTCAGGCTGTCTAGTCTGCTGCAGCACTGGAACTAGTAGCCTCCTGCGTTCTTCATGCTGACAATTTAGGGGAAACAAATTCTATAATGAGCAGAAATAAGGAATCCATCAGGGGCAAGACTCTGGCCCGTGACAGCTTAAGGAGGGACCTGGGTTCCGGGCCAGGGTTCCTGCTTCCCAGCTGTGTGGCACTGAGACAGCTCAACCCCCCCCAGCCCCCCGCCACCGTACCCAGGTCACAAGGCCATGTGAGCTGCACGTGAGCTCTTCGAAAACTGGCAAGCATTTCCCAATGCAGTGGATCAGCTCTGTTGTCAGTAGCAGTGAGAATAAAGAGAAACAGCAGTGGTGTTTGGCATACAGCAGGTGCTCAGAACTAGTTATTGAATGAATGAGAACTCTACCCCTGTAGCTTAAAGCTGAGCCATCCCCAGGGTCCCAGAGGGGGGCAACAGGAAGTTCCTGGGGTGGCTGCACAGGGACCCAGATGGATGGGCACGGCAGGGGTCTGGCCTGGCTCTTGCACATGTAGCCAGCTGGCCCTTATCTGGCCCTGCCAAGTTGCAAGGGTCAAAGTCAGGCTTAACAGTTATCCTCTTTCCAGGGCTGCTCCTCAGGGCTGGGCAAGACAGCCACCTGTCACCTTGCTGTGATGGTGCAGGAAGCAGGTGCTGTGCCCATCAGTGAGAGCCCCCGGTGCAGGCTGCAGAGAGAGGAAATGGAACATTGTCGATGCATGTATGTGTGTGTGTGTGTGTGTGTGTGTGTGTGTGTGTGTGTGTGTGTGTGTAGGGCAGATGCTGGGGCACGAGGTGAGCACCAATTCTGGCCCAGATGCAGAAATGATCTCAGAGAGCCTCGTTGTCCTTTCAGGTGGCTCTCCCCTCACCTGACCCAAAAGACAAACAGAAATCGCCGCTCTTATCCATGGGTGCTACCTTTTCTGTGCCTCTTCACGTCTCTGAACCCATTTGATCCCCAAACCTTCTTAGGAAGTAGATAGAGAAGATGTTATTGGCCCCTTTTTCAGATTAAAAAAAAAAAAAAAACTGAGGGTCAGATGCGAATGGCCCAGTAGAAAGAACAGAAGTTCTAGGCACTCGGAAGGTGGCTCAGGTCCCAGGTGAGTCACTGCACCTGTGCCCATCGGGGTCAGGCTGGGAGGGCAGAGGGCAGGTTTGCAGCTCCAGGAAGAGGGCGCATTTGCTTCCAAGGCTCACCAGGCAAAGGCTTGTCCCAGCTGCGGGGTCCTGGGGCAGGAGCGTGGGGGCCGCTGTCCCGTGAGAGACGGCCGCCATGGCGTGGGGAGGAGGCTGCCCCCCAGTGGGGCCCTCAGAGCTGCCGGACGAGCTGGCCAGTTCCGAGCCCACCGTGGACATGGCCGCTGGTGTCCGCAGGGTGACTGGATCCTGCAGGGACAAGCGGGTTCGGTTTGGCTTTTCAGCTGTTGGCTGAAGACCAGGACCTTTGATCATCTCTTCCTGGACCCCGGAGGTTTGGGAACTTTGCTGTCACTTGCGGGCAGCCCCTTTAGCTCTTAGGTGGGAGGGTCGTGGGACGCCGTGGAGGTGTTTCTTGTCTCTCCCAGAGCTGCTGTGGGGAAGACTGAGAGGTCAGTGGGGAGGGGCGGGAAAGGCCTCCAGCTACTCCGAGGTTTTATTCAAAATGTCAAATGAAGGTACACTTTTATGGGGCGAGGAGCCATGGCTTCAATCAGATTCCCACAGGGTGCCTTGACCTTCAGAAGACCGAGCAGCTCCTGAGAACAGCAAACTTCTACCTCGCCCTTGGCAAGAGACTTAACTTCCCCACCCCAAGGGCCTGGTCTGCCAAGAAGGACATGACCCCAGGCATCAACCTCCTGGGCACACCTGGCCTTCCAGCTCTGGAAAGGACTCTGGCCCCATCCCAAGCAGGGTGGGGAACTCCACGTGTCCAGGGGCCCCAGAAGATCCTTGGTGGCCTGGACGCCTCCTGGTCCCTGCTGTGTACACCTGATAAAGGCCTCCCCTCGCTAAAAGGGCTCCCTCGAGACCGTCCTCTAACCCCAGCAACAGGGTGAGGACCCTGTGGGGACAGTCCTGGTGTCTTCCAGGCGGCCAGGCCTAGCTTCAGGGTGAGGAGGGTCCCTGAGGTCTGGTACATGTTAATCCCTCTGCGCTTGGCAGTGAGAGCCCAGCTGTCCCTCATGCTGGGCAACAGGCCATTGTCTCACCTATAAAAGCCCAGGTTTGACATCCAGCATGTTACTTAGCAAAGCCTGTCACGTTGATGGGGACAGAGCACCGTGGGGCCCCCCTGGACTGTAGCCTTGGACCAACCCCTGAAGGGAGAATATTGATTAGGGCACCGGGTGAAGCCCAGAGGGGAGCAGTAGCTGTGCATTTGCAAGTGAAATATAGACAGAGCAGGCTGGCTGCGGGGAGGGTCTTGTTTGTTTGCTTTTAATCTGCCAGTTCTGCTTTCTGAAGGTCGATAGCAGCACCCTCTGTCTCCCTGCGTCCCCAGGCGGCCCTCACAGAAGGCGCCGCCGTCTGGCTTCCCGGCTGGGAATCAGAGCTGCTTGCGCAGAGGCATAAATCCACTCGGCCCCTGTTAATTGGCCACGTTTTGACAGCCCTGACAGCCCTGTGGCCGCCCAGGGTTTAATCGTTTGGTCTAACGAGAGGGTTGAACACCTTCCCATTTGTCAGCCTGTCGTGCTCGGCGCGCCGCGCCCGGGCTGCCCCATACTTGTCGCGCCTGGCACGGATCTCATCTGGATCCCTGCCCTGCCTGCGTGTCCTCCCCGGCGCCTGCTCCCCGTCATGCGGACTTTCATTTACTGGGCCCTCGCCGGCTGCCAGCGCCTCACTACTCACCCGCGAGCCACCGGCCGGCACGTTCGCGGGACGGTCCGTGTCCACCAGTCTCCGCTTGTTTTCCCGGAACCACTTTGTTTCGTAGATAACCCTTTCCTGGGGGTGGGGACGCGCTCTGGAGGGTTCTGATGGATGTGAAGGAGCCCCCAGGTAGGGGCCCGGCGAGGGAGCCTGCCACGGAGGAGGCCCCAGCGCTGACTTCAGGGCCGCTGGCGGGAGGCACAAAGGGGACTGTCCCCGGGTCTGGGTCCACTTTCGGGTTCAGGCAGCACTGCAATTTCGGAGAACGGAGCTCTTCACGGACGGGTCACTGGAGAAGGGTTCCCCCAGCTCTCCAATGCGGGTATTTTCTCTGTTGGTTGCTGCCGAGGTGAGGTTTAAATGCACGAGTATTTCCAGATTGGGCAAGGAGCTTCTCAAAGGAGGGGAAGGCGTGCACGAGTAGGTAGGGAAGTTTTGCAAATCTACTTGCTTGTCCGCCCCTCCCAGTCGAGAACTTTTGACTTGGCTTCATGGATGGTCAGGACCCCCCCGGATGTGAGCTGGCTCCGTGGTGACGGTCTGAGGTTGGTGGACGACGGTCCGTGTGCCAAATCCAGCCTGTGTGTGTGGGACTTGTGAGCTCAGAATGGTGTTTGACATTTGTGAATGGTTGGGGAAAAATGAAAAGCCAGATATTTCTGGACGTGTGAAATGATGTGAAATCCACATTTCAGTGTCCACATGAAAGTTTTATTGGAACACTTGGAACACGGCCATTCTTTACACATTATCCACGGCAGCTTCTGTGCTTCTGCACAAGTAGCCCACAAGCTGTTGGGTAGTTGCAACAGGAACCATATGGCAGCAAAGCGAAAACATTCCCTACGTGTGCAGCCTGTGACAGAAACAGTCTGGCACCCCCTGGGTTCGAGCAGTGATCTTGGAGTGTGGCACTTGCCATTTGAGTTTCACCTGTGACCCCCACAAGAGCTCTATGATGTCCCCATTCCAGTTTGGACATTTGCAAAATGGGAGGGTTTTGATTTTTTGTGTGATTGTTGTGAGTATTAAATAAGCTAATGCTTTCAAGCTCCAGGCACATGTAGGTGCTTATTAAATGAGAGTCGCCTCTTACCTTGCTCTTGAGTGTCCTTGAAGACTTCCCTCCCATGGCAGATGCTACATTTATTCTTCCTGCATTCCGGAGGCCGTCACAGAGCCTGCCCTGAGCTAGAGCCTGAGAGATTAAATGAAAAGGGGCAGCCTTGTCCGTGGGGACATCTTGGTCCCCCCAGCAGGTGACAATGCCATGGACAAGTGCTGCGGTAGAGTTGCGGTGTTTTGGGAACACAGAGGGAAGGCCGTTAATTCAGCCTGGGGTAGTGGGTAAGGCTTCAGAGAAGGGAGGGGGTGCCTAGTGGTTAGCATTGCCAAGCGGGTACCCTGCGGAGGTGTGAGAAGAGCCGGGGAGCTCAGGAGGTGATCAGCAGTGGCTGGCTCGTGTTAAGTGCTCACCAGCTACCAGGCGCAGTTCTAGGGTTGTGTGAGCTCTGATGCATCTCATCTCACTGCCCCCCAGTGAGGCAGGTGTCGTTGCTGACCATACCATGCAGATGAGGGGACTCGGGCACAGAAGGGTTAATTATGTACCAAGGTGTGGCTGGGGTTCAAGCCACAGGCAGTGGGCTCCCAAGCCCAGGGTCCTGATCACTGGACCACAGAGCCACATCGTGGGGACCTGCCCTTGACCACAGGCTTTGGGGCTTGGACTTGAGCCTGGGGGCAGTGGGGAGCCAGGGCGAGGCTTAAGGGGACAGCGCTGCGATCAGGGAGTGTCTTGAAAAACAGAGTCTCTAGGAGCACGGCGGGCCTCATACGAGGGACACTGACATTCCTCCAAATGTCGGCCACCCTCGGGGCATCACCTTGCCCCTGTGTGCTTAGACCTTCAGTGGGACTGGCTGAAAATAGAGATGATTCCGACCCACGCAGTGAACGTCATCCTCTTCGTGGGGCCATGGGGGCAGCTTGTCAGTCACTCGCATGCCCTGTAGACCCTGTCGTGCAATGGAGCATGTCACTTGCCCAGCTGGGTGACCTTGGGCAAGTCACTTCACCTCTCCGTGTCTTAGTCTCCATCTGTCAGACTGGGATAACAACTGTGCCACCCTATGGGGTGGTCAGGAGAGTTCGTGAGATCGCGCACATAAAGTTCTTGGAGCAAGTGCCCGGCAACTTGGCGAGTGCCCGGCAACTTGGCGAGTGCTCAAAATGATAAGTGTCAGATAGTAGTAGCAGCAGTGTTAATGTTGTCGCTGTCATTGCTGTTACTGCACCCCGGTCTTGAGTGCCATTCCTAGGACGTGGCTGCACAGTTGGCAGCGTCCAGTGCCGGCATGCGTTGGTCTCCAACGCTAGGTCTCTGGGCATATGGCTCATAAGGTAGAGCAGAGCATCCGGGATCTCTTTGTGTCCAACGAAAGGGCTGAGGGTTGGTTGCATCCGCCCTCAACACACATACTCACATGCACACACACACTTAACACACACACACCTGGGCAGGCTGCGGGTTTTCTGGCCTCAAAGCCAGGAGCAGCCTGGGCTGGGACCCTTATGGCTGGCGATTGTCCCCTCCCACAGGACCGGGTGGCCCTGCTGGAGCGGGTGGCCCGGGAGCACGAGCAGTACCGGGCGAGCGTGGACGAGTTCCAGCTGTGGCTGAAGGCCGTGGTGGAGAAGGTGGACGGCTGCCTGGGGCGGAGCTGCGAGCTGCCCACCCCGCACCGCCTCTCCGCGCTGCAGGTGAGCCGGCCGCGCACGCGCCGGAGGGGGCTGAGGTGTCTGCTGACGGGGTGCTCACGTGCTGGGCTCGGTGTCATGGTTGATTTGATAGGACACTGCTGGGTGCCCGGGAGATACAGACACCCGCACGGCACACGGACCCCCGTGAGAAGCGCGGCATCCGCTACAAACTGCCTGGGGTCTGGGCTGCAGGATGGAAATCTCGGAGCCAGCAGGGCATTTGGAGACAGCAGCCTAGGCCAGCGGGTCTCAAATGGGGGGCGTTTGGCCATGTCTAGAGACATTTTTGTTTGCCACAACTGGGTGCTACCCCAGCTTCTGTTGGGTGGAGACTGGGGTGCTGCTCAACACCCTGCAGTGCTCAGGACAGCCCCCCGCAACGAGGACTCGTCCAGCCCCACAGTCAGCAGTGCCGAGGGGGAGAGGCCTCGTGTGGCAGCAGCCTGCAGGGGCAGGAGGTCTAATCCAGCCTGTCTCGCTTGGCCTTGATGAGCCTGAGTCCCTCTGTAAAGTGAGCGGGTAGATTGTCTCCAGTAATTCAAGGGCCACTTTATAATTTTCTACACAACTGTGCAGCACCTGTACTGTTCCTTTAATATTTGCATTTAAATGGCTAGCTTTTTAAAAAATTGGTGATCCTTTATTGAGAAAGAAAACGGATATCACTGTCATAGATGGAAAAGCCAGCACCGTTCACCCATTTGCAGTTAGTAGGTAATTAATGGACAAATGTGTTTATTTGTAGGAATAAATGTAGTGAAACCAAACGGAGCCATCAGGTCCTGTCTGAGTCCAGACTTGCCGGCTGAAGGCTCTGAGCCTGAGGCTGCCCCTCTCTTTGTTAAAAAGGAAGATGAGCCAATGTCAGGAAGTGTTACAGAAAGAGAAGCACCCAACAGGGACTCTCTCCCTGCCTTGGTCCAGTGACTTGAGAAAGATCTGGGGAAGGAACAAGGCTCCCGTGTTGCAAGTCCAAGTTCTAAGGCAGACGCCGGCCCTTGGGAAGGCCCCTCTGGCTCCAACCCGAGTCTCGGAGCGGGTGCTCTGCAGGGCATTCCCAGGGCTGCCTGGAAAATGCAGCCGATGTTTCCCTCCCACCCCTTCTTCCCGCAGGACATCGCCAAAGAGTTCCCCCGCGGTGCCGCGTCTCTGGGGCGGCTGGAGCAGCAGGCCGTGGGGGTCATCCAGAACTCCTCCCCTCTGGGCGCGGAGAAGATCACGGGGGAGCTGGAGGAGATGAGGGAGGTCCTGCGGAAGCTGCGCGTGCTCGGGGAGCAGGAGGAGGCGCGGCTGCGGGGCCTGCTGGAGTCCCGGGGCGCCTGTGAGCAGCAGGTCCGGCGGCTGGAGGCCGAGCTGGGCGAGTTCGGGGAGGGCCTGCGGAGGCTGGCGCGGGAGGGCCTGGAGCCCACGGCGAAGGCGGGGACGGAGGACGAGCTGGTGGCCCGCTGGAGGCTCTACTCGGTGAGCAGTGGAGGGCCAGGCCGGGGAGCGGGCGGGTGCTGTCTGCACCCCGGGGTGCTGCCACTGGACTGCTGTGTGGTGGGAGGTGCAGACTGTCTGGCTGTCCCGGGGTCTCTAAGTTCCCGGGGAGGTCATAGACTAGGTGGGTGTTTACCCCCATTTTCTGGGTGAGGAAACTGAGGCCTGGAGAGATTTTTTTTTCCCCTCAACATCCCCAGGGCCACACGGCAAGCTGGTGAGTAAATAAGCCCAGAGGAGAACGAGGCAGCCGGGTTTGGTTCTGGAAGCCACTCCCTTGCCCGGTGTTGGGGTGAGGAAGTGGGGGGCGGGGACGTTACGTCAGTAGAGGAAGCTCACAATTTGGGATGATGAGGCCCAAACACGACGGGGGTTCTGGGGGCCAAGCAGCGAGCAGTGGGGGGCGGGGTGGGCTCCAGACCCCGACACGAAGTCCAGAGGACACCTGCCCTCCCTGCCCCGTGGGAGGGCACAGCCCAAAGTTGCACAGCCAGGGAGAGGTAGAGGCGGGTCTCCAGGCCAGCTCTGTGCGGTGCCAAAGCCGGGGCGCTCTCCACGGCCCGCCCTGCCTCCCTGGGAGCAGGAGCCCAGCATGGGGCCCGGAGTCCTGCCGGTCAAGGTCGGACTCCGAACTTCCCGGGACAGCAGGGAAAGGCTGCGTCACACAGCGAAGGGAAGCAGTTTGGGAATAGTCAGTGCAAATACCTTGCACCCTGCCACGAATGGTAACGGGGTTCACAGGGCATCTTCAGAGGCCAGCGAAGGCCCGGCTGTGACATCAGGTCTGCTGTTTAGGCACTTTGCAACCACCAGAAAACTCTTAGCCCAAGTGTCCTTTGGCGTAACACGGGGACGTGGTGGAGACTCACCTCCAGGGATTGCTGCAAGGCTTAAATGAATGGGACACCCAGAGCACTGAGCATTAGGGGTCCCTACTCCCTGGACAGTTGTTTGTATTATTATTCGCTGATAATGCTGGGGGTTCGGTGGCAATAAAGAGCAAAAGTGTAGCTCAGAGCCGGGCGTGGTGTCTCATGCCTGTAATCCTAGCTCTCTGGGAGGCCGAGGCGGGAGGATCGCTCAAGGTCAGGAGTTCGAAACCAGCCTGAGCAAGAGCAAGAACCCCATCTCTACTATAAATAGGAAGAAGTTAATTGGCCAACTAAAAATATATAGAAAAAATTAGCCGGGCATGGTGGCACATGCCTGTAGTCCCAGCTACTCGGGAGGCTGAGGCAGGAGGATCGCTTGAGCCTAGGAGTTTGAGATTGCTGTGAGCTAGGCTGATGCCATGGCACTCCAGCCTGGGCAATGAAATGAGACTCTGTCTCAAAAAACAAAAACAACAAAAAAAGTGTAGCTCAGTGACAGCAGAGGCGCCAGGCCCCCCGGGGAGGGAGGCAGGAGAGCAGGGGCTGGGCTCCAGCATAGCCCCCCCTCCCCCGTCCGCCCTTGGGGACAGTTTTCTCCCAGCCTGGCCCACCCCCACTGGCCCGCTCGCCCCTCCTCACACGCCCCTCCCACGGAGGCCCTCACACCGGCCCTGGGCTGTCTCACCTGCTGCAGGGGACGCGGGCGGCGCTGGCCGCAGAAGAGCCCCGGGTGCACTGGCTGCAGGCCCAGCTGACGGAGGTCATCGGCTTCCCCCACGACCTGCAGCCGCTCTCCGACAGCGTGGTTGCCGCCATCCAGGAGTATCAGAGGTATCGGGGAAGGCAGAGGGCGGGTGGGACTCAGGGCGAGCTGGAGCCCAGGCAGGACCCGTCTGCGGTCTCCACGACTACCTTCCGGGCTGTGGTTCCCCCGTGGCGAAGCTGGGCTGTCAGTCAGTCTGGTGACAGTCTTCCTTGCAGGGCGCTCTTATCCACCGCGGGGGTCACAGACCTTTGAGGTCCCAGCTCAGGGTGAGGTGCCGTTATGGGAATCTGCCCCCGCTGGTGGGTCCTCACGCCGAGAGGCTGCCCCAGCCCCACTGTGCAGCTGTTCCTTCCACATTGGCAAATGCCTTCAGGGTCAAAGTAGCTTTGGATGTCAGACTCACATTTCTGTTGTTCATTTATTTTTAAAATTTGATCAAGCGCTTTTGTTTGTTTATTTGCTTTTTGTTCTCAATGAGCGGGCCAGTCTGAATTAACTAGCCTTCCGTTACTGGAAGAAGTCTTCCTCTGTTATCTAACACTTTCAGTGACTAGGAGAGGAGCACTGTGTGCCCATTTTACAGGTGAGAAAACTGAGGCTCACTGACCTTAAGCCAGTTCAGGGCACACAGCTGGTCTGTCTGACTCCATACTCCCAGCTCCTTACACCTGCTGCTCCTTACACAGGAACAGAGGAGTGTCTTGTGTCTGATCTATGCAAGCACTTACAGGTCCCAGCGAGCCCCAGCATCTGTCCTTAGGAAGACACTTTTCATGTCGATGTTAGCCACAGTCCCTTTCGTCTATATCCTGAGCCCTCGGCTGCACACGCCCCCAGCAGCCTGCGGGACAGGAGAGAGCCCACCCGGGAGCAGTGCACGCTGGGCCCCTGGGTCCGACGGGGGCCTCACTCCTGGCCTGAGACCACTCTCTCCCCTCTCTCGGTTTCCCCCCTCCACGGTCCTCGCAGCCTGAAGGGCAAGAGCACCAGGCTGCGCAACGCCGCGGAGACGGAGCTGTGGCAGCGTTTCCAGCGGCCTCTGCAGGGTCTGCAGGCGTGGAAGGCCCTGGCCCAGCGGCTCCTGGAGGTCACCACCAGCCTGCCCGACCTGCCTTCCCTCCACACCTTCCTGCCCCAGATCGAGGTAACCAGGCTCCTGCCGGGGGAGGCAACCGGTGTGGCTGGGGGTGGGCCAGGCATGGCACTAGCTGCTCTCCCAGGGAAGGTGTGTCCCGGCTCCTCCAGGTATCTGGGGGAGCTGATCGCACAGTCCGGTGAGTCCTGAGTGCACAGGGGGTGGCAGTGCTCGTCTGTTATCGGTGACCCAGGTGGCCCTCGGTTCCTGGGTAGAAGGTGAAGCCTGCCGCCTGGTGTGACCCCACACAGACCCTCCCCCACCTGCAAGCGTCCCCGCTTCCCTTAGGACCCCACCGTGGGCCGTCCTCTGGGAGCGTCTGCAGTTCTGGAGGGAGCAGCGTATCGGGCCGTTACCTTTACTGTGGCTGCACGTGACCAGAAACCCGACAGCGCTGGCTTCAAGCACAGAGACGTTCAGGCAGCCTGGGGCTGACTGGACAGCTCAGCAGTGTCACCAGGCCCAGGCCCTATGTAGATCCAAGCCAGGTCCCCCTTCATGGCCCCAGGACGGCTGCCGCCACTGCATGCACACAGCACCCCACGAACAACACGCAGCACATGCGGGCTCTCCCCACGGCCACTTCCGCCTTTCAGCAGGGCGGCAATCCCTTCCCAGAGCCCCGGCACATGTCCCTCACATCTCACTGGTCAGCCGAGGTCATGTGACCACCCTGGACCAGCGCCAGCTGAGGATGATGGGATTGCACGGTGGTGGGCTTGGACCAATTACATCCACAGCCCTGGTGCGGGGCACCTGGCTGCCCAAACATAGTCCTGGCTGTTTGGTGTGGGGAAAAGAGAACGGCCGTGCGATGAGCAGCTGACAGCAGCCGCCACGGTGGCTGCCACGTGCCTGCACGTGCTGCCTGTGCTGCTGAGAAAGGGTTTCCTGCCTAGAGGTTCTTAGACACAAGAGTGGAAGGAGACACAAAAGTGTGTCAGGTGTAAGCCCCCATTTTATATCAATTTCCATTCTGATATAAAAGCAGTGGAGCACGTAGAGATGTGCGAAGAAGAAAACAAAAAGCTCCCATAGTGCTCCCATAGTCCTCCCAGCCGTGGGAGCACCGTTGACGTGTTGGGAGCACGCTCTCCATCACCTTTTCTGCCCAGCGTGGTATCACTGGGGAGGACCAGTGACCAGGGCTGGTACCTGAGCCTCCTGCGCACGCTGTTCCACCAGAGACCCGTGCCTGCGTGTTGGTGCATCTACCCTGGGGTTTTCCATTTACGGCTCTTGTTGGAATAAGAACTTGTTTTCTGTCTCCATGGTTGTTAAGCTGCAGGGCATAGCCCTTCTTCCCAGGGGTCTATTCACCTCTTCCCCTCCATGCTCCAAAGCATGATGATCCATCTTTTTGAGGTACTCCTCAGGGCTCCCCAAAGTGAATTTCATGTGTGCCACAAACCTCAATTTTAGGTCAGAAAATCCTAAATCTACCTTTTACATCTGATGAAATCCATCTAGACATTTCCAGGAGATACGGTCACCAATAAAAGATTTAATGAATGAATTACAATTTCTGTGTATCTGGGATGCTGGATATCTATGTATGCACATTTTAATTTCCATTTCTACCATTATCCTCCTCGTTTTGCAGATGAGGGATGGGAGCCAGGGAGCCTGTTTTACAAAAGAGTAACCTGAGGCTCAGAAGTGCCCAAGGCCTCCCAGCTAGTCCCAACTCACCATTGCAACTTCCCAGCCTAAATGCTTAAGTCCCGTGATACTGTGTCTGTGCTTGGTGCAAAGGGGGTGAAGGTGACCCCCCTCCCGTGAGAGGCTTGGCCTCTGTGTGGCTGGCCACAGGCCAATGCATGCACGGGCAGATCACGCCAGTACAGCTGCAGCAGCCGTGGTTATACGGCCTCCTCCAAGACAGGGCTTGATTTCCCCGACAGGAGTGTCCACCGCTGCCTTGTGCTCCCACTGCACTGGGTCAGACTTTGCTTAGGAAAATGATCGCTCTCTGGGTTGGATCAAAGTTACTCACCTGGGATCTTTGTTCGTCCTCTCCCAGCCCCACGCCCACCTAAGCGTCGTAAGTCTGAGAGTGGGTTCTCAGGAGCATCATCCGGTATAAACAGAAGGACTATTGCCAGTGGAAGACAAAACCTCTGGCTTCTAGAAGCCCAGACTCTTGGTTAGAGAAGCAAGAGGTGCTTACCTCACTCAGACAGCTGGAGAGCCCAGGCTTGGCTCAGGCCGTAAGAGTTGCAGGGCTTGGGGCAAGCAGGGTGAGCGTGGGCTGGGAATGTGGTCAGGGCAGGCTTCCTGGAGGAGGTGGCCCTGGGCAGTGCAGAATTTGGGCTGTGTGGGAGCCAGCTGCCATTATATGAGGCTTCTGAGTTCCCTTAGGTCCCTTCTTTGCCTGGCAAACTCCCACACGTCACCACCACCAGCACTCCGCCGAGGAGTCGCCTCCTCTGGGAAGCCTTCCCGGATCCCCTCTCATTGTGCGCCCACGGGCCCACGGCCGCCTTCAGAGCGTCCAAAACACTGCTGGGGGGGGGGGGTCCCACTGCTGTCACTGATGGGGGGGCCATTGGTAGAGGATCAAGCTGGTTGGGTCTGGGTCTGTCTGCAATGTGGGGGGCCGATTCTGGGGGCCCGGCTGCGAGGCAGCAGGCAGGCGGGAGCTGCGTGGGGCAGGTGGCGAGGCGGAGGGCGTGCCACAGCCGCGGCAGTGGCGACGGAGACAGGTCAGGTCTCCGAGACGTGTGGGAGGCAGAGACTCAGGCTCGCATGGAGACGGATGTGGGGGGAGAGAGAGGAGCCAAGTTGGCTTTGAAATTCAGGCTCTGCCCAGCGCACTCCTGCCAGCCCGGGTTTCCACCTGTGTCTGCTGCTGCCCCAGACACCAGCACGGAGGCGCAGCTCCCTGAGAAGTTGCAGCCAGCACAGGTGTGCCGCCGGCCCCGTCCCGAGCTTTGTCCTGCCCGGCCGGCCGTGCTCTGTGGTCACCGGAGGCCTTGTCCCCGCAGGCGGCGCTGGCGGAAAGCTCCCGCCTCAAGGAGCAGCTGACCATGCTGCAGCTGAAGACAGACCTGCTGGTCAGCATCTTCGGCCAGGAGAGAGCCGCAGCGCTCCTGGAGCAAGTGGCAGGTTCCGTGAGGGACAGAGACCTGCTACATAACAGCCTTCTGCAGCGGAAAAGCAAACTGCAGGTGAGCCTGCCCGCGGGGCAGGAGCCACCACTCCGGGCGGGCGGGCGGCCTGCGTTCTGATCTCAGCCCCACCCCTCGCCCCCGCTCCTCGTGTGTAAACTGGGCAGGATGCCTGCGCGATGCCTCCACCTGGTTCTCTGGCCACCTGTCTGCCTCCCAACCCTGCCCCAAGTCCCCTCTCTGCACTGCAGTCAGACTGAAGCAGGCCCAGTCTTCCGCGAGAGCTGGGGGAGACTCAAATAAGAAAATGCAGATAGACCAGGTGTGGTGGCTCACGCCTGTGATCCTAGCACTGGGGGAGACCAAGGCAGGCAGATCATTTGAGCTCAGGAGTTCGAGACCAGCCTGAGAAAGACTGAGACCCCCATCTCTACTAAAAAAGAAAAAGAAAAAGAAAATAGAAAGAAATTAGCTGGACAACTAAAAAAACCACCACCAACAAAATATATATATATATATATAAAATTATATATATATATATATATATATATATATATATATTACCCGGACATGGTGGCGCATGCCTGTAGTCCCAGCTACTCGGGAGGCTGAGGCAGAAGGATTGCTGAGCCCGGGAGTTTGAGGTTGTTGTGAGCTAGGCTGATGCCATGGCACTCTAGCTGGGGCAAGAGAGTGAGACTCTGTCTCAAAAAGAAAAGAAAATGCAGATAAAAAGCACTGGTAAACTTTCCACCTCCACAGAGCTGGAAGCTAGCTCAACAATGACACACTGCTGAACGACTACACGAAGACATGGCATGGCATATTGTGGGCAGCTTGTTGTTTTATGTAACAAATACCTGCCGAGCATCCAATGGCAGTGGCAGTAATAGCTGTGATCTGCGGGGCACTGCCTACGAGCCTGCTTTAGGTCCTTGATCTTATCTCATCCAAGTAAGAACACTGTGAGGGAGGTGCTTTTACTTTCCCTGCTTTACACGTGAGGAAACTAAGGCAGGATGGTCAAGGGAGTGGCTCATGGTCTATGGGTGGCCAAGCCAGGACTCAGCCCGTGAGCTCAGCTCCCGGGCGCTGTTGCTGCCATCAGCAGGGCCTGGTACGGTTCTAGGAAGCCAAGGTCTTTGCCCTCAAATGCTTGCAACCTGGTGGCGACCATACATAAGCAGGCCATTCCCAGGAGGCACCAAAGTGCTGCTCTAGAGCGAGGGTCCGGAACTGCTTCATAAAGGCAGGTGGTGACGGCTGTGGCGTTTGCAGGGCAGGCGGTCTCTGCTGCAGCTGCTCACCTCTGCCACCGTGGCGTGAAAGCAGGTGTAAATGAATGGGCGTGGCTGTGTCCCAGCAAAACTGTATTCACAAAAACAGGCCCCTGGTGGGGTTTGGTTGGCGGGCAGGGGCTGCAGCTTGCCAGTCCCTATTCGAGAGGCGAGTGGTCTAAGCATTATGTGAGGACACTCTGGGGACCCCAAGGAAAGGCAGCCAACCCCATCAGGTTCCGCGACGGCTTCCTGGCATGGGTGGTGCCTGAGCGAGGATGAGCTGGCCGAGAGCAAGAGCAGCCTGGCTTCAAGAGTCTGGTCTTAGAGCAAGGTGCCCACGAGGAAAACTTTTGACGTGCGTGCTTCCCGGTGTCTCTGCAGAGCCTGCTCGCCCAGCACAAAGACTTCGGAGCTGCTTTTGAGCCCCTGCAGAGAAAGCTCTTAGACCTCCAAGTCAGGGTCCACGCTGAGAACGGGCCGCAGCGCGACCTTCCTGGAAAACAGGCCCAGCTCTCGAGGTTGCAGGTAAGGAAGGCGTCTGTGGGGCCCAAGTCACCCCCACCCGGGTGCTCAGCTGCACCTAAGAGCAGCCCCCTTCCTTTGGCAGTAACCGGCAAAGCAGCAGCTGGCTTGAGCCGGAGAGTTAGACCCTTCCTTGAGATCTGACCTTTCGTCTCAACAGAATCTTTGCTTATGTATCTGTTGGTTCCTGGCCTCCAGTTACCCATTCTCGAGCCTAAGAAAACGATAAGCTTTTTGTTTACTCCTCAGTTCCGAAGTCTAACACTGGTATTTGTTTTTTTAAAATTGCTTTGCTATTAAGTATTCCTAATGAGTCCAGAGAGTTTGAGTTAAACAAACCAATCTGAGGATTAAGAATAAACGTTCTAAAAACACATGTGGACTGTAAGGCTGATCCCTGGACATTGTTGGCTGGATAAGGGGGCTTACAGGGTTTTAAAATGCATGTGATGCACATTTATCTTTTTAAAACTCAAGCTCACACATAAATTGAATGTTCTTGGGACGACATGAAAGATGGTGAATTTGGGGCGACTAAAATTGGGTTGTGCTTCCTCGTAACAGGAGGTAGCCAGCAAGTACCGGTCCAGATGTGAGTAGTTTGTCCCTGAGATGCCATCTGGTCTGCAGCAGGATTTATTTTCATGGCATCCCAGGATATTTTTGTCTGATTTTTAAAATCCCTCCAGCCCTGAGAGTGGGCCCGTCAGACCAGTCGTATGCATGGTGCGGGCATGGGTGTGGGGGAGCCCTGCCCTCCTGGGGCAGTCCCCGCGCCCCTCGCCCCCTGCCAGGTTCTCCCACCCAGAGCAGCCCTGAGCAGCCCACCCATTCCTTTCTCCTCTGCAGGGGCTGCAGGAAGAGGGGCTGGACCTGCGGGCACAGATGGAGGCTCTGAAGCCTCTCGCCCAGGGGAATCCCAACCACCAGCACAGAATGGACCAGCTCTCCTCCGACTACCAGGCCCTGCAGAGGGCTCTGGAGGTGAGGGGCCGCAGAAGGGCCAGCTCCGGGGCAGAGACCCGGCCCCTGGGATCCTACACGCCTAGGGGCTTTCTCCCTCCGTCCTTCCTTCATTCTGCACAAACTTTTTTTTTTTTCCTTTCTCCCTTTTTTCCCTTCCCTTCTGCCTTCATGCAACAGACTATTATTGAGCGCCTCCTGTATGCCAGGCAGTGTTCTGGGCCCGAGGGTGGAGGTAATGTGAGCAAGACAGCCAAGGCCCCTGCCCTGCTGGGGGTTACGAGCTAGGAGGGTAGATGGACAATGACTCAGCAAGCAAGTGAATGCAGGATTCCATGTTGTGATAAGGGCTGGGAGGCAGAAAGACAGAACAGGCTGCTGTGACCCTGGTCGCCCACGGGAGGCCCCAGCACTCTGGGCAGCGTGGTTGAGTCCCGGAGGCCGAGGAGCTTCGCCTGCAGTGCCCCCTAGTGGCTGCCCGAGGTCTTCCAGGCGTTGGCACGGGGCTGTCTCCCCCAGCGTGGGAATGGAACTCCAGGCGCCTTCAGAATTGGCCCGGGGACAAGCTGGAATGTAGACGCAGGCCGGGCTCTGACATCTATTCAGGTGCAGTCCCGGGTCTGCCTTTGCAACAAGCCCCGGAGCGCAGAGCCGGCCTCTGGCAGCCACACCGTGAGAAAACCCAGTCCCGGGCAGTGCCTCCCTCCCGACCCCGCGTGCCCTATTTTAATCACAAATATTCCTGACGTCCTCTTTACCATCTCAGGATTCATAGATAGTGTAAGTTACCCACACAGGAAATAGAAAAGAGAAATAAAAGGAAAGTAATTATGATAAAATAGTGTCCGTCAGTGCGTAGGTACTCCCAGACGGCCACACTCAAGACTTGGAGGAGGTCAGAACCCTCTATCTAGTCCACGGCCAGCCGCCCATTGTTTTAGATAACGGTTGCATTCCTGGAGAAGTCAAGCATTTTTTGTTAAAATTGCAAAAACGTCTTTGTGTTTGTGTGTTAACTAGAGTGAGAGTCTAAGCTCAGGGTGTGATGAACAGGTGTTTTTGTTTTTTAACCGCTGTGGATGTTGGCAGGACATTAGAACATGCTGTGGCGTCTGTGCAGTTCTAATTCTGCAGTGTTGGACTGTCTTACCGAGGATGGGATAGGGGCACCCAGGCCTGTCACTGTGTCCGCTAGCATCACCCTCACCCCACTGCTATTGCAGCAACCAAAACTCGCCCACGAGTTTCCAGGAAACAGGCACCACCTATAGAGACCCAATGATCTAAGCAACAATTAAGGTCTCTTTGAATTCGTTTAATTCCAGTTAATAAATTAGCAGCCAGTGGTCTCAGGTTGAGGCAGGGCAAGTAGAGAAATAGAAAACACTGTCTGCACCCTTCGGGAGCCCACAGAAGCACAAAAGTCAGCTTTCGTACCCACCTGCAGACAAATGATGAGCTGGGTTAATCACTATAAGAAGCAGCAGTCACTGAGCGTCACTGGACATTGCAAGACGATGTTCCCATTCTGCCGTACTTCTTTGCTTACTGTTCACATGCTTCTTTAAAAAGGAATTGCCCTTCTTTGATTGTTCTGGTACAGTGCTTAAGTCTAATAAGCCCTGATACGTGAAGTGACCTCCGCGTGCCCCTGGGGACGTGTGTCCCACGCTGGAGATCACAGCTCTGTGCAGCCGGGAGCCTTGGAAGGCGTTTGGTCCGATGTTGGCACACGGGGGACCAGGAGGTGACAGTGGTGTGAGAGCTCAGAGCAGTGGAGTTTTAGGAAACTTCTCAGGCCCACATAGTGGTCTGCCGAGGACAGATGTGACAATGTCCCCAGCCCCTGGCACGGGCCTGGCACGCAGTGGTCTCAGCCAGTGTTGTGGGACGTGGGGGGCAGGGCCTGCAGCAGCCAGAGAGTCACGAGGACCCCATCCAGGCAGCACGGCAGGATGGGACCGTGTCCTGGGGTCTCACCAGGTGGGGGTGGGCCGAGGAGGGGCCCAGGCTGGGTGGCCAGGAGGATGGAGACTGGCTACCCCCTGGGCTCAGCGCCCGCCCTTCCTTGAGACAGAGAACAGCAAGGCCCCTGCTCAGAGAGCTGAGCAACAGGTTGGCCCAGGAAAGGGAAAAAAAAACTGATACACTGTGTTGACAAACTTTTTATCGAAGCATAAACAGGATATATACATATATATATATATATATACATAAACCATATACAGGAAGATGAATATCTAAGTGTGCAGCTCGATGAATTTTTAAAAAAATAAATGCGTCTGTGTTATGAGCACACAGATAAAACCCAGAATAACACTGGCCGCCCAGCTCCCGGGTGCCCCTGGGGCACTGCCCAGCCCCACCATTACCAACCCTCAAGGGTCACCCTGACCCCAGGCTTGTCACGGCACAGAGAATGCCTGATTTTATCCTCCACTTAAATTGGATCGGACAGAATGTTTTCTTTGGTGTGTGAGTAAATTCATCCCTAGCATTGCACGTGCTTATGGGCTGGCCCTTCTTGCTGCTGTAACACATTTCATCGCCTGAATCCACCACCGCGTGTTATTCACTCTACTCTTGATGGCACCTGGGTAGTTTCCAGGGTGGGGCCATCACAAGTAACATCGCGTGGGTGCCCTTTGGTGAGGATGGGTCCCCATGTCCACCGGGTATCATGTGCCCGGCAGTGGAAAGGCTGTGTCAGGAGGTGCATCGTGTTCGGATGTAGTAGATACTGACCAGCGGTTTCCGTAAGGGCTTGTGCCAATTTACATCAGTGCTGGACAAGAGACAAGAGCTCCGATTTCCCTCCCCCCTCCCCTAGACTTGGGAGTTTCCACGAAAGTGAAACAGGCTCAAGAGGCATTTTAAACCAGAGTTGATCTTCCGGGGGCGAATTCCTTGTGCCGTGTAGAAGGGAGGACCGGCGTCTTGCATTGCTGCCGGGTGGGGACCCCTGGGGGCCTGGGCAGGCCTGGGGGGCCTTCAGGGTGGGGGTGGTGCCCAGGGTCTCCCCTCTGGCCAGCACTCAGGGCGCCCTGGGCCCTCCGGGCTGTGCCGCAGGACCTCGTGGACAGGTGTCAGCAGAGCGTGCGGGCGCACTGCACCTTCGCCCACCAGCTGCTGGAGCTGCGGCGGTGGATTGCTGGGGTCATGCAGAGGCTGGAGTCACACCGGGGGGACGCCGGCCCACGGGATGTCCAGTCCCGAGAGCTCGAGGTGGAGGTAAGGTGGTGAGGCCCCAAAAGCAGCCTCAACAGGCCAGCACTTCCACACTGGCGGCCAGAAGCGGGGTAGCGCTCGGAGACCATCCCCGGCCTGAGACCTCCCTGCGTGTCCGTGTGTCCTGCAGAGGCTGGTGGCGGAATTCCCGGAGAAGGAGGCCCAGCTGCCCCTCGTCGAAGCGCACGGCCGGCTGGTGATGGAGCAGTCCTCCCCGGAGGGGGCCGCCGCGGTGCAGGAGGAGCTCAGGGAGCTGGCGGAGGCCTGGCGGGCCCTGCGGCTGCTGGAGGAAAGGCTGCGGAGGTGAGGGCGCCTCGGGCCCTGAGCCTTGTGCGGGACGACGCCCCTCCCCGCCCGGGAGAGCTCAGGGTGCTCGTGGAGCAGGTGGCAGGGGCTCTGCTGTGTGCCCGGCGTGGTGACAGGTGCCTGGGGAATCTCCACGCTTTGGCCAATCGGTGATTCTATCAGGGCCAAGAAGGGCCAGGAAATGTCCCTGGGTCAGGAGTTTGCCTCCACCCTATTCCGGCTTCAGCCTCGGTTTCCCCATCTGTATCAATGGGTGTCCGCACCTTCCTGACAGGGTAATGTCGGTTTAAAGTCAGAAACTAGACGTGACTATGCCTTGGGAACACGCTGACACACCTGAAGCAGGGCCCTGACTCGCCCTGACTTGATCCCCCAATTCTATTCTCCCGAGGCCTGGTGGGTCCCCGTCACCTCACCGCACTGATGGGGCCGAGTTTGTCTCCTCAGCCTCGTCAGAAACTGGCAGCTGCATCGGACAGAAGTGGATTCGGGGAAGAAAATGGTTTTCACCAACAACATCCCAAAGTCTGGGTTTCTCATCGACCCTGCAGATCCTATTCCCAGGCATCGTCGCCGGGTGAGTCTGCCCAGGGGGCCTGCAGGAGAAGGGGCAGGTCCCAGGTCACGCGGGATAGGGGTCCCCGGCACAGCGCCTCCCTGCCCAGGGCCACATGCTCAGCTCTAAGGACCTGGCACATCCTGCCTCGCTCGAGCCGGCCCCTGCCGCGGCCCAGGGAGCACTTGCCCGCTGCTCAGAGGGCCTCAGATATCCCAGACTCTGCAGAGCCGGGCCACCGGGGAGGGACGTGGGCGTCCCTTGGCCAGATAGGCACTCGCCTCTCTGAACCACCAGCAGCAGCCACTGCAGGGGGGAGGGCGCCAGGGCTGACAACTTCCTGCTGGCCCCAGGTTGGAAACTGAAATCGCACACGATGGGTGTGTTTTTGTAAAAAAAATAGCTGTATTTTGTAAAAAGAACCAACAGCACTGTATCATCCATCACTTTCTGTACTGCAAAAAACGGAGGCATGTTGAAAAGACGGTTATTCCTCGTCCTTCAAAAACAATGTGTCAAACTATTCATCCTCCCATTCATTCTTTCATTCACTCATCCCCAACACCTGTATTGAGTGTTGCTGTGTTCCAAGGCCTGCGCTCAGAGACGGGACACAGCTGTGAATGACACTTCCTGCCCTCAAGGAACTTAGACTCCAGCCCGGAGCTTTTCAGACTGTGACGTGCTCCTGGCCTTATATTAAAATGCATGTCGAGGATCAGTAGGTCCAGGCCAGGCCCAAGACGGATTCTGCCTGCATTGCTAACAAGCTCCCAGGACACGCCCATGCTGCTGGGCCCAGGAGAAAGGCAGGGGGACCCACAGGCGGTTAAATGAGAGTCTACACCAAGCCCAGTGCAGTCGGCGGAGGGGCCAGATGTCAGGGGAGCCTGCAGGGAGTGGGGGTGACAAGAAATGTCAGCGTGTCCAGGCAGAGGGGATGGTGTGTGCACAGACCCGGAGGGCGTGTGAGTGCCAGCTCGAGGGGCTGGGACAGGTCTGTCTGTTTGCTCAGAGAACAGGGAAGACAGCAGCACCCCAGAGTAGGGAGTGGGTGGCAGGGAAAGCAGAGCCTGAGGCTCTCGGGCCACCCTGGGGAGGTGTGAGAAGCCACAAAAGTGTATTAGCAAGTACTTGGCTGAACAGACTTGCACTTTAGACATCCCTCTGGCCATGGAGTCCAGAGGGCAACACGCATGGTAGAAGGGCGACCACTGTATTTTCCACCAGGGACCAGGGAGCGGAAAGTGAGCCATACTCTTAGCCCCTAAATGTGGCCACTCTGAGTAGAGATGCACCTCTCCTCCCCCAGCCTCTTCTGTCACCATTTGTGCATCCTGTCCTCGCCCCTGCCCTTCTATCTCAGGTGAAATCCTCAGGACACAGGGCCAGTGGGTTTTTTTGTTTTTTTTTTTTTTTTTTTTTTACCTCTGATGCTTTGGCCACATGCCTTCCTGCAGGCAAACCTGCTCCAGGAGGACGAAGCCAGCCATGAAGACTTCGCCCAGCTCCTGAGCAACTTCGAGCAATGGCTGCAGGTGGAAAATTCCAAGCTGGTTAGAATCATCGCCATGAAAACCGCCACAGCCAGGGACTTGAGGACCAGAGAAATGAAACTGCAGGTCCGTTCCCAAGGAAAGGGCTCTTGCCCACATTGTTTGTGCCTGCAGATATATTGCCACCAGGGAGTTCTTTGAAAAAAAAAAAAAAAAAAAAAAAGGAGCACAGACCTAGTTCATGATCTGTTCTCCCTTGTTAGTAAATAATGTTTTTTAAATTTTTCAGGTTCAGAGATTTTTTTTTTTTTTTTTTTTTTTTTTTTTTGGGACAGAGTCTTGCTTTGTTGCCCAGGCTAGAGTGAGTGCTGTGGCATCAGCCTAGCTCACAGCAACCTCAAACTCCTGGGCTCAAGCAATCCTACTGCCTCAGCCTCCCGAGTAGCTGGGACTACAGGCATGTGCCACCATGCCCGGCTAATTTTTTCTATATATATTAGTTGGCCAATTAATTTCTTTCTATTTATAGTAGAGACGGGGTCTCGCTCTTGCTCAGGCTGGTTTTGAACTCTTGACCTCGAGCAATCCGCCCACTTCGGCCTCCCAGAGTGCTAGGATTACAGGCGTGAGCCACCGCGCCTGGCCTGGGTTCAAAGATTTTAAAAGAACTTTTCCTGGCATTCATCCATCCCTTCAGCCCACTTCTGTGTTTCCCTATGTGGAAACTATCACCACTAACTGCTTGACCCCTACATCAGTTAGCTATTGCTGTGTAACAAACCACCCCAATAGTTTGTGGCTTAAAACAGCAGCTGTTTGTTTAACCCCTGATTCTGAAGCGTGGCAGTTTAGGCTGAGCTTGGCTGGGCAGGCGCTGCGTCTGCTTTGGCTGGGCTCCCTCCTCTGTCTGTTGTCAGTGGCAGGTGGGTGGGGCAGCTCTGCTTCTGGGGCCAGCAGGCTGTTGGAGATGAGAGTGGTGTGGAGCACACATCTCTTGCCACCCCGTGGGGCAGCCTGGACTTCACATAGCAGAGGCAGGGCCTAAGACAGCAGCTGGGAGCAAGCAAGGCCTTTTGAGGCTTAGGCTGGAAAAGGGCATAACATTAATCCCCCTGCATTCCATGGTACAAAACCAGCCCAGATTCAAGGGGAAGGAAAAGAGACCCCTTGATGGGGGGGGGGGGGCAGCTGCAAAGTCATTTTGCAAAGAACATGCATGTGGCCAGGGGAAGGGGGATGGGGAAGTCATGGCCATTTTTGCAATGGAGCTACCATTTCTCTTCTTTCTTCTTCACTGTCACATCTAATTAGTCACCAAATCCTCCTTGATTCCACCTCCTGGATATGTTTTTGTTTCAGTCCCTTTCACTACCATTGCCTTACTTTAGGCACTTACTGTTTTTGACTTTGATTGTGGCAGCATGTTCCCAGCTGGTCTCCCTTCTTCCCTTCGGGCCCAGCTTCTGGGTGATGGCTCATTCTGCAGCCAGACTAACCCTTCAGAGTCACAAATATAACCTTGTCCTCCCTCTAATGAAAACCTTTCGGTGTGGACTTTAAACCCCCAAGTTTATCACACAAGGCCTTTCTCAGCCAGGCCCTAGCCTACCTCTCTTTTTTCTTTTTCTTTTTTTTTTTTTTTTTTTTGCTTTTTTACTATGATAGGTTAGAGTTTGGATTTCTTTTTATTTATCCTGCTTGGGATTCATCTGAACTCCTGAATCTGTGATCTAGGATATTTCTGGAAAATTCTTTAATATTATCTCTTAAAATATTGCCTCTACCTTGTTCCCTTTCTCCCCTCCTTATGTGATGTTATTCCTTCTCACTGTGTACTTTATGTCTCTTACCCTCCCCTGTATACTTTTTATCCTTTCGTCTTTTCGTGTTGCATTCTGGATGGTTTTTTTTTCTGACCCATCTTCCAGTTTACTAATTCTCTCTTTATCTGTGTCTCATTTGCTATTACACATGTCTATTGAGTTCTTACCTTTCGTTATTATATTTGTCAGTTCTAGAACTTCTGTATGGCTCTTTTAATAATCTGCTCTATCATTTTTCATAGCTCCCAGATCATTGCTGAAATTAAGCTTGTCTTTTAATTCTCTGAATCTAGTACACATAGCTGTTTTACAGAATGTATCTAATAATTCAAGTATCTCAAGGCATTTTAGAAATGTTTTTATTGTATACTATTTCTGCCTGATCTTGTTCTTGGTTTCTTGTGTGTAGCTGCTTTGTTTATGTTCTGGACATTGTATTTGACAAAATATGTGTAAGAGTAATTTGAGATGTAGGAAAATCTCTTCCTCCAGAGAAGATTTTGTTTGCTACGCAAGGCAGGCACAAGCTTTATCATTCTGGGACTACTGAGCCCAAGTTCAAGACTTGAGGGTCCCCGGACCACTGAGATGACTGGGGGCCAGGCTCCAAGTCCACATCATGTCCAGGCTCACTTTTGGTTCACTTTATTCTGAGGGTAAAGCTTTTAGACATCTCAGCTAAAGGGTGAATGGTTTTTCACAATCTTCACCTCTGCAGGGCCCAGACTTTGACCTTTGTCTCCTTACCCCTGTGAAACTGCCAAAAGCACAGATCTGTTTTGCAGCTATTTCTTCCAAATTTGCCAATGTTCTAAGGGCAAAAGCAGGCCTAAATCCACTTCTCTGGGTTCTCAGCCTTTCCTGAGTTTTTGGTCTGATGTGCTTTGCTCTTTCTTTAACCCTTTAATGCCTTTAAAATGTTTTTAATATTTTGTCCTCAGTGAGAGATTTGATCCCAATCATCTAGTTGATTCTTACCAGCCAAGTGGGGCTGTCTAGGCCATTCGGAAGCTGCACCATGACGCTGTCATTTCCCCCCAGGAGCTGGAGGCTCGGGTACCAGAAGGTCAGCATCTCTTTGAGAACCTCCTTCGTCTTGGGCCAGCAAGGGGGACCTCGGATCAGCTGGAAGATCTGCGCTACCGGTGGATGCTGTACAAGTCCAAGCTGAAGGACTCCAGCTCCCTGCTGGTAGGTGCCTAGGATGCACCGGTCTCAGGTCTCGGGGAAGGGACCGTGGCTGGGCCCAGACTCACCCCGGGAGACAGAGCTCAGCCCACATCCACTCTGCTCTGTGCACCCACCAACCAGGCAAGGATGATGACTCAGAGAGAGGAGAGGGAGACTCCCGGGTCCTAGACAGTTGACTTGCATGATGTCATTTGGCCATCCAACCACCCTGTGGGGCTGGAGTCCCGGTAGCCACAGCAGTGGCCTCATAGTTAATGTGTAAGGAGCACTTGCTGCCTATCAAGCCGGGAGTTTTATGTGCATTATCCCATTCACTCTTTACAGCTACCCCCTGCTAGAGGAATGGTATCTCCACTCCAGTCTCCGGAGGGGAAGCTGAGACTCCGAGAAGCTGAGAACTTTGCCCAGGGCCCCACTGCTAGTCGGTGGCGGAGCCAGCATTAGAACACAGCCTTGTGTTGTCAGGGTGATGCGGGGAGCCCTGGGCTCCAGCCCCGCTTCACGAGCTTGCTTTGTGATTCAGTTGAGCAAGGACTTTCCCCTTTTGGGCCCTGGTGTCTCCTCGCACAAAATAATAATAATCATAATAGCTAAACTAACTTTTATTGAGTGGCATGTCCTCATAAGAACCCTATAAAAGAGGTACCATTATTATTCCCTGTGAAACGATAAGGAAACTGAGGCACAGAGGTTAAGTGTCCTAAGTCCCTAAGTTGAAGGGGGGTGGTAAGATGGCCCTGAAAGGCTCCAGGCTCTAAACTCCGGGGCTTTCCTGGCCTGACGCAGCCGTGACGGCCACTAGGTGTCAGCCCAGGCCAAGCCAGGTAGGCCGTGGCCCCCGCCGTGGCCAAGGCCTTCCCAGACAGGTCCCAGCTGGGCCTGAAGTGCGTTAAAAAGCTCATTAAATCGAATCACCTGCTGGCTCAGGCTGTCCAGATGACCAGAAGTTTTAAAGAAACACTCCCCTGACAAAATGAATATTCCATTACAGGCTCTGTTGGGATTTAAGTTTCACTCACTTATTTTTTTTCCCCTTTTCCTCCCCTTCCCTAAAATAACAGACACAGAGTTCTCCAGGGGAGCCGACTGGATTCCAAAAGGTACGTGTCTGCCATCTGCTGCACACGGCCAAGGGCAGGGCGCCTGGAGGGGTGGTGGGCCGGAGACGCCAGGACGCCAGGGCAGGACTCATGTGCTCTCTTGAAGGTTCCAGGAGGACTGAGGAAGGTTTGTGGGGCATTGGCTCTGGGCTGCCCAGGGTCCTTGCTCCCAGGAAGCCCCAGGCCGGGGGAGGTTGGCAGGGTGTGTAGAGCCCCCTCCCCCCCCCGCCCGCCGTGCCAAGCACACATGGGGAAGGGACTTGGAATTCCTCATCCCAAAGCAGGACACACTGGGAAGGGGACAAGGATGCTGCTGATAATGATGCCATGACAACAGGCATAAACTGGGACGTCCCAGGGAAACGGGGGTGTGTGGCCACCCTGGTGAGAAAAGGGTATACGGGGCTCGGCAGGGGACAAAGGAGGGAGGGGCGTGTCCCGCCAGGCAGGTGCCGCCAGGTAGCCCACGGAGCCTCTCTGGGCGTCTGCAGCCTACGTGCCCACCACAGCAGCAGAGATCATATGGATGATGATAACAGTGATTGTCGTTACTCCGGATAACGGAGTGTGTGCCAGGAACCGGGCGTCTCATTTAACGTTCCCGTTGACATCCCAGCTGCAAGCGTGAGGGCACAGAGAGGCTACCGGTCAAAGTGACTTATTCAGCGGAGGCTCCTGCGTGGCTCTGGCCTCTGGCTGCAAAACCCACGTTTTGACCTTCCACGCTGCGCCTTGGAGAAGGCTGCCCCAGGGCCTGGCGGGTCTTCACGTTTCTGGAAAAGCCAAATGTGAATTGATGCCCCCCTGTGCCCCTGCTTCCAAGGGGACACCGTCGTTCCCCTGCCAGGCACCGGCCCCCGTGACATGAGCTTCCAGCTTGCGCTGCCCCAGGGAGCTCGAGTTCCTTGAGGTCTCAGTGCGGGGGACCTGTGTTCCCCAGGGGCTTTGTACGCCAGGTCTTCTTCCTGGTCTCCAGCTGTGTCACGTCCGGCTTCTGCAGGGGCGTGGGTGACCCGTGGACTGGGTGAGGCAGTCGCAAGACCAAGGCTGTGCTCTGGGCCCAATGCCAGCCAGCTCTGTGGCCTTGGGCAGGTCGTTTTGCCTCCTAGGGCTCAGTTTCCCCATCCATAAAACAGGACTATGAATGCCGGCTTTATTTACTCTATGAACTAATTTTAAAGTGCACGTCGATCATTGTACATAAAAGTAGAAGTGCTTCTGACGGCTTAAGTCCTAGTTGCCCCCACCCCGACCCCAGTTTAGAATACATAACAAGCAGCCTCCTCTGGGAATAGGGAAGGTCACCAGGAAAGGCAAGTGGTCCACACAGCCCGGCCTGGTGGCTCCTGGTGGGAGATGGGGGACCCAGTACCAGGCGTCCAGATGGCCTCTAGCTCCTGCACTCTCAGCCACTGGCTGGTTGAGAGCCCCCGTCTATGCAGCCCCCAGGCCACAGTCCATTTTGGAGTTAAGTCTGGGTCCCCTGGTGCCTGGCCATGGCGCCTAGCATATAGTAAGTGCTCACTAAATGTTTCTGAGTAGTGATAGTTGTGCTGGCTGACACCAGCCCTCCTAGTGCAGGCAGGCTTCCTGCAGCCTGTAATTAATGTGTTACTGTGTGTTCTCAGCCTTCGTGCCCATTTGCTGTCCTTCCCTCCCTCCTTCCTCCCTTCCTTCCTTCCTTCCTTCTTCCAATATTGCTGAGTGCTGACTTTGGCCAAGCTCTGTTTTAGGCACTGGGTCACATCAGTGAACAAAAGAGTAACAGTGTGTCGTGTAGACCCTGCATCCAGGTTGGGTGAAGAGAGGGGAATTGGGACAGAGCTGGAGTGTCCCACTGACGTTGGGCAGGCACAGGGCGAGTCTCTGGGTCAGAGAGCCCCGAGGGCCGGTCTCATGGCCCCGAGGCTTGTCTTATCTGTAGCTAGCAGCTGTTGGGTGCAGTTTGGTAGGGTATACAAAGCAGAAAGGCTCTAAATCTGTGGTCCCCAACTCCCCGGGCTGTGGACGGGCACCGTCAGTGGCCTGTTAGGAACCGGGCCGCACAGCAGGAGGTGAGTGAAGCTCCTCCGTCTGTATTTACAGCCGTCACTCACATCACTGCATAAGCTCCTCCTGCCGCCTCGACACCGTCCGTGGAAACATTGCCTCCCTTAAAAACCAGTCCCTGGTGCCAAAAAGGTTGGGGACCGCCACCCTAAATGGCTAAAATATCTATAATTGCCTTTCGAGTTGCGTTGGCCATGGCAGTGGCATGGCCCTGCCCGAGACAAGCTCTTAGTGGGGAGCAGATTGGCAAGTGCTTCTGTTTCCTGGGTAAACTAAGGCAACGCCAGTGTGTTTACAACAATTGGATATGTAAAAAATTTGACTTTCAGCTGGCTTTTGAGCTGACGGGCCTGAGCCCGCTGTGAAGTGAGCACCGTAGGGGCCAACACACAGAGGCCATCTTTGCCCCTAGGCCAGCTTGTTAAAACATATATTGCTCCCCCCGCCCTGAGTTTCTGACTGATTAGGGCTAGGGTGGCCCAGGAATCTGCGTTTCTAACAAGATCCCAGGTGATACCGTGGCCTGGGGACCACACTTTGAGAACCACTGCTCGACACCGTGGATTTCAGTGCAGGGTCCACCATCAGTGTGTGCGACCTGTGGCAGGTCACTTACCCACCGTCTTCCGCTGAGAAAAGTCTCTGCTGTGACAGCTGGCACATAGTAGGTTCCCAAGCGCCAGGTAAACGGGGACCTGGGAGACCTCTGCAGTCTCCTGCTTCTCTTTCTGGGAGCCAAGGCAGCAATGGCGCCCCTGCCGGGGGACACCCTCCCTTGGGTTCGGTCCCTGTGCTGGGTTTTGCTGCCCGGGATGTGCACGTGTGAGCATACGGCTACACGTACACGCGCACGTGTGCACGTCCGCACGCAGGCCTGACAGGTAGAAAATAGGTGCTGTCTTTTGAGGTTGTAATGTTGCCAACTTAAAAACATTCTGTGTATTATTTTTAGTGCAAAGGGAAGGAAAAACACCCTGCCCCGAAGCTAATTATTTATGAGCAGTTGGTTCTCCACACTTTTTTCCCTCTCTCTGTGCCCCAAGTCACTGAGAGCTCCCGCTGTGTCAATGGCTTCAGCTTGCTTGTTTGCATAAACAGAATAATTAAGATTTATTAAATTTGCAGCCGCCCACGCACTTGCCGGCTCTGTGCCACGGGTGTGTCTCCTGCAGCACTCGGACGCAGGAAATGTAATTGCCTTTCGAGTTGCGTTGGCCACGGCAGTGGCATGGCCCTGCCTGGGACGAGCTCTTAGGTGGGGAGCAGATTGGCAAGTGCTTCTGTTTCCTGGGTAAACTAAGGCAATGCCCGTTTGCAGGAACGGAGAGCGGACACCTCCCATCCGTTGCGTATTGTGGACTCTTGAGATGTGAGCGCAGATGTTGGCTGACCTAGGAGTAGCATTTTCGTTCCTCGATCCTATTGCATGGGTTTGAAGACTCATAATTTTTCACATTTGCACACCTCTGGAATTTGGGTGTCTTATTACAATCTAAGTCTTCCAGTGAGGATTTGGGTTTACTTCCCTCCACCACCCACCTGAGACTTCTCTAAATTAAAATCTCTGCTTGTGGGTGGTGTTTGGGTTGGCTTCCTGCAGACCACACTGATTGTGTAAACGCTGCCATGGGGAGCTCCAGCCCGGGGTTCAAATTCTTAGGAAGAGTTTTTATTTCCCGCCCTTTACCCAGTGCCCAGGTAAGACCTTGCGTTTCCTTCTTCCCCTTTCTGTGAGTTTGCTCCTCGTTTCCCCTCACGTGGAAGGTGCCCCACGTTTGTGTGGGCGCCCCACTCAGGTGCTCCGTCTTAGTTGCTGGTTTTCCTTTCTTAGTGGTTTGTAACACAATGGTCTGCTTTACAACCAGGGCCTTAGACTAGATGAAATACTGTAATCCCAAATCTCAGGAAGCACTGGTGGGTTCTTCGTGTTAGCTAATGACTATCTCACAACTATGAATTTTTAAAAACCCCACTTGTGCCAGGCACTGTGCTGGTCACCCACGTGCCTGGTCTATAACACTCACAACTGCCTCCCGCATGTTTAGTGGCGCAAACGCCTCTGGGCCCTGTGGTCCCTTCTCCCGCGTGCTCCCCTCACGGCCAGATTGGGTAGGGCAAAGGCCACGTAGCTTGACAGGACAGTGACAGCAGCTCACAGAGGGCAGCAGGCGTCCCTGTGACCACCCCTCGGGCGGTGCGGGAGGACCCAACAGCCGGAGCACGGCTGTTTCATCGGCAGGCATCTGCTGAGCACTACAGGGGACACGGCAACAAACAAATCTGACGTTGGACCCTGCCTCTGAGGAGTTAAGGGCAGCACAGACCTTACTCAGTGACCCAAAGGAAAGGTGTCGGGTGCCATGCGAATGTATAGTGGGGGCTTGTTTTTTGTCTAGAGGCCAGGGAAGCTCTCCCTGAGCAAGCGACTCAAGGTGAGGTGAGAACGATCAGCAGGATCTAGCCAGGTGGGTTGGAGAAAGGAGGGAAATGAGCATTTCGGACAGAAGGCACAGCATGTGCAAAGGCCCTGTGGCAAGAGGATGTGAGGGCCATTAAGCAGCAGGGAGATGGCATTAAGAAGGGCGGTGCTTTCCTCTCTGATGGGACTGAAGATGCTGATGGTGCCTGATCCCGCATCCCTGGTGGAGGGGAATATGGGCTGCTCGTGGGGGCTCCCACCTGCCCCAGCACCCATCTGCGAGAAAAGGAAGGACAGGCGGTGACTGAGCACCTGCCACCGGCGTTAGCACAGCACGCGTTGCCTCATTTGTCCTTGCAACTTTGGTGGGCGGGAGTCATTCTCCCTCTCCCCCAACAGATAAAGGAACTGAGGCTCAGAGAGTCTAAGCGACCTGTCCTAGGCCACACAGCCAGGAAGTGGCAGAGCCAGGGTTAGAACCCAGGACTCCAAACCTTTAACTTTCCCTCATCCCATTTCATCGATGGTAGAGGATTAAGTCCCGGTTACTGTGATAAACTCACCTTGCCTGAGTTCCTCAGAACTCTGGAGTCTCAGGTTCACAGGAGACCCTGGAGGACGCTTGGTCAGAGCCTCCACTGAGCATTTAGTCCCTTACACAACATCTGCTCCCTCCTCACCGCTGTGTGCTATCGGCCCTCTGCTTGCTTACCCTCAAGGATGGGGAGCTTATCACTTCCTGAGGGAGCTCCTTCTGTCTTTGGAGAGTTCTGTCTCAGTAGGAGACAGGTGGTACTTTCTGTGGGGAAACTGAGGCACAGAGAAACTCTTGGAACTGGGAAGAGCCGAGGTTGTCAATTTCTTTGTTGGCCTCTTAGAAGGTAGTTCATGTCTCTGTGTGTGTGTGTGTGTGTGTGTGTGTGTGTTTTCATGTTTTCTAAGCATTTGAGAATCATATGAAAATGTGCCTTTTATTTTAAAGTGCACTTTAGAATTCAGGGCCCTCCAAGTGAAGACGCGAGCTCTGAAGGCACAGGCAGGGCAGGCGGCAGGAGTCCTTTGAAGAAGACCACCCCTTGTCAGCACTTGCAAATGCAAACACACTTTGGCCCATCGGGGATGGTTTTCCCCTGGGGCTCACGGCCAAGGCGCAGCCCCTCACTTGAATAAGCTAAGTGTTAGCTCTGGGAGTGGAGGGGCAAACAGGAAAAGGACCCTTGTAAACAGACCCTCCATGGGAGGCCATCAATCACAAGTTTTTAGTTGTGTAAACCCAGGCCGGGTGGGCGTGCAGCATGTCCTCTTGCCCCCTTCTTCCCCCGCCTGGATGAATCAGTTGGGTCACGGGTTTGGCTGTACCCAGCCCAGAGCGGTGGGAGCTACTTCCCCTGTGAACTCACGCTCACTCGGCTGCTTAAACACTTTGTCACTGGCTGCTCCTGAGGTCACTGCTGAAATAAATGCAGCCAAGAGTGCTGACCCATGGTGTGGGCCGTGGGCAGTCTGTTTATAGAATCCGTGTCTTAAGGCCTTTGGTGAGCGAAACGTGTCAGGCTGGAAGCAGAAGGTCAAGTGTAATCTGGAGGAAATAACTGCGGCAGGAGAGTAAATAAGATGACTCAGATATGAGAGGGAGAGAGACAGAGTGCCCAGGTCAGCACCTCCCAGGAACACCTGCACTTAGCAATGTTTCTTCACCACCATGGTCACCGCCACCACCACCGCCACCACCACCACCACCACCACCACCATCACCACCATCACCACCACCATCACCACCACCATCACCACCATCATCACCATCTCCACCACCACCACCATCGCCACCACCATCACCGCCACCACCATCACCATCATCACCACCATCACCGTCACCACCACCACCACCACCATCATCACCACCACCACCACCATCGCCACCATCACCACCACCATCATCGCCACCACCACCACCACCATCACCACCACCACGACCATCACCATCACCACCACCACCATCGCCACCACCACCATCACCACCACCGCCACCATCACTGCCACCATCACTGCTACCACCACTGCCACCACCATCACCACCACCACCACCACCACCACCACCATCACCATCACTACCTCCACCTCCATCACCGTCACCATCACCACCATCTCCATCTCCGTCTGCATCACCACTACCACCACCACCATCTCAGTCTCTATCTCTATCTCCATCACCACCACCACCATCTCCATCTCCATCACCATCAGCACCACCACCACCACCACCATCTCAATCTCCATCTCCATCATCATCATCACCACCACCATCTCAATCTCTATCTCCATCACCACCACCACCACCATCTCTGTCTCTATCTCTATCTCCACCTCCACCTCCACCACCACCACCACTACCACCACCTCCATCTCGATCACCACCACCATCACAACTACCACCCCATCTCCATCTTCATCACCATCACTATCACCCCCACCATCACCATCTCTGTCTCCATCTCCATCACCACCACTGCCAACTCCATCACCGTCACCACCACCATTACCACCACCATCTTCATCACCGTCATCATTACTACCCACTTTCATCACCAGCATCATAATCATCACCATCACCACCACCACCTCCATCTCCATCACCACCACTATCTTTATCACCATCATCACCATTACTAACCTTCATCACCATCACTATCATCATCACCCTCACCGTCACCACCAGCATCTTCATCACCTCCCTTCTCATCACCTCCTGCCATCACCATGATCATCATCACTATTACCACCACCACCATCAAGTGTCATTGCCATCATTGCCATCCCTACCATCACCCCGGCCATCATCACTGGACTGTGGCTTTTAGTGCCCCGGAAGATGAACCTTTGGTTCTTCAGGGAGCCAGCAGATATGTTCTATAATAATAGTTTTAGTGCTATTACTACTAATAATATTAACTGATAGTACTAATAGTTACCAATAGTGCCAGTACTCTTGTTACAAATAGTTGCTAACAGTGTAATAGTAGGAGCTGGTGTACCTTTCAACTGAGGTGTAAACATACCTTTGCTGTGAGTCCTCGCCACAACCCAGCAAATAGGGACAGGTGTTTTATCCGCATTTGGCAGAGCACGAAATAGAGGTTCAAGGAGATCATTGACTTGCCCAAGGTCACCTGTCTAGTGTGTGGCAGTCTGGATTAGAACCCTGTCTGCCAGGTTCCTACAAGCTGGCGCCTGTCCTGCCAGGCTCTCCTACACGACCAGCTCTTGACCTCGCGCTCCCTGGCAGGCAGATATCCATGAAGCCACCATCCGGCCAGCTCCTCCGGAATTTAGGGAATGCTTTTTGGCCACTTTCATGGACATTGTAGCAGAGAAGTCCATTAGGCATTTGGCCTTGTGAGACTGACCTCCGGTGATACCGACAGTGATAACGATGATTGAGGAGGAGGAGGAGGCGAAAGGAGAAGGAGAAGGAAGAGGAGGAAGGGAGGGGAAGTGGATGAGGAGGAAGAAGAGGAGGAGGACAAGGAAGTGATAATGAATTGACACGGGGGTGATGATGATGACAACCATGTGGCGATGGTGGTGATGACGATGGTTAGGAAGGTGGTGCTATTGAGGACGCATACCTATACTAATACTGACAGCAGCTTTTGAGGACCTACTATGTGCCAGGCTCGGTCTCATTGATCTTCACGGCTCTGCCAGGTAGGAGCCGTTACTGCCCATATTTACAGATGAGAAATTTGAGGCTTAGAGAAGCTGAGTGTCCACCTCCAGATTCAGAGCCAGCGCTCTGACCCGCCAGGCGGGGATTCACGCCACCACCGGCAGAGCCTGTAACTTTACATTTTTTCCCCTTCCTTGCACACCTTGCTTTAGTGGTTCAGAAAAACTGCAGAGATCTTTGTTTCTGGCAAGATCCACACTAGCCCCATTTCACAGATGAGGAAACTGAGACGTCACACGGTCAGTCCGGCACCGCCACTGCCCCTCCCGGCACCCTGCGTGCCCCCGCCTGCCTCGGGGCCCCTGCGCCGGCTCACGCGTGCTCTGTTGTCCCGCAGGCTCGGCGGCGAGGCCCCGGCTCCCTCCTGCGGAAGGCATGCCGCAGGGCGCTGCCGCTGCAGGCGCTGCTGCTGCTGTTCCTGCTGCTGCTGCTGCTGCTGCCCGTCGGGGAGGAGCGCCGCCGCTGCGGCCTGGCCAACAACCTCGCCCGCTCCTTCACGCTCACGCTGCGCCACCACGGCCCCCCGCCCACCTAGCCCGCCGCTGGGGCGCCCAGGTGACTTTCTTCTTCAACCTTCCTCCGCCCCGGACCCCCCTGAGGACGCCCAGCCGGTGAAACTGCAGACAGAGGCAGAGGCAGGCCCCAGAGCGCAGAGCCGCGCCAGCCCCAGTGCTGCGCCGGCGTTCCCAGGACAGACTTCCTTCTCGTGCAGCGTTGTCCCCGTCCGCTCGCCAGACATGCACCGTGCGTGGCTAGGGAATCGCGTGCAGGATTTTTATATGCTCTGTGTGCAGATGCTCAGTATGTACCTTTCATGGGCAAGGTCTATTTGCAGTTGGGAGGATTCCTAGCAGTGTGCGTCTCCAGTGGGATTTGGTGGCGGTGTTGGCTTGGTCTGCGGTCAGCCCCCGAAAGCAAGAACAATAACGTGTCACTCTTTTTATGACAGCTTCTTATCCAGAAACCAACCCCCAAACTCAGGTGTGAGCGAAAAGGCCCCTGAGCTGCCAGTGTAGAAGGAAGAACGGTACAGACCTCACTCAGAGCCCAGTGACTTTTGCTTTGCGCACAACGAGAACACGTGTGCTCGTCCAGTTGTTAAAACTGCAAAGATGAGACGCCGTGGATTGGAGGTAGAAATGACAGTGACCAGAGAGAGGCAGGCACAGAGATGGCAGTGAAAAGTGACAAGTGACAGAGTGGTATCAAGGGAAGGAAAGAAGAATTACAAAGAGCAGACCTGGAACTAAGAAAGCACAGCCGAATGAAGGCGTTGAGTGTAGCCCCCAGTCCCCACCGCTCTGTAGCCTCTGATCGTGCGGACCAGTGATGACCGTCCACGGCCAGTGGTTAGATCATGCCCTCCGTGTTTTGTTCGGGGAGAAAGGGAAGGAGCTAGACTTAATTTTTCAGGTTTCCATGCAGAATGGTGAAATGCACTCTGCGTGCAGAGCCCACCTGACAGTGCCAGGGAGACAGGTGTTTCTCTTGCCCTGGGACCCAGTGTTCGTCGTCTAGACGCCGGCTGGAGGGTGGAAGGGAAGCGCTTGCCATGCCAGGGGCCAAGGACCGAGGGGCCAAGGCCTTGGCGCTCAGCCTGTCTGAGGGCTGTCCCTGCCCTGCCCAGAGGCACTTTGGAGACAGGCAGGTCCTCTGGAGCAAGAACGTCCCACACACACCCCACATGGGACCAGGGCCCAGGCCAGCGCAAACCAGGCTCTGCCCTGCCGGGTCCGGGCAGGCTGGGCACCACGTGGAAAGGCCCGGGGCAGTTCCACGTTGGGCTCAGGGGCCGGACACGCGTCCCTCCCTCCCCAGCCATGTGTGGGGTGGCCCCTGAGTGCTTTCCAACTGGATCATGTTTTCCTTAAGTCTACACTACATTTTCTTTTTTAAAAAATATTTAGTGCTCCTCTTTACAAATGGAGTGCCCCTCTTTATCTGTCAAACTGCAAATATGGTGTCAAAAGGGCATTTCCTCAGGCCTGACAAGGGACTTTGGAGTCATAAAGTGTTATAGACCCCAAAAGATCCCATAAGTAGGGGGAAACTGAGGCCCTGAGTGGGTCCTGACCCCCAGCACGTTGTTCTCTCGCACACACTGGCCCCTCCCTCCCTTGCACCAGGCCCAGGTGAGCGGTCCCCACGGGGACCAGGCCCCGGCACGTAGGAGCGGCTGGAGCTCACGGGGCGGGAAGCCCGTGCTGGGGAGGGCAGTGCTGGGCGCTGACTCAGCCCTTTTCCCCAGGTGTTTGGAAACCGCGCCGCAAGGCCCGTTCTCTGCAGGTGGCACTTTACTGGACATCAGGGGCTGAGTGGGCCAAGATCCCGGGCTCGGGCAGCCAAGCCCCGGCGCCCACTGAATTGATGGGTCCATCCAGCCCTGGAAGTCGGAGCTGCGGCAGGGACTTTGAAACCTTCCACGTCTACTCTCCCACTTCGCAGGCGAGAAAGCTGAGGCCCAGAGAGGGAGGTAACTTTCCCACGGCCACACAGCGGCGAGAGGCAGCAAGGCCAGAGCCAACTGGTCACCGCGGCCCTCAGGCCACGCCCTGCTCACGGTGGCACAGTGCTCCCGGGTCAGCAGCTTCCAAAAGCAAAGCTGACAGTGCGCGTGCGGCCGTGCCGTGTGCACCACGCTGGGGAGGGAGAGACTGCGCGTGCGGGTGGCGGGTGGGAATGTCTATACCTATATATATATATTATATATTTTAAATTTTGATAATGATGCCATAAAGTCTGCTTGTTTGCATAACTTTTTTTAAGAAAAGAGAATAGATATTTTCATTACTTTCATATAAAGACAGTTATAAGAAGATATCACAGCCATTTACTGGTGCTTTCAAATGCAGCCCCCTTTGCTTAAAGCGGGTGCAGGCCGCTGTCCTAGTGACTCCGCTTCCTGGCCTCTGTGACAGCAGCCACGGAGAGCTTTCCCGTGCCGCTCGAGAACGGCTGCCGTGGACCCTGCGAGCGTGTGTGTCTTGTTCCTCTGTCCCCAGGGTGAGAGGGGTGGTAAGAATTGTGACTGTCGTGGCCCAACCCAGTGTGTGTGTGTGTGTGTGTGTGTGTGTGTGTGTGAGAGAGAGAGAGAGAGAATGACAGAGAAAGACAGGAGAAAGTGACAGAGAGACAGAGAGTGGGGGGTGAATGACAGAGACAGAGACAGAGAGGAGAAGGAGGAGGTGGGGAGAAGGGGAGAGGAGGGGGAGCAGAGAGGAACACCAGTGGGTAGGATTGCTGCATCGGCCACCTCTCCTACCTGTCCCCCGTCCCCTGCCCTTTTCCTCTTAGTCTGTTCTCTGAGTATGCAAGACACACACGGGATCTAGAGGGTGTTTACAAACAAAAGCTGGGAGTGGGTGGGACGGCAGGTATGGCCAGCAGATGAAGCCAGGAGACCCCCAGAGGTGCCCAGTGGGGGTGCTGAGGGAAAAACGATGACGGGGACATGAACGTGCTCCATCTGGTGCTCGCGGGTGCCCGGCCCCAGGTGGGCTCCTTGCAGCCATGTTTTACCGAATTCACACAGTGCTCCCCCGGGTTCGCTATTGCTTTACCCCCGTGTTTGAGATGACAAAGCTGAGGCTAAAGGATGTAGAGACACTTGCCCAAGTGAAAGTTGGACCCAAGTTTGTCTGAGCCCAAAGCCACGTGGGGAGGGGGGACTTTAGGCGGGTCCTCCAGGTGGCAGTCACTGCAGCCTCCGGGAATCGATTCAGCGGACAAGCGGGCAGAACCCTCTGCCCCCCACTCGGCTGGGACGTGGCCAGAGCCGACGCTGCCACGGGTTTCCCCGAGGGTGGCCCTCAGCGCTGAGGATCGTCACCATCATCCTCACACTGCTCAGGGGAGAGGACTTTCTGCCCACCTGGGAGATGAGCCCCCGTCTTCTGTCCCACGGTGAGGTTCCCTGGGCGTGAGTGATGTGACTGCAGCCCCAGCACCCAGCGCAAGGTAGGAACTTCAGCTGTGGTTTGTTGAACTGCATTAGAAACCAAGAGGAGAGCATGTCACGAGACATGTCAGGAGACATGTCCTGACATGTCACGCCCCTCTTGGGTGCAGAGGAAATGGGTCCTGGACGTCGTGACCCATTTCCATCTCTCAGGCCCTGTTTGCCTTGAGGAGCTGCCGGGGCTCCCAACAGGGACCAGGGGGCCAAAGGTGCTTGTCCCTGGGCAGCTCCAGGGCAAGGATGCCGGGGACCCTCCGCAGTCTGGGGGACAAGGAGAATGACAGGCGGAGGGCAGATAAAGGCCTGCAGGTGGACAGTCTGTGCCAGCCAGGGTCCCCGGTGGGTTGCTGCTCGAGAACCGGGAGCAGGGGTGTCAGCCTCGCAGGGGGAGAGCGCGGGGTGCCCGTCAGGGAGAGAGAAGGTGATCTTACCTCCTCCCTTTGCGCTGGGGCCGCAGCCTGACCCGGAGGCCGAGAGGCTTCGCAGAAGCGCTGGGGACCCGCATGTGGCGCTGGTCTGGCGGGACGGGCCAGGCAGGGAGTGGACAGAGGAGCTGGAGTCCAGAGACGACGCCAGGCTTAACACACCGAACGGCGTGCTTGAAAGGGGTCAGATGCTAAATCTTGGGTGCATTTTACCACAATTTGAGCAAGAGGTGGGGGGTGGAGAAAGAGAGAATGAGAACACCAGGCTGGGCCTCCCTAGTCCCCAACTCTCCTCCGAGGACAAGGCCCAGTGGCAAAGCCGTCACTGACCAAAGACAAGGTGAAAAAAATGGGAAATGCCTTGAGTTTGTGCTCTGCGTAGGATTTATTCCACTGATTGATGATGGCTCTTCTCCAGAGAGCGCGTCCTTCCTACGTAGGTGGGGAATGAGGGCTGGTGGGGGCGGCTGTGCCTTCTTTTAAGGTTTATGTTCTGTCCTCCAAGCCCTCATTGGACAAAATTAAAAGTTGCCCCACATAGAGTGTTCTTTCCGAAAAAACTAGAAACCCTGAAGTTTGGGAGTCTGCTGAGGGGCGGGGGGAGCAGCCGGAGGTTGCTCGGTGTGGGATTCCCAGAGGGAGATAAGAGAAGCAGGAGAGGGACATCGTGGGAATCTGTGCAAATGGGCCAAGAGAGGTCAAAGCCTGCCGGCCGTGGTCTTTAAAGAAAAATCCAGAAGCCCCCTGGCCTTGCCTGGGCCCCGGCCATTTGTGCACCCCCAGGATCTGTGGCTTTCTCTCCCCGGGGCAGTGGGCAGAAGTGCCCTGTGCTGCTTTTCATTTTAGTCCAATGCAACAAGCATCCTTCGAGTCCTTCCTCTGTGCCAGACTTTGTGCCGGAAGATCGTGGTGAACAAAGCCAGTCCCCGCCTTCGAGGAGCTCACAGACCAGGGAGAGGGTTTGTGCCGTGGAAGATGCCCTTGACTTTGCCCGCCTGCCCTCCCAGAGGGAGCAGACCCCGTCACAGGAGCTGGAAGGGCCGCACAGGGAAGATGCTGGGAACACTCAGGATAGGTGTGGGGTGTCGCTCGGAGGTTACCGTGGTGACTGTGCCCCACGCGGGCAGAGGAGTGGAGGGTCAGGGGAGCTGGCGGCTGGGCAGGGCAAGGACAGGACCTGGGCGCAGCAGGAGGGGGAAACAGACGGGAAGGTGTTGGGCTGGGCCGGCTCCTGGAGCAAGACAGCAGGAGAGGGTCCGGGAGGGTTGGTGGGAGGCCCAAGGCCGAGGCTGTCACATGCGAGATTTTCAACACTACATAGTTTATTGTTTCTATTAATAACACCATTACTAGTCTATAGTCATGGTAAAAATCTGTGGTTGGAAGTACCAAATTAAGAAACCCACTTTTCCCCACAGGGGATTTTTCTGGGTTGGCAGCAATCACACTTCAGTGATCAGCGTGCCGGGAATTAGGATAATCTCTTGCCCCTTCCCACCTCGCGCTCTCGGTCACTCCCCGGAGCAGGGGCGCTGAGGGACCCCGAGGGAGGCTGCGCCTGCGGTTGTCGGGCCGGGCTGCCTGCCTGCTCCCCGAGTCCTGGGATGCCACAGCTTCCCTTGCGTCTGTCATTGCAGTGTCTCTTACAGGGGGGGCAGCACCGTGATCGCCAGGGAGGCCCTTGTGTCCCGGGACCACAGGGGTCCTGCCCTAATCCTTCTCCCAGGGGACCTGAGCTAATCCATCGGGGGCTTCCCCGCTCCCCTCACCCCAGTCTGATTGTCCCCAGTGCAGGCCAGCAGTGCAGGAGGTGTGGACAGCCACCCCCTTGCTGCACCACGGCAGGCATCCAGAATTGATCGTGGAGCGTTTCCCCTGCCCCCTGCCCCCAGCAGACCTCGCTCACGGGCCTCAAAACCACTCCTGGCAGCTGCTGCCAATTAGTCACATGTGTCAGGTGAGGAGAACCTGTCTGACATCCTTGAACCTGATACCAGCCCCACACAAAACTCAATTCTGGCCTCCTTTTTCTTTTTTCTTTTGTAATTGATGTTAAAATCAGGGTGTTCCCAATCAAATCTCACTTTTCCTTCATCCCTTACCAGAGTGAGACAAGCTGAACTCAGAAAGCAGGAAATGCGAGGAGGCGCGACCAGGCAGGACTTTCAGGGGTGGCAGATGGAGGAGAAAATGCTCACTTCCCTGCGGGAGGAACACACCCGGGCCTGGGGCTGTTGGAGTGGAGGACTTTTAGAGACCGCCTTGTTCCCACCTTGTGCCCATCTGACAGGTTAGGATCTGGAGCCTCAGCAGCCCCTATTCAGCCAGTGGGCTCAGGGAGTCAGTCCCAGGTGACAGGGCCACACCGCTCAGTGCCGGACGGGGTTGCCTGGAGCTCTGCTGTCAGTTCCCGGCCACCTCCCCCCAGCCCATTAGCAAAAGCGGAAATCAGCCCCAGAGCCTCAGCGCCCCTGGAAAGACTAGCTACCCTGGGAAGGTGGGCACCCGTCTGGAGGGAAATGTCTAGATTCAGCCACAGGTAACAGGATCCCCTCTTCCCCCACCAACTTTGGCTTAAATAACTAGGGACTTGACCTTGCTTTCATCCTGAGAAGTCTAGAGAGGGGCGGTTGCTGGCGTCACCTCCTCACCCAAGGATGTCAGGGCCAAGGTCTTGCAACTGACTTTCCCTTTTGTCACGGTCACCTCATGGCCCAGAGGCTCACCCTACCTCTAGGTTTTCATCTGCGTTCCAGGCAGGAAGAAGGGGGTGAGCTAGCCTAGCCTGCCCTCCTTACAAAGAGCTTTCCTGGAAGGTCCCCTGTGACTTCCGTTGTCACCTTGTTGGCCAGGACCATGTCATATGGTTCTCCCACATCTGCGAGGAGTCTGGGGACATGCCCCCCCCAACAAAATAGGGCTCATTTAGTAAAAAGGAAGGCTAGGGTGGGTTGAGATGGCACTTGGATGTCCCTGCCACAGTCAGAGATGAAAACCAGGGTTCATCCTAACCCTCTCTGTCCCGGTCTCACACCCCGAGAGCAGAACTTGGAGACGTTCACCCTTGGACTGTTGAGAATGACCCTCCACCACTGCCTGCCACCTGCCCATTGCTGACGGGGCCCCTGAGTCCCTGGAGTCCACCCAAAGGTACTGCAGATGTTCTTCTTGCAAGACTTGGGAACAGACACATACACTAAGTGTCCCAGCTTGCCCAAGTTTGTGCCTGGAGGCAACCCGCCCCCCTCAGCTCTTCGTGCTGGCGGTGTGGGCCCAGGGCTAGGCTTTTTAACACCTGTGTTTGGATGCAGCCCAGGAAATGCACACTTGCTATAATTTCTTCTTGAACTCGAGGAGCTCCTCGATACAAATCCTGGAAATACAGAATCTTCTGAGCCTGTTCAGACCAGCCCCCCTCGTTTTTAGCTGACAATCGAGGTCTCGGAAGAGAAAGGGAGGGACACCCCCTGGGTGGCTCCCATCACCCTACTGCTAGCCCCCATGGGCCCCTCCTGCAGAGGGCCAGAATCAAAGGCCTTAAAACCAGCCATCATTTCTCCCTTAGGTCCAAACAAAAGAAATGCCTTCTGTCTGTCAAAGTAAGAACAAGGAGGAATTTGTGTCGCAAGGGACAATAAAAACAAGCTCTTGGCCTAAAAGCAAACCTTATAGGAGGCACCCCAAGCCTTAAAGCACAGTTGGCAGGACCCAGCATCTGCCAGCACCTGCCTTTTAGTTGTCATGGTAACATGATAGTCCCCTACCGGAGACAGCAATCGCATGGGGAGACCTCAATTTCCCCAAACGGTCCTGGGCTTCCTCTCCGGAATGCTTACTTCTGAGCTCAGCAACCAGGGACCTGAGGCTCATCCATTCCAGGCACCTCTGTGGGGATGAGGGACAAAAGCCTGCAGTCCCTATTCCTGTTCTGATGACAAAGGGAGGGAAGGAAACATAAACCGAGGGCCTGCAACATGGCCCTGACATTTTCTAAAAGCCTATGCTATGGAGTCACCATCTTGTGTTCAGATGCTGGCACCAGAGCACAGGGAGGGTTAGCAGCCTGCCTAAAAGCACACAGCGAGTTGGTGAGTGGTACGTTTGGGACTTGAACCCAGGGCTGGCTGGCTCCAAGCCCGACACACCTTCCACCACGCTGTGGAACTCTCCTTTGGCCCCAGTCGCTTTTCTTTCCTTTGTAGGCCCCAGGCGGCTGCTGCATTGGCAGCTGGTTGGCTAGTTGGAGGGAGACATTCCCGAGCAGGGGCTGCAGGACATTCTTCCCATGCCCACTCCCGCGGGTGACCCCAACCACCATCAAGAGCTGGCAACACCAGGACAGAGTGTGGGGGCGGGGGGAAGGGCAGGTGCTTACCATCTGTCTGCCCTCCCCCTGGGAAAACAGAGACAGGCCGCCGCTGGCAGGGGCAGGCAGAGGACAGAGCCTGCTCTGTGAGGTCACTGCCTGCAGAGCAGCTCCAGGGCCTCCCCTGGGAGAGACAAAGAGGCAGTGGCCGTGCGTCTTCCAGAAGTTTTGTCAGAGAAGAGGAAGCGGACAGGGGAAGTTGTGTGTGCGCGTGAGTGGGGTGTCTGTGTGTGTGCATGTGTTTGACTGTGGCATGTGTGTGTGCACGTGTGTGTGTGTGTGTATGCTACACACATCTCCATGCCCAAGCACAGCTGGGCAGCTCTTGCTCCCATCCCTGGGCTTTAGGACAACGGAGACCACGGCCCACGGTCTCTGGAACCCAGGGAGACCACACCGCCCAGGACATTTCCCCTGAGGTCCAGCGTTTTATGCCTCTTACGGGAGCAACTGGTTGTCCTCCCTGACGTTCTCCACGTAGGGACTGGGGGGAGGCCGGCTGACCCCTTACATCTCTGTCATCTGGAAATTTCCTCGGGCTGGTTTGGAAACAATATCCTCTCTTTTTCTCAGGATAGCAAATAACCTCCTATGCAGGAGGGCGAAGATCTCTCTTAAGTCTCGTGTGTGTGTGTGTGTGTGTGTGCACGTTAGTAAAAACACAAGTTTCCAATACCAGCTTTGGAAGAATGAATACTTTCCCCCTCCATTTCAAGTCCAAGAGATCAGCCTCCTCCATCCAACACATCCAACCCTGATGGGTTTGTTCGTTTCATTTGTCTTCCCTCCCGAGCCAGGGAGGGCTCAGGAACCAGAGCGCCCCATGCCTGCTCTGACACCCAGCCTGCAGGCATCAGCCGGATCCCGCCCTCACTCTACCCTAAGCCGAGTCTGCGTGAGCAAACTCACCCATCTTTTGCACCTGAAGACTTGGCCATAGTAACCTGACACTGACCAGTTGTTCATGTGGCTGGAACGGTGCGGCTTGTGCTGTGTGGACCAGCAAAGGCGTGGGGTGTGTGTGTGTGTGTGTGTGTGTGTACGTACACATGTGTAGATACAACATAAATGGTTTCTGATGTCAAAAGCAAACTAATTTCATAGTTTAAGTGTTCTATTATGTAAACAGTGTGCAGAGGGACCATATTCACTCTTGTCATATTATTTGTGATTGTAAAACATGCATTTGCAATAAATTAAGCTTTCTGGGAAGGAGGTCTTGGAGCCAAATGACTTGTTTGGGAACATGTGTGTGTTATCTCGGTTCATATCAAGTCCAAAGCTGACTGAGAGCCTTCCCTGCCTTCCTGGCTTTGTAGGGAGGAACACAGGGACCCCTCGTTTCTTCTCAGTGCTGTATTTTATACTCATGTTGACGTTTCCATCCCCTTCTTTTTGTGCACGTTGGAAGTAGCAGTGTTCTAAAAGACGGTTTGACGTTTTTGTTGTTGTTTTATATATTTTTTAAAATGCATCTGCTTTATGTTTGGAAATAAAAATCTCTATTTTGGTCTATGAAATACTGTTTGGTTTGGAAATTCTTTTTTTCTGAAGGAAAGGGGTGACTGAAGAGGTTAGGAGGAGGAAGGTGGCATGTGGCCGAGGCTGACTTGGTTTTAAACTCTGACTTGCAGTTCATGCAGAGGTTGACCCAGATGCAACAGCAACGCTCCGTCCGATGTGAACCTCAGCGTCACCTGGGAGCAGCTTCAGACATTCTCAGCGTCTCCCCAGACCTCCTCAGCCACAACCCGGGGGTGAGGTTTAGGCCGAGGGGATTTTGAAAATTCCAGAATGTACTCTGAGTAGAGAAACAGGCACCAGAATAGATAGATGCAGGCACTCTCGGGGTAAGGCGAGGCCTCTCCCGCCATTTCCCTCCCACCCCAGGGCTCGAAACCCCACTAAGAAGACTGTTTGTTTCCCAAACAGTCCTTGGGTTTGGGGATCTGGTTTCCCAGACAAGAGATCACCAGAAGCTTCGGGAGAGAAGGGTAGGACTCTGCCAGGTGCAGAAGGAGGACACACAGCCTGGCTTTCCTGGACAGGTCTAAGAAACCGGCAGGTGAACCCAGGACTTGCCATACACTAACGAAGCCTCCTAGCAATGGCCCTGGTGTGCCCAGAAAAGGAAACTTTATGTCCAGAATCTTCTGCTTGTTAAGGGACAGAAGTGTACACTTCAGAACACTTTCCTTCAAAAAGATTTAAAATAAAAAGGTTTTGCCTCTCATATAATTTATTCTCCCAAATGAAAATTTTTTAAAAATCAGCCATTATTTTAATAATGCTTGTAATACTTTCCCTAAGTTTTGTTTCCACATCTGTTATCTCAAGAAACCCTTCTCAGCCTTGGGGAGGAGAGAGGGAAGGGGCGCCTGGGTGAGAAGCATTTCCCCTGAAACCCTCGTTCCTCACCTGGCTGCTGAAGGAAACATAAAAAGTCTCTACGTTAGTCCAAGTGGAGTCCAGAACCGTGTGTGAGAAATACCTGGAACCTTCTAGATTCAGGACTGCTTCAGTGGTGCATGCCCTGGAGTTAAACACTAATCAAATCGATCACTTGAGGTATTTTTGGTTGGTTGGTTGGTTGTTTTTTTTTTTTTTTTTTTTTTGAGACAGAGTCTCACTTTGTTGCCCAGGCTAGAGTGAGTGCTGTGGCGTCAGCCTAGCTCACAGCAACCTCAAACTCCTGGGCTCAAGTGATCCTTCTGCCTCAGCCTCCCCAGTAGCTGGGACTACAGGCATGCGCCACCTTGCCCGGCCAATCCTTTCTATATATATATATCAGATGGCCAATAATGTCTTTCTATTTATAGTAGAGACGGGGTCTCACTCTTGCTCAGGCTGGTTTCGAACTCCTGACCTCGAGCAATCCTCCCACCTCGGCCTCCCAGAGTGCTGGGATTACAGGTGTGAGCCACCGCGCCCGGCCTGTCGCTTGAGTTTTTGACCAGGTGAAGCCATTCTGCAGAGAAAGAACAAAAGATGGGAAAGCCCGTCTCTCGGGAGGGCGGGGAGTGGTCCTTGTGTCCCCCAGGACGGCCCCGTTAGGAAGACGAGATAAAGTCCCCAGGGCCACAGCTCACACCGCTGGCTGTGTGGACGGCAGAATCACTCTGCACTGTCAGGATGCAGCAGGACCAGTGCTTGCTACAAGGAACTGACAACTGAGAGAGGTGATTCCACCCAGCGTTTCTGGATCCATCGTCCAAAGTCTCGGAGGAGCGCCAAATATCCTCACGGAAACTCTTGTGACTCTTGTCCATACTTCACCTTCTAAGTAGCTGTCCAAAAAACAAAGCGTATTCCGCAAAGAAAGACAGAGCTTTGCCCACTGGGATCCTCTGCCCCTCAGGTCTATGTGGAATTGATTATGGTGTCGCCCGGTTTAGCTGATTTGGGGAAGCCTTAATCGGCTCAGCTAAAGGCGTGCCGCGGATCATTTGTGTTCACTAAACATGCTGTACGTGTTTATTTCTACGGCAGGACCATCAAACCTGGGGTCAGGAACTTCAGGCTTAAAACACTGTTCCGGTGAGAAAAACTAGATTCACCCTCCCTTGTTTCAATTTAGCACCTTTTTGGGGAACCTAACCTATTGTGAAAGTGACATTAAATGCACGCGGTTTCTCAATCTTTACAGAGCTCTCTCATATTCCTGGCTGCGTGATTCATTCATTTTTATGACTACGTGACTTTTTTTTTTTTTTCCCCAACCCGGTGTCCCATGGAAATAATTATCTTACCTCTGTTTTCATCTGTGGCTTCCAAACCCAGCCGTGACACGTTGAATTGGAGAGATCCGTCATCCTTTCCCGGAATCCCCTCGGCGAGAATGTGATCCGGCTACTTGGCCTCGCCAGCTTCTCCTGTCCTGGCCTCGCCAGCCCTCCCCCCCACCCCCACCCCCCACCCCCGCCCATGTCTCCATCCTGCCTCCCCCCACTGCACTGCAAGAGGAGCAGCCCCGACGAGTGCGGGGCTTCGGTGGCTGCAATTTCACATTGCAATGGCACGCCGGCATGCATCCTGGTCCCCACGCCCAGCTGCTGCTCGGTCCCCACAGTGGCCTTCTTCTGCCAATTTCTAACAGGAGGGCTACTCCACCAATGAACGTCAAGGGAAATTGCTCTAAATCGTTCTGAGACTCGTCCTGTCTCTCATAATGTTTCCTGTCCTTGAGCACGTGCAAATAATTGAGTAAAAAAAAAAAAAAAAAAAAAACTAAATGCAATGAATGTGGTGTCCTGGGATGCATCCTGAAACAATAAAAGGGTATTAGCAGAAAACCCCACGAAACTCCAAAGTTGTTTCATTAACACTTTTGTACTGGTGTGAATTTCTTGGTTTTAACAAATGTCTCACAGATATTAACCTCAGGGGAGACTGGGTTAAGGGTAATGGGAACTTTGTGGTATTTTTGCAACTTTTCTAAAAGGATTCCAAATAAAAATTTTGTTTATTCACAGTTTTTTTCAGTTTGTTCCACTTTATTTTATCTTTATTTTCATTAAAATGAAATGAATAGGATCTTATAAATAATGTTTTACCCAGTAGATGATAAGTTCTGGATTTTGAAAAGCATCAAACATTGAAGTAAGTAACTGAGTTTGCAGTTTTTACTGACTTTATAATTAAGAAATAGTAAGAATTTCCACACTAAATAATAGCATGTTCTAAATAAGATTACGCCTCTCTTCCAAATACCAAAATTCAGTAGTATCTAGGACAAGCACTGCATATTTGAACACTAGAAAAATATCTATTTACTTCTTTTTACATCAGCTTACTTTTTTCACTTTATAATTTTTAAAATTAACAAATAATTGCACATATTTATAGGGGACATAGTGATGTTTTGATGCATATTATGCATAGTGATCATATCGAGGTAATTAGCTTATCCATCATCTCAAATATTTATCATTTCTTCCTGTTGGGAACATTGAATATCCTCCTTCTAGCTATTGGAAACTATATAATATGTTACTGTTAATTACAGTCATCCTACAGTGGTAGTGAACACTAGAACTCATTTCTCCTATGTAGCTATAATTTTTTTATCCTTTAAAAAAAAATCTCTTCTTATCCATCCCTTCCCCCAACCCTTCCCAGCCTCTGGTATCCTCTGTTCTACTTTGTACTTCTAGAGATTAACTTTGTTGAGCTTCCACATATGAGTGAGAGCATGTGTTGTTTAACTTTCTGTTCCGGGCTTACTTCACTTAACGTAATGTCCCTCCAGTTTCATCCATGTTACTATGAATGACAGAATTTCGTCCATTTTCATGGCTGAATAGTATTCCATTGTGTATATGTACCTCATTTTCTTTATCCATTCATCTGTTGTTGAACACCTAGGTTGATTCCGTATTTTTTTGGCTATTGTGAACAGTGCCGTCATAAACATGAAGGTGCTGGCATCTCTTCAACATAATGATTTCCTTTCCTTTGGGTAAGTTCCCAGTAGTGGAATTGCTAAAAATGTTATTTTTAGACAGACGTTTTCTTATGGCCTTGGGAAAATGTGAGGGTTCTCTTTCACTTGTCACCTTAAAAATGGTGGTGAATCTGTCCTAGGCACAGGCGTGGGGTCAGCCCGACTGGTGTTTGGCTCCAGGCAACTGCGTCTACAAAGCACTGGACATTGGGAAAGTTCTTCCATTTTCCCGAATTCTCACCTCGGAGGGATGTGGTTGCGAGGACTGGATGAGATCGCATGAGCAAAAGGCCCGCACGCAGCACGCAGCACGCAGTCAACAACTGGGAGCTGCTGATCCAACCGCATCCCAACTGCCTTCTCCGAGCGTGCTCGGCAAGTTCGGGAGAAATATCGTTTGAGTTCTCTAGGATACTTATTCCGGCCCCAAAGTACTGCCCCACCACGGCCGCTAGTAGTCCCTTATGGACTTCAAATCTCCTGGGGGTACTTGCTGGGGGCAGATTCTAGAGTCAGCCAGGGCTCAGTTGCAGACAACAGAATCTAACTAGTTTAAGGAGAAAAAAAATTTATAATAGGGTATAAAGGGGCTCATAAAATTGTTGAAGGCACTGACTCTACTCTGGGATTTCAGGAACAGCTCGGCCCCAGCACCGAGCCGCCGCCTCTTCCGTGCCCAAGAAGGCTGCTGCCACCACTGGGGAAGCTGCCCAGCCCGGAGACCCCGCTGCGGCCCAGTACAGGGTCTTGTTTCTGCTGCTCGGCCACAAATGGACGTTCCCCGTCAGGCTGGCTCTTTATGAACTTCCCTTCCTTGCTGAGTATCGTGGGGGACGATGTGAGTCGGAAAAATCTGAGTCACATCCAGAGCATGGCAGCAAAGGGGTCAGGGCAGTGGCATTTTACAAACTTTACGGTTTTTCGGCACTACAGGCGACGTCTGCCATGGCAGTGGTGGGGAGGGGCATTCGTCATCCTTCCTTGGGCCTCGGTTTCTTTACCTGTAAAAGTGGGGGTCTGCTGTCAGCCTGGGGCTGTGGCCCCCCATGCTTACAGAACCCAGCTAGGAAGCACATACGCTAGGCCAAGCATGGGAAACATTGTGAGGGAGGGAAAGCTGGGCACCTGCCCGATTGTTGCCATGAGCTTTGGGTTAGAGTCTGACAGTTTCTCAATCATTCAAGATTTCAGATTTTAATGTTAAAAAATTTTTTAAGTGGAAAAAAAATTTTTAAGTGGTGACTAATTTGAATATTTAAAAAAAATACCTATGCAAAGCACACATGCATGTGCACATGTGTTTTCAGGCTGGGTGTGGCCCACAGGCCATTGGGTTATAAGCTTTGGTCTAAATAATCCCCAAGATTCCTTTCAGTTCTAAAATTCTCTGTGGGGGGCAGATCCACAGAGCATGTGCATGTGAAATGGTTCTCCACAGACCCATAGTTCTGAACTCTGTCACCCACCCCCGCAACGTGGCCTGAGAGTAGTCTGAGCACCCACTGAGTGCGTATTGGGCTTCTGCAAACATTACTTCTGCATTCCTCACTCAGGCTTCCTGGCAACTCTTCCAGCTGGCTCTTCTCCCTTTTTTTTTTTTTGGCAGCTGAACACACAGGCTCAGAGAGACTTACTAACTTGCCCAAGGTTGCACAGCACATACCCGAATCACAGTGTATTACTTGGTGATTTCTCAAATTGTTGGTTTTGCGGGTGGAAATTCCATGATATAGAAGCGGCACTCAGTGGGAACACGATGGTAAATGCACTAAGCTTGTGAGGATTTGACCCCAGTTTTGCATCTAGATCCACTGTGGCATTTCTGGGGTTCCCAGGGATGGTAACCCGATCCTCTTCGATGAAGAGCCCCCAGGCATTGTCGGGCTGGCGGTACCCCCTGGTGAGTGGCTCCTTGGCGGCCCTCCAGCCCCTGAATTGTCCTGAAGGGTGTCCTGGTCTGGCTGTTGGAGGCAGAGGGGAGACGTGGAGAGGCCCGAAAGCCAGGTCTTTCCCAGCTGTCCCGCGCACGACGCTGTTAATACGCCCGGGCGCTCCCCCACCCCAACAAATCAAAGCAGAACTAATGCCTTCCTTTAAGGTCCCTCCACTGACGTCGCCGGTGATTCGACGGCACACTTATGCTCTCCTAACGGCGCGGACTGGCTGTGCGGGGTCTGGGAAGAGAAGAGGCCGTCACCCCCCACGCTCAGTGGGAAGCGCCTTGACGCTGGCGAGGATGGAAAACCATGACAGCTGCTCTAGCGGCCGGGCGGGACAGGGACGCTGTGCAGTCGTCTCAGCCGTCGCATGAGCACCCGGGGAGAGGGAGGACCTCCTGCTGTCTGTCCTTCCATCCATCTGTCATCCACCCACCCAGCCAGCCACCCGCCTCTTTATCCTCATTCCGGAAAGACGTCCCCAGGCGCCGGGACGCACGATTTTAGCCCCATTTTCGGACATCTAACCTCTGGATCAATGTGTGTTATTTTAAGCCACCACGCTCGTGGCAGTTTGTTATAGCAGCAATGCGAAACTCACACACACCCTCATAGGGTCACGGTGGCAGTCAATGGACTAATACATGCAACGCAGTTAACAGGGCACCTGGCACACGGTAAGCGCTCAAAAAGTGGTAGCTGCTCTTATTTTTGTTGCGATTCTTATCGTGCACTTTGGGGCGGTGGCCCTGCCCTGTGGAGAGCCCCCAGTTACGCGCATGTGCGTAACTGGCAGGGCCTGGGCAGGGGGGCGGGAGGAGAGCCAGCAAGGCTGTGGCTTCAACGCCCGGGAGCACCGGGGTTCCAGAAGGGGGAGGGGTGTGTTAGCATCTCATCCTCACGCCCCGCGATGGGCGGGCATCTCTCGGGCCCTGGAACAGACTGCCGGCCTGGGGAGGGGCTCTTCACACCCGCCGGGGCGGTCCGGCGCCAGCCTTCCAGGCTTGCAGGCAGCTTGCAGTTCGCCTCCTCATGCACTGACACGTTTAAATCTAGTTTAATCCTCCTGGAAATCCTCTCTTGTTTTCTAAGCACTATTTGTTTCCAAGGGGTAATAGCTACATTTTTTTCTGATTAAAAATGCAACGTGTGCTCATTGAAGCAAATTTGGTAAACAAAGAAAGTGTAATTTTGTTACTTTCTGAAATGACATTTGTGATAGATTGATTAGCCCCAAATCTTCACTCCTCCCTCTATCCCCTCCCCCGGGGCAGGTGTGTATTCTATCTCGATATGTGCTACCACTCTTGGGTGGGGGAGGGGGTGCTCCCAGCCTTGGCTTGGCCAGGTGACTTGTTTTGACCAGTGGGATGGTAGCAAGCACAGGTACCTCTGCCGCCTCCCCGAGGGCAGGCCAGACTAGCCAGCTGGAGGGTGAGAGGCATGTGGCCCCCTTGCCCCATGTTCCAGTGGCAGCCAGCTGGCATTGGACCTGCCACTGGGCCCCGCCAACACCAAAAGAACCGCCCAGCTGAGACCCGCCTATACCACTGACCCGCATATTCATGGGATAAACAGATGCTTATTGTCTTAAGCCTCTGGATTTGGGGATAGTTTGTCACGGACCATTATTGTTATAATAATTAGAATAATAATTACAACAACTACCAATGATATGTACTGAAGACTTATTATGTTCTGGGCTTGGTACTAGACCCTTTTTAGACATCAGTGCTTCTTACTAATATACCTGGATGAGAATCACCTAGATGCTTGTAAGAATAGCCCAGAGCCCCAGCTTAATTTTACTTAATCAGAAAATCTGAGAGGAGGCCTGGGTTAAAACCTGCATTTTAACCATCTCTCCCTTGAATCATGTGCACCATGCCTCTGGGAACCGTTAACACTCGTCATCTCATTGCTGCTACCTAGCATTCCCGTGGGACAGAGAGCTTCACGCCTATTTTACAGACAAGAAAAGTGAGGTTTAGAAGAATTAGGTTTGCTAGCTCAAGGTGGAGTCGGAACGTGAACGCCGGGGTGGTGATGGTCAAAGATCAAGCCCTCGGTTCGTCACCAAACGTGCCCACTGTGGTCAAGGGTGGCTTGGTACCACTCCCCACCATCACCACCACCACGTGACGTGCCAGGGGCTGCCCCTGGTGACCAGCGCTAAGTGCTGTCCTGGGCTCCCCTGAAGCTGGGGCCGCTGCAGGTGAGAAGTGGCAGGGGACTGCCGTCTGCTTCCTTTGCTAAAATGGAAATTGTTGTTAAATAGGACCATAAATATTTCATTGCCCACGGTGACTGCGCTTTGCATAACCATCTCCAGTCCAGGTTCAATAAGAAGCCAGCGTAATGCAAACACGACACCCGGGTACGAGTCCCACACCTTCCGGGGCTCACACGCCCCCCGGCGTCTCCAGGTGATGAAAAGCGCCACTACCTGTCCACAGCCTTCTCGCTCCACAAATGGCTCCCACGTGCAACATCTCACATTTTGGCCGTTAAAAGGCCTTTGAGTGCACACCCCTCAGGTTTACGCCACACACTGCTCGTCGCCGCTCCCGAAACCGCAAGTTTCAGGGAACACGTGAAACTCCTCTCTCTCCTGCCTGTGCTCCTTCGCCCAGATCTCCTCCTAAGCTCAAAGCAGAAAGAGGCAGCCACCCTGCGCCACACGCGTCCCTGCGTGGTGTGTGACGGCTGTGTCCGTCCCGCCCGCCCTGGGGGGCTGTTCTTCCAACCCGGGCTCCAGCCTGCCCCCCTCTCTGAGCCCTTCCCCTGCCCCTCGAGGGGTTGGCAGATCCACTCTCAAATCACCTCTCAGGAAAGCCCTCCAGATCTAACACTTCATCGCCTCCTCTGAGAAATACTTCTGGGGACTTGCCAGCTCAAGGGGACAGGCTCCTTCTCCGTCCAAACACCGGACCTGGAAACAAATCTCGTGGAAGTTTCTTCAGCTGGGTGGAAACGTGAAGCGGCCAGAGGCCGGCAGTTGCTGGGGATGGCTGGAGCAGGAGGGCCGGAGGGAGGGTGACAAGACGTGCAGGCCGGAAGAGAGACGACGGCCAGATCACGAATGGGAAGGTAACAAGACTGACGCCACGACAGGGGCAGTCACAGCAGCTAATTCTCACGCTGTGCACACCACGTGTCAGGTGTCTACGCTGACATTTAATCCCCACAGTGCCTCTGAGCAGGAACCGATCTCAGCACCATTGTGCAGATGAAGAAACTGAGGCTGCCTCGGTTCCTGCCACTTCCAAGCGAGGCCTGCCAGCCTCTTGTTATTGAGGAATGGTCCCCTGACCTCTACCACAGCTGTTCTGTGCGTCCCCTTTCGGGAACTGTCTTAGTCCGTTTGTGCTCCTGTCACGGAATACCTGAGACGGAGGAATTTCCAATGCACAGAAATGTATCGGCTCGTGGTTCTAGGGGCTGCAAAGTCCGAGATCAGGGTGCTGGCATCTGCTGAGGGCCTCCTTGCTGCATCATAGCACGGAGGGGAAGGCATCACATGGTGAGAGAGAGGGAAGGGGACCGACTCGTCCTTTATAAGGAGCCCACTCCCATGGCAGCTCACTCGCTCCCGCAATAACGGCATTGATCCATCCATGAGGGCAGAGCCCCCATGACCTGATCACCTCTTAAAGGTCCCACCTCTCGACACTGTTGATTGGGGGTTACGTGTCTAGCACGTGGACTTCGGGGGACACATTCAAGCCATAGCAGGAGTGGGAGCCAGAGCCGACTTTGCTGCTTGCCACCCAAGGTCCTAACCAGTGTGGGGCAAGCTGAGAGGGGGCCATTGTTCCCCGAACCGGGCCTTTGTTTACTCTCTAACGCCTGAGTCTGTCCCCCAAATCCCAAACCTGTTCCGCCTCCAGATCCCTCTAAGCCTCAACAGGGGACAATTTTGCCTCCCTGCCCTGGAGACATTGGGTGATGTCTGGAGACACTTCTAGTTGTCACAGCTGGAGAGGGGGTGTTACTGGTATCTAGTGGGCAGAGGCAAGGAATGCTATTAAATGTCCTATTAGTGCATGGGACAGCCTCTCATGACGAGGAACTAGTGCATGGGACAGCCTCCCATGACAAGGAACTATCCAGCCTCAAATGCCAATCATGCCAAGGTCAAAGCACCTGCTGTAAGCCTGGGGTCCCACTTTGTTCCAGCCTGACTTATGTCTGGCCCCTACTGTGAGGGTCCTGTTTCTGAACACCCCCCCCCCGCACCCCTGCTTTGACTAGAACCCTGAGAGTCCAGTCCTGCCTCCAGAGAATGCCAGCAGCCCACCTTGGGGCGTCCCACGCCTCTCTGCGGATCCTGACAACCTGCCTGGGTGGCCACCTGCTCCCTGTCCCCATCAACATCCTCCCACCTCCTGCGGCAGGTCCAGTGCCAGCCTGGCCACACGGGCACGACTGCACCCAGGTCTTGGCTGAGACCAGCTGCAGCTGCCATGCTCTGCCAGGACACAAGTCGGACCCCCCGCTGGGACGAGGTTGTCTCACTCCAGGACACAGTGCCCAGCAGACAGAACGCCAGCCACCGGCTTCCTGCTGAAGCCGTTCATTTCCCAGGCCTCAGGGGCCCCATTCCCTGGAGTTCCAGTGCGGGGGCGAAATAGCGGTACAAAGAAAAGAGTCTGTGACCCATGCCTAAAAATAAAAATATTATTCAATTGTCACATCTGACAGATTGAAGGTCTGACGCAGAAAGCGGGCCCATGGCAACCAGATGAACACGTGGAAACCTTTTCACTTGCTGGGTCAGGATGGGTCTGGGCTGGGCCTTCTGGAGGCAGAGCGTCTCCCCGCTCGGCGCTCTGGTTTCCGGGCCGGGGCGGGAGGGAGGTGCTGGCTGTGGATAGGTGGGGGAGGAGGGCAGCGCGCCCCTCAGCAGGTCCCACTCCTCTGGGCCTCCACTGCCGTCTTCTGATGCCCCCCCCCCACTGGAATCAGGTTTAGAGTCGGATTTCCACAAGAACACAGAGACCTGGAGGGTGAGCAAACACAGACACCTCATTTGGGTCCCCAGCTAAAGTGAGCCTCTGTCCCTTTTCATCCATTCATTCTTGGGGCTGGTTACACTTCTAAATAGTTGTGTGACTTTGAGCGTTTAACCGTTGCCCATGCCTTAATTTCCTCACCTGTAAAATGGGTGCAATGCCTACTTTGTAGGCTTGTTGTGACGTTGCAACGGCAAGCGTGTAAGGAATTGCTTGCGTGCCACAGCCCCGGGAAGTGCTGGCTGCCACCACCCTCAGCTTCGGGCAGAAGCAGCACGGGCTCTGCAGTCAGGCCTGGATCCTAGGTGTCAGGATCCACTGTCTCCTAGGTGTCAGGGGTTGAATGGTATCCCCTAGAAAGATATGTTAAGGTTCTAACCCCCATAACTCAGAACGTGACCTTATTTGGGTACAGGGTCATTGCGGATATAATTAGTTAAGATGCAGGGGGGCTCCCGATTCAATACGCCTGGTGCCTGCTGGGAGGGTGCTGTGAGGACACAGGAGGAGATGGCCACATGGCCAGGGAGGCAGAGGTCAGAGTGACGCTCCCACAGGCTAAGGGGTGCCAAGGGTCCTGGCAGCTGCCAGAGGCTTAGCAAGAGGCATGGCAGGGGTCCTCCCTCAAGGCCCTCAGAAGAAACCAGCCCTGCCAACACCTCGATCTTGGACTTCTGGCCCCTTGAACTGTACAGGAATACATTTCTGTTGTTTTAAGCCACCCAGGTTGTGCTAGTTTGTCACCGCAGCCCTGGGAAACTAAGACGGTAGGCGTTCTCCTCTCCCAGCCTTGGGTTCCGGGGACAAAGGAGGATAATGGATGTGGAAGTGCTGGACTCTAAGTAGGTGCTCAGTTAATACTAATAGGATCTGAAATGCAACCACCTTCAGGAAAAGAAATACAGAGGTGGGGAGATGTGTGTCCTCCCAGCCCAGCCCGGAAGGAGGCAGTGTGGACCCCAAGTGGGAAACCCAATCAGCGATGTCTGATTTATGTTTCTGCATGTATTTACACTCAGACAATGTACTAGAACACTTGTCAGACAAGATAGAAAAAGTACCAGCCAGAGTGAGTCCACAAAGAACAGAAAGATGAGGCAGAGAATAAACATCTCTGAACAATCCAGGAGTCCCGCCAACCTACACCCCAAACAGGAGGTACAGAGGTCATCTGCTGTTTTTATTTGTTCAACATTCCTTCCCACATCTTCTTGAAATAGGATCTTCCTTCCTTGCTCTGCTCTGTCCTCCATGCATGTGATTCTAGCACAGCTGCCCACCAGCCCCTGGCCACGGAGGTGGGCAGGCGACCCAGGCCTGGACAGGCAGAGCCTCCCATCTCTCTGGACACAGTCATGGTAAAAACACAGGAGACCCAATTTGGCCAGTCCCAGGCTGGGATCCGACTATGGAGGCTGGAGAAAGAAGACCTCGTGGTAGAAAAAACTAGGAGGGAGCAGGGGAGTAGGAGGGCTGGGGGTAGGAGGTCAGGGCGGGCTTGTTGGAGGAGGTGACTCCTGAGCTAAGCCCACTGGAGGAGTGACATCCTGACCAAAGAAATTGTTTATGCAATCATTACTCGGCCACATGTTCATATGCCTCTTTGGGTTATATCATGACAGATAGAAGAACTGGGTCGAATCATAATTGGTGGTGGTGCTGCTCTGACCAAGTCCACAGTCCTACAGCTAAAGAGTTGCTCAGTAGGAAAGTACCAGAATGTACACAGTAGTATCAGGAAATATGTGCATATGTGCAGGTGTGTGTGTATAACATATATATAAATGAGTGTGTGTATGCACACACATTTTTAATCATATTAAATCTACTGGACTGTTCAGGTCCTCCCAGCCAGAGACAGATTATCTGCTATGAGTTTGTCATTTGCCCCCAACATGGTCATGCTGAGACTTAACATGAGGCTTCTGTCCCCCTGCCCAGCGTTTTTTCTAGGTGAACGCCATGGACTCAGACGGACCAGGGGCCCGAGTCGTGTCTGTACCACGTTCGGCCTTGACCAACCCCTCTGAACCCCTACTCCGTCCCTGTGACCCCCGGGGGTTGCTCGGAGGACTGGCCGCAGCCCCCCTCGAAGGTGTCTAGAGAGTGGCCTTGCCAGGCCCATAGAGAGCGGCCAGTAAGTGCTGGTTTCCCCATCCCCTCCGCCTACTTTCAGAAGCTGGGGCTGTCTTGACTCAGTGGGACGCAGCGTGGTGCCTGGCGCGGTGACGGAGCTGAGCAAACGCTTGGTGCACTGAACTGACTCGGGGGAGACCAGCCGCCCGGAGAACACAGGTTGATAAACTAATCCTATTTTGGAGTCCTCTGCTTCCCCGTTTGATGGGAGCCATGATGCTCCACTTGGATGACCCTCTCCTCTTCCCCAATGGCTGTAAATCCTGGCAACAAGTTATCAGATAGTAAATGTTTTTCTTGTGAAGTTTTAGTATTCTGTTGAACAATAAAGGTGACCTTTTGGCCTCATTTATCACATTTCATGATAAAGTCAGGCCTCAGTGAGAGGCCAGCTTGGAGATCATAGAAACATCTGCTTGAAAGCAGAAGATAATACCCATTCGAGAGGAGGGCTTCAAACGGGAGAGCTCCATGCAACAGAAAATCCCAACTCTGTCTCTATCACTGATAAACTTCTTTAGAAACTCAAATCTGATTTGGGCCCCAAAGGAGAAAATTAAAACCAGAAACTGAGACGTGGATACAATATTTTGTTCAGTGTGGTTTTTTTGTACGTGGGAGAGTGTTTTAAAAGAGAGAAATGCAAATGTCCTCCTGTTAGGATTGTACTTTCAAAAAGCTTAAACTTCTCACTGCTATTGTTGTTCTCAAATATTGTGACTTCACAGGCTTGTAAATATTTTACTGATGTGCAATTTCATAAACAGAAGAGGAAGACCAACTGGAATTTTTATAAGCAAAGACTCTCTCTTTTCCACCACTATATCCCCAGCCCCTCGCTGGAGGCCTGGCCCATAGCGGAAGCTCACTCACTATTTGCCTAACAAATGAATTAAGTCACAGCCTCAGGTGTAATCATAACCTGCATAATCGGCCTGGCAAATGTTCTAGAGACACAATGCACTTTCATTGTGATTAACTGTCTGAGTTCAGGCTACTGTAACAAGATCCCATAGGCTGGGCGGCTTATAAACAGTAGAAATTTATTCCTCACAGTTCTGGAGGCTGGGAAGTCCACGATCAAGGCACCTGCGGATTCACGCCTGGTAAGGTACCACTTCCTCGCAGACAGCTGTCTTCCCAAGCCAATCTCTTATGGGGGAAGGGGCAGGGGACGTCTCTCAGGCCGCTTTTATAAGGGCCCTCACCCCTTTCACGAGGCTCTGTTCCCGTGACCTAATTGCCTACGAAATGCCCCACTCTCTAATACCATCACCTTGTGTGGCAAGGATTTCAACTTATGAATTTGAAGGGGACATAAACATTCGGACCACAGCATACTCCCATGTCAATTAAAAAAAATCCTAAACAGCTCGAGTCTAATATGTCCAGACTTCAGAACAGACATTCATGCAAAGGAAACTACTCGGACACCTCAATTTCCCATCAGGTCACAAGTCAAACTCCGGCTAGCCTCATAGCCAGGCTGAACGTGCCCCCCACATTTGTGGGCTAGCTGCCTTCTTCTCTTTTCTCATTGGACGTATATGTTGCCTTCAGTTTATTCTTTGTCATCCACATGCAGGTATCTTACCTGTGGAAATGAATCTATAAAATTCCCAGGAAGAATGAACAGTCGGGGCTCTGTACCGCTCCGGCTATCCAGCTGTGTATTAGAAAGAGCACAGGACCGTGCCCCGCACGCAGCAGAAACCTCTGGAAGGGAATCAAAGCTGATTGCTTTCAAGGTTATGGGGAGAGAAAGGCCAGATAAGAGTGGGGGAGATAAGCAGAGTCAGGGACCTCAGACATCTGCGCGCCATATTTTTTAATATTACGTGAAAACGGCAGAAGCAGCAGCTCTGTGAAGCTAGAAGAGTTATCTGAACCAAGCCTCCTCGTGAAAGTTCAAGAAAGCTGAATTAGCATAAAAATGAGCAATAGGAATTTGTCAGGGAAAATCTTATACCAACTTATTATGAGAAAGAAGAGAGTAAGAAGCAAAATAATATGTCTGTAGATAATGAAAGCACACTAGAAAGACACGCTCACAAAATAGATCAAACTGAAACCTGCTAGAGCCATTCCTTGGTATACTCGGGGGATTGGTTCCAGGACCCCCCAAGTATAATAAAATCCGTGACTACCCAAGTATACAGTTGGCCCTGTGGAACCCACATACATGAAAATTCTGCCCTCTGTCTACTTGGGTTGCACATCCCATGAATACTGTATATTTTTTTCCTTTCTTATTTCAGCATATTATGGGGGTACAAATGTTTTTGATCTGAGTTTGGTTGCAAAAATTACTTGTATAAGTGGACCCCTGCAGTTCCAACTCTTATCATTAAAGAGGTCAACTGTATTTTTAAAAAGGCTAACAGTTATTTGGAATATGACACAAGACACAGAGGAAAAACATAATTAGAATTTCAAAAACTAAAAAAAAAAAAAGAAACAGAAGAACTCAAGAATTAGAAACAGAAGAAAAATCATTTTAGAAACGAAGATAAAACTGGAAGAAACACAATAGCAAACAACACAACTAAAAATGCCTTAAGAAAAATAGGAGATAAAACGCAGGTAAGTTTTTAAAATACAAAATAAAAATCAAAGAAATCGGCAAAAATTTGAGAGGATGTGACACATATCAAAAATAGTCAAAGAAGATTCAATATGTGGGAAATGGGAGACCCTGAAAAATAAAACAAAAGCAAGAGAGTAGAAAATGCTAAAAACTATAATTCGAGAACACTTTTCTGAAAGAAAAAAAATGCGAAGCTACGTATCGAAAGAGCCCACTGTATAGCTAAGAAGATTGACCAAGAATAACCAACTCCAAAACGTAGCCTATCAAAACCACAGACTTGAAGGAAAAAGTCCTTTGAAAGCTTAAGAACAAATAACATGTGATTGATAAGGTAAAGAAAACTGTACTGTTGTCAGATTTTTTTAAAAAATAGCAATGATTTATGCCAGAAAAAGCTTTACCCTATGAAGGGGCCGGTCCTGGGACAACGTCACAGCCTCAAGGGAGTTACCAGGGGTCACACTGAGCTGGTAAGAAATGGGGGGGGCGTCCAGAAGTGAGAAGGTCCCCAGCATGAGAGAGCACTCCTCTCCGAGGGGGAGAACACAAGATGAGTGCTGGAGAAATAATTTGCCAACAGATCTAAGGGTCAAGTATGTTTGACGCTGTGTGCTATAACAAGAAATATACATTTGGGTCCTGCCCCGGGTTCCTGGCAGGCAGCTCACAAAGCCCTTGGAGTCTCCGGAGTGACAGGAGTGTCTCGGGTGTGCCAGCGACACGGCTGGTGGCTGACAGCACAGACCAAGGCCTGATCAGAGCGGTAAGATTTTCAGCCTAACCCCTGAACCTCCGGGAGGGAACAAAGGCAGGAGCTTGAGCTGATCACCAAAGGCCAATGACTTGGTAAATCATCCATGCAATGAAGCCTCCATGAAACCCCAGAAGGACAGGGCTCAGCTGGGCTTCCGTAGCTGGACACGCGGAGGTGCCTGGAGGGCGGAAGCTCTGTGCCCCTCCCCGATACGTCTGTCCCCCTGTGCGTCGCTCCCACCCGGCCGTTCCTCTGCGTCCTTAATCACAAGTGGGCGAACGTAAGCAAAAGGTTTTCCTGGGTGCTATGAGCCGCTCTAGCAAATCAATCAAACCGAGGAGGAGGTGGTGGGGACCCTGACTTGCAGCGGGTGGCAGCCGAAAATGAGTGACTGAGGCAAAGCTCTCAATCGACGACGGTTTGCTCAGCCGAAGTCTGAGGATGCGCCTGTTTTTTTCCGAAGGAGAATTTGGGAACTTGAACATTGAAAGGGGACAGGGAATACGGAAGGAAAAAGGAGGAGGGGGTGGGCAGTGAGGCAGAGGGTCACATTCTCGGGAGACCCAGGAAAAATCTTCATTTTAATAAGACAAGGGGCGAGTTAGAAGAGAAAAAGCCAGTGAAGAAAGAACCCATTGTGTAGATGTCCCTGGGTGGGTGGAAGAATGATCCATCCCTGCCCTGCTCCTGGGAAGATAAGATTGTAATCGACATTATTAGTGGGGAATTGAACAGAGTTTGCTTTAGGAGCTAGACTCAGCCTGTGGATCCAAAGTTACAATTTGCATGCCCTTGTTTACGGGAGGCCGGCACAGAATTTGCTTATGAACGATCTGTGGGCACAATCCTTGCAGATGCCCGAGGCCTTTTACCTCTCCGTGGAGACCTGGCTGATGCGTCCTGTTGGCAGCAGCTGCTCCTTTGGAGGGGCTGCCGGGTGACTCAGTCTCCAGGCTTGGCCTTCCTTCTGCATAAGGAGTTGGGGGCGGGGGAGGGGGTGGGTCCCGAGATTTTTATTTTCCTTTTACACCAGTCAGAAGATCAGGCCACACCCTGGGGCTTGCGATTGGGATCTGAAGTGGGGGGCGGTCTTGGGGACCGGCCCCGCAGCCTGTGGGATCTGATGCTGTCCCCAGGTGGACAGTGTCAGAACTGAATGAGAAGACACCCTGCTTGTGTCTGCCGGAGAGCCGCTTGGTTTCAGAACTGCTGTGCTGAGAGGAGTGTGCAATTAGGAAACATGTTTTGGTTTTTTCCTGCCCTTAGGAGTGTGGAACTAAGGAGCTCAAGCATGAAGGGTGGTGCAGGAGGAGCAGAAGCAGCCCCACAGTGAGGGACACAGTGACTAGAGGGCCTGGGATTTTGCTCTGGTCAGCCCTGGCCAGGGCCAGCGAGATCAGGGAGAGACTGAGCAAGTGCAGCTACGAGCAGAGGGCTTGGGTGGCCCCCATGTGCATCCTACCCCAGGGAAGACATTCCCCACCCCCTTTATCTCCTGTGCCTGACGACCCTCTCCAACAGCTGGAGGGACCCTCCCCAGAGGAGGCACAGGGTGGCTGGGAAATAGCCCGGCTTCCTGGCCCTTGAGGGGACAATTCTGGGGGGTGCTCCAAATAGTCTCACAGAGGGTCCCCATGGGACTCACAGCAGTAACCCACCCATGAACTGCCCCTTTTCTGACTGTTCTCCCTTCTCTGTTCCCTCGTGTGCTTCCTGGGACCACCTCCCAGACAGGCTACTCACACCCGAGGCTCAGGGCCAGCTCCGTGGGGATCCCAGACGATGAGCTGACAAAAGACAAAGCCAAGGACGGCTGTGATGAACTGCAGAACTACATGGGATCGCTAGGGAGGGAACGAACAACCTGAGTGTTGTCACTCTGTTAGAAGGCCACCTTCTCAAGCCATTCGAGTATGAGAAATAAAATAAAAGTTCTACCTAGTAACCTCCTTCTTGTTGCTAACTGTGTTAGTTTGCTAGGGCTGCTATAACAAAGCACCACAGGCTGGGGGACTTCAACAGCAGGAACTTATGTCCTCACAGTTCTGGAGGCTGGGAGTTCGGGATCAAGGTGTCGGCAGAGCCGGTTTCCCTGGAGGCCTCTCTCCCCTGCTTGCTGATGGCCACCTTCTCCCTGCGTTCCCACGTGGTCTCCCTTTGTGTGCATCTGTGCCCAAATTTCCTCTTATAAGGACACTAGTCCTATTGGACTAGGATCCACTAATATAACCTCCTTTAAACTTAACTACCTCTTTAAAGACTCTATTTCCAAATACAGTCACATGCTGAGGTTCTGGTCATTAAGACTTCATCACGTGAATTTGGGGGACACAGTTCAGCCCAAACACTAACCTCGAATCTTTTATTAAAAACAAGCTGGTTAGGAGTCCACTTGCCCAAGGCCTCTTGGCAGTGGCTCCGGGTCATGGTCCTCAAATTTGGCTCAGAATAAATCTCTTTAAAATTAAAAAAAAAAAAAAACAAGCTGGTGATTCATTTGGCTCAGTGGCCAATCAAATGGAGAAAGAGCCACACGTGCCACTCTGTGGACAGGAGGGACAGACCCTCTCTCCCTGAGCGTTTCCTTCCCAGCCTCAAGCGCCAAGGACACTCCGGCCATCTGTTGCTCATAGCTGAGAGCTTAACCCCCACTGGGGTTTTAAAACTTAAGTCCCCTTGCAGAATATTAATCCCGCCTGCCCCTTTCCTGTTCCGGCTCCCAAAGGAGTTGGCAGGAATTGAGACCCAGCCGTTTAGTCGTCTTGCGCGTGAGCTTGGGTTCCCAAGGTGTAGACGATCTGGAGTGGTTTTCATCTGTTTTAACGTCTTCCAACGCCAGAGCACTTCCCCCGAGCACCGGAGGGGCCTGAACCCTTTCCAGTCCACCTGTGCCCCGCCTGACACAAAGCCCCGTTTGTGTCCCTGCGGCTGCGGGGAAGTGGCTGCCCCGCGCCACCTCCTCCAGCGACAGGCCACAAAAGCGCAAAGCCGGGGTGAGGATCAAAACAGGCCAGGCCAAGGCGCTGCCAAGCCAAACACAGAGGGAGCGGCGCGACCCAGCAGAGAAACCAGATTCCCCTGGAAACCGCCGCGCCCGCCTCGTCTGGAAGGCCGCGCCAATAAAGCGGCTCCCGCGGCCCTCATCTTGATGGAGATGCCAATAAAAATCTCAGAACATCCAGCCTGCAGGCCCCGTAGGCACTGCTCCGGGGCCGTAAACCGGATACGAGCAGCTTGGGAGCGGGAGGGAAGAGGCCTGCTCCCGAGAAAGCCCGACGGTAACGGAGACGCCATCAGGGAAGGCAGGCCTAGGCCCGCCTGGCCGGGCCCTGCTCCAAAACCAGGCCCAGAGCTGTTAAATCCATGGGAACCTCAGGGAAAGTAATGACCGCCCAGCAACTGCAGGTTCCTAAAGCAGCCTGGGAGGAACCCGGCCTCAGGAAGCGACGGCAGACCCTGTGGTTGTAAACCCAACCCAGAGAGCACCTTGGGGACACCCTGTGCTCAGCGGCAGAGGAGGATGGAGTGTGTGTGTGTGCGCATGTGTGCTTGCGTGCATGTGTGTGTGTGTGTGTGTATGTGTGCATGTGTGCATGAATGCAGGGCTGTGTGCACATCTGAATAATCCGTGGGCACTGGACATACCAGTCGTATGTGTTCGTGTGCACGTATTTGTGTCTCTGTGTGTGTCTATGTGTGTGGGGGTGTGCACGGAGGCACGTGCACAAGTGTGTACTTGTGTTCACATACGGTTCCCAGATTCAGCAAATAAAAATATAACATGCCTGGATAAATTTGAATTTAGACAAAAAGTAAGTACTTTCTAAACATAAGTATTCCCAAATACTGCATGGGACATTCTTATGCTGAAAAGTATTCATTGTTTATTTGAAATTCAAATGTAAGTGGATGTCCTATATTTTACATGGCAACCCCATGTGTGCATATGAGTGTCCAAATTCAGAGTGGCACATGACGTTTGAGATTACAGAGAGGTCTTTAATAAGGAAGCTCACAAAACGCATACATTTTGCCTCCTCACATAAATATAAAATGTCACTGTAATAGTCCTCAGAAGTTCTCCTGACAGGTGATTAGTCACTCTTTGTAAGAGGAAAATTGTGTGCCTTGCATGGCACAGTTGCAACCTAAAAGTATTTAGCTTACAAGCTCGTCCGTGAGGGCTTGTAGGGAGACAGTGTTAATAACACAGGTAAGTGGTGCGGTTATACCGCCTGCCAGTCCTCCCAGGGCTCGGGTCAGAGACTGAATCCCACCCCCTCTGCCACCTGCCCAGACACACCCTGAAGGGGGCACTGGCCGTCCAGGCTGCTCTGGGGCTTACAGACACGTGTTTCTCCCACCCTCTGACTCTGAAAGTTAAGGCAACTCCTTCATCTGGGGGCTTCCCACAGACACAGAATCTGTCTGGACGGGATAAGGAGAACTGTGAACCTTCTGGACTCTAGAACTGAACATTCAACAGGAAGACTTTTCTCCCCTTTGAAAACCTGCACACTCCCAAACACTGAGTCTCCCAAGGATGACATGTCTGGTGGCATCACCATGTCCCCACGCAATGTGGCAAACATTTCCTGGTCCTGGGTGTGGACGTGAAGGACAGGAGTTTGGGGGACGGTGGGACTCAAGCATGGTGGGTAAGCAGCGGGTGTGTCAACCCAGACCGGGCCCCAGAAATACTCTAGCTGAGGGGTCAATCTGGCAGCTTGGTGGCCAAGTCTGGAAATTTTGAAATGTCTGGATTTGAATGCTTGCAGGCAGGGCATGCACCCTCCATGCTCACCCCTGCCCTTTACCCCATGACCTGAGGATCAGCTCTTGGTCATCCGTATGCCACCTGCCTGCTCCTGCATAGGACAGATACCCTCCGTGAGGACACTGAGCCCCAGACAGAAGGGGGCTCCAGCAAGGTGAGGCTGGAACCCAGGTCTCCCAACTCCCAGGCCAGGGCAGGAATCTGTTTCCCTTTCAACTCTGCAGGCCCTAAGCCATGGAAGAGCGAGTCCTACTAGCTTAGGGCACAGAAGTGGGACGTGATCCACCTGGCCATGTCACCTTGGAAGCTTCCTCAGCAGGTCAGCCGCTATGACACTACTCTAAGATCTCCTCAGGTGGAAATCAAAGGGTTACCCTGACCCACCTCTGTTTATAGATCTTGACCCAGTTCCTTCATTTAAGTTCACTGCTTGGAATCCCATGCATGTTCTGAAAAACCACCAAGAACCCCTTTGTTCCTATGGGGGTGTTTTTCGATATATAGGGATCTCATGAGAGCCCACTGTTAAATTTTCAGGAGTTTGAAATTGTTAAACACAATAAATATTAAAAGCATAAGCTTATAATTGCATAAATTATATTAAAAATATGCAATACATACTCCCAACTCATCACTTCCTAATTATTTCACTACATTTTACGGTTATCTATGCTCTTGAAGTTATGTATACTTATTGCATCTGTGTGGTGACATTACATAATGGTACGACTGCATGTCTCCACATTGAACAATGTCACTCCCATTGGTAGCTTGAAATTCACCACTGTGGGAATATTTACACCATGGAAATTGGCAAGGGCTACAAACGAAAGCTTGATTTATTGTTTTGTTGATTGTCTAGACTTAAGAAAGTGATGGAGAACGTGTTAACTGCTAGAAGACAGTTTTCAAAAAAGGATAAAATCATGACTCTTATGCAGATACAAAATGAATACAAGTCATTATTTTACCTAACTCATTCATTAATGAGGACCCCAGTAATAAGTTACAACTGGCTCAATTGAGGATTTGCCCTACAGAGATTTATGTTTTCTACCTGACTAGATTCATTTGCATAGTCCTGAACAGGAATCATTTGCATAGCCACAGACACAAAAGCTTTGCATTACTATCAATTTTCTATAAGTTAATTTTTCTGCAGAACTGCAAAACACAAATACAAAGGCGTGTACCTTTATAAAATGAGATGATCCCTGGATCCCCCAGAGATCCATTAAAAGAATATTCAACAATCTTTTACCCTTTTCAAAATCTTTCACAATTGTTCCTGAAAAGATTAAATTTTAAAATGTGTTACATCTGTAGACATTACATTGTGAACAACCCAAAAAAATTGAGAAAATACTGTCTCAGAATTTGACGACTATTATCCAATTCAGTAAATAACTGACTGAAATCATTGATGGAGTGAGGTTCTGACAGACACCTTTGTTGTTTTGTTCTTCTCTTACTCGTTAGGGTAAATGAAAAAACCAACCACCACATGTGGCACTACACTCCTTCATCAAAGATGGGAGCCACTTCTTTGCTGAATCGAATGGAACCAAACATTTATCTGTCAAATTGCTATTGAAACGCAACCACAGGTTAGCTATAAATGAAAGAATTCAGCAAAAATCAATAGAAGCATTCCATGAGAATGAATTGGCTACATGGAGTTTGCAATAAAGAATATCATGTATGTTTTTATTTATAAATTGTGTGCTACACATCACTCATATCAGTAAAATGTATAATAAACCACATATATGTATGCATACATTTTTTTCCTAGAGAGCCAGTTGTTAAAACCTTACCAGCACACCACTGATGGAGAGCCCCCAGATTGTCATCTGGGCTATAGGATTTCCTTTTTTTAATTTTAATCTACAGGAGTGAGAACATTTTATACCAGAAACCAGCAAACACACACACACACACACACACACACCCCTGAAACAATCATGAGACGATCATTTTTCCCTTTGACTCTGGATGCATTCTCATCTAGTCTAGTCCATTCTGTCCACTCCTTTCTTTAACACAGCCACTACTTTATCATGATCTGCCACTGACCTCAGGAAGATCCCCACCTACAGTACCTAAACTCGACTCCAGCCCTGTCTCCCAATCCTCTTCTTGTTCCCACATCACACTCACTCCCACTTGAATTTTAGGGTCCGTCTCAGATGCCTTCTCCCCCATCAGTGTGCTGGCTGACCCCCACGGCTGGCTCTCTCTCCCAGTATTTTTCACACTGATACAAGTTTATGTTCCTTTGTTTCTGACCCTCCAGACTTAAACTATGCAGAGATGGGAGCAATCTCGTACCCATCTCTGTAGCTTCAGCACTTGGCACAGTGCCCGCAGCAGAGAAGGCGCCCGGAATGTCTACAGAATGAGCAGATGAAGGAACAATTGCATGAACGAAAATGACAATGCACTACCTCTAATAGAAAGGCATCCTGGCCGGGCGCGGTGGCTCACGCCTGTAATCCTAGCACTCTGGGAGGCCGAGGCGGGAGGATTGCTCGAGGTCAGGAGTTCGAAACCAACCTGAGCAAGAGTGAGACCCCGTCTCTACTATAAATAGAAAGAAATTAATTGGCCATCTGATATATATAGAAAGGATTGGCCGGGCAAGGTGGCGCATGCCTGTAGTCCCAGCTACTGGGGAGGCTGAGGCAGGAGGATCGCTTGAGCCCAGGAGTCTGAGGTTGCTGTGAGCTAGGCTGATGCCACGGCACTCACTCTAGCCTGGGCAATTAAGCGAGACTCAGTCTCAAAAAAAAAGAAAGGCATCCTTCAGTAGAATAATCACTTATTCCTATGGTCCCCAACCCCTGGCCCATGGACTGGTAGTGGCCCGTGGCCTGTTGGGAACTGGGCTGCACAGCAGGAGGTGAGCGGGGGCAAGCGAGTGGAACGTCACCTCTATTTGCAGCTGCTCCCCTCGCTGGCCTCACCGCCTGAGCTCGCCGCCTGTCAGATCGGCAGCCGCACCACTTTCTCACAGGAGCGGGAACCCTGCTGCACACTGCGCAGCCAGGGATCTAGGTCACATTGGCCTTCGGGGCCAGACAACCCTGTGCGGTCGGAGGGCCGTCCCGTGCACTGGGGGGTGTTCAGCAGCACCCCTGGCCTCTGCCCACAAGAGACTAGCAGCGTCCTTCCAGTAGTGACAACCAAAAACGTCCCCTGGGGGGCAAGCCTCCCTCCCCCACCCCCGTTTGAGAGCACTGCTTTTGATTGGATGAACGTGGTTTTCCATCCCTGGGGAGGGCTTTTTTTTAGTGGGATTTTGTTTGTTTGTCTATTTTACCTTTTTAGAGAAAGGATGAGACATTTGTAAGTTATAGTTATTATTCTTACCTCCTGACTAATGACTCATAAAGCACCAAAAAAAAAAAAAGATTCATTTATTGTTTATGTCACTTGAGGCCAACTGAGGCCAAGATAATGGACCAGAGGGCAGGAGGGAGAGGGACAGGATACAGGGAGGGGGCAGGGAGAAAAGGAAGGGCCATGTACTGATCACCCGCCAGGTGCCAGTGCCTTGGCGCCCATCGTCTCCCTTACCTGTCACGAGAATCTCACAAGGGAAGGGTTGGATGAGGAAGCCAGATGAGCAAGGTCAAGTGGCAGGCAGGTGGCCGAGGTGGGTCCTGTCTCTTGCTGGAGACCCACGTTCCCTTACCTGGGAGAGGAGAGAGGAGGAGAGCGTCAGTCCCAGGTGCTGGAGGGACTTGGACTCACCTAGTCCAGCCTCCCCAAGCTCAGAACAGTGTGATGTGACTCCCTCAAGGCCATCAGCTGATTGTGAGTAGAATCCAGCCTGTCACCAAGCTGAGAGCAAAGAGGTACACCCGGTGGATGTTAGCAAAGAGGAGCAAGGCAGGCTTTACCCCAGACCGGCTCTACACTGCCCTCCACGCTGCCCACGGCTCAATCAGCCCCTCTCTGAATTTGGGTGCAGAGTGTGGCCAAAGGGTGCTAAGAGAGACTTAGCTAGGGACGTGATCAGATGTCAAAAACAGGGCCTGGCATGAGTTCATCTGAGACCCCTGATCCCTCATCTTCTATTCGCCTCTCCTTCCGACTTAGCAACCCACTGCTCCATTGCAGGCAGAAGGTAACGTCTCGTGGGTCAGCCGCTTGCACCTGGAAAACCAGAGATCACACGCAGGTCACCCCTCAGAGCAGAAGAGCCCGTCTAAGTATGTTTAGCTCTGCTCAGGCGCTAAAGTCCAGCTCCCAGAACAAGTACTACATTTGCTTGTTTTGTAAAACAGCAGGGCAGGATTCAATGCTACTTCCGGGCCAGCATCAGAGCCAGCAGATACGCGCTGTCACCACCCTTGCCCTCTGCAGAGACGCTCGGGACTACAGGGGGTCGTCAGTTCCGGGGGACACTCTGCCTGCGTGGCTGTTTGTCTTTCTCCAGGCTTCTCTGCACGCCAGATGCCCAGGCTCACATCTGCTCCAGGCGAGCTTAGTAAATACTGGGTAAAAGGAAGTTGCTGGCAACTTGGAGAAAAAACGAGCCCCACCCCGTTCAGTGACAGAAGGACTCTGCAGCAGTGACACAGAGCCACCTTCTATTCTCCCGGAGCCAGAAAGGCAGCAGGCGGGTTTCAGGTAACAACTCGGCTAATAGGTGCAGAGCTCCCTCTACTTTCCTTTCCCCGGGGGACAGGTACTCAAGTTAGAGAAACAGAAGAATGAACCCAGCTGCACCAAGAAAGGCAGTCCTTGGCAGGATGTGGGGGAGGGTGGCTCCTCTGCAGAGACAATAGGACTCACCTGGGAAAGGGGACAGTCTTTGTGAGTCGCTCCTTGACTGGAAGGATCTGTCAAACTAGCCAGGCCCAGGAAGCTCAGCGAGGCCAGTGTGGTCAGGCCCACCGGCGTCTGCAGACTGCCCAGTAGGGGGCGCTGTCACCCCCACATTGGCAGACCTCAAACACCTGCTGCTCCCAGTGTGGCCCCTGCCCCAGGAGCTCCCCCGGAGCAGAGGCCAGTCTCCAACCCTGCGGCAGGCTCGGGCCACCCCCGCCAGGCCTGTCTGGCAGAGCCTGGTGACTTCCTGCCTCCTGAGGGATGGCAGGCAGCAGCGATCCTCATTGCAGCTGCTGTTTGCCAGGCACCCGCTACGTGCCAGGCGCTTTAGCCAAGTGATCTCACCAAAACTCCACAGGAGCCCTCCGGGTTAGGTATAATTACTCCTGTTTTGCAGATATGAAAGGCAGACTCAAAAGCCACACAGACCATCAGCCGCGGAGCATTCGTGTTCTCTATGTCCCAGGCCTTTGCAGTTCCAAAGTTCAGGCTCCTTCCACTGTGCCGCACAGTGTCGGATCCTGTCCTTCCAAGGGCTGCCTGTCCCCTGGGATCCAGGGTTCCCTTGGCCAGGTAGTGCAGCTAACGTGCCATCAGCAGCATCCCCAATGGCCCCGGTGGGAAGGGACCTGGTTCTTAGTGGCAGCCTGACCTTGGGCAAGTCATTCACCGTCTCTGACTGAGCTTCAAATCCCTAATCTGGAAAAATCATCCCCAAGGATGTTGGGAGGCCAAGCACAACATGGGAAAGCCCTTTGGCTCGCCCGAGGGAGTCTGGACGGCCTCCTGGAGGGGGACGCCCCAACTTGGACCCCAGGACCCAGCAGGGTCTGGCACAGGGAAGGTGCTCAGCCAATGCTTGCAGGACTGGAATGTTTCTTGTGAGAATGCTGACTGAACGTCTCCAGTCTGAAGATGAGGTCCTCACGGGCAGCATCCTGCTACCCACAGACCCCAACAGAGCGCCAGGCATTCAGTGGGTGCTGCCTCCCCCTCACCTGTTCCCGGGAACATTTGGTGATGTCTGGACACATTTTTGTTGTCACAACCAGGAGGGAAAGTGCTACTGGCATCTAGTGGGCAGAGGCCAGGGTTGCTGCTGAACCCTCTACAACGCACAGGACAGCCCCCTATGACGAGGAACTACCTGTCCCCAAACGTCCAAGGTGCTGCTCTAGGCAACCCCTCTGAGACTCAGAGTGGGAGAAGCCAGACCTGGTTGTGTCGAAGCCCACATACGGCACAGATCTGAGCGTCCCTCCTTGAGTCCTGGTGTGATCTGGACAATAGCGATTGCAAAGCCGGTAGCTACCGTCCGCAGAGACGTGCCCAGGGGCCTGGCTCTGAGCATGGGCTGGGCGTGCATGATCTCACGACAAGCGTGGAGGTGGGCACTGTTGTATACCGAAGCACGGAGGGTCAGACGCCTGCCCAAGGTCACACAGCCATAGCCAACAGAGCCAGGGTTTGAGCCTGGCCCACGGGGATCCAAAGTTCAGGCTCCTTCCACTGTGCCGCACAGTGTCGGAAACCCACATTCTTTCCACGACTCGGCCCAGGTCCTGCAGAGTCCCCATCAAAAACACGTGCAACCTTGCTTTCCAAACCAAGCAGACCTATCCTTCCAGATCTCCTTCAGGATGGCTTTCACGGCATATCATGGCATTCCTGATAATCTGGGGCTTTCCAGTTCTTCTCAGACTGGCCAGCCCCACGCGCAGGCTCACTGGCCTCTCTGGGCCTTGATTTCCCCACTTGCAAATAGAGAACTTAGGGCCTGGGCGGGCAGCGCTGCTAACCATGAAATAAGACCCTGATTCTGGTGCTGGTTGGGGGCGGCCGGGCAGGTTTTCCCCACAGCCAGGGTCAGGGAGGCTTTGCATACTTGTGCAGGCGGCTCAGCACCCGCCCCCACGTGGGCTCCGGAACAAAGAGGCCTCAGAGCACCTCCCCTCGCTCCACCCGCCCCCACGGCGGCTCAACGGAGCGCTTGTGGCCTCCAAAGGAGCAGAGCAGCAGCCCCAGCCCGGGCTCCAAGCGCATTGTGCATTGTCTGGGCCAGCACAGGCCAGGGTGTCCTTGACCAAGGTCGCGCCTGGGGCGGGGGTGCGTGCAGGACAAGACAGGGGCTTAGCAAACAAAGGCTTCCGGGCACCCCTCTGCCCCTGATAAAGGCACCCTCACTGCTCTCAGCGCAGCTCAGGCAAACCCCCACATTCCTGAACAGAGCCCTGAACTGGAATGACCCAGGGACACAGGGCGGAATGAACCCCAGCTGAAGCCAAATGTTCGCTCTTCACTGAACTGGAACAACACTTGCGCGTCTTCCAAAATCCTTCACTCGGAACATTTGTGCGTTTGTTTATTCATCTAATGAATACTTGCTGGCCGCTGGCCTGTGGGCCAGGCACAGTCCGAGGCACTAGGGCTGCTGGGGTACGGCGTGAGGTCTGCCCCAAGGAGCCACAGACACGGCAGAAACGGATCTGATGGCGCAGTCAGGAGAGCGCGGCGCCGGGCACACCCAGGGCGAGCATCTTCGGTGGAGGAAGGAAGATGGCGGAGGGACACAGGGAGGGGGCGAGGGGGCCCTGGTGTTGCAGGAACAGAGAGGTGAGGCCTGCTCATTCTCCTGACAATCTGGACCTGAAGGAAACCTGAATTTCACCTACCTGACCTGCGGGTTTTCAAACCGAAGGAAATTAAGTAATACAAGAATAATGAGAGGTCCAGTTGAGTTTTCAAAGTTCCAGAAGGCATCCTGAGCCAAGTGTTAGGTTGTCCATTAATTTGTCCAATCATTTATTCATCCATCATTCCTTCATCCAGCCAACATGTATGGAGCACCTGCCCCGAGCCAGAGCCTGTGGGGACTTCCCCACCCCATACCCAGTCCTTCCAGTTTCTGCAGCAGTGAAAAAGCTTCTCTCAGGGAAGCCCGCTTGGGCATTCGGGTCCACAGACCTGGGTTCCAATCTTACAGGAAGTAACTTAAATAAGAATTTAATGTATTTGAGCTTGTTCCCCCACAAGCTCTGCTATCTGCCAAGACAGAAAGGGCCTTCATCAACGGGGCTGCCATTGCCACAATCTGCTCCATGTGCCCTGGTCTTTACAGTTTGTAAATCTCCTTGACTTACAATGTTTCATTTGATTTTCACTATAATCCCAAGAGTTCAGCAGGACAGATGTATCTAATAGTCACTTTACAGAGGAGGAAACTGAGGCTCAGAGAGCTGAAGCAACTTACCAAGGTCACACAGCAACTCAGCGTTAGAACTGAGATGAGCACCCAGAGCTTGGATCGAAAGCTTTGAGATTTGACTTGACACGGTTGACAAAGCTTCGTGATGATGCCGGGGGACTCTGGGGACTGGTATTTCCAAAGTATTTAGTTACATTTGACATCTGGGAGAGGCTCAGAGTCAAACTCCAAGCATCTGCCACCTATATCAGGCATGTTAGTGGCCCAAGGAATGTTCTAGAAGGAATGCTCGGTAAGCTATATTGTATTTTCCAAAGATGGCCACAACGGTATCTCCCATCCCACATGCTATTCTGGAAAGTGACTTTTCCACTCTTTAATCAGGACGTGGAATCTAATTTCCCTCCCTTGGAATCTGGGCTGGCCTTAGGGACTTGACCAATAGAATGTGGCATTCGTGACATTCTGGGACCTCTAGGACTAGGTTATAAGAAGCGTTACAGTGACCCCACTGGGGTCTCGGTTGATCTTGGAACGATTTCGTTAAGAACCCAGCTGCTGTGTTGTACAACGTTGTTTCATGGAGAGGCCATGTACGAAGCTCCCGTGGACAGCCTTAGTTGGGCCCCCAGTTCACAATCAGCGTGTCATCGTGTCATCGTGCTGTGTGAGCCTTTGGATAATTCCAACCCCAGCTGAATTCTGACTGTAAACGGCACGAGAAACCCTAAGCAAGCACTAACCAGCCGAGCCCAGTCAAATCTCAGAATCACAAGAGATAATGGCACATCGATATTTTAAGCCACAACTCTGCGGGGTGGTGTGTTATTCAGCAAGGGATAGCTGGAACACCTGGAGTGGTTTTCAGGGCTCTTCGGTTAAGGGAGAACTGAGGATAAGAGATTAACCAAGGCCCCTCCTCGGGCTCCCAGAGCCCCCAGTATGATCACTGCCGGAGGACCTGATCCCAAGTTATCTGTTTACTTGTCTCTCCCACTAGACCATGAGCTCCTGGAGGACAGAGAATATGGGGGGGGTTCTGGGGTTCTAGCAACAGAAACAAACACCAGTTTACTTAAGCAAAACAAAACTGATCAGGAGGACTTGGGAGAGCTCAAAGAATTAGAATAAAAACCGAAGACTGGATTCAGAAAGGAGTGAGGGAACTCCACGGATCCGGTGGCAGGGAAAGAGGGAGAGTGTTTGCAGGTGCCAGGGCCATAAATGAGCAGCAGTCCTTTGTCAGCTTCATGTCACTCTGTTCAAGATTCCAATTCCTTGGATTCCAATTCGGGGTAAGCCAAACTGTTGATGGCCTACCTTGAGCCACAGAAGGCCAGACCCACTTGGATGACAGTAGGACTAGTGACGTATCCATTGAGTAGGGCTGTCGCCCAAATAAAATCAGGGTCTCCACATCAGAAGGATGGGGAGTTGGTACTGAGAGGTCAAAGCTGGGTCGCCACATTTGCCTCCAGTACCTGGGTCAGTGTCTGGCACATAATAGGTGCTCAAGAAACACCTGGTTGATGCATAAACAATGAAATGAACAAATGCACATGAATGAATGAACAGATGAATGAGTGGATGACTGGACGATGCATGGGTATGATGCAGCCAGAGATATTACAGCATTTTAACTCTCCTTCACCCAGCCAGACATTTTTCTTCTCAAGAGGGTTTCTGAGCCTGGATTCCAGAATGTATAGAATTTTAATCCCCTAATCCTGTCAGTTTAAGAACATTATAAACTTTAAACAGAGTCTGTGATAATCCCTGAAAACACCCCAGGAGCGGTGACTCCCTAGCCCTGCTTGATTTTAAATTCGGTTTTCAGAGGAGGGGCCACCAGGCAGCAGATGTGAGGGCGAGCCGACGACGACGCTGGGAGGTCTGCTGTCTCTTTCGCTGAGCCTGCAGCTGTTGGGCAGAAGGCGCTGGAAGGTGCCTGGCCTGCTGGAGGCCCGGCTACACCCGAGGCAGGTGAGTCGCCCCCACATCTGCCTAAGCTGCACGTAAAGGACCATGTTGCCTCCGCCCCTTACACAGACTCGGTGACAGTAAAAGGTTGGACTTCACCAACCCCAGAAAATCCCACTACTTCAATTTTTGGTACACTCTCAGACATTCATCCCAGGTATATTTGCATAATATGAAGTCCTGGATAAGTGTTTGCAATAGCAAATAGAATTTTTAATGCCCTTACAGTTTGTTAGAATACACACAATTAAATAAAAAGTAAAAAGCAAATTGGCTCACACGTATATTAATGACTCAAAACATCTTAATTTAATTGTCTGGAGGTAACTGATCGGTCAACAGCCACTCTCGAGAGCGGGAGGGAAATAGTAAAGGCGGGAAAGGTCATTTATGCTGAGCACCTATCTTATGCACTTGTTAACTGCTAACTACTTTCAATAGATTGTGTCTTTTAAACCCAACAGCCATCTGGAGATTCTTAACAGCCCCATTTTCAGGTGAGGAAACTGAGTCCAGAGAGGTGAGGTACGTTGCCCAAGGTCATGATACCCCCATGTGGCAGACCCAGGATTTGAACCTAGGTCGAGTCGGACTCTGTGGCTCATCACCATTTCATTATATCACTGTCTCCTGGGGAGTAAACAAGGGAGGCTTTGGAAGGAAACCCACAGACCTTATTCACCAGAGAGTTTGCCAGAGCCATTTATTTTGGCTTTTGCAAATTCACACAATCATCTGATCTCCTGGTTCACAGACAGTTGGAAATAGTAAATAAGAAGTATGGAGAAGGCTACAGAAGGAAGCGCACAGATGGTGTAACAAATAGCTGGGAGGCTGGGTTTCACGTACAATAAATGGAAGGGTGGCTTGAGTCAGATTAACCTTCCTGATTATAACAATTAAAACTCTGAATAACAGATTTTTAAAAAGCCATTTGAAAGCACTGGAAAGCAACTTGAAACTTGTGGGAATACAACTCTTGAAGAAATAAAGTATATATACTCTTATTGACCTTCTCAAAGAAAAGTATTTTGGTTTCTCTCTCTCCTCTTTGTTTTTCAATGTCAATGATTTTTAATTTTCATTATTTCCTTTTTCCCCTCATTTTAGGCTTAATTTGCTCTCCCTTTTTTCTTATTTCTTAAGCTGAAAGCCTAGGTCATTGTCTTGTGACCTTTCCTCTACTTAAATGTCAACTTTAGTGCTATAAATTTCCTCTAAGCACCACTTTAGCTGCATCTTACAAGTGTTGTTTTGTCAGTTTTTATTTTCATTCACTTCAAAGTGCTTTTGATTTCTTCTTCAGTCCATGAGTTACTTAGAAGTGTGTTATTTTGTTTCTAATATTATGGTATTTTTTCTAGATATCTTTTGGGTATTGATTTCTAATTTGTGAGCACAGAACATATTTTATATAATCGGAATCCTTTTACATTTATTAAGACTTGTTATACAGCCCAGAATATGGTCTACCTTGTTATATGCTTCATGTGCATTGGAAAGGAATATGTATTCTGCTGCTCTTGGGTGAAGTTTTCCATAAATGTCAACTAAATCATGTTGATTGATGGGGTCCCATTTGTTCTTTTTCCCCTTTTTCATTCTCTGCCATCTTTTGGATGGAGTATTTTTTATGATTTCATTTTATCTTTTGTTGGCTTCTTAGCTCTACTTCTCTGTTTTCTTTCAGTGGGAGCTTTAGGGTTATAGTACACATTTTTAACTTATCACAATTTATTTTCAAGTGACGTTATGACATTTCACATGCTGTATAAAAACTTTACAACAGTATACTTCCCTTTCCCCTCTCCTGGCCTTTGTGCTCATTTGTCATACACTTTTACTTCTACATATGTTATAAACCACACAAAATATTGTTAATATTTTTACTTTAAACAATTATCTTTTAAAGAGATGTTTAAAAGAAGGATATATTTTATATTTACCCATATACAGTATTTATCACTTCTGGTGTTCTTCATTCCTTTAAAAAGAGTGACCATACCAAGTATTGGCAAAGAGATAGCACAACTGGAACACTCATGTACTACTGATGAGAATGTAAAATCGTACAACCACTTTGGAAAGCAGTTTGGTGGTTTATTTAAAAGCTAACCACATACCTACATATCATCCACCCTTTCTACTCCTATACACTCATGCAAAAGAAATGCAAGCATATTTTCACACAATACGTGAATGCTCACAGTGTGTTCATTTGTAATAGCCAAAACCTAGAAACAGCCCAAGCATCCATTAACAGGTGAATAGACAAACAGACTGTGGTACATCCATATAACAGAATACTATCTGGCAATTAAAAAGGAATGCACTGTTGAAACTTCAGCAAAATAAAGTATGTAATTATTATGCTATGAGAAAAGAGCCAGAAACAAAAGAAAGAGTACACACTGTACAGTTGCAATCATGTAAAATTCTAGAAAATCCAGACTAATCTATAAACTTTTTGGGGTAATGGGTAAATCCATTATCTTCATAGTGGTGAAGTTTTTATGGTTGGATACATACGTCAAAACTCCTCAAGGTTTACATTTTAAATATGTGTAATTTATGGTATGTCAATTATATATCAAAAAGCTGTAAAAATGTACTGGGTGGGCTTAAAGCAGATTGTAAATGGCCGAAGAAATGATTAGTGAACTTGAAAAACATCACAATAGAAATTATCCAAACTGAGAAAAAAGTATTGAAAAGAACAATGAAAGCAGACTATCTGGCAGGATAACATATGTGCTCCCAGGGCCCCCTAAGAAGCAGGTGATAAACGGACAGAAAAAATATAGGAAAAGTAATGGCCACATTTTTTTTTTTTCAAATTTCTGACATACTACAAGCCTCCAAAGCTCAAGAAAACCCAAGGAGGAAAAAAATGTGAAGAAAGCCACATCACATCATAATCACATGCCTGAAAAGCAAAGATAAAGAGAGAAATTTAAAAGCATATGGAACAAAAAAGCTACATGAAACACAGGGAACCAGTAATGGAATGCCGGCTGCCTTCCCGACAGGAGCACAAGGGGACGGAAGACAGTGGGACATCCTTGCAAGCGCTGAAAGAAAATAACCATCAGCCCAGAGGTCCATAGCTAGCAAACATTTTCTTCAAATAAAGACAATTTCAGACAAGCAAAAGTGGAGAGCATTTATTGCTAGCAGATCCACACCATGAGAAATGTATAAAAGTTTCCCAGACTAAAGGGAAATGATGCAGATGGAAATACAGACTGAACGGGAGGAAAGAAGAGTCCTGGGTAACCAATATGTGGATAAATATGCAAGGAAATATAAATGACCATTTTTTTCTTAATTTTTTTAAAAAAGATAAGCATTTAAAGCAAAAAATGTTAAAACATATTGTAGGGTTTATAACTGACATAGAAGTAAAATGTATGACAAGAAAGCACAAAGTTCAGAGAAGAATACGTGGATGCATGCTATTGTAGTAGTTCTTGCATTTTACATGAAGTGGCATAACATTAATTTAAGGTAAACTGAGATAAGTTAAGGGTGCATATTGTAATACCCAAAGTGTTAGTGGTAAAGTCTTACCACTAAAGAAAAAAAGAAAACTGCAAATGGATACAGCCAAAATGCCAATAGAGAGAGAAATTGGAACATAAAAATACTTGATTATTCCATAAGAAAGGCTGAAAGGAAGAACAATAAAGAAACGAAGAAGAAAATAGAAAAGAGAAAACAAGTCAAAAATGGAGGCTTACATCCAACCACATCAACAATTACTTTAAAATATAAAATAAACACTCCTGTTAAAAGACAGCAGTTGTCAGACTGGATTAAAAAGTAACAAATTAAAGAAAGACATAACTCTATGCTGTAAACAACAGAGAGCTTTTAATAAAATGAAGAAAAGAGATCTGAAATTAAAATGACATAAAAATGAAAACACTAAGAAAGCTAGTGTGGATATAATGCTATCAGACAAAGTAGAGTTCGAGACAAGGTGTATTGCCAGAGAAAAAGAGGAACATTGCATGATGTTAACTGTTAATGTTAAAGCGGTCAATTCATTGAAAGCAAAACCATGACAGCCTTACATGTGTATGTGTGAATAATAGAGCTTCAAACCAGATGAAGTAAAAATCTACAGACTTAAAGGAAGAAACAGGCAAGTCTATGATCAGAGTTGGAGGTTTCAACACACCCCTCTCAGTAATTGACAGAACCTGGGCCAGGACTAGAGGAAGGCAGGTGAGATACTCACCTTGGGCGCAAAATTTAAGGGGGCCACAAAAAACTCTGTAATCAAGATAAATAATATTTTACTAAAAATTAAAATTAATGCCAAAAATCTCTGATAAGCAAAACATCAAAATTTTAAATAAAGATGAGATTGCTATTCCTGATTTTTCCTCTTGCCTTGGGCTACAATATAGATCAGCATGGCACCATTACTGATCCTTTTTAATTTAAAATTTTGATATTTCATTCAGCTTCTAAATAACCCATGAGTCAAAGAAGAGATCACACAGGGAATTAGAAAATATTTTAAACTGAATAATAATATAGCATATTAAAATATGTAGGATGCAACTAAATCACTTCTTATGGGGAAATGTACACCTTTAAATACTTAGATTTTAGAAAGGACAAAGCATTAAAAACAATGATCTAAGCACTCACATTAAAAAGCTGGGGGTGGGGAGAGCAAATTAAGCTTGAACAGAAAGTTAATTATAAAAATGAGCATAGACCAATGAAATAGAAAGCAAACAAACAATAACAAAAATCAACAAGGTCGGCCTGGCACAGTGGCTCACGCCTGTAATCCTAGCTCTCTGGGAGGCCATGGCAGGAGGATTCCTCAAGGTCAGGAGTTCGAAACCAGCCTGAGCAAGATCGAGACCCCGTCTCTACTATAAATAGAAAGAAATTAATTGGCCAACTAATATATATAGAAAAAATTAGCCGGGCATGGTGGCGCATGCCCGTAGTCCCAGCTACTTGGGAGGCTGAGGCAGAAGGATTGCTTGAGCCCAGGAATGTGAGGTTGCTGTGAGGCAACAGAGTGAGACTCTGTCTCAAAAAAAAAAAAAAAAAAAAAAATACAGAAGAATGCACAGCACATAACCCTCACGAATGCCTAGTATTGTTTGCATTTTTATAAAATAAAAAAAAGAATATAAATCCCCAACTAGATAAAGAAATGATTAGGAGAAGCCAACAAAGAATTTACCAGTCAGCCCTAACAATATTTGTACCTCCATAATATGATGAAATAAAAGGAATAAAAAAAAAAGAATTTACCAGTCAGTACCGGGAATGGAAGAGGTAGCATTGCTACAGATGCTGCAGACATTAATGAATAATATAGCGCATAACTTTATGCCATACATATGACAACTTAGGTGAAATGGGAAAATTACTTGAAAAGCACAACTTATGAAAACTGACCCAAGAAGAAACAGAAAATCTGAAATTCCTTGGTCGTGCTCTTCCGCACAGCTACCCCTCCCTACAGCTCCGGGGGCCACGTAACTTCTCCAGACCCTGCATGCCTTACAACTCGGGGTTCCCAGCTCCCTGCCCCATCCTGGGGGACCTAGTAAAGAAATGTTGCTATTGATGGCTGCGTTTTATATCATTTTGTTTTATAGCCTTAAACTGCCTATATATCTTTATTCCTTTATTGATTCAGCAAAGATTTATTGGGCATCTACTAGGTTTTAGGCACTGTGCCAGACATTAGGGATACAAAGGCTAATTACAGTAATAGCTAATTCAGTTTGATCATGTATGCTCATTCTTATTAAGAATTGGGCCTTGGATCTTTGGTGAGAGATAACAGCTTATCATTATATATTTTTTTTCTACAGAGAAATCCGATTTGTTGATGTTATTTCAATGCAGTATCTTTGCATTAGAATTCAAATGTATAAGCTTGATCTATGCTCAGTTGAGGGGATAGGACCATGTCTGAAACTTATGCATAACGTATAAGGTTGTGCATTATCATCCATTAATGTTTGTATCATCCGTGGCGATGCTCCCTCTTTCTCTCGTGAGCGGGAGAGAGCTCAGGCCTCAGCACCTGGCACCTAGCAGGTGCTCCAGGAAACTGCTGCTCGGCCCTGCCCTCGAGTGGCCCTCACTAACCCGGCCACCTTCTCCCACCTGGCCCCTGGGAATCCAGCAGCTGCCTTGACCGGATAGCTAGCCAGCCTCGAGGGCCCCGAGAATACCCGCTGCTCCTGCTCTGGGTCCACACACAGGGCAGGGGCCATTCACATCCAACAAGAAACACCGTAAAAAATTACGAGGAGAAGGAGCTATTTGTAGGGTGTTCTGACATCCACATCTTTACCTGTGCACGCATTTCACCGCTTGTAAAGCCCTACCCTTGTCTCATTAGACCTCCGGGTAAGAACCACATGCCCATTTACAGAAGGGAAGACTGTGAGAGGGAAGCAATGGCCTGCCCAAGGGCGCACAGTCATGGGCACAGCTGGGACTCCATCCCGTCCAAATCTTCATCCTTCATCCTCGACGCCACTGGACCGCACGGGATTTAGTTGTTCCTTGTAGCTGGGGAGACTGATGGCAAATTCATGGATGCTGAAGGGTTACCTGGGGCTTTTTTGCCACTTGTAAATATCTCTGGAACCAGGTGAGGCCAGTAAAATGTTAAACAAATAAGAGCCATCTCTTAAAATCTATAGGTCATTTCCTGGAGTCAAGGCTAAGCAGGCATGGGGGGCGGGGTGCCCAAAGCAGCCCTTGGGGGTGATGAGTTTTCAGGGATGGGCCTTTGGTTTCCTTTCCAAATCTGTATCAGCACCTGAAAGGATGTCCAAAGGCTAGAACGGGGTGGGGTGACACAGCTGGACAAAGAAGGAGCTGGAAGGCAACATGTACATGATGACCCAGCCCCTACCCATGGCCGGTGGGAAGAGGGTCGGTGGAGCTGTTCAGGGCCAAGGTTTCCCATTACCATGCTGCCTCCCCAACTCCTGTCCCCACCCTCCTGCGGGCCTACTTCCCTGGGCTGTGCAAATGACAAAGACACCCAGCCCCCATTTCCCAGGGACTCACGTTTCTAGTCACTCACTCCCCCGACATTTCTCTGAGCTGCCTGACACGTGGTTGTTTGGCTTTTTCTCCACACCTGCACGAAACTGGCTTCTTTTTGAAAGCAGAAACGCGGGCACATTCCTGCAATCTCTCTCCTCCAGAACCTCCTCCGGGGTAAGTTTCTGACCTTCTGCTTCTCCTGAATTCCTCCTGGTACCTCGTCCCAAGGGCAGGGTCTAAGTACCCAGACCCACCCCAGCACTATTGCTGTTGCCTCTTTTTTTTTTTGCTTTTTTATTTATTTATTTATTTATTTATTTATTTATTTATTTATTTATTTTTATTATGTTTTTATTTCGGCATATTATGGGGGTACAGATTTTAAGGTTTCAATATGCCCATTGCCCAATATGCCCAAAATGCCCATTCCCCCCCTCCCCCCACAAGTCTGAGTCTCCAGCATGACCATGCCCCAGATGGTGCACATCTCACTCATTATGTATGTATATACCCGCCCCCCTCCCCCCTCCCACCTGCCCAATACCCTGTTACTGTAGTACCTATGTGTCCACTTAGGTGCTGCTCAGTTAATACCAGTTTGCTGGAGAATATATCTGGTGCTTGTTTTTCCATTCTTCGGAAACTTCACTTAGTAGTATGGGTTCCAGCTCTAACCAGGAAAATATAAGATGTGCTATATCACCGTTGTTTCTTAGAGCTGAATAGTACTCCATGGTATACATATACCACATTTTATTAATCCATTCTTGGATTGATGGGCACTTGGGTTGTTTCCACAGCCTTGCAATTATGAATTGTGCTGCTATAAACATTCAAGTGCAGGTGTCTTTTTTGTAGATGCTGTTGCCTCTTAAAGGGTCTCTGTGACTCGGGTCTCACACAGTGGGAGCCCCCAAAACAGCTTGGGAGGGCACCTCAACCATCTCCACCCTCCCCCTCCCTCCCAAGCCATTCCACATAGAAACCCATCCAGGATGAAAGTCGCCAGCTTGCTGTGGGAGTGGCTTCAACACACGTCTTCTATCTCCTCCACTCGCAGGGAGACCCATCAACCTGTCCTATATTGAAATTCCAGAGCTGCCACAAAACCTCTCAATACCCATGTGCCTCAGTTTCCCTATCTGTAAAATGGGAGCAATAATAGGACCAACTTTATAGCATTGCTGGAAGGCCTGTAACAGCTGCATCAAATGAGCAGGGCTTATAAGGTGCGGAACATTTTCCCCCCATCTGACACACACACCCCTTCTACTCTCCTACTTGTTCAAACCTGTTCCTGGGGACTAGTTCCTCTCCCTTGAAGAGATCTTGGGCAATCTTTATGGCTTATCTGCTCATTAGATACTGCTATGACTAATAATAATCCTATGGTCACAGTGGTCTCCTGATCTCACCATAGTAAATATTACATTCACTTGATGTAATAAGCGACGCTCTTAACAGCACTGAGTTAAAGTTTCCCCCCTGCCCTGGCCAGGGTCTGATGCAGGGAGCACAGGGCCAGGCAGCATGCTGGCCCCTGGGGACCCCTCCGTACCTTCCGCTCCACTGTCCACAGGATCACAGGTGTGCTGCCCCTCCCCTGCTGCCAAAGCCACTTCCAGCAGCATCTTAAAAAGCCCTTGAGATGTCTGAGGGTGAGTCGAACAAGAGCCCACTGTGCCTCTGAAGCTGGAGAAAGCCCGTGCACAGTCCCTGAGGTCCCCTCGAGGTCCCTCTCACCCATTGGTATGGGGGAAAGCACCACCCACGTCTCCCTGACTGGGGAGTGGGGGCACTTACAGTGCAGCACAGGGGCCACTTTATTAGGGTCCTCCTGCCCCCTGGCCTGCCCTTTGCGTCCTGCAGAGGATGAGCAGGCAATGGTCACAGAATCAGTTTTCTGTCACCTGCTTTGCAAGTTCCACCTAGGTGGTCTGCTGTGCACCCCAGAATGGGAGAATCTACTCATCTGAGTCATCATCTCGGGGCCTTGACAAACACGGAGAATGAAACAGTTCCACCTAAACACCACGAGGCGGAATGTTCCTTCCATTTAAGGGGCTAGCACACACCAAACATGCAATGCTATTATCCAACCAAGTAAGTAAATGCTAGCCAGGGCTGTTCTTACCACTGATAATTAATATCCGTACATTGCAAATCTCTCTGCTCATGCTCCGAGCTCTCCCAAGACCTTGCGGGTGTCCTGCCTTTGCCCGTGCTAATTTGCCTGCCCTGGGCGCCTGCCCACCCCACTGCCAGTCTGGAGAACTCAACCTCTTCCTCCAAGCCCCAGTTAGCCTTGGCCACCCACCGCACCCCAAATGAAGCTTCCCCCTCTCTTATTCTGGTGTTCCCTGTAGCGTGTGCTCTGCCTCCATCCTGGCGCCGATCCCACCCACTGCAGGGTCCTCTCCCACCGTCATACCCCGCCATGTGTATACACACATGCACACACACACACACATGCACACACACAGGGATTTGAACTGTGGCTTATGCATTTTCCCAGCCCTCGTGTGCCTCTGCTATGCCAGGATTATTGAATGAATGGGTTGTGAGTGAATGAATGGCAGGACGTATCAGTGAATCAAAAAATCAACCAATCAGTCGTCGATGTGCTAAGAAAAGAAGTGCAATCTTCCTCAGTGGATCTGCCCTAAGTTGCCCCACCCCCACCCCATTGAGCAGTTTCAATTTTAGCCTGAATGGCTCAAATGAAGCTAGGGGTTCTAATGTGCATAAAAATCTATCTCGATGCTCCTTCCCCGTTCACCTGGAAACACAGACTGAGGAATAGCAGCAAGAATGTGGTTCACACCGGACTTTTCACGGCGAAGCATCCAAGTGCCTTGGCTCTGGCAAACCCCACTGTTCCGAGGCCACTGTGGTCAGTGTTTTGAGTGGCAACGGCTGTTCCCTCACTCCTCGCTGGGGTTGCCATCTCTGTCACTCCGGAGAAACAAGGGACCTGTTCCCAGTGGAGTGATAGGAACTGTGATTAGGAACCCGGCAGCCGACACTGGGTGTGCCCTGCCTCTGACAGTTTGTGAAGGGAGTTCACTGACCCAGTCTCACTTTTAGTCAATAGTCTTCAGACCTCCAATTTGCCAAATCCAATGGTCGATTTTCATACTCATCTTCTTGGCAGCATTTAATGTGGTTGATTACTATTTACTGTGAAATGCTTTCTTCACTTACTTCCTGGGATACCATGTTTCCCTAGTTTTCCTCCTACTTAGCTGGCTGCCCATTCCTGATTATCTCATCTCCTTCCTTCCCCCTCCTGCCTTACCCTTCTTATCCCCAGGCCTTCCCTCCTCTCCTCTCCTCTCCTCTCCTCTCCTCTCCTCTCCTCTCCTCTCCTCTCCTCTCCTCTCCTCTCCTCTCCTCTCCTCTCCTCTCCTCTTCCCTTCCGACAGCCAATCCCTTAGTGACCTTGTCCATTCTCAAGGCATTAAGTGCCATTTATACACCGATGACTCCAAAATATTTCTCTCCAGCCTTGTTCTGTCTTCTGAGCTTCCGATTCACAAAGCCAGCCGCCTGTGTGATACCTCCTTTCCCTTGGGTGTCTCAAATGTTGAACTCCTGACTCCCACTGCTTGCCTCACCACACGTAAACCTGCCCCAGCCCCTTGGCCTTGCCCATCTCACGAGACGACTGCACTGCCCACCCACATGTTTGGCCAACAAACTTGCATCATCATTCTTGCCTCTTTTTGCTCCCTCCCACACCAATAATTCTTGGCAATACTTTCAAAACATTCCTGGAATCTGACTACTTCTCTCTTCCCTGCTCCCACCCTGATCCTAGTCACGATCTTCTTTGGCCTGGATTATTGCAAGAATCTTCTTAATGCCTCCTTGCTGCCACACCCTGCCCCATTTCTGCACAGCAGCCAGAGCAATCTTCCAAAACAAGTCATATCCTCCCACTCTTATGCTTAAAACTCTCAGGCTATGTCCCAGCCAATGCAATAAGGCAAGAAAAAAAAATCGTAAAAGAAGAAACAAAACTGTCATGATACAGTCTGGTCATGAGAAACATCAAGTTGCATTTTACTGTCATTTCTCTTCAGTTCCCTTCACTCTGGGATGGGTTCTGGTTCTTTCCCTATCTCTCATCTTCTCAATGATTCTGTAGGATGACCCTCAACCTGAGCCCATCTGATGTGTAGATTGATAGGGAATATGTATGCTTAGCTTCTGCATAAACCACAAAGTTTTTCAAAGTGGTTGTATTTAATATGTATTCCCACTGGCAGTTTTTGCACATCCTCTTAAACACTTGATATTTTCTGCATTTAGTTTAATTTTGGTGGATGAGAGCTCATACAATGTGAATTTACATTTCTTTTATGACTAATGTTGAACACCTTTTTCAGGTGCTTATTGGCCATTTGGATGTCCTCTTTTTTGAAGCTCCTGTTCAATAATTGTATTCATTTAAAAATTGGTTTATCTGACTTTTAAACATTTTTTGATTAATATCATTTTTAGTTGTCAAATCACAATTACATACACTTATGGAGTACAATGTGACTTTTTGATATATGTATACAATCTAGAATGATTAACAAAATTAATTAACATATCCGTCACCTCACATCATTTTCAGTGGTGAGATATTGGGAATTTACTCTCTTAGTTATTTTGAAATATACAATATATTATAATTGACTATAGTCACTCTGCTATGGATAGATCTCAAAAACTCATTCCTAATGTCCAACGGAAACTTTCTACCCTTTGACTAACATCTCCATATTCTTTTTCTCCTTGCATCTTTTTTTATTTGTACAAATTCCTTAACTATTCTCTATATACGACCTTAAATGTGTAAAATAAAACAGTAAATCTTCTAGAAGAAAACATAGGAAACTATATTTGTGATCTTTGTGTAGGTAAAGATTTATTTAACTGAATATAAGAGGGACTAACCATAAAGGAAAAAGTTGATAAATTAAATTACATTGAAATCAAGAACTTCTGTTCACTGAAGGACATTTTAAGAGTCAAAAGACAGGTCAGGGTCAATGGCTCACGCCTGTAATCCTTGCACTCTGGGAGGCTGAGGTGGGTGGATTGCTCAAGGTCAGGAGTTCGAAACCAGCCTGAGCAAAAGTGAGACCCTGTCTCTACTAGAAATAGAAAGAAATTAATTGGCCAACTAAACATATATAGAAAAAATTAGCCAGGTAGCCAGGCATGGTGGCACATGCCTGTAGTCCCAGCTACTTGGGAGGCTGAGGCAGAAGGATCGCTTGAGCCCAGGAGTTTGAGGTTGCTGTGAGCTAGGCTGATGCCACGGCACTCTAGCCTGGGCAACAGAGTAAGACTCTGTCTCAAAAACAAAAACAAAAACAAAAAAAAGAGTCAAAAGGCAGCTATAAAATGGAAGAAGAGACTTGTTTTATATATACATACACACACACACATACACACTTACATACAATATATATTATTATATATTATATGTTATTATATATAATGATATTTATTAGCCATATCTACTAAAGCTGACCATATATGTACCCTATGAACATACACATACACACTCCTACATATATATCTAACAGAAATGCTTATATATGTACATTAAAAAACATGAACAAAATACTTTTAGTGCACTATTCTTAATAGCTCCAAACTGGAAACTACCCACATATCCTTCAACAATGGAATAGGTGAGTAAATTGAGTTATTGTCACACAGTGGAATACTGTATAGTGATGAGAAAGGACATGGATGAATCTCACAGACATAAAGTTGATCCACAGAAAACAGACACAAAGAAATATATATTGTTTAATTCCATTTACATAAAGTTAGAAAAATAGGCAAAACTAACTTCTCACTTTGTAAAACTTTATCGCTGAGCTAAATACTTAACATTTATGTACTTTATAGTATATGATATGCTTCAATTAAAATTGAAAGAAAGAAAACCAGCCTCTAGTGCCTTCTTCCCATCACACTTAGAAGAAATCCAAATTCTCATCAAGGACATCTATGATGTGGGCTCTACCTGTGTCCCTGCCCTCATCTCCTCCCTGCTCCACCTCACTTACTACCTATACTGGCCTGTTGCTGATGCTTCAACACTCAAAGCTGTCCCCACTGTGGTGACAGCATTAATGTTCTCGATTCTTCACCTTTCTCTCTGTCCATTCCCTTTGCCATGTAACTTTGCAGTTCCCGCTACTGAGGTAGAGTACACTGAGGCTGAGTTTGGCCATGTGATGTATTTTGGTCAATGGAATATGGGTAGTACCGCAGTGTGCTAGTTCTGAGCCGGCCCTAAAAGGACTCGCCTCCTTGTGCATGCGTGTCCTATCCCTCTCCTTCCTCCAACTTGAGACCATGCCCTCCCCAGCCTGCTGACCCAAGGACAAGGAGAGGCACAGATATGCAGCTTGGAGCCAGGCCAGCTGAGCCCACCCAACATCAGCCAACCAAGCACCAGCCGAGCTGCAGAAGCAACATCAAGAATAAATAATTATTGTCCCGAGCCACCGGGTTTTAGGATGTTTGTTACGCAACATCATTGTAGCAGTGGCTGACTAGTACACCACCTCGGGGTCTTTATCTTTGCTGTTCCTTCTGCCAGAAAAGCTTTTTGCCCCCAATACTTACCTGGTTTTCACAGCCTAATTCAAGTCTCTGTTCGAATGTCGCTTGTTCAGAGAACCCTCCCCTAACCACTGTCACACAGCCCCTCCTCTCCCTTCCCTCTCTGTCCCCTGCCCTGCTTTATAAGCCTGCACAGTACTTGCTGCCACCTGGCATTTTATTAACTGTTTATTTATTTATTCCACCTTCCGTTGGGGAACGAAAGCTCCACGAGGGCAGAGACTTCATCCTGCTCACTCCCGCGTCCCCGGTGTCCAGCACAGTGTCTGGCACTTACTAGGAACTCGGTAAATATGTGTTGATTGAACAAACCGCTCTGTGCCCTCTTCCTCACCCCCTCCCACAGTGTTTCTAGCCCACGGGGAAACCGACTCAAAAGTCACGTCCTTTCCTCTGCTTACCACGGTGGGGCTGGCACAGAAATGCAAAGAGACCAGCCTTTAGGTGGATGGAAGGAAAAAAAAAAAACTGAAGCGAAGAATCTGAAAAATCCGCCAGCTGTCACACTGGCCCCTGGGAAAACCACTGCATCGTGATGGTGATTGGGAGTGAGCTAGTGCGTGTCCACAAAAGCTCGCTTTCTCAGTGTGTTCCTTCCTGGAGCCCTTTCCAGCTCGCTGAGGGAGAACACGCCCCAGGCAGGAACTGGAGCAGCTCTGCCCAGCCTCTGCCCAGCACCACCCACACGCACGGTCTTCCTGGGGTCCGGCCGCAGCCCACAAAGGGAGCTGAGACCATCTGTGCGTCGCCCTGGGTGACAGGCCCTTTGTGGACTTTCTGACGTCAGTCACCCCAAGACCTTGCCAGGTCAACACCATCATCGTCATTATTTACCGAAGAAACTGCAACCAGGATGGTTAAGGAACATGCCCAGGGAGACTGGCAGGGCTGGAATTTGAACACCCGACCTTCTGAAGCCGAAGCCCACGTGATTTCCTCCACATCGTCCAGACCCCCTGCACAGGGAGCGAGGAGGGCAAAGCCTCAAAGAGCCTATGAGCTTTGGGGCCAAGACTTCGATTCTCACTATGTGTTCCTGGGTCTGAAATCTGGTTCTGTGGAAGCTTCACATTGAACCTGCCCTGCTTGCTGTGAATTATTTTCCTGGTCCTAGGCGGATAAACTGACAATTCTCACTTTGTAGCTTTGGATCTCAGACTCCTTTTGAAATACTTAAATAAAGGAGAGCGAATAGCACCCACTTACACCTATAAATATAGGTGTAGACATAGTTGTAAAGATATACAATTATATTTTTAAAAAGGAAATGGCCAGAGAAATATTTAGAGGGAGCTGGCATAGAAGGAAGAGAGAATAAAAATCAACTTGGCTTCTACAAGGAAATGGCACAGCAGTTTGCAGAGCTATGTACACAGAAGCCTCTGGCAAGAGGACAAGAAAAATGCAAAAAGTTTCTGGTCTAATAACTTTCCTAACTATAGTGCAAAGGTCTCTGGGTCCCAGCCCAGCATGCCTCAGCCTGGGGGGCAGTGCGGTGAGGAAGAGGAGGACAAAACCCAAACATCAAGTGCTTCAGGTAGGCACTTGCCTGCCCCAAGTGGGATCTCCCTGAGGCTCTGCAAGTCTCCCGGGCAGGTGGCCCGTGTATGGCTAAGAGTGAGGCCCTTTGGTGACAGACAGACCTACTGCCAGTCTTGGCTCTGCCCTTCACTGGCTGTGGCACTGTGAGCCTGTGGCTTCCCCTCCCCAGGTCTGTCAAATGGGGACAGGATTGCCTACCTTGCAGGAGGTCAGGAGGAAGAAGTGAGCCCATCCAGGTGACACGTAAGGGAGCCAGAGCCCAGAAAGTGGGAGGTGACGGAGCTGGACTTCTCCGGTTTGGGCTTTTTGCAGTTGGATGGGGACCTTCCTTAGTTCAGGCTAATATTAAAAATGATCTGTGTCTTCTGAACTTGCACCAACGGATGAGGAAGAAGCAGGTGCAGGTATTTGTTGTTACCGAGTGAATAATAACCACCCCGGGGATGCTCCTGAGGGGCCTTCTCCTCTGCATAGTTGTCCCTGTCCAGCCGGCTGGAATGTCTGCCTCCTAAGGCGGCAACCAGGATGCCGAGCCCTGGGCTGGGTCGGAGAACCCGCCCGGCGCCTGCGCACAGGAGCACAGGAAAGGTTCAGTAGCGTGAATGTGTTCTTTCCCCAGAGCTGGGTGGCCCTCTGGTGGGACCAGGCCTCGGGGGACACCCTCGCCAGCGTGCAGCATTGCAGGCACTACCATCTGCGTGTCTCGAGACCACATGATAGACTCAGGACTCAGAGCTTAACACCAGGGACACCTAGTCCTGAAAGCCTGCGCCATGCCCTAGTTGGCAGGAAGCCCCTGCCGTGTGCCTCCATGGCCGTGCTATAGGCCTTTGTCGTTCCAGTGACCACAGCTGTCCCCTTTCACAGATGACAGGCACTACGTCAACGACCTCAGCGAATCTCCCCAGGGGAGAGCTGAGAGACGACCAGGGGGTGGGAGCAGCAAAGCGACATCATCCTAACTGTTAACAGGGTCCATCCAGCTGCTGGCTAAGCCTCACCGCAGCGGGGAGCGAGGGCAGACGCGGGAGACTCGGAAGCGACTGCCACCATCCCAGCGGGAGACGGTGGCGGTGAAGGTGGGAAGAAACGGGTGGCTTATGGGTTGTTTTTTAGGTTACACTGACAGGTTGTCCTTGTGCGTTGAAGGTGGAATCCGTGAGACACGAAGGAGGCTTTGGGCCCCCGTAACCTCAAGGATAGAACGCCCGAACGCAAGGCCAGGAAAACTGGGAAGGATCCCGTTTTGGAGGGAAAATAAGGAGTCAGTTTGGGACGTGTTGAGTTTGAGACGCCAGTTAGACATGAAGCGGGCTGTTGGGCATAGGAAGTATCAACACGGGAGTTGTCAGTGTATAGATGATTAAATAAAGCCCCAAGCTTAGATGGGATCAACGTGGAGAAAGTGTAATAGATGAAAGAACAGGTCGACGAAATGATCTCTGGGGCTGGACAACATTAGAGCATTTACAGCAAACCCAGCTCTGTACAGGAGCCTTGGGAGGGGACAGATTCAAAGAAGACTCAATTTCTGTCCTCGAGGAATGCAGAGATGAGTTAGAAGGGTGAAGCTTGCATCTCACCCACACATCCAGGGAGCTGTGCACTCTGGAAAGATCTGCAAACCAGAGCCAGGCAAAGCCAGGGTTAATTAAGCTCCCCACAGCCTCCACTGGCTATGCCTTTGACCTGCTTTGAGACTGTCTTGGAGCCTCAGTTGCCTCCTCTGTGAAATGGAAATAATAGGTCCTGGCAGGGGAGTTGCTGAGAGGATCACAGAAGTGCTCGGCAGCCTGTGCTTGCTAGGATTGCTAGCATGTTCGCCACGACCCTGGGCGCTGCAGCCACACCTTTGCACATGGCAGTCGGGTGTCCAGGAGCCCCGGCCCCCAGCAATGGGCCTGGGACTGCCCCTGTCCACGGCTGGGCCTCCCTCCACGGCTGCTGCTGCTGCCTCATATGGGCAGAGGACGTCTGGTGACAAGGTCAAGGCCACTCTGTCCCTTGGAGTAATTGAAGATGACAACAGTATTTTGTGTCTCACGGAGACTGGTAAGAGATCAAAGGCAGCAAGAAGGAGCTGCTGCGACAGGCAGGAATTCCCTGGAAAATGCCACCAATTACCGAAAATTGGCGGCAGTTACAGCTATTACCATTGAGGGCTGCCTGGCTGCCCCCATGCCACCGGAGAGGCCGTTCCGACAGAGGGCGGGACAGTGGCGCACGCAGGGCTGGTGGAGGGCAAAGAGGATTCAAGGGTTTCCACCTACCGCAACTCACACTTGGGTGGAGATTACTGTCCCAGAGACGAGCGGAGGGGAGGCTGGGAATGTTCTCTGGGCAAATAGGAAGCGGCGTCCTGGAAAAATGCATGGGGAGAGAAAGTGAGCTCCGGAGACCGGACCAGCGGGGAAACAGCCGTGGGCTCACGGCTCTGTCTCGCGCTGGCTGTCAGCTGCGCCTTGGCAGAGGTAGCATCGGCCCTCCGGCCTCCGGATTCTGCCCAGAGGGCCGATCTGAAAACAGTGTGCCAGAGAGAGGCTCTCATTCTGGGCACCAGAACAAAGCAAAGGAAACGTGGCAGGAAGCAGGAGCCAAGCTACAAGGCCCTGCTGGTGTCTGAAGCCCACTCACTGCCCTGTCCCAGCAGCAACTTTGGGGACAAGGTCCCGAGGAAGATGGGCAGCCAGAAAGCGACCCCAAGGGCAACATAGGGTGCACACGAGAATTCCAGAGGCACCAGGGACGAGGGGAGGGAATGGTGAAGGAGCAAGTTCTTCCGTCAATAACTTTGATAATGCCGTGGATCTGATCACCATCTTCAGCACTTACGAGCTGTGTGATCTGAAACAAATGACTGAGCTACTCTGAGCCTCAGATTCCACATCTGAAAAATGAGGAGAATAATACTGACATCAGAATCATACAAGAAGGCCCTGAAAAATGGGTCATTAAATTATTACTGCTATTAATGAAAGGTCCAAGACTAACTGCTGCTCAGTGATCTGAGAAAGGACCTTATTTTTCAAATTGTCGACAAGAAGCACAATGTTGTCTCTGGTGCCATCAAATAGCTGATCAACGGGGGCCTAATGCATCATCCTGAGAGTAGACAATAAAACGGCTTTGTGTTAGGATGCTTTGGGCTGCAAGTAACATGATGACTAATTAACAGTGGCTGAAATAATGAATCAGATTCTTTCTATCCTTTGTCTCTGCCACCTCCAACCTGGTTGACTTAGCCCAGACCAGCTAGATAGTTTGCAGGTACCAGTAAGATGAAAACATAGGACCCTTTATTTAAAAAGCAGAAAAAAGTGCCATAAACAGTACTAAAATAGAAAACATCATTTTCCTTTCTTTCTCTCTTTCTCAACTTGTCATAATATTTTGATTTGTTGTTTAATGTTGTGCTTCCTCATAAGAGCACATAGGTCCCCAGCCAGGGTCTCACCTGCAACTGAGTAGGCTGGCTGCTGGGCTCCTCCCCCTGCCAACCATGGGACTGGCATGCTGTGCCCTGGCTGGTCGATAGCCCCTTCCCACAGGCCCACGGCTCCACCCCGACCGGCAGTGGACAACACAACCCCTTCTCCCCAACTCAAGGGATTGTAAACTGCAACAGGACACACCCGGTACCTGAGGCTGGTCTTACCCAAGTTATTGCTAAAGGAGATATGGTGCTGCCAGCGCAGGCTGGGGTGGCTGCCATCATGCCCCACCCAAGTGTTACACACAATGTCCTCTCACCCCACCCCATGTCACTGCCAGGTGCCAACCAGGGTAGATGGTGACAGAGTCAAGAAGCAGGGGCAGAGAGGGGGAGATTGGGTGGAGCCCAGAGCACCAGAAGGTGGGGAGGAGGCAGCCGAGACCCATTCTGGCAAGGTGGGACCAAGCACGTGTCATTGTCCCATTGGACTTCACTTGCAGGACATGAATTCAAAGATACAATGATTAGGATTTTTAAGACAGCAACTACAGAGCACTAGACCCCATGCATGAGGCCTTTTCATGCACAGGGTACTGTTTGGCTGCCTGGCCTTAGCCTTGGCTCTGAATGCGGCATCTTCAGGCGATAACACCCACCGTCTCCCACCTTTCTTCAGGGAGGAAACTATTTCCCAGAAGCCTCCCAGGGACCAATGAAATGAAGGTGATGCTTCTGCTTTCATGCCATTGGTCAGAACAGGGTCATGTGGCCACTGGCAGCCGCAAGGAGTCTGGGAAAGTGAGTATCTGGGATTTTGCGCTGCTGTAGGAGGAAGTAGGCAAGGAAAAAAGAGACTGGAAACACCTGTGGTGTAGACAAGCAATGGTGCCTGCCGCAGGCTAATATGGAACCCGTTGTTCAAAGCCGCTGGTGCATCCTGGACCTGCTTTAGGGTGATAGTTCATTGACTGCTCATTGACCCACCAAAGGAGGAGAATGGCGAGCTAAATGGTTGCCAGGTCAACACTGAAGGTCAGGTTTTCGGACACAGGCATTTTATCCTCACCCCGACCTGGGACGGGTGGGTGGCAGTGACCCAACTCTACAGTTAGGAAAGTGAGACTCGCAGTTTGAGTAATCATCCCAGATCTCACAGTATGTGGATTAAGGGGAAGGATAAGAGCATGTAGCTAAAGGTGCCTAGCTCTGAACCCTGCTCTTCTCCTACAGCCCCCAGCTAGCCCAATACACACCGAGGAAGAGGACGTGTGGGCGACATGCCCAAGGTCACGCCACCGGCTAGGGGCAGGAGCAGGAGCAGGACTCCCACCAGGCTGGTGGTCCTTTGACTCTGTGCTGCCCTAAGGCCTTGCAGGAGTGTGAGGGCATGGTGCCCTCACAGGATGTCTCAGCTTAGTCAATATTGCACCATTATTAAGTAAAATGAGGGAGAGCCTGTTTCAGGAAGGCCTCCTTTTTTGCTTTAAGAAATAGATGATGCACTTGAGGGCTTGAATAGCAAAATAGTTTGCTGACAGGAACAAGAAAAATATCCCATTAATTACATGAGAAGCAGGTATGTGGCCACACATGGCTTTCAGGCTTCTGTGGTCTGCTTCCATGAGATGGTTTCAAAGCTCCGCTCCAGCACATTGGCCCCCGTGCTGGCTCCGTGGCAGTGAGGCCACGCCACATGTGTTGCCGTCACCAGGTCTTGGGTGGTGCTGTTCCTCCCTCTCAGCAGGCTCTCCCCGTGGCAGGACCACGCAGGGCCAGCCATGTGGCATGGCGGGAAGAGCTGGCCTGGGACCTGCTGATACGGGTCTTCCCTTGACTATGCCCCTCATTAGCTCAATGACCAAGGGGGACTCACTTCGTGTATCAGACAGAGTTTGGGGGATGCAAGCAACAGAAACCAATCTGGCTAACTTACGCAGCAAAGGGCAGGCCCGAGAGTGTCTCAGAATTGAAAGGAAAGTGGAGGACCAGACTCTGAAGGCAGAATAAGGCCGCCGGGGGAGGAGAGGGGCAGGGCAGGAGCCCAGGAAGCAGGAACCCACAAGAGGGTCTCTGCTCAGTGCACTACCCTGCCCTCCTCCTGGGTGCAAATCAGCTTCTGCCATTTTTAGTGCTTTTGTCCCTCTGCTTGAGATAGAAACTCCAGGGATTGAGAGAGAGCGAGCCTTTGATGGGCTGAGCTGGGTCCCAGACTCACCCCTTGGCTGGGGGAGGTGGGCACCTTGATTGATAATCCCACCAGCCAGCCCGTCACAGGAAGAGGCTCTGTGACAGTGAGGTCAGGGAGCTACTGTCAGAAGGAGCAGAGTCTATGTTGGCAGGAAAAGTCAACGCATGCGTACTGCACTTCTCCCTTCTGGAGGCCCAGTTTCCTCATCTGTACGATGGACACGATGGTTGGACGATGTTCTAGCTGCCAGGAACACGGTGCAGATTTGGTGCAACTGTGTGCATCTGGCACGGGACAAACAGCCGCTGTTCCTATTAGTGATAGCCCACAGGGCGTTCGTGACCGTCACACCCGTTGTACATGTTTATGGCCACTTGTCTGAGTCCACACAGTGTTTTCCTTGCACGAGGAAAGGAGTGGGACGTACAGACACTCGTTCTCATTCAACACTCGGAGCCAGTGCATTTTCCACGTGGGGACTGAACCTCAGAAACGCTAAGTTGTTCGACAGTCGTGGGCATCGCTGGGTCCAACTCAGGGCTGTGGGGCTCTGAAGTCACAGCAGCATACACAGTTCAAGGGTGACACGCATTCCGTGTGAGCGGTTCCCCGGAGGCCTCCGGGGGCCCTGCACGCCCCGGTTGGGCCGCCTGCGGAATTCCTTGATGTGCTGCTCTATGCCCCCGGGGCCCTACAGCTGGTTCTGCTTTTCCTCTGAAAGAGCATTACGTGGGTAAACTGGAAGTCATTTTGGGGACAAACAAAATGTGCTGGAATGTGGTCTCCCCCCTCGCTCTTCCGGAGAGGTATGAGGATTTAATTTTTGCTTTTCTTAAAAAAATAATGGTTCTGGGGGCTGGAGGACGTGTAAAATCAAAGGGGAATCACAGGCAATGTGCAGCCAACTCTTGGTTTCCAGATGCTTGTCAAGCAACCTCAGGAAAGGGGCCCCTCTCACAGGTAGGGGCTGCCAGAAACCCTTTTTGGCCAGGGAACATCGAGGAGGAGAATTAGCGAGACCCCTGCCTTCTCACCTGGGACCCATCACTGTGTTTAGCAGCATTTAAGAAACAATCCCCCCATCACTGCTGATTAGGGGGAACATCAATTTTACTGGAGAGGTGTTACCAAAGTTTGGCCACATGGCCTCGCTGAGAAAGGTCACCGTCTCTCCGAAGGTCTGCATTCCTTTCCTAACCAAATCAGGCACGGGCGTGGGGGAGAGGGCGGCCTTTGCTACTGAGTGCTGGCCGCTGCAACTCCACAGGACCCGAGGCCGTCCCGGCAAAGATAGCCCACGGCAAGCAGAGCCCATTCGGGGCTATAGGTCGGGTGGGGGGTTACAGATGTTTCTGGAACTGAGGCCCACCTACAAACTCTGGGAAATATGGTGATCCCTCCCCCAACCCCAAATTCCACTCATGCGATATACTCTCAGGTGCTGTTTCATGACTGTGAGCATTTTCAGCAGCCGAGAAAACCTGGGTGCGCGCAGATTGCAAGTTGTAAAAACAACGAGAGGTTGGGCATTTGAACAGAGGCCCAGTCCTCTTGGGCTGCAGGGTCTCCGCCAGTCCTCTTTGCCTGAGATTTCACTGCTGAGGAGGAAGACACAGACTCCTGCACCTGCGTCAGCTGGGCTGGAGACCCAGGATGGCCCCGCTTGTGTGGCACTGTTGCTGGGGACACCTGTGTTCTCCTCCACGTGGCCTCTCCAGCAGGCTAACTCAGGCTCGTCACATCACAGTCCCAGAATTCCAAGTGCCACAAAAGAGGACAAAAGTCTGAATGCATAAGAGCTTGCTAAGCCTCTGCTCGTGCCACATTTGCTAACGTCCATTGGCCGGAGCGAGTCGTGGCCAAGCTCAGAAGGAAGAGGTGAAGAAATAAACTCTACCTCTGGCTGGGAGGAGTTATTAAGGCCATGTCTTATAAGCAGCCTCTACCCCCCACACAGAGAACAGACTCCCAATTGATATACTCACTACACCCTGACTCTCCAAACACTTGTCCCCAGTGTAATCAACCATTTGTATGATGAACTGATCCTTGTGTCTCTCTCTCCTAGTCCCCTGTCCCACCACGCAGGCAAGGGCTGGTGTGCCCAGCACGGCGGCTGGTACATGGCAGGCACTAATATTGGCGACAGAAATAGGAAAAAGAGAAGGAAAAAAGGAACCAAGAGAGGGGAGGAGAGAGGAGGGAGGGAAGATGGGAGAGAGAGAGAGAAGGAGGGCAGGGAGGAGGGTGGGAATAAGTCTTGGAACAATGGAGGCTCTGCTTTGGCAGAGGACAACCTGGAACATCTCTGGGCAGCTGGGGACCCTCCCCACCCCACCCCCAGCCCCCACCCACTGCTCGCCTTTTAGTCTCTGCATCTTGCCCCTACCCCACTGCCCTCCCACCCTCTTCTTCTGCTTGCTCTGCCTTCAGTGCCTCCAGTGTGCAGCTCAACTCCCCCCTGCCCTAGTATCTGCCCCTCTGCCCCCTGCCCCTTCCTCCTGAGTATGTGCGGCTCAAGCAGCACCCGCCCCTGCACTTGCTGCCCACATGGTCATGAACACGTGTCCCCCTGTAATCTCAGTTGGGCACCCCACCAGCCCCCATGAGAAATCTAGGACAAGCATATCCATATTTCCATCAAACAGACGAGAAAATAGGCTCAGGGAAGCTCTGTGTCCACGGTCACCCGCCAGGAAGAAAGTCAATCTGATTCCATCATCCCCAAACTGCAGTGACTGCGCTGAGACCTCGTGGTGCTGAAGGAAGGGGCTCCATCCTCTCTGTCTTGGTGGCGGTAGATGCCGGTGTTGAGGACCCGGGAACCCTGGCCTCTGGGCGATGGCAGGTGGAGGGCAGCTAACAGGCCGGAGGAGGAGCCAGCGTGTCCCAGCTAGCAAGGGGCCGCCCCGGAATGACCCGGCCCAGGGGCAGGCCTGCAGCTTCCCCTGGGCAGCGGGCGGCTGCTTCTCTCACGGAATGTCATGTTTACAAAGGAGACGAACCCCGTTCTCAAGAGGGGAAGGGACTTCCGAGGTCACACAGCAAATCAGGGCAGCCGGGGCTCCAGATTGAGGCCGGTGTCCCTCCTGTCACGTCCTGCCTTCCTTACTGCGGTCCCAGCCCCACCTCCGCTCCGGGCTTCCAGCAGGGCTTGCGACCAGCCCAGCGGAGCAGACTGGTGATGGAGAGGCGAGTCCCCGACCAGGAGGGAGGCAGAGGCAGGGGAGCAGGCAGACACGGCAGGGCGCAGTCCCACACGAAGCCTCGGGTGCACGTCTGTGACTGTCTTTAGAACCGTGCTTCAGTGCAAACCGCTTGATGTGCGTGAGCATGCCGGTTAACTTGAACCCACACCCTAGGGGAGAGTGTTTGAAGCGACGTAATCAGGGATCAGCTCCACGCGACAGCAAGCGTCAAATATGGCTTTGCTAGGTCGGCACCGGAGGGTTCGGCTGACTAGCACAGGAGATGTCACAGATACCTTTTCGCTGGTGAAATGAGCAGTAGGAAAAGAATGAGGTTGGCCACCAAGACTGTGCAGGTCTTGGTCCCCTCTGCATGAACCAAGCTCAAGAATCCCACGGGCCCAGCGGCCTCGGGCCTTGAGAGGAGCTCCCAGGCCACAGCTGCATCGGGGCCAGCGTCCTCCGGCCGAACTGAAGATGCTGGCTTCCTAGGAACCTCGGAACTGCTTTCACTTGGGGTCGTGCCTTCACTAGGGGCGCTGCCTTCAGGAGAGGGTTGCCCTGGCCTCGGAATGACACTGGCCTGCAAGGTGCTTGTTCAGATGCCCCAAAGGACAGCAAGCGGTCCTTGTTGCATGCCTACTATGTGCCAAGAACGGTTCTCCATGCAGTGTGTGTATTGCTTCAATTACAATTCTCTGCTACCCCATTTCGCAAGGGCAGAAGTGGAGGCGCCACGTGGATGAGCTACTCCCCAACGTCTCACAGGGAGGAAGTGGTGGAGCTGGGATTTGAACCCGGGCTGTGCCGGCTGATCTCAGAGCCTGTGCTCCAGGCATCATACAGGCTCCTCCCTGCAGCCAGGGAGCTGGAGGCCTATGGCTCTGAACAGGCTCTGAACAGCTGAATTTGGATGGGAACCTACGAATGTCCCTCCTGGTCTCACACTCCCGGTGACCCCATCGCTAAGGACCCACTCCCCTCTGGACCCAGCCCTGCAGCCTCACCTCCCAGCTCACATGCTTGGCCCTGCCACACTGAGCTCCTAGGCTACGCCAGGCAGGTTCACGCCCAGCACCTGTGCTCACCTGGCTCACCCCTGCCTGCCCTTCCCTCCCCCTGGCCATCGCCCACTGGGTAAACACCTACTTGTGTTTCATGGCTTCATCAGACTTCACCGTCACCTCTGCAAAGAGAGCAAGACTGGGCAGCACATGCCCTTTGGGGTACACCAGCCTGGGGGCCACCCTAACTTTGCTGTGTGACCTTGGACAAGTGACTCAACTTCTCTGAACCTCAGTTTTCTCATCTGCTAAGTAGGACAATGATGCTTACCTCATGGTTCATTGTTTAGATTAGAAAAAGGAAACATAGTAAGCCCCTGATATAGCTTCTGATCAAAAAAGGGTGCTTATTTTTAGAAAGTTTTCCTACCCTTCTTCTTCCCCAGTAGAATTGGACTCTAAATACAGGTACACACACTGGGCCCTCTGACATCTGTGCGCCTGTGATAAGAAACCAAAGTTATCCTCTCATCACTGCGCATCTTTCTTTGCTTGCACTTCTCACAAGCTGGCACTGTCCTACTTCCTTCTGTTCATTCTCTCTCCTTCAATGCTGTCATTCCTAAGTTGCAGCTCCTTGGGGAAGGGATCTTGTTTGTCCTGTCCCTCACTGGATTCCAGTGCTTAGAATGCTGCCTGGCAGGCCCTCAATTAAAGTTGGTTGAGGAAATGAATGCATGAATGAACAAATGAATCCATGTTCATCTCTTGCCTTAGTCTTGTTCCTCAATCTGTCCCTCGCTCCTGGCACAGTAACTGACGTCAGTGTTCGGCTGGTGTGTATTTGCATTGCTACGAAGGAGCGCTTAAGGCCGGGTATTTGGCTAACAGTCCTGCAGGCCGTACAAGAAGCACGGCACCAGCATCTGCTTGAGGGGAGCTTCCAATCAAGGTGGGAGGCGAAGGGGAAACAGGTGTGTCAAATGGTGGGAGAAGGAGCAAGAGAGAGGAGGGGGTCCCAGCCTCTTTTAAACAACCAGCTCTCCCGTAAACGAATAGAGCAAGAACTCACTCATTATCATGAGGAGAGCACAAAACTACTGATGAAGGATCCGTCCCCATGACCCAAACCCCTCCCAGTAGGCCCCACCTCCAACGGTGAAGATCAAAATTCAACATGAGATTTGGAGGGGCCAAATATCTAAACTCTATTAGCTGGGATTGTAGAGCAAATAGTATCAATCCTTTATTCTTGCATTTATGATATACAACAACACAACTGCACACTGAGTCGGATCCACATTTATGGGGCCTTGCCGACGGACACTGGACCACGATACTCTTTCTCCAGTCCTTGCTCGCTCAAAACTCGTCCACGTCTCCCTTTCCAGCAGCATAAGAACTGCCCAAATTGCCAACCATAGACCGACTCACGAGCTAATTAATGATTGTTGCTTTAAGTCACTTTGCTTTGTTTGTAGGTATGTTCACTCCACGGCCAAGGCTAACTGATACAACAGGGAACGGGTTTGCTGATGAAGGGAGGTCTGAGCTGGATCTGAATGACCAGTGGGAGTTAATCAGAGACAGACTAAGGAAAGGCGGAGAATTCCATGTGAAGGAAAGTGTGTGCAACAGCCTTTTGGCAGGAGCTGGAAGAGCACTTTTATTCTTTAACATTTTACTGAACATCCACGCAGAAAATATACGATTGGTGAACCACCACCGTTGGGGAGGGAAACAGGCAGGCAGTGGTGGAGGTAATTGAAGGGAGGGAGGACACTGGCCTGGACCAGGACGCTGTGGAAATGGAGAGGAGAGGATGGTGTTCTGGTCAGCTGGTACTGCTGAGTGGCTTAAAACTAAGCAATGTATTTTCTCCCATGCTTTGGAGCATCGGCTGGGTTCCGCCAGGAAGTTCTCACACAGGGTCTCTCATGCTGGGGCTGGAGCCGTCCAGAAGCTTAGCTGGGCTGCAGACGAGTTCTTGTCCAAGGGAGCAGCTGTGGGCTGCTGGGGCACCTCTCTCTCTCTGCCCACTCCACCCGCTATGCAGCTAGCTGGGCTTCCTCACAGCATGGCAGCCTCAGATCGATTAAGCGGCAGAAGTCTTCTCCCCAAGCAAGTGTTCTAAGAGGCCAGGATGGAAGGCATAAGGCTTCTTGTGACCCAGTCTCAGAGGTTCCAGAACATCACATCTGCCACACCATCTTAGTCAAGCAAGTCACTAAGTCCAGCCCAGTTTCAAGGGAGAGAAAATTAGATTCTGCTGCATCATGGAGGAGTGGCATGCCAGCACAGGGAGGGAAGGGTTGATGGAGGCCGTCTGTGGACACTAGCTACCAAGCATGGACCTGGGAGACCTTCGTCAGACAAAATTGACAAGTCTTGTTACTGGCTTGGATAAAGACTTTCGTCCTTTGGAATCCATGTGTTAAAATCTATTTGAACAGCACAAAACATACAAACTTTCCTAGCACAGCCACACTGAGGTTTCTTCACAAAGATATGTTGCCATTGGTGGGGGTCATGGGTCAGGGGTCAGGGGTCCGAGGTAGAAATGGCCCCAGCATTTCACACACACAGAGGAAACTTCCCTGCAGAAGGCAATGGAGTCCTTTCGCTCCTGACCTAATAAGGGAAAACTTGCCCCTGGTGTTCTCGTTGGCTGACAAGGCCAACTGCTGGCTGGAAATATTTCCCAGTGAATCTCTAACTTGAACAGTTCTGCTTAGTAACCTGGACCAGCTCAAAAAGGTCAAAGGCTGCTGCTGTGGAGCAGACAGACTAGACCTGGTTTCTGAACAATAGCTGGGCCCAAGTCTTGCCCTGTCTAACCTACGACTCATGTGACCTTGGGGACATTACTGAACTTTTTGTCTTTAGTGTCCTCGTTAATAAAATCAGGACGATAATAGTATTCCTTGGGAGGGCTGTTGGGAGGACTAAATGGGATAATAAATACAAAGCACGTGACACAGTCGTTGGGAAATAGTGAGTTCTCGGTAAATGTCAGCTGCGAGGTAAGATAATAGGTACACAGTATGTTGAAATTGAGTTGCGGTGTAGATTTGGAATGTGAGCTCCAGGGGCTGGCCCAGGGATTTTGTTTGTACCAAGCTTTAGTTTTTAAACCATTCTTCCTGGGATTATCAGCAACAAGGTTTGCTTTTGATTTCTAAATGTTAAAAAAGAATTGAATGCATTTCTGCAATGTTGTTCTAAACTCCTGCTACACAGTGCCTTCTGTCCTTCCACAGTGGCCCAGCTCTCCTTTTGTGGGGGGGAAAGTTTATCATTTGTTTCACTGGAAAATGTACACTCTTTAAATAGTGTTCTAATGTCTGCAAAAAAAAAAAAAAAAAAAAAAAATTAGCAGAGCTGTCTCCAGGGAAGCAGCCTTTGACTATTCAAACCTAGGAGAAATGAAGGGTTTTATTTGTGGAAATTGGGGCATCCGGTGCTGTCTACTTAGGGAAGCAGGATTTTTTTAACCACCCACCAACACCTCCACACACCAAAAAATTAATAAAATCTCAGAGAATACATTAATCATTTATATTATAGGTAATCTCCCAAGTTCAGGAGCAGTGGTTTTTTTCCTTCTGAATGTGGCTCATTTTGCATGTGCATATCTTTGATCTCACACACTCCTACCAGGTAGGGACTATGAGCTTCCTTTTACAGATGAGAGCACAGAGGCCCAGCGAGGTTAATAATTGCCCGAGGTCACAAGTTTGTGAGTAGCCAAAACAAGACTGAAACCTTCTCTGTCCACTGTCCACTGCCCCACACGTCTGCCCTCCTTTTACCTGGGCCTGGATTCTTTCTGTGTCTCAGCAGCTCTCTCTGCTACCAGCCTCTGCGTCATGCCCCACAGGATTGCTGGAGGAAGTGACAACTTGTAGGGAAAGTTCAGCAGGAAGAAAACCAGCAGACAGGATGACACCTGGCATTCCTAAGGCACAGAGCTGAACTTAACTCTCGTGAGGAGCCTGGGGCTTGGTGAATATTAGGAGTGACTGCTCGGGTGAAGTTTAAATGTAATTTGTTTACAGGCATGCAACTAACATTTATTGAGCACCTACTATGAGTTTAGTGAGCATGGTACTGGGATCTGGTAATGCACGGATGAATCAGATAGCCCTGCTTGCACGACATTCTGGAGGAGTTTGCAGCGGAGTGGGTGTGACAGACGTACTGGAAGCAAAGCATATGGACAGGGTGCTGCAAAATTTCTTAGCCGGCGACGAGGTCTTGTTGATTCTGCCACCCGAACAGCTGGAGGCTCCATCCCCACGGCTGTTGCTCTGGTGTAGGCCTTCGCCGCCTCGCTGAGACCGGCAGGGCCTCCTGACACCCCGCCTAACACTTCTGATGGCTTCTCCACCCCACAACTAAAGGGACAATCTGACTGGTTTAAATCACCCTCCAAAGGCTCCTCGTTGCCCTTACGACAAGGTCCAAACTCTGGAGCCAGGCCACACTGCAGAGAGCTGGGCTCCTTGCTTGGGTCTTGTTCACAGTTGGGTCCTAGGGTAGGCCATAGGTGGGCATTCAACCAATGTTCGTTGAGTGAATGAATGAGGCCAAGGGTCTTTATGCTACAGAGCAGCCTCATGACATCATAATGCAGACTGCCCCACCGAAGAGATGTTCTTGGTCTATTTGAAGAATAATCATTGGTCAGTCTAGGTGTGCACTATAACCTCTTAATTGGACTTACTTTGAAATTCCTAAAGGTTTTTATATGCTTATAAGCGCTATGATTTCAATAGAGCTAAGACTTTTTGAAAATATTACATAACCATATGACTAATACCAAATTGCTAAGTGTCAGTCTGGTCCACAGCATAAGCCCTTGTCCAGGCATATTTGGGAGAGATGTGGGTAGTCAGTGCAGGCTACAGGGCAAAGACTGGTTTTGCCTTTTTCTGTGACCCTGGGCAGCTTTCTTATAACTTTAAGACCCATCTAAAACTGATCCCTGCCTCCTCTGCCTCACAGTGTCACTATGAAGACCAGATGAACCCCAGCTGAGGAAGGACTGTCCAGACCCTAAAGGGCTGTGCACGTGTAAGAGATTATGGCTGTGGCCAGAGAAGGCAGCATACCACTTGCCCCCATCACACTCCTGTCCTGGAAGTGGCTGGGAAGGTATCCTAGGGTTATCTTCATTGTTCTTATTTTTTCCCAAAGTGGGTCTGACATGCAGTGATTCAAACCTCTGTCTGGGTTTCCTGCCTGAACTCATCAGTCCCCATAAGCAGAAGCATGAAGATCATTGGGCCAGATGTTTCAGAAGTCCTTACTCGGGGAAGGATGTTGGATTCAGTGTTCTCTGAGGTTCAGTACGGGGATTTTCTGCAATTCTCTGACGCCAAGTCCTTTCCCTCAGCAGAAATCAATTTTAAACAATGACAAGGATTCTAGCAGAATTGGGCAACTTCTATAAACTCAGTGTCTGGAAACTCCCAGGAAGCCAAGCCTTCAGGCAGAGTACTTCTCCTTCCTCAAAAAAAGTGCAAAAGAAAAAGAGTATTGTTAATTCATGCAAGATGCCAAATACCTAATTCCCTCTGGAAATCACACACCCTTCTCTCCTGGCCAGAACTCTGTACCCAGGAGGCTGTACATAGCTGGAGAAAGGGACATATTATATCTTGGTATTTGCCTGGTTCCCAAAAGCATGTGCTTTGCCCATTGCAAATGAGCATTTTTTGATCACCTCCCCAAGAGTTTACTTGGGCCCAGAACATGGGGGTCAACTGTTGGGCATGGCTGATGGGGCATTTAGACACATGGGCCTGTGGTCACCATTGCCCTGTTCAGGGTACTGAATACTGGAAACCTGGCTACTCGTTAATTAACAAGTAACTGTGGAGGCCCGAATGGTGAGCAGGTCTGTGCCCCTAAAGCAGGGCTCTGGAGGAGAGTGGGTTTACCCTGAAGTCATCCACGGGGCAGGGGAGACAGAGGAGCCCCCACTGGGACAGCAGCAGCCAGGGATCGGTGGGGACAGAAGTAGAGGCCCCTTCAGGGCCTCATTTTGTTCTCTTGCTTTCTGAGTTCAGGCCTACAGTGAGAGTCATTCATTCATCCATCCATTCAATATTGAGACTCTCTCTCTGCCAGGTACTATGCTAAGTGCTCAGATAGAGAAACGAGTAAGACACAACCCCTGTTTTCAAGTATTTCCCAATTTGTTGGGGAAAACCATTAAGCAAGCTAATATTGTAGTACAATGCAATGTAGAAACAGATTGGCAGAGTTCCTGGGATATTGAGATTGTACTAGCCAGGCACTCAGCTGGGCTTGGGGTTGTTGAAGAAGGTTCTCTTGATGGCACATGATTAAGTGGGAATAAGCTAGGTAAAGGTGAGTGCAGTGAGCAGGTAAGGGGCCTTTCAAAGGGAATAGTTGAACAAAGGCCTGGAGGTGACCGGGTGTGACTAGGACCTGCAGCATCTCAGAATTACTGGATCAAAATGTGTAAAACCAGGATTCAGGCACGAGGACATGGCACAGGGACTAATCACAGATGACCTTGTGTGTCCCACTGAGGAGCTAGAGAACCGAAGGGGAGAGGGGTGATATTGACACATTAGTTCAATGAATATGCAAGTACCTTTTAGAGGCCAGCCTCTTGCTCAGTGCTGGCTCCTATTCCATTCTGAAAACCACCGAAAATTCTTTCCACCTTGATGCAAAGAAAGTTCTTTAGGCTTTCCAACAGAAGGTCCAACATCTGTACACAGTTGGTGCTTAATAAATGCTGATCATGGCTCCTCCCTGCCAGGGAGTTGTTAGTGCCTGGGCAATGATCACCACATGATGCGGCCTTTCATTCCCAGGAACGGTCATCTCTAGTAGCATGAAAAATGGCCCATCCCTGCAGCTGGCATCCAGTCCACGCACACTGTTTAAAGCCAGATTCCCTGCAACCCGCCTCGTCATGGAGAGACAAGCAGACTATCTTGGCTCTTTGCTTTGTAAAGAGAATGGTTTTCAGCCCAACTTCACCCCGCAGCAATTACAGAAAATAAATTGAGGTATAAAAACAGGAGACGGCTAGCAGATGGGGCAAAATTAGCCTGGCTACTGGCACCTGGCTGTGCAGGATGCAGAGACAGACCCTGCTCACTGGAGTGTGAAATGACCACGCAATTATGAATCCAGGCAGGGAGAAGGCAGCTCCTGCCTCAAGCCCCTGCACCCAGGAGCCCCTGAAGGGGCCTCTACTTCTGTCCCCACCGATCCCTGGCTGCTGCTGTCCCAGTGGGGGCTCCTCTCTCTCCCCTGCCCCGTGGATGACTTCAGGGTAAACCCACTCTCCTCCAGGGCCCTGCTTCAGGGGCACAGACCTGCTCACCAGTCGGGCCTCCACAGTTACTTGTTAATCAACGAGTAGCCAGGTTTCCAGTATTCAGTACCCTGAACAGGGCAATGGTGACCACAGGCCCATGTGTCTAAATGCCCCATCAGCCATGCCCAATTTTTTTCCCTTGGAATATTCCATACTTAAAGCCATTTTCTTTGTGGCCTTAGGTGTCCCAGAAAGGGATGGAGCACCCAGCTGAGAGCAGGGAGCTGGGACTTCATGCCCCTAAGTCATTCCTCAGCCTTGGGCAAATTTCATGACTGGGAGAGGGGGGCAGAGGGAGGACCTCACTTTTTCAGAATGTAAACCAATAAAGAACTCTTTGCCTGAGGTACATATAAGTTGTGGGCCCCAAACAAGATAAGATCCAGGAATTCTCCTGAGTTAAACAGTGGGGGAAGGGATTCGGGCCAGAAAGGCTTGTCCTGGCATTTTCAGTAAGGCCCTGGAGAGGGTCATGTGGAGACTCAGAAGCCCAGGACCCCACTGGCCACCCCAGCTCCTGGAAGTGGGTTGCTTCTCTCTCCTCCCAGCACTTGGGGTCACTTTCCTGGGCAGAAAATGGCTCCCTAGATCTAAACTGAGGAAAGAGACCCTTGTCCCCATGGCCCCCCACTTTGGACGCTCCTCCAACTTTATCTCCACATCACTTCACCCCCTACTCAGGCCGTGGATGCTCCTCCCCTCCAGAGGGGCCCCCAGGGGTCGGGGATGGGCAGGGCTTGGGCCCGGGCCCTCCGCGGGGGCCGTCTCCCCAGTGGGCAGTGGTGGGGAGAATCTAGGGGGGTAGGGGACTTATCCCGGAGGAGAGGGAGGCGTCGAGGACAGCCTCCTGACCAGGTAGCCGGACCGCCAGCCTCAGCCCCGGAGTGGCTGCGTCACCCCGCCCGCCGCCCCCTGAGACATCACAATCTGGGGGCCCGACCCCGCCCGCATCACCGCGCGCGTTTGCAACCAAACAATCCAACCAACACACACCCCAGGGAAAAAAAGAAACCGGCCCGAGCCAGCCTCCCCGCCCCGCCCCGCCCCGCCCCTCGCCCCCCGGGGCCCCCGCCCCCGGATGGGGGAGTGAGCGCGAGCCGGGCGCCCCGCACCCGCCGCCCCGCGCCCGCCCGCTGCCCGCCCGCGGCGGGGGCGGCCCCGACCGCGCCGCCCGCCCCGCCCGCGCCCCGCCCGCGCCCGCCGCCGCTCCAGCTCGGCGGCGACCTCGCCGGGTGCGTGCCGCTCGCGCGCCCGCCCGCCCGCTCCCCGCGCCCGCCGCCCGCGCCCGCCCGGCGCCCCGGCCCGCCGCCCGCGCTTCATGGCTGCGCACGAGTGGGACTGGTTCCAACGCGAGGAGCTCATCGGGCAGATCAGCGACATCCGAGTCCAGAACCTGCAAGGTAACGCAGCCCGGCGGCGCCCCGAGGGACGCCCGCCCGGCGCCCGCGGAGCCCGGGGCGCAGCTGCACTTGGCCGCTCGGGCCGCGCCGCGCGCCGGACCCGCCGCTGTCACTCGACTCGGGGCTGGGCGCCCGGTGGAGACGCCAGCCCCCGCCCCGGCCCCGGCCCCGGCCCCCAGCGCGGCCGCCCCGGCCGGATTCGCAGTTGCCCAGGGGGTGGGGCGGCACGTGTGTGTGCGTGTGTGTGTGCGTGTGTGTGTGTGCGTGCGTGTGTGTGTGTGTGTGTGTGTGTGTGTGTGTGTTGGGGGGTCGTTTCCAGGAGGGCGACGTCACCATCCGTCTCCAGCCGCCGTCGCGAGTTTGGAGAAGTTTGTATGTGGGCTCTTGGGGGCGGTGGCCCGGGTCAGGGAGGGGAGGAGAAAGTGTGACTGCGTGCGTGCGTGTGTGTGTGCATGTGTGTGTGTGCGTGCGTGTGTACGTGTGTGTGTGAGCGTGTGTGTGTGTGCGCGTGTATGAGAGAGAGAGTGTGAGTGCGTGAGTTCGTGCACTTCCTAAGAACCTTCCAGGCCACGGGGACTGAATGGGGGCGGCGCCGCGGTGAGCCTGGTTGCAGGGAGCCAGGGGTGCGGATCGGTGGGGTCAGGCGGGCACGCGGCGCAGACCCCCGCTGTCCTCAGTGGGCTGCCCTCCCCGCAGGCCGGGCCTCCAACTGAGGAGCGCGGGACACTGCGACGAGGCGAAAAAGAAGCCCCTGTGACCAGCCGTTTCTGACAAGGGCTAGGAGTGGCTGTGCCACACACGTGGTGTGTGTATCTTTCAAAAGAATTTTTTCAGTGTGGAAACTTAGAAAGCACAAAAATATTTGCAGGGAAAAAAATAAAATCACCCATAATTGCCTGCCTGAACCCACCCACTCAAGACAGACCTGCTCTTCGCGGAAGCGTATTTCCAGCCTCTTTCTATTTATATGCGGGTTTGCAGACTGGACAGAGTTCCACTTCCGGCCTCTCTTCACCCACATGAACCTGCGCAGGTGGAGTTTCTGTAGCCACTTCCCCTGCAGGTTTGGGTTTCTAGAGATTTCAAGGTTGGGGGTGGTTGGGAGAGGACTGGGAGACCTGGGCAGGTGTGATGGGGGTGGGGGGAGGTGGCCGCCCCTCCCCCCCAAGCAGGTGCAGTGACTTTGCCGTGAGCAGGCAGGCGGCCCCAGCAGGCTGGGTGCAGGCTGGGGGATGGCGGAGCAGTAGAGTTTAAACATTACACCCAACCGAATGCTTCCTGGGAGCCCAGGTGGACCTGCCCTGCCCATGGGTTGGGCAAGGACACTGTAGGCAGAGGTGACCTGAAAAGGAGAAGGGAGCCTACCGGGGTGGGCGTTTTCTGAGCTCTTCTCGCTGTGATTTGTGTCAGAGGAGGAGGATTGGGCTGGTGGTGTAGAAAATGATCCCTTTGGATGGTGAGCCAAGTGCCTGGATCCTGTTGCCTGCGAAGAGCTGGCATCCTATTTGGGGGTGGGCATTAGTGTATTTTGCTGAGTTGCCATCTTGTTTGGGCTGTCAGGATGTGTGTGTGTGTGTGTGTGTGTGTGTGTCTGTATGTCTTAGGTAATCACTGGGTGTTTTATAGGCACTTAATAATCAATGCTTGGTGCAACAAGTTCCTGAATTCCTCTGGGATGAGCTCCCAGTTTAGAGGAAATTGACTGTTGTGAAGAAATGTTCAGCAATATCAGCATCACGTTACAGTGAGAAGATAGGATAAGGCTTCACAGAATGGGGGCAATTTGAGATGGGTCCTGAAGGTTGGGTAAGAGTTCACTGGGTAGGGTACTCTCCCTCAGCTCCCAGTGAACTGTTCTCACTTTGAGGCAAATGGCAGTTACAATTTGAGCATCGGTGGGCTTTGCCATTAGAAAAATACACTTTTAAATTAATGTGTATATATATGTATTATATATATCATGTACACTAATCTTAAAGGTAAGCTCCACGAAATTTTATGTGTGGATACACCCATGTAACCACCACCCAGATCAAGGTGGAGAAGATTCCCAGTTCCCTAGATTGGTTGCAATTCCTTTCTTCCCAGTCAGTAACACCTCCCCCCAATCAAGCTAACTATTCTGATCTTTATTACCGAAGATTAGTTTTGCCTGTAGAACTTGATGTAAAATTGAATCATACAATGTGTACTCTTTTGATCCGGCCCTTTTTGCTCAACATTATGTTTCTGTGATTCATCCTTGTTCTTGACTGCATCAGTGGTTCCTTTGTATTTCCGAGCACTAGTCCATGGTGCGGATGTACCGCTGTTTGGGTGTCTCTCCATCTGTCCAGGGACCTTTGGGTTGTTTGCGGTTTGGAGCTATTTATGGATGAAGCTGTCTGTGTCTTTTGGGGGTTGTCAGCACCCCAGAGTTGCTGAGTTGGGCTTTGCTGCTTCGCTCAGCATTGCTGAAAAGAGGTTGGGAGTGGGGCTGGGGGCAGAAATCTGCCTTCTCTTGATTTTCCCCTTGGTTTCGCAGTCTCTTGACTGAATGCTTAAAAGACATAGTCTCTCCTTGCTTCCGTGGCACTCAGAAAACCCCAACCAAAGGGCCAAGTTCAGAAGGCACCCCCCAGCCACGCCAAGCTTAGAGCATCTGCCAACACTGGCTGTTGGATGTCAACTGGCCCCAGATGTACCCGGACCATCATCCGCGGAGGACTTGTTCACCTGAGCCCAGCATGGGTGCCAGTCACGAGGGGCAGGAGTTCAGGCTGGAGGGCTGCTTTTGCAGCCGTGGGCACTTACAGCACAGGCAGTGGCAGTGACGGGAGGCTGGCTGCAGCGGGATGTCATGACTCTGTAATCATGGGGATTGAGGGGGCTTCTGGTCTCCATCTGCAGGCAGCAGCTGCTGTCACGGTTAGGTATCCTAGTTCTTTTCAGAAAGCTTTGACCCTCTTGGGGTCCTGGGAGGGGAGGGTTACAGGGTCAGTAATGAGGGGTAGCCCCAAGTTTACAGCCTCGGGGATATTACCTTGCAAGGAAGAATGGTTTAGTAATAAATCTCTGTCTTTGTATCTGTCCGTGTGTCTAATGTTTAAGTTGACTTGGAGGGACGTTGGCCGGTGCTCTCTTGCTCATCTGAAGCCCTCATCTGTCGGCCTGCCCTGTGGGATTCTGGAATCCACGCAGTGTGATTGTGATGTAGGAGATCATCCCCCAGGGGACTGTTGGAGTGAAGACTTCCTCCCCAGACTTCCTGCCTTCGGATGTCAGGGTGAGCTGGCCAGGGAGATGGCCTCGCCCAGGAGGCCTGCTGCCCAGCTTCCTGTGTCTGACAGGCCGACGAGGTTCTCTGGATATGGTCGCTATGGATGGCTCACAGGGATGTTTGTAAACTCCGGGCTCCCTGGCAGAGCGCGGATGTCCCTCTGGGCAAAGACTGCCTGTGCCACCCTCGCAGGGTCGCTTGGAAGGAAGCGGGGGTGGTCCAAGCTGTTGACCTTTTCGGAGAGGAGAAGATGGAATTGCAGGATATCGGCAGCCTCTGCCCGGTGGCCCCCACTTCCTTGGAGCCACACGGGAAAGCAGGGACTATATCTTCTAGAATGGAGGTTGAAGGCAGTTTGTTAAGGGTCTGTGCCTTAACAGTTCTCTGCCTGGAGGTGGGCTCCAGGGATCCAGTGTCCTGGATGACAAGGCTGCTTTGGCTGTCCCCTCTCCTTCTTTGCCTTGGCCTTAGGTTCCAGCTGAGGGCTCCACTAGTTCTGGGGGACACTTTCCTGCTGGGCAGAAAGGGACATCGGGCCAGGATTTAGAAGAGGCTCCTGTTTGTGTGGGAAGCCGCCGCTACCCAGAGAATCTATATTCCTTCTCTGTGCAGTACGGCGAACGTGTGCTGAGCACGTAGCATCTGGCAGACGCTGGGGAACGAAAAGCTGGTTCTGCCTTTAAGGAGTGTGAAACTGTCACAGGCACCCAGCCAGACTGGAGCTTGAATTTTCTGATTCTAGCAGCGCAGAGGTCAGTTTGGGGCCGTCAGCTGTTGTTCTGGGGCTTTTGGGGTTTGAGGCTGGGATTCGTGGCCCCACTGTTCCAGAGGGGCTTGGCTTGGCCCTGGCACCCAGAAGTGGAGGTGGGCGAGTTGGGGGGGGGCGCCAGGCTGATGCTGCTCTGGGGGAGCTGCAGGGGGACTGTCCGTCTTTCCTGGCTGGATCCTGCTCCCTAAGGGGCGTTCCCACCCTCAGTCAGAACCTGCCCAAGGCCACGGGACTTGTAAGTGGGGCGGGGATTTGAACCCAGGTCAAACTAACCCTGTCGTGCTTGCTCTGTGAGTCATGTGCCGTGGGCATACAGGTAAAGAGGCTACTATACTAGCCCATGGCTGGGTGCTGCAGAGCCCTCTCAGAGCGGGGTAGGTTTGGGTCTGGACTTTGAAGGCCGACCAGAAACTTGACTGCACAGGTTCTGCATTGCACAGCGTAGAACAGGAGGGAAGTCGCTGGACTAGCCTGGGGCAGGACGGTGCCTGTGTGTTTCAGATGGACCAGCCCTTGCCCATGTGGCCTGCTTTCTCCTTTCGATCCCCTGGCTCAGACCCAGGTGTTCCTCATGCATGCTTGGACCTGGCAATGACTCCTTTATGGCTGGGGCCTGGCCTCCCCTTTGCTAGTCCACCCACCACCCAGCCACCTAAACATGTTGCTGCTAATGCCTCCAGTGGGTTTTGTGGCCTGCAGCAGAGCTGGGGCCTGGGCAGCTCCTTGGTCCCCTGCCAGGACCAATAGTATCATTGGTCCACGAATGCCACTGGGAGAAAAAGGCAGGGTTGCCCTGGCTCATAGGATGAAGTCAGCCACGACAGCCTTCTTTCCCACAGCCCTGCGCTCCTATCTCCCTGTCTTTATCTCCCGATCTCCAGACCTTCCGTGCATAGAGCCATGGGGTACACAGCAGTGGGACCAGGCTGCTGCCATGGCCACTGTTATCTGGCAGCCAGAGAAGGGAAGGAGCCCAGGATGCACCTTTCCTGCTCCCACCTCCCCAGCTCTTGGAGGACACAGCAAGTGCACTAAGGTTTCTGTACAAAAACCAAAAGGAAACCAAATGCAGAGGTTTCATGTCCTCAAGCAGCTGCCTGCCAGGGCACTGCCCCTGGGGCTGTGTGCTTGATTCTAAGGCATGAATCATCATGTAGAGTTTCTTTCTGGCTCCAGGTGGGGTCAGGTCACGGGCTTTAAGCTAAGCCCTGATTGCAGGCAAAGGCCATGTTCTGGTGCCAGCTCTATCCCTAACTCGAAGTGTGGATTTTTCTCCAAGGTCTTTTCCAGGTGGAAGTTCGCGCAGCTGGGGAAGCCACAGCCAAGACCAGGAGGCTGAAGGCCTGAGCCTGTGTCCTGGTTTTGTTGCTAACTTGCTGTGGGATCCTGAGAAATCCCCTTTCCTCAATATTCCTCAGTTTCCTGATTTGCAAAATGAGAGAGTTGGATCATCAGGGGCTCAAATGCATCCCTGGGAAGGTGGTGCAAGGAGTGTTGGAGCCTGGGCAGAATGTGCCCACCTACGGCCATGTGTGTTCCAGTCCCCGGGACATGTTGGGGGACGGCAGTGTGTGACTCTGGGCTCCACCAGGCACAGCTGGCTGGGTCTTGGATTCTTCTGCCTGTCAGGTGCTGTAGACTCACTTCCACCGAGGACCCGTGCAGAAGAGGTTGCTGTGAGAGTGCACAACGGTACACCGTGTGCATTCTTGGTTTGTCCTGGCTAGAGTTGGAGGTGTCCAGGGAGGTTTAGTGACCGGCCCACAGACAGGGCAGGCAGGGGGTCCTGACTCCACCCATGCAGGAGAATGTTCAGGGGCAGGTGAAATGGAAGCCCACCGGCAGACGGTTTGTCAGCAGCGAGAGAAGCCCTCGTCCCGTTGGCAGCAGACCTAGGAAGAGGTTTGACCGCAGAGTCACGTGTCAGTGGCCACGGCTCGTGGTCGGCCTTGACTCTGTCAGGACAGCCAGCAGTCTGGGGGGGAGGGGAGGGGAGCCTCTGACCGGCTCTGCTGCGCGGGGGAAGCAGCCCTTTGCCCAGGAGCCCACATTTCACAAGCTGCCCTCCCTGACCTGTGGCGCTCTCCAGCATTTAATTTTTTACTGGAACAGCTGAGGCTGCTCCTGCCCAACGAGCCACAGGTCACGCCTGCCCTGCGTCTGAGGGAAGAGAGAAAAATAAAGTAATTGTCTTTTAGTGCTTGAGCCATTAAAAGTGAACTCCCTGTTCCCATAGAAACCTTTTTTTTTTTTTAATTTCTCCTTCCCTGTGCCTTTCTCTCTCTTTTTTTTTTTAAACAGTGGTAGATTGTGTCTGTCACAGAAGGAATTAGAGGAAACATCAAAAATCGTAAGTGTGGCATTAAAAGAAATCTTCGGCCATTTTTCTTCTTTACTGGTCTGTCTCCTTCTGATAGTTTTTTCTATCAGAGTAGGGATTTGCAAACTATGGTCTGCAGGCTGCTGCCTCTTTTTGCAAATAAAGTTTTCTTGGACTAGCCACACCCATTCCTTTGCATGTCCCTATGGCCGCCTTCACACTAGAAGGGCACAGTTGCGTGGTTGAGGCAGAGAGGGACCCATAAGACCAAAAATATTTACTCTTTGGCCCAGTACAGAAAGAAGGAAGACAGAGGACTGAATAAATGCTCCCAGGGAAAGGGGCTGTGTGTGTGTGTGTGTGTGTGTGTGTGTGTGTGTGTGTGTGTGTGAGAGATTTGGGAGCCAGCCCTGTCCATTTGTCCAGCAGTGTTTTCGCCAAGGCAGTCGCTCTGACTTGGAACAGTGGCCCGGGCTGGAGGCTCCTGAGATGCCCGCAGGTCCCAGAGCCGCGGCGCTGGCTTTGACCGGCTGCCACGGGCTTCCCGCCTGTGCCTTCCCACTGCTGTCCCGTGTCTGGCTGTATCCAGAAGAAAGCCTGGGCGAGGCCCTGGTGTCACCCAACACCTGTGGGACAAGGGGTCACCCTTGTTACCCCTGGCAGGATGTGTCCCGGGGGTCTGGGGAGGCTGGAGTCCGCCTGGTGGAGGCTGGAGTCAGGCCGGCCTCCCCGCGGAGTAGGGAATCTGTGCGCTTGTGTTTCCTCGCCAGCAAGTACTGGGGGTCTCCCGTTCAGAATGCCGAATCCGGAAGACTTCCTGCAGGAGGGCGCAGGCTGTATCTTCTAAACCCAGACCCAGGGCACATGACAGAGAGGCTCATGGGGATGACAGCAGGGGACACTTGTTGTATGTGTAATGGCCCAGCCTTTTCAAAAGGGTGACTGTATGCGGGCTTCACTCTGCACCTCCTGTAGAAATGGGCTGACCCGCTTGAAGCCTGGCCTGTTGGTCCGGTGACAGTTATTGAGTCCTCCCAAAATGCTGGGAGCCTGGGGGTGGAGTGAGGGGCGGATGGGACACTCCAGGAGTTCTCCGTACAGAGGCGACGTGGATGTCATGAGCTGGAGAGCAGCATGTTGGGACTGAGGATGCTGGGTGGGTGCTGCAGGAGTGGGGGGGAGGGGAGGCAGGGGAAAGTCCGTAATGGCAAAGGCAGGAGGTGTGACCCTGGGGCGGGGGTGGGGCCGGGAGACCAGCAAGCCCCTCAGTAGGGTGGGAGCCAGTGTTGGCTGGGGAGGGCAGGGAGGTGGGGCCCAGAGGGAGCGCGTGCAGTTGACATTCACCTTTCATTTTTGCTCTTCTTGAACAGTGTGATCCACTGTTGCTTGGAGATCATAATCCCCCAAGGCAAGGAGAAGCCAGGGAGCATTCGGGGAGTTCACAGAAGCCCTGTGGTCATTCGGTGTTGACCAGCGAGACCCTGGGCTCCTGCAGGACTGCAGAGCTTGGTCTAACTGAGGGAGCCTCAGGGCTCCGGTGACGAGTCGCACCCCACCCCTGCTTCCGTCTCCTGGGGGGGTTCTCCATGCAGCCAGGAGCCTTTGCGATATTTATATCCCTCTCTTTTTTTAAAACTATTTTTAATCCTCCATGGTATGACATACTTAAAAGGCAGCGTTCTGAGCCCTTCTGGCTGGGAACTGGGGCGGCGGGTGGGAAGGGGGCTTGGCGGTGACCTGCCAGATTTGGTGGTGAAAGAACTCGAAGCCTCAGATGGCATCGCCCTCTGGCCCTTCCTTTCCCTCTGTGTCCTCGGTCCTGGCCCTGAGTGTGTCTCCCGTCTAGGTGGGCCTTCCCACGCTCACCTCTTTGCGCACATCCTCCCTGTTAGTTGCTGGATCCGCTGTTTTCCTGCCTCCACTGTCCCCAGTTCCGTGTCAGCCCTGCAGCCTGAAGGTCTTGCTCTTGCCACGCCCGTCCTCTGCGTCCCTTGCCCTCAGAAGGAAGCCTGGCCCTCACCTCTCCTGCCCCCTCCTCGAATGAACCAGACCCCAGCTGCACCCAGGTGCCTTCCCATTCCCCCACAGGCCACATCTTTCCTGTCACTTACCTTTGTCCACGTGGTCCCTGCAGCAGAGAGTGACCATGACCGGCCCAGAACAGCCTCCTTGAACCCGGTCTGTGCCCTCCTGGGCAGAGTTCACAGCCCCTGCCGCTGGCCCCCCTGGGCCTCACAGATGCCCTCTGAGCCCACCCCCGGTTAGACCCCTGAGTGGAGGCCATGCATCTTTGTCCTGCCGCCCCCAACTCAGAGTAGGTCTTCAGAACTGCTGGCCCAGTCGTTGCAGGCTGAACAAGGCCCCCCGCCAAGATGTCCACGTCCTAATCCCCACAACTGGGGAACGTGTTTCCTTACTTGGTACGAGGGGCTTGGCAGATGCGATTAAGCGAAGGACCTCTTGAGTTGAGATTATCCTGGATTATCCAACTGGCCCAACTAGTCACAAGCTTCCTTACAAGAGGGTAGGAGGGTCGGAGAGAGAAGAGATGTGATCATGGAAGCAGCGTTCAGAGTGATTACGCTGCGGGAAGGGGCTGGGAGCCCAGGAACGGGCAGTGGCCACTAGCCAGAAACGGGAAGGAGAGAGATTCTCCTCCGGAGTCTCCAGGAGGAGCACAGCCTTGCCCATAGCTTTGATTGTCGTCTGTAAAACCCATTTCAGACCCCTGACCTCCAGAACTGCAAGGTAATGCGTTTGTGCTGTTTTCAGCCACTAAGTATGTGGCAGTTTGTTACAGCAGCTGTGGGAAACTCATACAAGAATGCATGCCGATTGGCCGTCACGCCGCCTTCGCCTCCCTAGAAGGGGCACACCTGGGAGACATACCTGGACAACCCTTTAGGTTTCTGTGTGAGTTTGGCGGAGATCAGGGTGGTGGCAGCAAGCCGGAGCTGAGAGTGCAGAGACAGACCTGGGCTCTGGTCACAGTGCGGCCACCACCTGGCTGAGGAACCTGGCAAGGCTGTGTGACACAGGACAGGAGAGTAAGACTTGAGGGGATGGAGAGAGGCCCACTGACTCTTTACTCAGGCAAGGTGGTGGCATCCTGTCACTGTGGTCCCATCTATGTTCTGTGGCCCTGGCACGAAGAGGGTGATGTCATAGCGTCCTCTAGGTACGTGTCCTGTTGTGCAGACTCAAGGATGTTGCATGCTCTGGCGGCAATAACATCTCCGTCTAATCCTTGTCTTTTTTTGGAGTTGAGACATACGAACCCAAGAAGCACTATTAACCCAGAGCAAGTCAAGTCCCAGTTGTTTTGGATAAATAATCTTCTACTTTATGTGGACTATCAAAGTTTGTTTAGAAAACAGAAGGATGTCATTAAGAAATTGGTTTATAGACAGCTGCCAACTTTTGTTTACATAACATCAAATGCTGAAAGTCCGAGGCTAGACTTACAAATGACAAGGGATTTTAATTCCCAGAGAATGGGAAAAAAAAATCCTAATCCTGCCTCACCGTTTCAGCATTGTCAAATGATGTCATGCTGCATGTGAGCCCCCCAACCTCCCTCTCGCTTCTTGGTGGAGCACATGGTCAGCGCCCCAGTCTTCATTGCTCCGGTTCCATTCTTGTCTCCATGCCAGGCCTATGAGACCAGTAGTTACCACTACTGGTGGTACCACACCGTCACTTTTTTTCTATTTCTACTTATTTTTATAAAACAAGGATGAGATGCAATCAGATGTTCCAGTGATATTCCGGATACACAGTGAAGGGGGCCACGTAGCTCACAGAGCTGCCCTGTGTGTGAGCACGGCTTCTCCCCGGCCGGGCTGACGTAGCCGTTCCGGCCTGAATTGAGGAAGACGATTTGGGGTATCCTCGTCGTGATACCTGTAATATACGGCACAGGTGGTGTAAAAGCCAGTGAAGTCAGGGATTGTCTTTATTGGTTATAGGGCATTGATATCGTGATTTGGGGGAGTGTGTGTGGGCCCGGGGGTGACCACAGTGCAGGACACTGTGCTAAGTTTTCCAGATAACCCAATGGTGGGTATAATTTCTGCCTCTGAAAACTAAGGCTAAGCGAAATTGTCTCGAGTTCCAGGCCACTGGGCTCATATGGGTAGAACCAGGCATCAGAACTAAGTCTGGCAAGACGCAGTTAGTCAAGGGCAGGGTAGTAAGAGGGAGGCTTTGGGGACTTGGATTTGGGGGGAGGAGGAGACGCTTGGCCAGCACTAGGTCAAGGACTAGCTGGCCCTGCAGAGGCCATTGACTTGGATCCCGGAGGCAAGACGGGACCCTGGCCGGTCCAGTTTTGTGGGTTGAGAAGTCAGCCTTGGCTGTGAGCCTTATCAGAGTAGATTCAGTGACTCAGCTGGTTTCCTCCATGGTCACTTACAGACCAGGTTCCTGGAACTGTAACACAATGAAGCCTGCATTCCTGGCTGGTGACTGCCCAGCGGCAGATCCAAGAGGAGTGTGGATAAGGATCTCACCTGAAGAGGTGGAAGGGATGAGAGTCTCACAGCCTCGCCTCATAGCAGAAGGGAACGAGACAGCCATGGGGACCGTCCTCCTTCTCATGCAGGTTGGGCTGTGTCACGGCGCTGGCAGATTACGAAGCATCCAGTCTGCACCGAATCACTTGATCTGCCTGCTTTCAGTATGATTTGCATCGAGATCTTCTCAGTGTTTTTTGTTTTTTTTTTTAACCCTCTTTAGAGAATAAACTTCCATTCCTGTGCCTGGTGGGGGAGGGACAGTCCCCGGGTGGGAGTTGTGGGGGAGGGGATTGCGATCCCACTGGTTCTTTCATGTGATCCTCTTGCTGCATTCGTGCACCCCAACCCCGTCCCCTCAGTTATCTGCCACTGCTAATTCCGGAGCCTTTGGGACTTCCAGGTGTACCCTGGCTTGGTTGGTGTCTTTCCTAGCTGCCATTTTCCTTGCCGCCATTTCTTGAGTTTGTTAAATCAGCTACCGCAGGTCCTTCTTCATGCCACCTTCAAGAATTTTGTTGCTGTCTTCCCTTCTTCTGCTCTTCCCACCGCACAGGGTTTATTTTCCACACACGTAATCCACACAACAGACAAAATCCCTTTCCTAGGTTTCCATCTCTGCAGGAGAGTTGGGAGGTGCCCTGAAATTGGACGCCCGTGTTGAGTCTGTCCCCCCCCCCCTCCAGAAGTCTCTCCCTTCCTTTCCAAGTGTCTCGAGCAGCCGGGTGGGAAGCTTGCAAGTGGGCGTCACAGTCCCCTAGCTTTGGGGACTCGCGGTGTGCGAAGCCTGCAGCTGTTCCGTTCCATTCTGACTGCTCTCAGGCTGCCGCTGGGTGCCGGTCACCAGGAGCAGCCGGGGGATTGCAGCCGGGGTGTCGGTCACGCCTCAAGGCCGTTTTCTCAGCCATACACTTTGGTTCCTCTGTGGCTGGGGCCCCAAGGCCTGGGGGTCAGGGGCCCAGATGGGGTGTGGCTGCAGAGGCTGAGGGACCCCTACAGTGAACTCGCCACCGAGGTCCTCCCCAGGCGTCAAGCTGCCCATCAGGACTGAAACGTCTCTCAGCTTGGCGGGCGGGGGAGTTTAATCTGACACCCAGCGCTAACCACCATGCGCTTTTGTCACTGCGGCTGTTCTAAAGCTGCAGCCTGTGCTACACGCGGGGCTGGGGAGGCACCTTGGGGGAGAAACACCAAACCGCTGAAGGAACGGGTTGTTTGGTTTCTGCTTTGTTTGGGGTTGGAGCCCTGCCTGCTTTTATAAAACCTTCCCAGGCCCAGAGCCACAGGCTATCTGGGGTAGAACTGGCTGGTGCCAGGCTTTTAAAGTCAGGCTGTTCTTCGTGGCCAGATTACAGGTTATCCTGTGGGATCCCCCATCAGATACTGACTTGAGTGGGTCGGATTACCCAGAACTAGGAGCACCGTGGAAACACCCTTTGGGGATTTCAGTAAAGAAGGAATCACAACCTGACCCTCCAGCATCGCCAGCACGATGCCTTTTTATCCTGCAGTTCTTATCTCGTAAACACAGCTGATCAATACGCACAAACCCGGAGGGGACAGTCTGCCTGGCCTGCGGTGGACAGGGAAGGTGTTTGAAGCCAGGCCCAGATCTGAGTTTCAGCCCCTTTGCTTTGTAGCTGCGGGACTGTAGCCACGTTATGGGCCCTTGTGGTGTGTTGGTCTCTTCTATCTATTCGTGTAATGTGACTTGAATAATAGTAATGCCCTTCCAGGGTTTTTTTGGAGGAGGATTCAGTCAGGAATGTTAAAAATGCCCAATACTAGCAAGGGCATGTAAAAATTTAAAGTAAAAGAGGAATTTCTTTGGTTTGGTGGTCGATATCTTGGTAGCAGCTCAACTGAAGAGGTGAGTGAATCGGTCACTTAGTCAATATTTTGGGGTTGGGCTGTGTCACATCAGATTTGGTGTCTACACTCAGGGACCATGTCGTGGAGAGAACACATCAGTAGTTGACAAGCCCTTTATGAGTCATCTGGTTGGTGGCCTGGAATGCTTTGGAGATGGGAGAGATTACTGGGGTTGAGTGATCCGGGAAGGGTTAGTAGCAAGTCCTTGTGCTGGGTGGGGACCCGAGTAGGCTGGATCGGCAGGGAGGGCCTCCAGGTGAGCAAGGAGGTCGGTGTGAGGAGGATGCAGAGGCAGGAGTATGCTGGGGCATTCAGGAAGCTGGCTGGTCCAGCTGGGGTGGGCAGAGGGCCTGGGGATGGGGAGTAGGGGGTTCTCATTATTAATGTCATGACCTCTGGGACTCATTTTTCCCCTGCAGCCATTTCACCCTTGGGAAGTGGCCTGGGCTGGCTTACGGCCGGCATTCCTCAGTGTGTGAGTCGGGGTAGGTGGGACTCTTGTTTTTTGGAGTAGGATGGTCTTCTGTGAGTGGAATGTTCTGCATGTGGCATGAGGTTTTAACATCCTTGAAAATTTCCACCAGCATTTCCACCTGGGAGTGGTGCTGCCCATTTGAGGTCTAGTAGGATAATATGCAATTGAAGGGGGAGGCTGTGCGTCTCCCAAGAGCTAAATCCACTCTCGGACACAACAGAGAGTTGTGGGAATGACTTGTGCCCCTCACTCAAAAGGCTCTTTGATATGAAGCTCCAGCTTTGAGGCTATTGGAAAATCAATAGTTGATGTAACAGCTGTCCTGTGAATTGTGCCCATTATAACCGAATACTCTCCAGTTGTGGGAAGAATCCAACAGTGACGTGGTAATGCATGACCCTTTTGGATTACTCCATGGAAAATTACTTCATGCCTCAGGTGCTGATGCTGCAACTTTTATTTTCCAAAATATTGCCTGTTTTCAAGTCCAACCAACCAGAGCCCTTCTGGCTCTTGAGTTTAACTTCATGTAACAGCAACTTCCTGCAAATACCGAGTGTCTGCTTGGTTCCAGGCTCCTTCCCAGGCACCAGAGATACAGACTCGAGGAGAAGAGACCTAGACGCTGCTCCACGGCAGGGAGTCAGTCCCTGCGGTCCCATTGGGGTAGAATGATGGCTGTGACAGCAGGCTGCTGGGGGAGTGTCTAACATGGGACCCTGCATCAGGTGCCATGCGAGGCCATGTTTTAAATTGACATAAGAAGAATAAACTGGAGTTAGCTAGATGGAAGGAGAAGGAATGTTCAGTGTACAGGACTCGGCTCCATCACCTGGAGCTGATGAAGGTTGCATAAGAGGTTGTGTTAGATCTGGGTGAAGATGGTCATGGCCTTGGGGTTGGAGGCAGAGGTCTGGATGTCTTCTGTTCTGCAAAGCAATAGCCTGGGGCTTGGTCTGTTATCAGAAGGTCCAAATGTCTGTGATTCACTCCAAAGAGCGGCTGCTGGTCATCAGTAGTACCCTGGTTGGCTCTGATGCCAGCCTGTGGAGTTGGGGTGACTTTTGTTTTGCTCATCTGTGTGCTTTGGGGTATAACAGGGCACTGTGGTACTAGCGCCCTGTGGTTGTGTCCGCTCCTCTCCCAGGCCCATCTCCCCCATTTCTTTTTCCAGCCCCTCTTCCTGTCCCAGTCCAGACAGATATGCCCACCAGACAGGAGGGCCACTTTCCTCAAGCATCATTTTTCTGAGTTGAGGACGATTAAAATGATGAAAAAGGTTATGAAGCTGATAATGATGACAGTATATTCACCATCTGCATCACCACCGTGGCCCCATTTATTGAACATCTACTATATGCCAAGGACCCTGTTAGATATTTAATATCTAATTCTCACAGCAATCATTTGAATAGGGGAGTTATCTTCATTTTTCAGATGAGGAATTGAGGCTCAGAGAGGTCAAGTACAAAGCCCACCGGTACATAGCTAGTTGGTGGCAGGGTCGGAATTTGGCCTCGGACCTTTCTCACCCTGAAACCTGTGCTGTTTCCTCTAGGCCACATCAATCCCCCATGTAAGTGTGGCTTGGCTCTGTGAATGACGTGCATGTGGCTCCTTATTCAGCCCCCACTTTTAGCCTCAGTTTCTCCTGTGTAAACTGCAGGGTTAGACCCCTGCTATCTGTCCATTGTGGCAGGTACCAGGCATGTGACCATAGGGGACCCGTGTCCAGTCCAGACTGAGATGTGCTGTGAGTATAAAACACACACAAAATTTGGAGACTTCATATGAAAAGAGAATATTAAGCATCTCATTAATCATGTTAAAATAGTACTTGAATGATGAAATGATATTTCTTTGGATAGAGTAGTTTAAATAAAATATATTATTACAATTAATTTCACCTGTCCTTTTTGACTTCCTATAATGTGGCTACTAGAAAATGTGTGGCTCACATTGGATTTTGATTCAGCAAGACTCGGTTAGCCTGTAATTTCTGAGGATCTTTTAATGCTGATGGTCTCAGACTGCAGTGCTCTGGTTTCTCTTCTTCCTTAACCACGTGGTGTTTTTGAGCCCAGAAGCCCCTTCTGAATTACTAGCCCTGCTCCATCCCCGAGGCTCTCCAGTGGGACTCCCGCCATTCACTCCTTCGTGGTCCCGACTCCATCGGAGGGAAGAAACGCACCTGTTCCAGCATCTCCTGCCGTCTCGGACGGAGTAGTTCACCGTCCTGAGTCTCACGTGTGCCATCCATCTATAAAATGGGGGTTGGGGATGTCACCCTCCTCACGGAGTCTTAAGATAACAGGATACGCATAAAGCCCCCACACCCAGTAGGAGTCTACACACGTTCTTTCCAGCATTCCGTAGCTGACATCTGTCACCCTCGTGACAGATGGCAATTGTTTTTGGTGGCACTCATTTCTTTAGCAGAGTTCATTGGTGATGACATGCCGCAGAGTCAGATCAGCCACCCCTGTTGATCCAGCTGGCGCCAGCCACATCAGATCGGGGTGCCGTTCTGCCCTGCGCCCCGGGAGGCAGGGGTGTGGATTGCAGGAGGACGTAGGTTAGAGGCTGAGATTTGACTTTGAACACCTGGTGCAGGGAAATCAGATGTCTCCGAGCAAACGGGTCAAGCATTTGCCTAGAATCTACTCTCTGCTGGCCGTGGCCACCCCCTGGTCTCAAGTGGGCTCAGCTGGAAACTCCAGGTGAAAGAGTTGAAATGGTGATTTACATGCCGGTGGGAGCAGTGCAGAGCAGAGGGCAAAGGTCGGGGGAGGGCAGGGAGGCCACGGGCCCAAAGAGGGTTCTGTCTTAAAACAGAGCCATCGCGAGTGCCAGATTGCACGGAGAAGCCAACCGTGGATCTGAGGGCGGGTCCCCGGCCTGCTGGGCCTGCTTCCTCATCTGCACTTGCCGGAAAACGATGCCTGCCCTGTTCCTCACGCACGCGACCACGGCGGCGTAATCTCCAGGGTTCTCCAGCTGGTTAATAATCTGTGGCCATTGCTGCTTCTGTCTTTATATGGTTGTGAAAGTCACACAGCTGCGCCTTTGGGCCACCACCCCAAGGCCACTGCCACTGTCCTCTTGTAGTGTCTCTTCTGGCCTTTGCTCATTCGAGCCATGTTTTTCACACTCGTATTCCTTTCCCATTTGAGTGCTGCGATTTGCTTTGCCAGGTCATGCCTCCCCCGGTGCCATCTTCTGTGTTGTTGGGGGACCCTTCCCCCCAGCCCCAGGCAGAGTGAGGCCCCCTGCACCCTTGGCATGGCATCCCAGCTCTTGTCACTTCATTGTCACACTGCCGTGACTTGTCCAGCTCCCTCACCAGGCGTGAGCCCTTTGCGGGCAGGATCTGGTCTCAGCCGCCTCTGCGGGCCTGGCCGGAGCTGGCCCAGCAGTGCCGTGGAGTGGCCACAACTGCCCCCCGAGTGTGCAGGCCCAGCTCTCCGAGCCGCCCCCAGCGGGAAACGGGCCCGATAGAGCGTCTCCCTCTGTACAGCCGTCTAACATAGGGTGACATTTTCTCGAGACAGGTTCCCAGAAGAACAATGACTAGGCCAGACGTTTTATAGCTCTTGGGGTGAACTCAAACATGTGGCTGCCATTCCCTTTCTTTTGGGGAGTGGGTTTCTGGGTCTTCCAAACTCCCTTCAGTTGTCACTAATGCAGGGAAAAAAAAATAGAGCCATTGAGCCATTTCTCCTGGCAGGGGGTAGAAGGCAAGAGTGGAAATGAAAGAGAACAGTGACCCAGGCTTGGGCCTCTCGAAGCCCCTCCCCCAGCTGGCACAGGTCGCAGGAGATGGCTTTATGGCTGCCTGAGGAGAGCCAGACGCGGATGCAAAGGGAGTCCCCAGGGTGGCCCAAGTAGGTGCAGCCCCATAGGTCAGCTTGCCGAGGCCGGGCCTGCAGGGCGAGGCCTGCTGTTTGCTCGGCCTGCTCTGCCACCCGCCTTCGCAAAACAGTGACTGCTCGCCTGTCGTGGCCCTCCTGGTCTACACCCGGGCCGGTGTCCAAGCCAAGATTGACTTAACCTGGGTGGAAAGCTTCTTTCTCCTTTATAACGATTGTGTGTTCCAGGGAGGGGGGGTGCTGGCAAGTGGGGGGTCACATTCCTGTCACTGAGGTTACCATCTCTTTGCACGCTGACCCCGTCCTCCTTGTGGTCCCTGGGCCAGCCGCTGTGTGGCTTCTTGAACGGTCTCTCCGGTTCCTCGTGCCAGGTTGGTTCCGGGGGTGCAGGTGAGACCAGAGAGAAGCTCGCTGTGGCTAAATGGGGGTTGGGGGCTCCTGACGCAGTGCGGGTCACGCCGGGAGAGGCCCATGGCGTTGCCCCCACTCCAGCACATCCTTCCATCTGAATGATGACACGAGAGAAGACAGGCTCTTCTTTGTGTTTTGCGGTGAATTGAGGTATCAAATCTGTTGGGGGGAAGTGGGAGAGACGAGAGAGGCCTGCGGGCATGAACCCGGCTGGCACCGGGGGCCCTGGTGGTGGTGGCCAGGGGGCGGGCGTGGGTGGTGACGTCGTGGGAGCGAGGGGCGTGGCGATTCCTCGGCTGCTGGTGCCGGCAAGGCCGGGAGCACTGGGCCACCCCCGTGCTGCCGGTGGGCGTGCAGATGGTCGCGCTGCTTCCGAAAAGCTTGGCTGGAGCTTTCTTATAAAGTGGAACGTGCTGCTGTAAAGCCCAGAAATGCCTCTCTGAGGTATTTACTGAGGGAAATGGAAACATGTTCACGCACAAAGGTGTGTGTGTGTGTGTGTGTGTGTGTGTGTGTGTGTGTGTGTGTTGGGCAGCTTTATTCACAACAGCCCAAAACCGGACACAGTCCCCATGTCCCTCGCTGGGGAGTGGCTAAACGCATGTGGCGCCTCCGTGCGACGGAACACCGCTCAGCGGTGGGAGGGAGGAACGGCTGGTCCACGCGACGCGGATGGATCTCGGAAACATGCTACGTGAATGAAGCTGCATTCTAAAGGCCCTGCAGACTGCATGGGCTCATTTATATGACATTCTAGAGAAGGCAGAGTTGTCCGGACAAAAAACGGATCCGTGGTTGTCAGAGGCTGCCAGTGAGGCCCTGAGGGGACTGTCCACAATGGGGTAGTGGCCACATGATTTTGTCAAAATGCACCGAGCTGTCCGCAAGAAAGGGTGACAGTTACTGTATGCCAGTCATACCTCAATAAGTCTGACTTCAAAGAGAGAGGCCATTAACAAGCTGGGAATCTCCCTGCCACAGTTTTTTTTCCATGGTGCTGCTATGTCCATTTAAACAGGACTGCACAAAAGTGGCCGTTTTTGGTTCTGTGACCAATGATGTAGGTAGCACTTTCTAAACTGATATTTGAAATCCCTTCCTCATAAAAAGCACAGGAACCCCACCGTGCCCTGGGCATAGACTTACTGTGTAAGCGAGACTTTACAGACTTCTTTCAAGCCTAGTAAAGTGACACCTGCCGTGAGAGCCGCAGGTAGCAGTCTGACGGCCACCCTTTCACTCCGGCCCCGGGCAGGCACCGAGCCCAGAGCCCTCCCTGGGAAAACACTAGCTGGTATTTCTTTCTGCCTCTGCCTCCAGGAGAATGTTGTCTCTCATCGCTGATGATGGGAAAATGAGATTCGAGAGCATGGGCCCCAGCATCAGACAGACCTGGGGGTGACTCTCGATCAGTTTCAATTAGATTTGGCTGCGAGTTACAGAAAACTCAAAATAACGGTGTCACGAACAGAAATGCATTTCCGTAGAAGCAGTCCAAATCTGGGGTGGCAGCTGTGCACCACAGTGTCTGCAGGGACCCAGGCTCCCTCTAGCTTGCTACATTGCCATCCCCTGGTGTGGTTCTTGACCTCGTAGTCCAGATGGCTGCTGGAGCGCCAGCCATTACATTAGTGTTTCAGGCAGCATGATGGATCATGGGACAATAAAGAAGGGTCAAGGGTGAATGACTAGCTCCCTGTTAATGGATGTTTCAAGAAACTGCCTCATAGCATCGCTGTTTATGTCTTACTAGCCAGCACTTAGTCACTTAGTTGTGATTATCTAATGGGAGGCTAAGAAATAGAGTCTACGGTGCCCACCTGAGGATAAGAGGTTCTGTTTCTCTGCAGGAAAGAGACAGTGGCTCTCTGGGGTGGAGGAGGGAACTGATAATCTCTACTACAACTTCCGGTTTTGCCATGTTTTTACAGTGGGACCTTAGACTGGTCTCTGATCTCCTTAATCTTAGTTTTCCATTTAGGAAGTGAGCACAAGTGAGCACAAGAACTCCATCCTCTCTGGGTGGAAATTCAATGAGACAATGTTATACATAATCCTGGGGACACTCGAAGCAGGGTGACTGTTTTTACTGCTTCCGCCGTGTTTTCTATGACGGTCTCTGGCTTTTAATGTCCCGGCTGGGTGGGCACCACAGAGAACATGACAAAGAGAGGGCACACCCAGGGGATACTCAAGAGCCAGCCTCCAGCCCGACTTACTCAGCTGCTAACTCCGCCCTAGGCCCGTGCGGCAGAGCCGCCGCTGTGCTGCCGTGGCCACTCGCTGTGCCCTGCGGCGGGCACTGAGCTCAGAGCCTTTCTGCGCTCTCTGATGATGGCGTCGTTATCCCTGTTTGGCACAAGGTGTTGCCTGAAGCACTGAGAGGACAAGGGGCTCGCCCAAGGTCACGGGGCCAGTGAGAGGAGGATGCCCAGGCGGTGGGGGTCAGGCCTGTGCCCCCACCTCGGCGTGCCCCAGGCGCCCTCGGCTTCGTGCAGGGACAGAGCTGTGTGTGCGTCGGGGCAGGACGCGGGCGGGCGGGCAGACGGGCGGGCGGGCGCACTCCTACCTAGGGAGTGGTCTAGGCGAGGCCACGCCGATTCATTCCATCCTCCACCAGAACTGCCGGCCTTCAGAATAATCACTGCGTTTGGGGAAGTGTTGTCAGCAACGCGTTTAGAGGGTGATGTGCGTCCCAGCTCTGCCACTTGCCGGCTGTGTGGCCTCTCCGAGCCGACGTTTTGTTTTAGTCGTGGGCCTGATGCCAGGCCTGGTTGCAAGGACCGGACACACCTACTCATAAGGTGCCTGGAAGGGACGGGCGGCCGCCGACTCCGGGCTGTGGCCTCCTGGGCACACAGGCTGGGGGTCCGCTGTGCACCCACAGTGCCCTGTCCCCTGGGTGCAGAGCAAGAGCCTCATCCTGCTGCTGACCAGGCCTCCGTGCCCAGGTGATGGTGTGAGAGTCCCTCACCCAGGTCCCCAGGCTCCTTGCTGTCACATGTGATCACTGTCAGTGCCTTTTCTCTGCCATCCCCCTCGTGTGAAGGGGAGGGGACGGTTTGCCACACTCAGAAGCCCCTGGGCGGCCTCCAGGCTGCTGACGGCAGCTCTCATCACGCATGGTAGACTGGTGGGCCTCTGGCATTTGCCTCTTCTCACGTATGTGTGTTTCCTAATTTTTCTACAAATGATATGTTGAGTTTTTTTACTAATAAGAAAATCGAAGGCTTTTCAAAAATGGACTTCCAGCCTTCTGCCTGTTCATGCATTCCCCATCTACACAGTCATCCAACTAGAGTTTCTAGTTCCCATTTGAACCTCCTAGATGGCAATGGGATTTGGTAAAACTCTTGAATAATTTACATTACAAAGGAGCATTGGCTTTACCTTAATCTGCCTGTGTCAGAGTTCTCCTTTGGCAGAGGCTGCCTGCCACTAGCCAGCGGCTGGAGCTGCACCCCCTGTGCCATCGTCAGCAGGGCACCTGCCTCCCTGGGCCTGTTTTTCAATCCCTAAAATGAATGGGGTGGACTTTGCTGCCTGTCCTGTTCGGTCGTTGCAGCTGCCAAGGTGAGCACCCGAGGCCACGCGGGGCTCCGAGGGAAGGTGCGTCAGCTCCTCAGCAGTGGCTGGACTGGGAGCGTTTCACATGAGTAAAGCATCTGCCGCCCAACAACTAGAGTGTCTGGAAGGTCTCTTGGACAGTCCGCAGCCCTGTGAACTGTACCCAGGGCCTGCTGTATCATTAGTAGAATCTGGTGCCCGGTGAAAATGTGGAGCCCTGGCTGACAATGTGGAAGTCAGTCTCTCCTTCCCAGGATCTGACCACCCCCGCCCCTCAGATAGGAGTTCCCGGGGGCCGTGCTTCCTGCCTGCTGAGGGCCAGGCCCTTTTGTGCCCTTAGGTGCCTGAGCCACCAGCCTCCTGGCCTCAGACTCTGTGATGCCCTACTCCTCCACCCCATCCTCCCCGCACTGTTGGGCCCCCTGCATGCCCCTGGGCCCAGCTGTCCTTGTTTAACCAGCTGCTCATCCACTGGCCCTGTGCCCCATGATCACCGACCGTGAACCCATGTGCCAAGACTTGAACTTTGGCAGCTCCATGGGGAGGTTGGATTCAGTGACTGTGACCCAACTGCACAAGAGCTGGACAAGAGCCCAGCTCCAGGCTTTTCAAAACTGCTACCTCCCAGTGGTGGGGGACAGGGTGGCAGGCCTGCCAGGGCTTGACTGTCACGTGGGCCTCATGTGCCTGCACTCTCTCCCTTCCACCATGGGATGACACAGCAAAAAGGTCCTCGCCAGATGCTGTGCCATGCTCTTGGACTTCCCAGCCTCTAGAACCATGAGCCAAATAAATTTCTATCCATTATTCAGGGGTCCCCAACCTATGGTGAGTTGTATAGTTATTTCATTATATATTACAATGTAATAATAATAGAAATAAAGTGCACAATAATTGTAACGTGCTTGGATCATCCCGAAATCATCCCCCCACTCCCTAGTCCGTGGAAAAATTGTCTCCATGAAAATGTTCCCTAGTGCCAAAAAGGCTGGGGACCGCTGAACACCAGTCTGTGATATTCTGCTATAACAGCATAAAACAGACTAAGACAACGGATTTTTCCCCTGGAATCTCCTGAAGGAGTGGAACCTTAGCCCAGTGAAACTCTTTCCAACTTCTGGCTTCCAGAGCTAGGAGATAAATTTGTGTTGTTTGACACCGTCGTGTTTGTGGTAAGTTGTTACAGAAACAAGTGGAAACCGATGTGGGAAGCCATTTGGGATTAGGGGAGGCCTCTCTGAGGAGATGAACAATGAAAAGCAGGAGCTGTGCAAAGATTTGAGTGAAAAGTACTTTGGGCAGAGGAAACAGCAAGTGCAAAGGCCCTCAAGTAGGACCGAACTTGACTTGTTTGTGGGTCGGTCCTCTGTCCTTGGCCAGCTGTCACTTTAAGTGACCTGGTCCTTTAGTCAACACGAGGACACTGACCTTTGTCCCAGCAGGCCTCTCCTGCCTGCTTGTCTCTACTGCTGTTTTTCCTTTTGCCCTGGGTGCTCCTTCAGCCCAGAAAACTCCTACGCGTCCACAGAGGCCTAGCCCAGTGTCACTTCTTCTGAGAGTCCTCTCCTGACACCGTCCCTGTGCAGACTGACAGGTTTTCCCCGTGCCGTTCCCAGCTCGTTTCATGCTTGTCTCGTGTGCAAACAGCCACTTGTTCGCATCCTACGTCTACACCTCCTGTCTGCTGGGCTGTCCTCAGGGTAGAGGCTGTGTCTTAGTCACTCCTCTGTCTTTACCACTTGGCACAGTGCCGGCCACGCAGAGGTGATGAGTTGGTTGAGTGAATGATAGCTCTGACCTCATAACCAACTGCTCCGAAGTCTCCTGTTCACCTGGCCCAGCTTCAAACTACTCAGATTCGACTGCACTAACCAGCTTGTGAACATTGCAGCCTGAACACACGTTTTTCCCCAGGACTGGTGTCCTGCCCCTTGTAATCATGACCAGAAATGCATTGAGCTTATCATGGGGATTTATCAGTCGGAAGCCCAGCAGGAGACTCAGAGGGGTGAGTCCAGGGGGGTTGATGAAGGGGCTGTTTGCAGAGGCAGGGGCTGGAGAAGGGCGTACGCAAGGATGGTGCAGCACCCAGGGGCTGCCAGCAGCGGGGAGCTGTTACCACCTCCAGGCTGATGGGCAAGAAGAGGGAGTGGAGTTAGAGGAGCCCCACAAACCCATAGCCTGGTGAGGGGTCCTCCGGCAGGACGTGTGAACCCGGGTGGAGGCATGCAGCCCCAACCCAAACCTCAGCTGGGAGTGGGAGGGGAGGGTAGGAGGCAATGGGCAGAATACATGATCGGACCCCGTCCACCCCACACTGTCCTGCCGACCCCTCCCGTCAGCCAGAGGACAAGGGGGCCCAGGGACGCAGCCCGTAGAGGATCCGCCTCCCAGAGGCGGGGCAGGCGGAGAAAGATGGGGGATGACGGAGGGGGAAGGGTCTGCAAAGGAGACTTTTCCTAGTCCTCAACACTCTGCACTTGCAGATAAGTGTCTTTTTCTACAAGTTAGAGACCAGGAAGTAACTTGCCCAAGATCACACACTAGGAAGGGACAGGCGAGGGATGGGGAGCTGGAATGTGGACACAGGCTTATCTCCAGGGCCTTTCTGCTTGATAGGAGTCACCACCTGTTGCCGCAGGCCTTGGGTCAACGCTGAGCACCGACTGAGTGCGAGGCCTGCCAGGAGCCTATGCGACAAGCACGGGCCCCGCCACCAGCCCACCCTGCTCCTTGTAGCGGCGCCCTCGGGTTTTGTCTCCTGGAGCCTCAGTTTCCTGTCCTCCACTGCAGCTGTCTCCATGTGTAATTCCACCACTGTGATCTCTTGGTTAAGGCCTGTCTCCCCACGTGAGCAGGGCCACGCACGTGGCTCGTCACTGTAGCCTAGTCCAGTGCCTGGCGCTTAATAGGTGCTCAGCAAATACTGCTAGAAACATGGATGAATCTAGCAATTCCCGCCCATTCTTTGGAGCCCAAGCTACTCCCCTGGCTGTTTGGGGTGGGGGCGGGGCAGCCCCCCAGCTGGGCTGCCTCCTCCTGGGCACCACCCCCAGCCAGGCAGTGGGGCTGGCACCCTCCCTGCTGGCTTTGGCAAGTTTTCCCCAGAATGCTAAGTGACAGACTGAGCAGGGAGTGGGAGGGAGCTTCTCCTCCTTTTTCCTTCATCGCCTTCTTCCTTTCCACGGGAACGGCTCCAGGCCTGGTTTCCGAGGCTGCAGGTTTATAGGATGGTTCTCTCTGTGGGGGAAGGAACCTGGACCCCGTTCTCAGCCCTGCAGGGGGGCAGCTCAGCTGGGGGATCAGGGGTTCAGTTGTTGCCTCGGATTTATTTTTTCATTTCACAAACCAGAGAGGGCCACGCGGGGGGCGGGGCACCCCTGTGGCTCTGTCCCGAACCAGCGCTGGGGTTGGTGCGGCTTCCTCCCGCCTGCTTGCTGGTCTAGAGAGCTCTCTGGTCTTTGGGTCCAGAGAGAATGGCAGTGAAGACTGGAGCCCTGAAGACTGCCCAGGGGGACTTCAAAATATATATACACTTATTTGATTTCAGAATAAATCAGAAAACACTTGAAAAATAGGGAAAAAATAGGAAGAGAGGGAGGGGAGGAGGAAGGAAATCTTCAATCCCATTTACCCTGACATGATTAGTGTCATTTTTATGCTTTTGTTTCCAGCCATTTCCCACATACATTCACATTTGTGCTCCTGGCCTTGGGAGGCTCCGTGCGTGACTGCGTTCTGCTCTGTGACACTTGGCCACTTCTGTTTCCAGCTTCTCGGTTGCCCCGGATGATCGTGCTGGTGGCCGCTGGGTGTGCTGGGGCTGAGTTAGCTGCGTGCTTGCAGGCAGACCCAGGGCCTGCTGCCCGCCCACACCGGGCACCCCGTGCTCTCCCAGGCCTGCCTTCGGAGCTTTGTCTCACCCTCCCGGAGCCGGTCTGCGTTAATCCTCGCTGAGTTCTCTCCAGCTCCCGGCAAATCCTGGCTCCTGGGAAAGCCGGCGTTGTTAGTGGGGGCACTAGCACAGCGATCCCCGCCCCTCGCTGCCACCAGCCTGGGAACCCGGAGAGCAGGGCACGTCAGAGAGCACCCTCTGCCCCCGGGAGTGTGCAAGGCGAGTGCTGTTCTCACGCTTTCAACCTGAAGCTATTCAAAGTCAAGGGCATTGTCTTAGAGGAAGGAAAAAAATCAATATGTAAGAGAGTAAGGCTTTGCGCACACCTCCTGGAGGGCCGAGGAGCCTGTGACCCGAGGAACAGGCGGTGGAGGTGGGAGGGGTCCTGGGAGGGCAGATCTCTCATTACTGGTGTTTGTTTGTATTGTTGTTATTTTAAACCATTCTAGGACAGGTTATGAAATCTCTGGAGACTTTTAAAAATAGCACCGTTTCTGGTTTTAAAAGTAGTACATGTCCACTGCATAAAATATGGAAAAATACCAAAAACTTAAGAAAATAAAAATCATCCCACATGGCACCACCCAGAAATGATTACCATTAACGTTTTGATGCATTTTCTTTTTAGGCTTTTTCCTGGTAATCTGTCTAGAGCTTTAACATAAATGGTGCAGAGGGTGGTAAGGGCATGTAGTTATGTGGAGCTGCCCAGCCGGGTGATCTTGAGCGAGATGCTTAATTCCCTCCATGCCTCAGTCCCCCCATCTGTGAAATGGGTGTAAGGTTTGACCTTCATCTCAGGCTTGCAGCGAAGGTAAACGAGTTCATGTAAATGCATGCCAAGGCCCAGCACAGTGCTGGGAACACAGTAAGTGCTCAATAAATGCTTGCCATTGCCATTATCATTTTCAGTTGATCATATATTTTATATCCTACCTTTTTTTTTTTTTTGCTTTGTATTATGACCTCTGAATTTTCCCACGTTTGAAATGTTGGGAACACATCATTTTGGGGGCCACACGAGCCTTTTTTTCTGTGGTTGATTTAACTGCTGTTGGGCATTCAGGACTTGTCCAGTGTTTCACCTCTTTTGGTGCATCCTGCTGTGATGACCCTCCTTGCACATTCATCCTCATCCCTGTGATCTTTTAGGACAAATGCCCAATTGTAGAACTGTGGGGTCACAGGCTGTGGGGTAGAACTGTGGGGTCACAGGCTGTGGGAGTTCATTGCTGGGGCTCTGGGTCACGTGTGTCCGGCTTGCTTCCCAGGAAGGCTTGCTGGGCCAGCCCGGCCCCGCCCCGCCCCAGCGTGCTCCTTGGGTCGATGTTTATTTGCAGAAGTGATAATCCCCAGCCAAGCCTGCAGCCAGGAGCCTCTGGGGGTGAGAGGCAGCCCTCCCAGCCAATGACATTTCCAGGGAGGACAAGGCAAGGCGGTCTGGGTTTTTTTGGCACAGGCAGTCCCAGTTAGCAGTCAGCTCTGAGAAGAACAGAAGCGGTGGCTCCGAGTGGGCGGCCGGGCTGCTTAGCTCCCGTTTAACACAAGCTGCAGCAGGTGGTTTCCTGGGTGGAGGAGCCAAGCCCCAGACAGACAGGAAGCGTCATGCTTGTGCTCAGCTCGGGGGTGAATGTTGTCATCGGTAACCAGGGGCATTGTCACAGCCCCAGTTCTGCTCTGGCCAGCTGAAAGCTTTTTCCAAGGTGGTTTCATTTTTAATTGTTCTTGTTCTTCGGGGGAGGAAGAAATTAAGAATTCAATGGGAAAAAAAAAAAAAAAAAGAGTCCAACGGAAGAGCTTAGTCAAGCCTGAGCCTTGCAGGTGCCCAGGAGGATGTTCTAATGATAACGGCAGTATCGACAGCTCACATTTCAGAGTGCTGGGCTCCTTCCAAGCATGTAATCTCCACCACAACCACAGGAGTTCCGTGCCCTTAGGCTCCCTCGTTTCTGTGCGTTGGTGTATACCTGTGTTGCTGCCCCTCATAGCACGAGCAACAACTGAGCACTTGCTGCATACAGGAGCACTAGGCTAGGGGTGGGACAAGGCTGATCTGACATTCAGTAGTGCACAGCGGCATGGGGAGGGGGATGGGTTTCCTACGGCTGCTGTAACAAATTAATACCACGAAGTTAGTGCTTTCCAACAACACAGATATATTATCTTACCACTCTGGTGGTCAGAAATCTGATGTGATCTCACTGGGCTAAAATCAAGGTGCCGGCAGGGCTGCATTCCTTCCGGAGGCTCCAGGAGAGATTGAGTTTCCTTGCCTTTTTTGGTTTCTAGAGGGCCCTTGTGTTCCTTGGCTTGTGGCCTCTGCCTCCTCCTTCAAAGCCATCCCCTGTCTCTGACTCTGTTCCCATCAGCAGCCTCTTCCGTCTCCCGGGTCAGGTCACCCTCTGCCCAGTTCTCGTAAAGACCCTTGTGATTCCATTTAAGGCTCACCCCGAGAATCCAGGAAAATCCCCCCATCTCAATATCCTTAATCACATCTGCAAAACCCCTTATGCCACACAAAGGTGGCATTCACGGATTCCGGGGATTAGGACCTGGACATCTTTCGGGGAGCCGTGAAGTGTGGCAGGGTCCTCAGGCACCGTTAACTGAGAGATATCTGGGCTGGGCTGACACGTGGCTTTTCCGCCAGGGCTAAGCCTCTAATCCCTTACGCCTAGGAGGCTTTGCCAGCTGTAAGGGACTCTACAGATGTTAAGGAGAAACAGCTTGGATTGGAGGCGATTTGTCTTTAATGTGAGGATTAAGGAGCTTTTCTTTTTTTGAAGTTACATTATTTTGAAGGTATAATCTCTGTAAGACATCCCCCCCCAAAAAATGGAAGCTTTGCCTTGCAGTTTTACACGCTTCAGCTGTTGTGTTTCCTTCTCCCAGGCCTGCAAGCCTTTCTTAAGTCAGGGTGCCTGCCAGGATGGTAACCCCGGCCTGGTGGCTTGACAAGCTGGGCCCCCGAGCAAAAGAACCATGGAAGATGGGGCCAGGGCGGCCGGTGGGGCTTTTGGCCTGATGGGGTCTTGACAGGGCTGGCTGGCCCAGAGGACGGGATTGGGCATAAAAGGGATGGAGGGAACAGCAGCACAGAGGCCTCGGCTGGGGGAGGAAACGGGACATTGGGATGGGGTGGGGGCTGGGTGCAGGAGGAGCAGCGGATTCTTCCAGACTTGCCTGACTGCTGCTTTGCCCTGGTTTGGAGCCTTCAGTGGCTCCCCTTGTCTTCATCATGAGCCCCAACTTTTCCTATTTTAGCATTTTTAAAAATTAAGGTGTCATATACATACAGTAAGTGTACTAATCATAAGGACACAGCTCTACAGGGTTTTTATTGAGTATGATTGACCTTCAGCGAGATGTGCAAAGTGCCCTGGCCTCAGGCGCTGGGCTTGGGGATTTTGACATGTGTGCTCACCCATGGAACCCCCACCCTGGGTGCTGAAGAGCGGGGGGCACCTCTGAAACTGCGGCAGCTCTCCCCGCCCTTCTCAGTAAATACTCTCTTCTAGCAGCAACCCCTGTTCCGATTCCTGTCCCTGTGCGGAGCGGAGCCTGTTCTGGAACTTTGTATAAATGGAATCCTGCAGTTTGGATTCTTTTGTGTCTTGGCTTCTTTTGCAAGGCCGAGACATTCCTGCAATCAGGTTTCCTACTGACACCAGTTTCACGCTGACCCAGAGCACGCTGGGCACTCCCTGGGGAAGCGCCTACATACTCTTTAAAGGTTAGCTCAGGCCATCCTCACCTCCTCCGGGAGCCTTCCTTGATTCCCCCCAGGACTGGGTGGGGAGCTTCCCTGCACTGCAGACTGTGGCTCGGGGGTACCCGCCTGGAGACTGGGAGCTCCCAGAGGGCAGGGAAGGATGCGCTTTCATCTTACTCTTCCCTGTGTCGGACACAGTGCTGGGCACAGAGTGAATGCTCAGGGGTTTGTTGAATAAACAAGTAGTCATGGACTGACTGATAATTTTGGCATTGCAGGGGATCCACCCGACTCTGTCCCTGACCTGACTCCCCATGCCTTGCCCTCGTCTCCATTGGCTTTTGCAGTTCCTGTTTCTCTTCTCTTGGTTAACCCAATCTCCTCTAAGCACCCACCTGAACTGCTATTCCAGAGTGTCTGCAACTTTCTGTTTGGAAGGCCAGAAGGAAATAAGCGAGTTTGCAAAGATTTCCACCCAAAAGAAGTTTAGATCATTGAGAGATAAGGTGTGGTTACCTGGAACCTGTGTGACTGTGATGGCGAGGTCCTGGTGACCCGGCCATGCCCCGCTGTTCCTTGGAATGATTCCAAGGGGCCACAGGTGGGACAGGAATTTGTGACTTGCGCCTCAGTCTTTGGCTCCTGAGGATGTTCAAATCGTAAGTTAATCAGAAACCTAACATCCCAGCTTGATTCTTCTTTGGCCTGGCCTAGGGCCATCTTTAAGGCACCCCTGGTGGCATGGGAGGGACTGGGGTTTGGCTTCTGAGCACTTGGCTCCATTGTATTCGGAAAGCACCTTGAGGTGGCCTGTCCGGAAGCCCAGCCTCTGGTGAGGGCCTTGCTAGGTGGGGGCCTGGGCAGTGTGACAGGGCCCTCCCTCCTTGTATCTCCACATTCATAGCACCAGAAGGTACCTTCAGGATCCCTGGATGGATCCCCCCACCCACTGCCACCTGCCAGGACAAGGTGACTAAATTGATCCCCCATCACATTTTCTTGGAGCTACTATATTTTTAAATCCCTATTAATTAAAAAGAATATTATTATGGAATATTTCAAGCATCCACCAAGGTAGAGATAATAGGACAGCGACCCCCCCCCCCCACCATGTGCCCTTCCCAGCTACAGCAAGAATGAATGGAACTACGGCCACTCTATGTCATCAATCCCACCCGCCCCAACTATTCTGAAGCACATTCCAGGCAATATGTCATTTAACCCACAAGTATTTTAGCATGGAATTCTGAAGGAGAAACACCTTTTAAACATAACTACACCAACATTATCATGCTTGGACAACCGAACACAGATCCTTTAATATCATCAAATGCCACCAGTGTTCACATGTCCCCCATTGTCCCATGAATGGCTCATTGTTTTTGCTTTTTGCTGCTGTTTGTTCCATGTCAGGATCCAGAAGAGGCTGCACATCTCTTTTGGTTGCTTTCGTGCACCTCTCGAGTCCCTTTGAATTAGAGGTGCTTTAAAGGGCAGGTTTGGAAATTCTTGAGGAGTTTGGAGGGATTGGCTGCCTGTCCCTGCCCCGCCGGCCACTGCCCAGCCCGAGCTCGTGGATGTCTCCTGCAACGCTTCCGTCTGCTGCAGTCTGTGCTCCCACCTCACACAGGAGCGCCCCCCATTCCTGCCTTCATCTCAGGATGACCTGGCTTCCGCAGGGGTTGGCGGTTCCGAGCTGACTCAGGGACACAGCACGTGTCTCACTGATGTGTATGAAGTGCCAGGGTCTGTCAGAGTTGGCGTTGACCTGTGTGAGTGTGTGCGTGCGTGTGTGCGTGCGTGTGTGTGCGTGCGTGTGTGTGTGTGATCACATAGATCTGCCACCCCTTGTTTCCATGGGATCTTGCCTCAAACGTCACCTTTCCAGTGAGGTCCTCCCTAGCCATTAGATTTCAATCGGAATTTCTTGACTTCAGGGTAATTCTCTGTGCAGTGTAGGGTGCTGGGCTGCGTCCCTGGCCACTACTCACCAGATGCCAGTGGCACCTCCCCTCCCACTTGTGACAACCAAAATTGTCTCTTGGAATTATCAAATGACCCCCGGGGGCAAAGTCCTTCCTGGTTGAGGACTACCCATTTCAGTGATAGGCGCTGCTCCCCCCACCCCTGCATACACTCCCCGTGGCTTCCCCGATTCGTTTCTTTTTTATTTATTTTTATTTTTTTATTATTTTTATGTCTTTCTCCCTGATAGTTCAGAGCAGCCTGATTCGTTTCTGTCTTAGCTCTGACCACAGGGTGACAGACTGCACATTTTATTGATTGATTGATTGATTGATTGACAGAGTCTCACTTTGTTGCCCAGGCTAGAGTGAGTGCCGTGGCGTCAGCCTGGCTCACAGCAACCTCAGACTCCTGGGCTCAAGCGATCCTTCTGCCTCAGCCTCCCGAGTAGCTGGGACTACAGGCATGCGCCACCATGCCCGGCTAATTTTTTTTCTAGATATATTAGTTGGCCAATTAATTTCTTGCTATTTATAGTAGAGACGGGGTCTCGCTCTTGCTCAGGTTAGTTTCGAACTCCTGACCTTGAGCAATCTGCCCGCCTCAGCCTCCCAGAGAGCTAGGATTACAGGTGTGAGCCACCTCGCCCGGCCCAGACTGCACATTTTAAATCTTTATTCAGTTGATTCCTGGCCTCCTCATGCCAGACTACAGGTTCCAGATGCCTGGAACCTTTCTTCATAGTGAGATAGCCGTCTTTGGTGTGTGTGTCCCAGGGCTGGACGGCCGTCTGCCCGCAGCAGGGGGAGTGAGTGAGTGTCGAAGGAGCACAGTGACTGGCTTTACAATGATGCTGCAGGACGCACTCGGGAATGAGGAGGCCCCTCTGGGTCGCCCTCAAGGAGCCACATGGGGTTCAGAGACGTCCTACGAGGGTGGCAGTACACTGGGTGTGACCAGCTCCTTGTGGCTCCAGAGATGCCTTCCTCCTGCCCGGTGGCCAGGGCCAGGTGCCCAGGAACCTGAAGAAAGTGGCACAGGGCAGAGGGGCTGGCAGCTGCCCAAGGGCCGTGTGTGCTGCTCGGCCACAGTGGCGTGGTGGCCGCTGACCACGGGCCTACAGCTGCTGAGCCTGGACAGGGGCAATAAAAATGCCACCTGGCTCCGCGGTGCTGGGTGCCACGTAGCCCGGGGAGGTTCCCAAGGTGTGGTCAGTGCAGTCTGGGGACAGCGGGGCATTGGAAAGAAAAAAGCAGAGGAGGGACAGAGGGACACGGGCGTGCCCAGATCTCCTGGCGAGAGACATTTTCTCGAGAAAGCAAGTGGGAGCAGAGACAGTAACAAGGGAGTTGGACGGCAAGTTCAGGGAAGAAAAATGATACTAGCTGGAAAATACAAAACATTTCACTGAAGGGTGGTGGGAAAGCCAGAGCCCAAATATGAATAACAAAGCCAAGAACCAGGTGGGTAAAGGCTCTCTTCTCTGTTTAGGGACCAAATGGGGTGCGGGGTTCAAAAATGGGGCCCCTGAGTTGCAAGTGAGCAGCGGTCGCGAGATTTTAGGTGCATGCGGGTCTGGCTGGGCGAGGGTATGATGGCCTCTGAGCGAGGGTCAAGTCGTTTCACACGTAGGAGGCTCTGCACACAGGGAGGCCCTGTGGTTGTCCCGTGCGGGGCTCTGGAGGCCCCTGCGTGGATAGTGGCTTCTCCGGTGGCCTGCATGTGAGTTGTCCGGTTTCACCAGATGTCTGGTCGTTCCTTGCAGCTACCAAGAGGATTGTGTTGTGCACTGTTGCTATAGAGAAAATCTGATTACATTCAAACTCAAGCTCATTAAATCAGAATTTTCTTTTTCGTCAAGGCTAGAGAATGTCACAGGGAGGCCCTTGCTCTTTCTGCCTGCTTCAGGAAGGTAAATGTTCAACAGGGCTCTGTCTGAGGATGAAAAGAATGCCTTGTTCTTTCTGATCCCAGCCAGCTGCTCAGAATATGATTCACCAGGAAGTGCAAATGCAAAGCTGATATGGCCGGGGCCACTGCAAGTGCTTGCAGACACAGGATCTCCTGCGCAGGTGGAGCTTCCTCCTTCCCTTGGCTGCACATGTACACCCCACCAACATACCTGTGTGTATCAGCCGGGCGTCTCCAGAGAAACAGCCAATAAATAGTCTGTGTGCACATACAGAGAGAGATTATTTTAAGGGATTGGCTTTTGCAATTGCGGAGGTTTTCCAAGTTCAAGATCTGTACTGTAGGTGAGCAGGCTGAAGACCCCAGGAGGAGCTGCAGCTCAAGCCTGAAGGCCACCTGCTTGCAGAATTCCTTCTTGCTTGGAGGAGGTCAATGTCTTTGTTCTATTAAGGACTTAACTGATGAGAGGGTGCCCACCCGCATCACAGGGGCCAGTCTGCTTTACTCAGAGTCTACTGATACAAATGGTAATCTCGTCTAAAAAAAAATACCTTCACAGAAACATCTAGAACAATGATTGACTAAATCTCTGGGTGTCATGGCCTGGTCACGTTGGCGCCTGAAATTAACCATCGCACTGTGTTCATTCTAAACATGCTCACGGGTGTGGGGCTGCAGGGCACTGGGAAGGCTGGGTGCGAACCTCTGCTCCCGCGTGTTCTAGGGGTGTAACTTCACCCCTCTGGCCTCTGCGGCTTTGCGAAAGCCATTCACGGAGCCTCCTGTCTGGACCACGCAGGGTTGATTTCCTCCCAAGCTCAACAACAGGTCATTTTAAGGGGCTGCCCCAGGGTTGTACAGCTGCTGAGTTCAGTTCTGGCTCCCGAGGTCACAAGGCTGGGTGCAGATTCATTAAAACGAGGTGCAGGTGCATTGGATACTGAATTGGGATTGGTGGCATTTAATCTAGACTCAGAGGGGCCAATGTCGTGATGATGGTGGTAGGGACAGGCTGACAGCACCCCCTTCTCAGGTGTTTGCCATGCCAGCCAATCGCCCAGGTTCTTCCCAGGCATTAATTTGTCTAATCCTCACAACGACCCCATGAGGTGGGCTCTGCTTTTGTCTCCATTTTCCTGGAATTTTAGGCACAGCGTCTATGACGTGCCCGAGGTCTCCTTTCTTCTCCCGGCCACCCCACCTCATCTCCTGTGGCCACCTTAGGCCCTGCAAAGCCGTCTCACTCCCTTCCAATGTGAATATCTAGTTACTCTAAATGTATATTCCTATTTCAAGTCAATTTCAAGGCTTCGTCACTGAAATTCTACATTGAGCTGAAATAGAAAGAAAATCCTTCTCTCTCCTTTACCTGGGCCGCACAAGAACCCTTTTTCTAGGTGGATGTGGCTGCTCCCATTCTCTCATTGGTATCTGGATCATTCAGGCCTGCCAGGTGCCGGGCCACGGTGAGCCACATGTCCACGGGGCAGCTGGTTCAATGCTGGCTGAGCCTTGGAGTAGCACCTGCACAGGGCTGAGAGCTGTACTCTGAGACCAACCCTTGGTTTGCGTCCACCTCCCAGAAGAACAAACTGTGTGACCTTGGACACATTACCTAACTCCCTAAGCCCGATGTCCCCATCCAGAAAGTGGGGGAGGGGGTCCCTACCTCGGGCTTATCAAGACTGGGTAAGATCCTGTCTCTAAAGCCCTTATATAAGTGGCTGCCCGGCACATAGCAAGTGCTCAAGAAATGGTCTCTGCTGTTATTATGCATTTCACAGGTGCCAGGTGGGTATCTCTTGGCTGACTCTCTGCTTGTTCTAGAATTATCTTTCAGGTCGTCGCATGCTGAGCTGTCCCCTGGTCACTGGAAATTTTATGTTGCTGGTCTTTTGTGGAGGGCGGTGGGCTTGGTCTCCTGGTGAACGCAACAGCTGGTGGAAAGCTGAGTTTTCAGTAGCCGGGCCCCAGAACTGGGTTAACCACAGGGCAGATAACAGGGCTTTGAGAGAACGTAGACTTAAAGTGAGTCCCCCGGAGCCCAGCTCTGCAAACGGCTCCAATGCTTTTGAACAGGCGATGGCATTTGGCTGCGGGCTGCCCGCACAATGTGGGGAGACACGTGGAGAGCCCAGATGGATGTGCTGGGGCGTTGGGGAGCATTTGGGAACACAGGCACCGACGCTGGCCGGCCCCAGTGCCTGTCAGCCAGGCACGGCCAGGCCTTTGACGCCGGCCCTCCTGAGCCCGGAACGACGCGAGGGGCAGTTCCCAGGAGAGGCGTCTGGGAGAGGGCGCTGCTCGCGGGTTGTCAGGACTCATTCCCTCTCAGAGCGGGGTGGATGGATGCTCACAAAAACAGGAGACGCCAGAAGCCCTGATGACTCCCAGGTTCTTGCTGCGGGTGGGGGTGGGCCGTGGGATCCCCCTGTCGTCTGGGGCTCGGATGCCCCGTGGGCAGGCAGGAGGAGCCAGGGTCCCTGCAGGTGGCTTAGGGTGGCCGGGGATGGAAGAGCCACCCTGCCCAACAGGGACTGTGTGCCCTCCGGGTCCCTCTGCAAAGCCACAGGTCCCCCAAGACTGTTGACTCTCCAACTTTTGAGTTAATGACAGGCGGTCTCATTATTCCTGTATTCCACATGTGTGAATTCGCCTACCCTCTAAAATGCATTTGTGAGTCTAAAGCCAATACTCGTGGAGACATACAAAGCAGCAAAGATTTGGGCAGCCTGACTCGCCCGTTCCCAGCTGAGGTCAAACTAGGCAGTGACGCTCTGCCTTGTCATCCCGGCTCTTACGCTATAAATAAGTGTCCTTTCCGTGGCCTAGTTAATGGCACATTTTTTGCCTTTGTGTGCTTTTTCTTGGTGATTTTGCTGTTTAAAACGGCCCCCAGGCACGCGATAAGGCTGGGATGTGCCTTGCGGGGGAAATGCGTGTGTCCGGTGCGCTGTGTTCAGGGATGAGCTGCGGTGTTGTTGTCCGTGAGTTCAATGTTCATGAACCAACAATATATGTTAAATAAAGTGTCTTTAAATAGAAACACACAGAAAACAGGCTTATGTCTTGGTCACTTGACAAAAATGTGAGCAGAGGTTGGCAGGAACCTAACAACTGTATTTCCCCACGAGCGGTGGTTCGGGATTCGCTAATTGGGCACTCCCAGGGACTTCATAGAACACGGCTCTGTGAATGATGAGAATCAACTGCATTTCATTTGGGCAATGAAGATAAACTGGGCTGTGTAGTCACTCAAGACCTGACTCAAAGCCGCTTCCTCCAGGAAGCCTCCCATGACCACACCAGCTCCAAAGGATCTTTTCCTCACCCACCGCCTCTCGCCCAACAATATGTATTTTGTTTACCATAGATTTGACACATGACTCAAGAGTGCAGGATATTTATTAGTCATTTTTCCCATACGTTTCTCTCATTGAGTGACAATAGCACGAGCTCCTTAAAGACTGGGAATGGAAGGCAACTCATAGTAAGCGGTATCCTAAGTGTTCACTTTTTTTTTTTTATTTTGAGAAAGAATCTCGTTTTGTTGCCCAGGCTAGAGTGAGTGCCGTGGCATCAGCCTAGCTCACAGCAACCTCAAACTCCTGGGCTTAAAGATCCTCCTGCCTCAGCCTCCCGAGTAGCTGGGACTACAGGCATGTGCCACCATGCCCAGCTAATTTTTTCTATATATATATTAGTTGGCCAATTAATTTTTTTCTATCTACAGTAGAGATGGGGGTCTCGCTCTTGCTCAGGCTGGTTTCGAACTCCTGACCTCGAGCAATCCACCCGGCTCGGCCTCCCAGAGTGCTAGGATTACAGGCGTGAGCCACCGCGCCTGGCTTAAGTGCTCACTTCTTTCCACAAACATTTCATTCGTTCGTTGATTTGTATTTGTTGGTTGGATCCATTCTTTTAACGAACAGATAAATGCAGGACGGACGGACCGAATTAATGATGTGCTTACTGAACACCTGCCACGTGCCAGCTGCCCGCGGGGGGACGCAGAGTCGTGGGTGCTGCAATCATGGGGAGTGGGGCGGAGGTGCCTCCCCTCTCCTAGGCAGGGCCGGGCATGCAGCCAGGGGAATTTGATGGGTAGGTGGAGAAGTGCAGGGCGGGCGTGCCAGGCAGCGCGAACAGAGTGTGCGAGGGCCTGGGGGCCTGGGCAAGCTGCCCGGAGTGCAGCAGAGAAGGGGCTCGCGGTCCAGGGTGGGCGTGGGGAGGGAAAGCGGTTGCTGCTGGCCACGTGGGTGGGGCCGTGCCGCAGGGCCACGCGTTTGCAGGGCTTAAGCCCTTGGTTCTTTCGAGTTTGGAGGCTGTATGTTTGTGTTTAATTAACAGCAGATGCACATAGTTTGGAACCTGTATCTCCCCTGCACTGGCCAGTGGGAGGTCTCAGAGGAGTGAGGCACCGCCCCGTCCAGCCCAGTGCTCCGGGAGCTCGCAGCCGCGTGGGGCGGGGGCTGTGTATAATCTCCTTGCCCGCCCCTGCCAGGCATCGAGACAGGATTCCCGAACAGATCACAATCGCCTTTCTCTGGCCTGCTCCCAGCACTCTGGGAGCTGCAGCCTCGTTCCTCCCGAGCGTTCTTGAAACCCCAGGAGGGCCAGGCAGAGGTGGGGCGTCCTCTGTGTCCCTGTGAGGTACATGTCCCAGCACCTGGGAGGTCTGTGCACCGAATTTCTCTTTCTGCTCTAGCGCCTGAGGTTAAGCCTGGTGTCGGGGGGATCCGGGGGACGGCCGGGGTCCAGCCTGTGTGACGGCTCTCCAGCCTTGTCCTGTGTCACAACCAAACATGCGTGTTCGCCCCACTCCCTTCCCACCGCCTGAAAAGGAGTCATTGTGCCATTGGCACTGGGAGGCCACCCTGCTCCCTCCTAGCCCTGTTGTCTGGCTTAGTGCATTGCTCCGGCCTCTGAGTGCAGCGCTGACCCTGAGTACACACCACACACACGCACACACACACACGCCATGCACACACACACGCACGCCATGCACACCATGCACACACACACACCATACACACTACATACACACACACCATGCATACATACACACCACGCACACACACACACCATGCACACATACACACCATGCACACATACACACATACACACAATGCATACGTACACACCATGCACACCATACACACCATGTATACATACACACCAGGCACACCATACATATATACACACCATGCATACATACACACCACGCACACCATACACACACACATCACACACCCTGCACATACCACACATACATATGGACACCATACATACTACACACACTGCATACCACACACATACCACACATACATATGGACACCATACATACTACACACACTGCATACCACACACATCACACACATATCACATGTAATACATACCACACACAAACACACATGTAAATACCACACATCACATACACACAACCACATACCACACATGCATACACATCGCCTATACACATACTACACACATACATACACAACACATACACACATGTATACACCATGCACATTACACATACATATATACCACATATCACACACACCACACACATACCACATACCACACCTATATAAACATCACATGTATATACATATCACATACATACACATTGCTCACAAACACACATGTACATACCACACACAGTATACACATACATACTATACATCACACATACCACACATACACATCACATGTATATAATACTACACACATACATATACCACACATACATATGATGCCACACATACATGCATACCACACCCACACATGTATATACTGCACATACTACACATATGCGTATATACACCACACATATACCACACATACATCACATATATATACATGCCACATATATACATATGACTCACAAACACATATGTATATGCCATGCGCTATACATACTTACATACATACCACACATCACACATGTACATATCACACATATATACATACCACATGCATAATACACACTACACACAAACACACATATGTATACTACACACACAATACTGCATATACACCACACACACATACCACATACATTGCACACTCACACACAGACCCCGCATGTCCGCACGTACCACACAAGCACCCCCCCCCCGCACACGCACATAGCACGTACACTGCACACGCACAGGAGGTGCACTCTGCTCCCTGGGGCTCACGCCCCCTGTTCCCTGAGCTGTTTGCTCAGGGTTTTTCCGGCTTTGCCCTCTTCACTACGGGCCCCTGGGCCTAAGGATTCGGGCCTGAGGCGGACGGCTGGCCCTGGAGGCCCTGGCTGGCACTCGCTGTCATCAGCCACGTGGCGCACTGGCGTGAGGTCCCTTCCTGCCACCTTGGGCCCTGGGGCTGAGCCCCAGCAGAGAGGGACGGTGGGGCCTTGCACACTGCCCTCTCGTCTCTGCTGCTCTCTGCATTTTGTCCCATTCTCTTGTTCTCTAGACCAGCTTTCTCCACCAAGTGGGTAGTGTGGCTGCCATTAGCCCCCAAGTTCAAATCTCATGGCTCAGTCCTGGGAGAGACTCCTGAGCCCAAATCTTCCAGGGAAGAAGCCCAATGGCTCAGCCTGGGTCCCATGTCCTCTAAGCCAGCCGGACTGGGAGGGCAGGGTGCTAAGATATGGCGGTGCATGGCCTGGAACTTGGGAGTCTTATTGGGATGTGGTAGCTCAGCATCCCTTGTATCCATGTGGCTGGAGCGTGGGAGCAAGGAGGCAGTCTGCAAAACAGGGAGTTTGGACATGCCACTGTTGTAAGAATTAAACAAGATGATGTTCTTGAGCACCTAGCCAACTGCCTGGCTCCAGAAATGCCACCTCCCGCTCCCCTCCTTCCCACCCCTTAGCGAATTAATTGAAAGAGAAAATTAATTTGAATTAACGAGGTGCAGTTAAAATATTTTTAACACTTAAGCAGATAATTATTCTGTGAACAAAACAGTTCAAATGGCTCCTGCTGGGTTTATGCCAATGAATAGATGCTTTCATTTACAGTTGGCATCCTTCACTTCCAAGAGAATGACTTAAAATCTATTATTTGCAGAGGATAAAGAGGGAAAATGAATAAAAACAGTAACAGAGAGTTCCTCATCTAGACGCAATGGGCAGATAGTAGGCACTCTACAGTTGTTTAGTTGGGTGAACGAAGTATAAATCATTAATTCTGCTCTTGCCTTTGCCTGTGGTTAACTTTTCAAATTATTTTTTTAAAAAATTTCAGAATATTATGGGCGTAAAAACACTTTGGTTACATATGTTGCCTTTGCACCCCCCGAGTCGGAGCTACAAGCATGCCAACCCCCCAGACGTCACGCTCTGCACCCTTAGGTGTGAATTTACCCATCCCCTGCTCCCCCCTCCCCCACCTGCTTGATTTCCGATGAATGTTATTTCCATATGTGCACATAAGTGTTGATCAATTTACTGGTGAGTACACGTGGTGCTTGTTTTTTCATTCTTGTGATACTTCTCTTAGTAGAATGGACTCCAGCCCCATCCAGGGTAGTACAAGGGGTATAATTCATCATTTTTTGATGGCCAAGTAGTACTCCATGGTATACATAGACCACATTTTGTTAATCCACTCATGTATTGATGGGCACTTGGGTTGTTTCCATCAAACTCTTAACTAGTGTAAACATCAACCCAGGATGAAAGGCCACACATCCCAATTTAATAAATATATATAAATAATGGCCTCATTGTATATTTGGTCCAAAGGAACCCCTCGGGTGGCATTCTCTCACACCGAAGTGCCCCCCCCCGCCTGTGTCCCACTTTTCCGTGCCAAGGAGCTTAGGCCTCACAAGTGTCAGAACACGCTCATTATCAGACACCCCCCACCCAGTGCCGTCGCTGTGCACTCTGCGTGGAATGCCCCCCTCTGCCCCTCCCTGTCTGGTGACATCCCACAGGGCCTTCAGCTCCTGCTCCCATTCCACCCCCACCAGGGAGCGCGAGACCCAGTCCGCCAGCAGAGCCCTTCTCCTGCCATCCTGGGCTCCCCACGTCCGTTTCCCCAGCGAGCTGTGGACCGCGACCCCGTAGGTGGCAGTTTCTCCCGACACCGGCACATACACACACGCGCTATATGTCCGGGACACATCGCTCAGCTTCGTTTTTAAATGAATAAATTACAGGACCTCTAGCCGGGAGCCGCCGGGTCGTCTTTCTGGTCATTTATGCAAGCGCCTGGCATGGGTCCATGTCCAGTGGCGAGGGGCCGTGCAGAGCCGGCACCCGGGGCGCACGGGGCAAGCGCCCGCCTCGGGCCCCGCAGCAGGTGGGATGTACTCCAGGAGGCTGGCTCTTTCCCAGGGAGCAGAAAGTGTCAAAACGTGTTCATAAAGAAGGTGTGAGAGTGCTGCTCCGTGTCAAGCACTGCAATTATCTGTTGAGTCACAAAGCCGCCGGTTGCAATTTCCTCAGCCAAGATTCATTGTCACTGACAAAACAAGGAGAATTCCATGCCATTAAACATTCATGAAGCCTGATCAGTGCGTGCTCTTGCGTGAATAGAATGGAGTTTAAAATGATGTGGGGGCGCTGCGAAGTCCTTCCTAACAGGGAGCCTGTGGGGCCGTGATTTCCCACGTATCCACCCATGTAACCACCCTGTGTCCCAGCGAGTGAGAACCTGGGCTCAGGTTCCAGCTCTGCCCACTTCCAGCTGTGTGACTGTAGCCACCTTACTTAACCTCTCTGTGCCTCAGTTTGCTCATTTGTAAAATGGGGATAAGAATAGTGTCTGCCTCGTAGGGTTAGAAGAATTGGGATTAAAGGCGTTAACTTAGGTGACATGCTCAGACTGTCAGTTCTGCTGTAATTTGACACATGTGCTCCTAGACATCGCCACACTCGTGCAAGACGTGGGGATAAGGGAGAATAGGGCTTCGTCAGGGACACACTTAGCAGGAAAGATGGGAGCCCGACAAAGACAGCGGCACAGCGGCACAGCTGTTACGTGGTTAAGAAATGGGTGCACACCGCAGTAGACGCGGCACTGACCTTGAGGGGAGCCTGCAGCGTGCCCGGGGAAGTGGGCACGGGAAAGGGGACGCTTGAGGGTTGTGGGGTGGTGGCAGGCGGTGACCTGACAGCAGATGGAAAGTTGCGTCTTCGTTTGCTCAGGGTGCTGTAATGACGTAGGGTAGCCCCGGTCCACGGGGGATGCCTTCCAAGACCCCCAGGAAATGCCTGAAACCTCAGATAGTACCGAACCCTATATACGCTATGGCTTACATACGTCTGATAAAGTTTAATTTATAAATTAGGCACAGAGATTAACAACAGTAACTGATAATAAAACAGTTATGATAGTACACAGTAATAAAAGTTATGTAAATGTAGTATCTCTCTCTCTCAAAATCTTCTTGTGCATACTCATTTGGTTTTGGACCATGGTCGCCTGCTAGGAACCCAAACCACAGAAAGCATAGCTGCAGATAAGGGGGGCTGCTGCACCAGACTGGGGAGGCTTAAACCACAGGAATATGTTTTCTTCCCAGTGCTGCAGGCTGAAGCCCAAGATCCAGGTGCCAGCAGGGTTTGCGTCATGAAGGCCTCTCTCCTGCTGCCCGTGGCTGTGTCTCTGAGTGCACACAGCCCTGGTGTCTCTCTGTGTGTCCAAGTGTCCTCTCCTTACAAGAACACCAGTCAGACTGGATTAAAGCACAGCCTAAAGGCCTCGATTTTACTGAACCACATCTTTAAAGGCCCTGTCTCCAAATACAGTGGCGTTCTGTGGTACCTCAGGGTAGGACTTCAATGTCTAGATGGCAGGGGGCTGGGGGAAACACAACAGGTTGTAGCATTAGGTGTGGATGGGTGTGGCTCCTAATGCACACAGTGAACACAGCAGCTGGTAGGAGTTTGAGGTGTGTGTGCACAAACATGCGGGGCGTGTGCATGTGTGTGTGCATATGGCGTGTGTCTGCACGGCTCCATGCAGCTCATCAGCCGGTGCGGCTTTCCGTGCCCATGTAGTGTTTCTCAGGGATGAAACCGTGTATCAGCAAATGCCAGATTTGCATCATGCTTAATTTTTTCCCTAATCTGTCAACTGCGTTGGAACCGACTTGTGTTTTCTGGCAGGCACTGTGGCAGAGCTGGCTGCACCTGCTGCCGAGTGGGTGCTGTGCGCTCCGGGGGTGCCTGGGCCCGAGTCCCGGGGCTGGCCCTGTCCCAAGCACGTCATCCTCACAACCGCACCATGAGCAAGAAAGGAGAGCTGGAACCATTACCCCCTTCGCATAGATGGGGGAGGAAGGCCCAGACCTGGGCCCCGCCCAGTGGTGGTGCCCCCAGGTGCGGCAGTTCTCGAGTCCGCCCGGCTGAGAGTCAGCCGCAGTGGGATGCTCATCATGCAGGTTCCCAGGCTCCCCCATGGGCATCGGGGACCCATCGGTGAAGGCCAGGGCCTGGGCAGCTTTGCCGGTGAGCATGCCAGGCCATTCTTATGACACGACCAGGCGATTCAGGTGACATGGCCCTACATCTCCCTGCGTGTAGGTGAGACTTGATCCATATGTGTCATTGTGATGATTAACATATATAAGATGGCATTTCCTGTGTGAATGAAACCTCCTTCCTAAAGGGGGACTGTCTCACCCCACGGTGACCTCAGCCCCCGGGAGGTAATGCGGACCGTGCGCAGTGTTTAGGCTGCGAGTTGAATCCTGTGCTCCTGCTCCCCAACTGTGATACCTCGAGCAGGTCACACCCTGCAGAGGTGAGCACTGTGCGTCCCATTTTACAGATGTGCAAACCAAGGCATCCATGAGCTTGTATCTGGAAAGCACTCCGCTTGCAGGCAGAAGCTCCCTTCCTCTGTCCCGTCCTCTCCGAGTTGGGTGGGTGGGGGTCACAGTGGGCGTGAAGCTCGGCAGGGCCTGTGTTCGGAGTTGGCCAAATGACGGTTGACAGAACAGTTTCCACACGAGACCACCCTTATTTCTGGTACCAACTGCAAGTTTGGGGGGTTCCTAAAACCACCCCCTAGGTTCAATAATTCCATTAGAAGGTCTCAGAGAACTCACTGAAAGCTGTAATATTCACAGTTACACTTTGTTACAGGAAAGGCCACAGATTAGTAGCAGCCAGAGCAAGAGACAGGTAGGGCAGGGACTGGGAGGGTTCCAGACACGAAGCTCCCTTGTCCCCAGCCGTGGACTCAGCGTGTGTTGCCCTGCTGGCATCTGTGTGTGACAATACTCGCAGACTATTGCCAATTAGGGAAGCTCACGAGAGTTCTAACTGGGACTTCATTACAGAGGTATGATTGACTGGCTGCCCATGTGGGTGAACTCGGGTCACCCGGTCACCCGGTACTCTGTGACCCCAAACCTCCCCTGTCAATCGCCTGGTTGGTCTTTCTACATGGCCAGCCCCCGCGCTAAGACAGCCAGGCTCTGGCCAGCCACACACCAAGACCCCGTGCGCTCAGAACTCTTCCCGGATGTGACAGATGACTTCCCAGAAGCCAAGGGCATCAGCCACACCTCTCTTTGGGCTGGGCCAAATTGTGTCCTGCTCGGAAGTGGTGGCAGGAACCTGCTTTGACTGATGTGATGAACGTCGAGGTGATCATCCCGGGGCAAGGCTGGCTGGGGCTGTGTGAGGTTCCATGCCATGTGTCAGGTTCGCTGCCATGTGTCAGGTTCTAGCAGCTCCCATTTCACCCTCGTGGCAACCCCAGAGCACTGTGGAGAGTGGCTGTCCCCACTTTCCAGGTGAGGACCGTGGGGGGAAGCAACTTGCCCACCCTCGCAGAGCTAGTACGTGGCAGGGCCAGGTGGCCTGGCTCCGGAGCACCTGCTCTTGACCCCTGAGGGTTGCTGCTTTGGTTTTTGAACTTTTTAAAAACTTTAATTAGTTGCTGCCCTACTTCAGCGGGCCTGCTCAGCACCCCCTGGTGTTCCTTTGGTAATTTCCGGCCCCTCGGAAAAGGAAAAGGGGGGACCACCCTGAGTCCCCCGGTCTTGGGCCCAGACTCAGCGAGCTGGAAGGAAGAGACGCAAAGCCATAAAGCGGCCTGCAGGGAAGTTATTTTTCAATCAAGTTCGGCTTTGCCTCGCTAATCCTTCTCCTCTGCAGGGGCCAAGGGCAGAAAACTCTTCTCCGGGTAAAGGGACCCCAGGCCTGGCTCCGGTCCTTGGGCCCGGGTGTAGAACCTGGGCCTGCAGTTGTGAGAATAAGCAAAAGTAAAGGAACGTGTCTCAGAAAACACCAGGCCCGAAGAAGAGCTCAGTGCTCCTCGGGAAGAGGCGACTGAGCGGTGGGAGGAGGGGCTGCTCACCACCGAAGGACAGCAGTTGTCTCCGCCACGCTGCTCACCCCGAGAACGGCAGCAGACCCGTCTAGGCATCTGGGATGCCCTTTTGCCCTGTGTCTGTGATCCTGAGCACCACCACATCCCCTTACCTCTCAGAGCCCCAGTTTCCTCAACTATAAAACAGTGATGATAATACCTGTCTCAAGAGCGCCCAGCACCATGCGCAGAACTTAATAGTTTTCACGCTCCGGGTTATTCGCTGACCTTTGTGATTTGGATGCCGGGGCTCCTCGTCCTGTGATGAAAGAGCTCTGTTTATAAAACCTGGAGACGTTCAGAGTCGGACACGCAGGGAACAAATGTGTTTTAAAGAGTGCAAAGCCCCCTTGACTAGGAGACGAGTCCCTTTTACTGCACCTCTGATTTTATGGGGTTGGCCAGTGAGAACCTGGGATTCGCTCCGCAGCCGGAGCGATTGGACCCCGTCCACGCGACGAGTGTCACATGCAGACACGCGCAGAGCTGGCTCCCAGCGAGAGGCGGCGGGCGGTGGTTTTATCATCATCATCATCATCATCATCATCATCTGAGGACTAAGAGGATGGACATTGCCCTTGGCCCTTCAACACCCCCACCCCGCCCCAGCACACACACATGAGATCATCGAGTGCAGACGCCAAATGCATATACCATACCACGGGGGAAATAAAAAGCGCACTCAGGAAATCTAGAGGTTAGAGGGGGTGATGTTTGGTTCCAGGTGGTCCCTGGAGCAGATTTCCTGGAATGTCGTTAAGAACCAGTTTTCTCCTAATACCTTTTCAAGATCTCCTAGTGTTCGCCGCCTTTTCTAGTGCATGTCCCCTCCATCCTTCCCCCACCACGAACATATGGCTCATCATCTTGAGGCTTTCGTCCAATCCCCACGGGTTTTCGGAGGTCCCGGGCAGGGCGCAGCATTTACGAGCCTTTGCTTATGCCTGAATCACCTGCATTCATTCATTCATTGTGCCTGAAGTTAGGGACAGGCTTCCTGACTTCCACCGGGTCCCCTCCGCTAGAATTGGGGTTTTAGCGCCGCTTCCTAGCTGTTCAGGATGTGTCATTGTGTCACATTTCTTGCTCGCACTCAGTAGCCCATGTTGACTGAGGTTGCATGGCTTTTTGAGCAGCACTCAGACTCGTGGGGGAACACAGGAGGGAGAGGCCCTCACTGAGAGCCGGTTGCCTGTCATTGGGCTGCCGAACCACCCTGTCTCGACCGACTTTCCTCTGGCCTCATGAAAGAACGGAGGGGAAAGGGGTTTGCAGATTGTAAAGTGCTGTGGAAATGCAAACAGGTGTTTATGCATAAAAATGCCTATTCCTGAAGTGTGTGTAGCAAGCAGCAGGAAGAAATTGGAGCTAGCCTACAGATCCAAAATTAGAGCTGTCGTTGAGTAAGCATTCTGTTCCCCACAACACACGGTGGGTTTACAGTGATAAGAGGATGTTTATTTTATCAGTTAGGACTGCGTCCGGCTGCAATTAACAAAAACCCGACTTACAGTAGCTTCATCAAACAGGCTTTATCGATTATTTAGGATGGAAAGTGCAGAGGTGGGCAGCCTGGGCCAGTTCTGGGGCCCAGCAGGGCTGCGGAGGAGGCAGCTACTCCTGCCTACCGCCCATAGTTAGCGGTGGCTGTTGTGTTTCCCAACTTGGCAGCTCCATTGCAGGAAGGCAGAGGGTTAAAGGAAAAGGGTCGCACACCAGTGTGGTCTGCCCCTGCTTTACAGAGCATTCCTGTAACCCCCCTCCCTGATCACACTTCTACTTCATTGGCCACACTTTGTCGATTGGCTACCCCTAACTGCAGGGAAGGCTGGCAATGCTCCTTGTTAAACTAGGGAGATCGCCAGCTCGACATTGGGGTTCTGTTAGGAAGAAGGGAGAAATGGGTATTGGGGAGGCAACCAGCTGTGTCTGCACAGTCCACCCCATTAGCTACCCAGCATTAGTACATCCACCTGTGCCCCACACAGACTGGCTTCTTCCCAAGGCTGCAAAGTTTCCCTCCGTTACTGCAGCCAGGGCACAAAGTCCGGGATCATGAAGGACTGTTCCCGTTTCCCCACCAGGTTTGAATGTGCCTGTTCCTTGTGCTTGGAAACTGTCAGACAGGCTGTCTGCCCACCCAACGCAGCCAGTAAGTGATGAGGAAGGAGCAAGATAAATGGGAACAGCAGCAACAACTACTGTTGTTGGAAAGGTGCGGAAAAGGATTAGATAGGCAACAGGCAGCACCCACCATGCAGAGTACCATGTTGCACGTACAGTATGGTCTGAATTATGTTAAAAAAAAAAAAAAGCAAGCAAAAATACATACACATAGAAAGAAGAATGGAAGGAAATATGTTGTCTTACAATAATCTAATCCATGTGGTTTTTTAAAAAATATGTTGTAATTTTTCAAGTTTTTCTACTATAGATATCTGTTATTAATAATTTATAAAAAGAAAATTTCTTTGTCAGATATTACATTTGTAAATATTTCCCTTGACAATACTGAAGACAAAAAATCAAAAATATTATGCCATGTACAGAATATATAGTAATTTTATGTAACTAAAACTTAAAATTCCTTTGAAGTATATGCACATGACTGAAAAATAAAATACACCGGCAACTTTATAATACAAAGCAGTTGTTCCCTGCTTAGTTCTCCTCACCTTCAGGCCTGCTCACACAGGGAAGCCCTTTTGTGGCATCTAGACTTTGAAGACAGGATTCTTCCCTTGCAGAAGTTGTGGTCTAGAAGGGAAGAACTGGCTAAAATGTTGGAAATTGCAAATAACTGCACCACCAAAAGCAGGCATCCATCTGCAGAGGGACCTTCCAGGGTGGCAGGCAGCTTTGCAGGGGGTGGTGACCTAATTTGGAAGGACTAAGAATTATCCTGCTAATGATTTCTATCTTAGTTTACTGGGAAGTCTGTGGGTCGAGCTGTGAGTGGCATCTGGTGTCCTGGTCCGGGACAAGGCCAGCGGGCAATGCCGTGTGATGGTTAAGGCTGTGATCTTCTGGGTCAGGCTCTGTCACTTACTGGGCGGGTCACCTAACTTCTCCCTGCCTCAGTGAGCACAGCTGTGAAATGGGGATCAGAAATGTTCCTCTCAAGCACTCTTTGTTGTCATTTTTAACATTCATTGGTTTATTTGAACTCGCAAATGCTTCTTGCCATAATTTTGACATTTTACATTTTTCTAAGAATTTATTGTAGTTACATTTTCAAACTTTTAGAATACAGTGATTTTTTTTTTAAAGTTTGTTTGCATTGAGGGCCATATGTAACCAGTGGATTGGTGAGTCTCTTGAGCATCTCTCTGTCTGTAAGTGTCCCCCCTTTTTTTTCCACTTGCACTTTGCTTGTTGAAGAAATTAGTTAGGATGCTTTTAATTGTACCCAACAGGAACCCATGAGAACACAATGAACTAAAAAGTCGGGTTTACTTTAAGAGTACCATAGTCTCAGTGAACCCAACGTCAAGGGTATAGAGCAGGGCCTCAGGGACTGGCCAGAACAGGTACATTCTCAGTCTCTCTCTCTATTTCCTCATTGATGTTTTGCACAGCAGAACACGGATGGCCAAAAGCTCTTTGGAGTCTGGAGGTTACATCATGCACAGTGGTGCCACGTGGCTTGGCGCCTCCTTTCTCCCCGAGGGACAGACACAGCACCTTAATGGACTGTGCATTTGAGCCAGGTGCCAAGATAGCTGAGCCTTGGCCATCAGGTGCTCATTATGCAGTCAGGCTTGTCCTCTTCCTACCTGCACCTGGGTGCTGAGAATGCTGGCCTGGGAGAAATCCCTTCACAGCGGTTCAGTGCCCCGAACAGCACCATGGAGGGACTTTGATTCCAGCTCACACTCCCAACGATACACCCATTGGGACGGCCGGGCCAGCACCCTGCAGAGCTGGGGCACCATACCGATTCCCAGGTATCTGCACCCAGGCCTCATGGCTCAAGTCCCGTAAGTCCCGTACGTCCCGCCTGGGTTGTCACTCACAGTGACAGCCTGGGCAGTACTGTGAGCAGCAGCTCTGTAAGTCCAGTGGGCAGGTACAGAGAGGGAGAAAACCTAGATTTGTTCCTAGAGTTGCTGAGCTTGCAGTGACAAATTAATATTTGAGGTTGCAGCTGGAAAGTGAGTGATCCAAGCTCTACCAGCCTTTGGAGGGAGGGATATTTTTTAATGTAGGCTTTATTATCATTCAGGTGTAGTGAGACCAACAGGTCAGGAGACAGGGCATTGCAAAGATGGTTTGTGCTTCACAGTTACCAAGAGGAGGGGCATGCTCTGCCAGGCAGGGCCAGGCAGGGGAGCACCAGGACTGGGTAAGAGGCAGAAAGAGAGAAGGGAAAACACCAGCAAGAGGCTTTATTATGGTTTTCACAGGAAGGAATGGGCAAAGCAGGATAATCAGGTTTAGGATGGGCTAAATGATTGAATGATTTTTGCAGGCTCTGGGGCATAGGGGCTGTCCCTAGTTGCCTGGTACCTGGCCCTGGGGTGATTAGAGCAGGGAAGCATTATCCCTCAGTATAAAAAAGGGAGGGTGCAGGCTCCCGATTGCTTGGTTTGCATGTGAAAGGCATGCTCCCAGGGGAGTGGTTTGCTCTCTTTAGGAATTAGCTATCCCTGGAAGGGGCGGTTTCTTCAGGATCAGCAAAGCCCCAGATATCAGAACATTAGAAAATACAGAAAATAAAAAGTCATGATTAATACAAGGGCCTATTATCACAGGCGTGGTGGTTTTGGGGGCCGCATGCAAAGAATAGACTAGTGGATGGGTTTTCTGTCCGTCCATCTATTCATTCATTCAGCAGGTATCTGCCTACACACCAGGCACTACTGGGAAGGGGCGAGAAACAAAGATGTATGACACTCTGTTTATTTACAGTCCACTCGTGTTCATTTGTCCATTTTTATACCCTACCTTCTTAGACAAAAATATATGTGGTGCCTTACCTGACCCATAAAATAAAGCAAGAAAATATATAAACAAAAGAATCTATATCAAAGAATATTTTTATGAAAGCCGAAGTTCAGGGAACATTTATAACTAAATATATCGGCCACGGTCTCACCCATTTGCTAAAGTTGAACTTCAGATTCAATGACAGATTTCCTGACAGCAAAGTGAAAACGGAAATGTGACTGGTTATGAGATCCCTCTTGCCCCAGCGGGGAAAGCCTGAATATTTGCAGTAGTCCTTGCCCCCTTGTATAAGAATCTATGCAAGAATCTGTTGGTGATATGATAGGTCGCTTCTTTTAGTGTGCTGGTGTGTTTTCATCTCCTACAGAAATGTACAGATTCATTTTTACATAAAAGCTCACCACTAACAAACCTGCTACAAAGCATAGTTTTTCATTGCATATGCAGAGGGAAGGCTTATATTAATCGGTTTTCAAGAGAAGTAACAGAACCTTCTTTCATCTTACCAGATTTTTCAACAGCCTGAAAAACATTTATCAAGGCTTCCCAGTCAGAATCTTATGACGGAGAGTATTTCTGTGTGTTTTTAGTTTTTCTCTGAATTGTTAAAATTTGAAGACACTGGAGAGTTTTGACCAGAAAAGAGAAGACTCTCGGGACACCGAAAACCAGGCTTCCGACATCTCAAAGCTTGTCTTGTGGACAAGGAGAAACAATCATTGGGACCAACAATTAGGAGCTTGAGGATGAGAAGCTCAGTGCGATACTGGAAGCCAGGCCATCAGAGCTGCCCAAGGGTGGAACAGAAAGACTACCTGGAGAGGTAGTGAGCACCTGGTCCTGGGAGGCATTCAAGTAGACTCTGGCTGACTGCCTTGATGACAGTGTCGGATGAGTAACTATCCTCTGTAACCTTATTTAAGGGTCTCTCCAATCAGAAAACTGGATTTCTGAGTGCTCTGATGAATAGAATAATTCTGGGTTCCTTGTGATAGTAAGAAAATGGAGAAGATCACTCCCTTTGAACAAAATACAATCTACTGAAAAACTTTACCTACAAATAGCCTCGTTGGATTTTTTTTCTTACCTGTTTCCATTTAAACTGTACAAAAGAATAAGAAAAAAAGATCACAGACAGGTATTTGGGATCCTTTTTCATCTCCATGCTCCCTTGGATTCTTCAAACAAAGGGGGAGTTTTAGTAGGATATTAAGGGGGACAGGGATGGGCCATAGGACTCAACTTGATTTGAAAAGAAGTTGTTAAGGAAGAAAAACAAAAGACAAGGATTGTGTAAAAGTCTGGTTGCCCAAATGTGATTTTTAGTACTCTTTTGGTGATGGGAGGAGAAAATCCAAGTGTATTTCTCTGACTTACAGGTAACAAACACTCAATTTTTCTGCTTCTTTTAAGTTCCAATGAACTTACCCAGCGTGTTCAGCTGCCAGCTCATCCATCCCACTGCTATTTTGGTTTTTCTTTTAACTGTAAACAGAATGCACACAAATCTCTCCTTCCACAAGTCCAAAACTGAATCTTAAAAGCTGGGCCTTGAGCAGTATGGCCACCAGTGAGATTTATAATGCCCACTTAAATCAGACAGTGCATCTCCTGGAGTCCACAGCAGGGCTTGGCAAGCTGTGGCCCACCACCTGATCTTATCAATAAAGTTTTATTAGAACACAGCCATGCCCACTGACTAGTCTTGACAGAGACCATATGGCCTGCAAAGTCTGAAACATTCGCTGTCTGGCCCTTGACAGAGAAAATTCGCTAACTCTGGCCTAGAGAAGTTCTCAGCCCTGGCTCAGTGTCAATCACCTGGGGAGCTTTAAAAATATAGATGCCTTGGGTTCCCCCCCTGTGATTCAGATTCAGTTAGTCTGGAGGCATCTCTATTTTTCAGTCTCTCCAGGGGACCGTCATGTGCAGCCAGGGTCGAGAACCACAGGTCTAGTCTAAGTGCTTTTTTTTTTTTTTTAAGATTGCAGAACTGGAATTTGTAATCTACAGGCTTTCTTCCCAGTGACAACGATCTGACCTTGACCGCAATGTCAGAGTGCAGTTCTTGAGGTCTGAACTATTTTACAGGAGACCTTGTAATGGTAAAATCCTTTCAGTTACCCTGGTGACCAAAATCCTGGAGAAGGTTGAAGGTGGTTCATACCACGGTGAGATATGTGTATGTATGTACACACGCATGTGCACATGCGTAGGCATACTTGCATGTGTACATTTAGACGGTTTGCATATGTAGATGACTTTTGTTTGTTTTCAAACGAAGGCATTTCCCAAAGGACCCAGTGGTGTGTAAAGCATTGGTATTTGTCACGCTGGCGCAGCTCAGTCGCCTGGCTTAGGCAGCTTCTCGTCTCTCATGCTAATTAACATGAAATGTTGGTGACACTTCCAGCTCCAGGAGAACCTGACACCTCTTGCCTTTCCCCATCATAGTTTCCAGTCTTTACCTCTCCTGCTCAGGCTAGGAATTTAAATTCATGCTGGTGTCACTTTTTGTTGGCAGGTAGAAGTTGCAAATGGGAATTTCAGGGTTGGTTTTGCCTCTTGCACTTAAAGCAAATATTAACCACTTTGCCTTTCTCTGTCCTCGTCTCCTGAGTGTGTCTGTTCTGCCTGTCCCAGCGGCTGCCCCCTCAGGGCCTGCTCTCCCGGGCACGGTACCTGACCTGACTGCTAGCTGGAGTGACCAGTGTCCCGAGCCCCAGGAACACCCTCAGTCCCAGGCAAAGCGGGACAGTTGGTCACTCTAATGCTGGAGAATCTCACAGCAGATTGGTCTTTGCTTCTATATAAAAACGCTGATGTTTAGAGGGTGAGCATGGGGTTTTATTAAAGACAGATGTGCTTCAAAATGCAAATCAAGGTCATTTGTATGAGGTTGTGTTTTTAATCTCCTTTTTAAAAATAGCTGAACACAAAAGGTTGCACTAATTCTCCTTATTAGGCCTGGCAAGCTCTGTTCCCAAAAGACAACCCACCACGTCAGCCTTTATTCTGCAGTTGAGCCAACCTGGGCCCAAAACGATTCTTCATAAAGGGCCTTCGCTCAGATGGCTGCTTCGAAGGGCTTCAGCCAGCCCAGCTTGGTGCCGTGGAGGGGCTTGGCTCACTACAACCAGGCTGGCCCCTTCTCCCACCTGTACCGCCGACTGCTGGGGCAAGTCGCCTCCCTTCTCCAAGACTCAGTTTCCCCATTCACGTAGCAAACACTGTCACTCACCTATTGATGTTGTTGGGGAGAAGAAGTAAGAGGCTTTATAAATGTTGACTTCTGTTCTTACCCCATCACCCCCTGGCACTGGAGCTTGGTTCTCACTCAAGACATGTTTTAGCCAGGGTGGGCAGCTGCCATGACAACCCCAGTGTGACTGTGCCTTAACTCAGTGAAAATGCATTTGTCACTCAGCAGTTCAACAGTGGTATTCCTCCTCGGGTGGCTTTACTGGGACTCCAGACTCCTTCTTTCTTGAGGTCCTGTCCTCCCTGGGGTCCATGGAGTCCTTCCATGCCCTGGACCTAAGGCAGGGAGGGTTGTGGGGGCCACGTCTGGAAGTGATATACCTCACCCCCATTCTGTCACCAGAACTGTCACATGACCCCCCACTCCCCTGCACAGGATGGCTGTGTGCCCAAGGGCAGAGGGAGGGAGGCTTGGTGGTCTCTCCATGGTAAGTGTGGCTGCCCGACTCACTGGCCGTGAGGACCCGTGGAGTCATCTCCCTCCCATTAATGAACGTCTGTCTGTCCCGTCCTGTGTTACTTAACAAAGGGGGTACATTCTGAGAAATATGCTGTTAGTTGATTTTGTCATTGTGTGAAGACCACCGAGCACTTACACGAACCTGGATGGCATGGCCTACTGCACACCTGGGCTAGTGCGCCTAGGCTGCGAACCTGTCCAGAGTGTTACTGCACTGAATACCGCAGGCAATTGTAACACAAGGGTAAGTGTCTGTGTATCTAAACTTAGAAAAGGTACAGCAAAAATACAGTATCATAATCTTATGGGACCACCATCATGTATGTAGTCAGTCATTGACCAGAATGCTGTTACGTGGCGTGTGACTGTATTTCCGAAGCAAGATTCTATTACACAAGGGAGTTGTGACTTGTTTTACACAGAAAAGGGGTCTGGCTTCAAATGAGCTTAGTTTAAACAAAGTCAAACCAGCGTTTTTTTTTGTTTTTGTTTTTGTTTTTTTTTTTTTATTGCAGGACTTCTTGGAGCCCTTACCGATCATAAATACCCATGAGAGGGGACAGAGTACACAATATATTCCAAAGTTAGTGGGATACCCTTTTGAGGGGCATTTTAGAACTAGGACTCTGCACAATATGGTTGGGCAAACACCGCTTTAGAAGTTACTCAAGTTAGTATTCAGAAGCCAGAATACCATCACAAGAGCACTACTATTTTTTAAAATCTCCAACATCTGTGGTTCTCAACAGAGAGGTTAGGCCCCCAGGAATCATGGTGTCAGGGGCCCAGAATGAGAGTGAAAGGAAATACTTTATCTCCCAACTCTCCTTCCTTCCTCCTCTCCTTTCCTTCCTTCCTCTCTTCCTTCTGTATGTTTTTACTCATCTCCCTCCTTCCTCTCATCCATTCTTTCTTCTCAAAACTGGCAGTGGGAGCCTATGAGGATGAGGTCCGCGTCTTACCCTTCGTGCTTGAGTGTGGTCATCCGTGCTGGCTGGACGGGCGTGCGATTGGTTTGTTCAGTGCCACTCAGAGCCCGCTGCGGTCCCAGCTGCACGGTCAGGGCAGTCTGCCTGGCTTGCTGCTGTCACCCTGGCCTGCCCATCTGGGTGACTGTTAAAATCCCTTTCCTAAGCTTGGGTTTTTATGGCTGGCTGGCGTCATCTGTCATAAATCAAGGTGGGCTGAGGTTTAGCACTGAGGTTAGACAGAGTCGCCCGAAGAAAAACTGGGACGGGTTTATTTCTTTATTTTAGTTACAGGCACCAGCTATATATATATATATATATACACACACACACATATAGCTTAAACTTAATTTGGTGTGTAATTGGGACTAGCTCTTTGGAGCCCTGGGTTATGTGTTTTGGAGCAGC